>NC_064643.1:694651201-695276201 GCF_023864345.2 Schistocerca serialis cubense
CCGAAACCTTTTGATCGCCCATTATACTAGACTGGGGAGCCAAAAAACTGGTACACGTGCCTAATATCTTGTAGGGTCCCAGAGAGCACGCAGAAGTGTATCAACACGGCGTGGCGTGGACTCAACTAATTTCTTAAGTAGCACTGGAGGGAATTGACACCATGAATCGCTGGCTGGTGTGGCCGAGCGTTTCTAGGCGCTTCAGTCTGAACCGCGCGACCGCTACGGTCGCAGGTTCGAATCCTGCCTCGGGCATGGATGTGTGTGATGTCCTTAGGTTAGTTAGGTTTAAGTAGTTCTAAGTTCTAGGGGACTGATGACCATAGATGTTAAGTCCCATAGTGCTCAGAGCCATTTCAACCATTTGAATCTGCCTATTTACATATGTCTGTATTTGAATACGCATCTTTATACCACCTTCTTTGATACTCCAGTGTATATGTTATGCTTTCTTCCAGTTCCATTCACGTATGGAAAGCGGAAAGAGTGACTGTTTAAAAGTTTCTGTGGGCGTTGTAATTAGTATAATCCCGTCTTTCCAGTCGCTTCAGAAGCGTTATGTAGGAGGCTGAAGCACAACCTTGTTCACTTAATACTGAGTACTGATTCCGTGTAAGCAGGGTTTGACAGAAAATTAGAATTCATTTGTAGCTTGAAGCGTTTGCCTATCCAGATATTTCGCCGTTCCTGTGACGTTCGTTAGCAAGTGAAAGAAACCTGTGAGCATTCTTGCTGCTCTTCTGTTGGCCATAGGTCTTATATACTTAGGAAAAATTCTGAGATAGAACCTACAAGTGTTTCGTAAGCAGTGTCCTTTGTAAACTGAGTTAATTTTTAGTATCTTGCTAACGAATAGAAGTCTGGTTTAACTTACAACTGAGTCAGTTTTGTCATCCCACTTTTTATCCCTCAGTGATACACCATGATATTTGCTGGTGCTGTGTTCATAACCCAATAGGTATAATATAACGAAAGGCCACAACAACATACGCACTACCACTCACACGGTGCCTTCTCAGCCCCGAGCAGCCGTCTGCACATGACGCTCGCTATTCGGGACTATCTTCTGCTTCGACCCCATGTCCATCAGCGTGACATATTCATCCGCCGATAATGTTGCTATCCGCAAGAGGGAATGCTGTCAACCATGGACCACTTTGTTGATGCCTAGTACTGGCGCAGATGGAGATCCTTCGACCAACAGACGCAAAACACGATGCAGCGGTGATATTCCCTCTTTTCCAGGAATTTTCACAGTTCCTGCAGTGCCATAAGTTCCATTACTTAAGTACGACTGTCTCCACAATACTTTTCATAGTGACTAAATTACAGACTGACATGGGCCAGCAAAGTTGCCTATAATTTCATTGTATTAGGTGTAAGACATCAAGTGCTATGCATCAAACTGTTACCAAAGTCAAGTATAGTCGATCATTATCACTATTAAAATGTTTTTATATCCTATTACATATCCACATTCCTGTTCTAGTGGTGTCCTGTCAAGCAAGTGTATAATTTGATGTTACTAGCATGCATAATGACAATTTAATTACAATAGTTGAGATACGATTTCTGCTACCCCGGATCAGAGCCAAAATGATGCTAACATCAGTTCAACATCCAAACAGTATGAACTGGTTGATTCCGGTTGTACCTGAACACCTCTTCTGCGTTTTTGAAACACACACTTTTACATTTAAGCACTTTTAGAGCAAGTCAACGATGTTTGCACCATTTTGAAATCTTATGAAGAAATGATTGGAAATTTTTGCAGTTTCTTCTCATAGTTAATAGATAATATAATCTCTGAGGATCCCGCCACACTTTTCTGGTACACACCTAGAGTTAGCTCTACTTACGTCGGTAAGTCTCATCCGAGATGACATACTGCATCTTCCAATAAACCATCAGTCCAGGTATGAATTTTGTTTGATACCCCACATGATCGAATTTTCGTTAACAAGTCTTGTTATGGCAGTGAGTGAAATGCTTTTCAGAAGTCACGGTATTGTCGTCGTCCTGATGGCTTTTAAACTTGGGTTTCAGGTGCCATGTGAGAAGACCAATAGTTGGGTTCGACATGACCAAGGTTCTTATAACACATGCTGTTTCACATGAAGGGGAGACCTTGTGTTCGAGATACCTTATCATGTATGAGCTCAGTAAACGTTCTAAGATACTGCTAAAAATGGTTTTCAATCGAACTGTACTGGTATTAGACGCGTATCACCAGCGCTTGCTTCCAACCAATGACCATAGTTTTTTATTCGAGAGATGTAAGCTACGCAGCGGTTATGTTCAGCGTAGAATTTTGAAGAGATACAGCATAGCTTGAATAAAGCCTGCAACTTACGTATTTGACTATTGCGATAAGCCGGCAGAATTCCACTCTTTCAGCGATAGTTATAAACAGTACGACATGTAACTTCTTCTGTGCTATTGCCTACGTTCTGAGTGATCACTATCAACAAACTGAAACACTCCATCCTGATTAAACCCTGTACGAAAATAACTGTTCTGTCACTCAAGCGTAATGGTGGATAAAATTATGCACATCACAATTAAACAATAAAATTATCCATGAGTTCTGTCATTGCGAAAAGGCAAGTGAATAATACTTCCATACGGTTCTCTGAAAATGAAATATTCACATGATATTCATAAAATATGTTGCAAATTAACCACACCCTGAGAACATACTGTATAATTTCCCGATTATCATATCATAGAATGTCCTCAAAATTAATGTGATCAACATCCCTCCGGACGATGTACCGTCTTGGAAACCCTCATATATCTCTCAAAAGACCACAATTTTTTCTCAGAATGATGGTGAACACTGATGACTTCAAGCCTATAAATAAATAACACAGAAATATAATTTCAGTTACTTTATATCGCCTTAATATGACTGCAGATTCCGTCGGTACATTCCAAAACTGAAGCTGCTCAAAATGATATCTACGAGTAAATTTAACTTTCACGGCAAACTGTTGCAAAGAATTCTGTCTACAGTCTAATGCCTTTAAACAGTATACAGAATTGCTGATATTACTTTTACAAATCGTCCAAGTCATGTGGTAGGGAGAGACAAGCTACTCGGCTACTTCAGAATATCGCTGCACAAAATAAATTTTAGATACTCTACTAATTTAGTAGTATCTAAATTCTCGATACATCGTTTTTCGTCCTCACAATGTAATCGAATTGACACACACTCCATTCGCGTAAGGAGGCTACAGCTGTGCACTGGTCAAATGTTCTTCCTTCAATCAGATCCAGATATGACCACAGGAAGCGTCGAGTAGTGCCAATGTTCGAAATCAGCTCAACCGAAACTTTAAAGGTAGCGTGTCTCGCATTCCCACTTTAAGTACTCTGCATGAAATCCCACAAAACTCCTAGGTGTCAATATTTTGACTTATTGAGATACATTAAAATCTGTTACGTTGATCAAATTTCAATTATCATCCAAATTCTCCATAGTTTACAAATTTGAAACTCTCTGTTATACGACGTGCAATTTATGAAGTTCAGCTCTCGGTGGTCTCTTCCGCTACAGCCTTCTTTGTCTACAAGCTTTCTCCACCTCGTAAACCCAACGTAAGGGTATATCATTGAATTATTTCCACATCGCCGGTAACCTTCTTCACAGACACGTGGAATACGGTTAATGCAATCTAACGAAGAGACCTCACTAAATTTCATGGAATAGATGTGGGCGGATCCCGCAATGATTCTTATCGCGGAGAGTTTCCACCTCCAGAATTCTACGGTACAGCCTACGCCTTACGCTCCGTGCTGTAGGGAATTCTGCAACCTGGGGCGAACTTTGTCCAGCGAGAGGTCCCTGCAGGTTGGCCCAGATTACGGACTGCGTGCTGCAGTCCGTGAACTTCAGACTGCCGGTAAACTTTCTTCCTCCCCTCGAAAGGTCGAGGGGCGCGTGCACGGGCACCCAGAAACGAGCGCTTGCTTCAGACCGGCGCGAAAGCCCTTTCGGAATTGGTCAGTCCTTTGAAAAGGCTTTCCCGAACACGGCGTGTAGCAAAATGGTGTGGTCAGACTTTCAGGAAACATTCCTCGCACGCAAATAAAACGTTTCGTATGGACATGGTTCCGAAAACGCTTTATTTGCACGTTAGACCTCAATTTCTACTTCTCTTCAATAATACACACAGAGACAGAACGTACCAGCATTACAGGGAACGTTTTCTTATGTGAAACAGTTCAAAATACCCTCTGGTTAAGTTTGGTTAGCATGTAGGTTCATAGCTAGTGTTTATTGTTCCAAGGGATTGAAGGTAACTTTGATATTTGAGTAAATGCATTGATTGTGTTGATATGCGACCAACCACATTGCTCCGCTAGCATCAGTCACGTAGTACCAACTTTTCAGTGTTCATCGTGGATTTGATTTCCTGTTCTCTACAGTGCAATGTAAGTGTACTCAAATGCGGAGTTGGCAGACGCCTACTTGCTGTACGAGTTAGCGGACGGTAATTTCCTTGGCGCTCAGCGTCTTTATCGGAAGAGGTTTTCTAAATGACGGTGTCCCAACTGGAGGATATTTGAAGCAACTGATCGTCTTCATAGAGACCATGGGACGTTTAAGACTAATACTCACGACTGTGGAAGGCCTAGAAAGAATAGGGCATCTCAACTGCGGGAGGGACTTCTTCCAGTTTACAACAATCCTAATGTAAGCGCCAGACAACTAGCTGCAACAAGTAATATTGACCATATGTCTGCCTGGAGAGGGCTACATGAGAACCTCCTGGACCTTTATCATGTACAGAGTGTTCAGGTACTATGACCAGAGTGTTTGACTGCATGGGTACACACCTCTGAATGCTTAATTCAACAATGTTGCAATGCTCACTTTACTACAAATCTGCTGTACACAGATGGGGTTTTGTTTCACCGTGAACAGATCATAAATTTTGACAATCAGTACATATGGGCTGTCCAGAAGCGTCACGAATTTTCGCAGTCGTGTCATCAACGAAGATTTTCTATCATTGTTCGGCCAACATTTGTAGAGAAGCAGCCTACTCACGCCATATAAAATTCATATGCTTTCCATTGTGTGCCAGCCTAGTCCGCTGTAATTAGCTATGACGTCATGAATGTTGCACAATACCTTAAAGTAAATAATCTGAAAAGTAGATAGCATTTCAGGAATGATGCTAAAATGTTAATGTGTTAAGTTTCAGTTTAGTAACTTCAACAGAATTCGAAATTTTGGCGTTTTACGTATAAATCATCGGCACAACAGAAAGGAGCTAGAAACTTCAAAATTTATATTCAGATTCCTTTTTCATTGTAATTTAAGGGAAACAGCATGCTGGGTCTGCCGGCCGCGGTGGTCTAGCGGTTCTAGGCGCTCAGTCCGGAACCGCGCGACTGCTACGGACGCAGGTTCGAATCCTGCCTCGGGCATGGATGTGTGTGATGTCCTTAGGTTAGTTAGGTTTAAGTAGTTCTAAGTTCTAGGGGACTGATGACCACAGATGTTAAGTCCCATAGTGCTCAGAGCCATTTGAACCATTTGAACCATGCTGGGTCTCATAAAGTAATATTTTGATTGAAATTCATGATTTTCTGTTTTTGTGTCCTAAAGTTCGGAAGCAATATAGACTAAGTAAGGGATTAAATAAGGCTAGAATATTTAAATTCAGGTAGAATGGAGATACGCTATAATAACAAAGCTGTGAGGAGTTTCAAAATGGTAGCTGTAAAACTATAGCTGTAGCGTCTCTCCAAAGGGCAAGTTCAGAGCTCGTCTATTGCGTGTAGTACAACTAAAATAATTCTTTCGCCAAAAGTGTTTGGCCTAGCCACATCAGAATTTTATTACAGATACTTTCCTGTGTGTTGATTGCACAATTAAATCTAGAGCCTCATTGGCCTTCAGCGAATGAAGCAATTAATTATTTAGTAACTTCAATTGGTATTCTGCAAGCCCCAGCGGCCGGTCGGTGTGGCCGTGCGGTTCTAGGCGCTACAGTCTGGAACCGCGTGAACGCTACGGTCCCAGGTTCGAATCCTGCCTCGGGCATGGATGTGTGTGATGTCCTTAGGTTAGTTAGGTTTCAGTAGTTCTAAGTTCTAGGGGACTGATGACCTGAGAAGTTAAGTACCATAGTGCTCAGAGCCATTTGAACCATTTGAAGCCCCAGCGGCTAGTCAGTAAGGCAAATGTTGTCGGCTGCGCCTACGGCGGTCCACAAATGGCTCTGAGCACTATGGGACTTAACTGCTGTGGTCATCAGTCCCCTAGAACTTAGAACTACTTAAACCTAACTAACCTAAGGACATCACACACATCCATGCCCGAGGCAGGATTCGAACCTGCGACCGTAGCGGTCACGCGGTTCCAGACTGAAGTGCCTTTAACCGCACGGCCACACCGGCCGGCCGGTGGTCCACACCACGGCTATATAAATAAGAGCGTGCGAACTAGAGAAAGGCCCCAGTTCTCTTCTAGATTCGTATCAGCGCGCACTCCATGTCGGAAGCCGCGTCGCGTTTGTGCAGTTCCCAGGAAAAGCCTGGGATGCCGTATTACGTAACTCAGTATTCAGGTAACGATGAGTTAATAGCGGAACGACTCCAGTGATTTATTCTCAGTTTGCGTATGTCGTATTTTCACGTGTCGCCGCAGGACAGACTTTCTACCATTACTAGTGTGGCATTTAATGAGTATTAACATCAAATTTTGGCGAGCATTCACTTTGATCATTTACATCGATAACGGTTATTGAACAGTTTCGTTATCTAGAGATAATAGGATCCGCGCAATAGACTCTGAACAGCTCTAATAGTACAATAGTTGATGTGGGTAATCATTTGTCTGGAGTTTTACGCTTTATCGTTTTCAGAATATGGTGAAAACTGTTATAGTAAACTGCTTTTTTTATGAATCCCAGACATCATCCTAAATTCTCAGAGTAATGAACTTCAATAATCAACAACTTTTATTCTCTATCAGAGTGGGCACAGTGAACTCTAATTACAGGCATCACGTTTTTGCTAACCACTTTCTGGTTGCCAACATTGTAGTTACAGAGCCTGTGTAGAGAATGGCAACAAACAAATATATATATATATATATATATATATATATATATATATATATATATATATATATAATAACAAAATTTTCCATCCACTGCCCCACACACTGTTGGTGACTGTCTTAGGTCCTCATGATCTTCCACCCACGCTCAACGGAGAAATCTATCATGGCTACTTAGAGAATACTCTGCCTCTAGTGGTATGACACCTGCCTTGACAAGTGCAAAAGAAAAATGGAAAAGAAAAGAAAAAAACGGTACTTCATACAGAATGGATCTCCCTCTCATTTCTAAGAACTGAAACACCCATCGCACTCCAGTCGCATTTCTTCGTAAGATGGCTCAGTGGAAAGCCCGTCGAATATTGAATACAAATCACGCATGAAGTAGGTATACTGAACTGAAAAAGAAAAAGAAGCAAAATAGGAACAGTGACGGGTCGAAGCAATATCGAGTACAATTCAACAGTTGCACTGTCATAGTTAGGTGGATCATGCTGTTGGAGTGTGAACTGGCCGTGTCGTGTTCAAAACTCCCTCCTGCCATTTGTTTTTATTTTTTTCCACATCATTATGAACAGTCCTTCCAGTCATTGAAATGTTTGTGCTCTTTCTGTAGTCTTGGTAGTTGTTATAATATACAGCGATTACAGAGTATGAGTCATGTCGCAGGAATACGTTAACACAAGTAAATGTGATAAATGTTGAGTCCAAACGAAATACCGCATAGACGTCACAGAACAAAAAATAACAAATAAACTGAGGTGAACTACGTTACAACAAAGGAATTCAGGAATCAAAACTTCCAAAACTGAACATAAGTTCAAAAACATTAGAAACGTATGTTTTGGATGGGTTCAGAGAAACTGTGCGGTTGTGAAACTGTTGCGTCCAACTGTTGCAGCTTATGTGACAAACTGTTCTGTTTTCATCATTTCCTTCGGCGTGATCACATTCGCCGGCAGATGTGACCGAGCGGTTCTAGGCGCTTCAGTCTGGAACCGCGCGACCGCTACGGTCGCAAGTTTGAATCCTGCCTCGGGCATGGATATGTGTGATGTCCTTTGGTTATTTAGGTTTAAGTAGTTCTCAGTTCTAGGGAACTGATGACCTCAGATGATAAGTCCCATAGTGCTGAGAGCCATTTGAACCATTTTTGATTTTGATCACATTCACACGAACTCCCGAATCAGGCGTGGAGGCGTATCTCACTCACTTACCAGGCGTAAAAATTAGGTGCGTCGATAAGAGATCCCAGTCATATGACACACATACTGTCACTAACGCCAGACGTTTTTCTCCGGTTGAAGATTCGGTTCACTTGTCGCCTTGTCATCAAATGTTTGCGGTTCCGGTTCGAAAGTCACTTCCTTCCGGCTGCTAATAGAGTAGTTATGCAGAATAATCTGTCATTATAGACATCTACCTAATACCTCGCTGTTGCAAACAATACAGACACAAAATTTGACCGAGCGAGGTGGCGCAGTGGTTAGCACACTGGACTCGCATTCGGGAGGACGAGGGTTCAATCCCCCGTCCGGCCATCCTGATTTAGGTTTTCCGTGATTTCCCTAAATCACTCCAGACAAATGCTGGGATGTTCCTTTGAAAGGGCACGGCCGACTTCCTTCCCCGTCCTTGCCTAATCCGATGCGACCGATGACCTCGCTGTTTGGTCTCTTCCCCCCCCCCCCCCCCCAAACAATCCAAATCCACAAATTTGAATACAGCGGAAAGCGAATAAAAAAGTAAGTTTCCGTGAGAGAATGGAAAACGTGGGAACAATTGCTTGGCCTCCACGCTCTCCGGACCTAAACTCACTAACTTTCATCTGTGAAGGCGTTTGAAGGCTGTTGTGTGCGAATCTTTACCAGACTACACCTTCCGCAAGAATTCAGATCGAAACCTACAGAGTAAATTTTGACTTACGCAGAGCACTACAAAGATTTTGTTTTCAAACAAACCAATCGGTTTCAGGACTTTTTAAAAAATGGATGTACATACAAAGTGGTCCACTATGTAGCCGAGTGGACAACGCGGCTGGCTGCCTTGCGAAAGGCTCGGATTCGATTACCGATACTGTCAGGGAATTTTTCCTGGTGGGAGGTCTGGTGCGATGTACGCTCATCCTCGTGGGACCAACTGAGGAGCTACTTGACCCATTGATAGCTGTTCCAATGTCAAAACAGGCGACAACGGCCGGGAGAGCGATGTGCTGAGCATATGCCCTCCATCTTGCATCCAGTGACGCCAATCGCAGAGTACGACACGGCTATCGGGCGGGCCAGATTAGTTATTCTAGCCTAAGGACGTGGAAGTTTACCTAAATTTCTTACATATAAACGTGTCGTAACTTTTACAATTACGGTTGGAATCAATGTTTTGATTTACCTTCCACAAATGTCCAATCTTCCCTCCACCGGATACAAGACAAACATCCAAATGACAGCGACACTCGTCCAGTACTTTCTCTGGCTTGTGTGGAGGTACTGCATTAACCGATCTTACTACGTGGGGTTAAAGTTCACCCAAAGAGGAGGCACACAGACGAAGCTTTTTACAATCCCCAACAAAGGGAAATCACATGCCGTGAGATAAGGCTGCACTAAAGAGCGAGATCCGTACGTCCCTCACGGCCGATCGATGTTCGAGGCAGCTCGCTGCTGAGACGTGCTTTAAAAGTGCAGGTGACAGTGCGGTGGTGCTACGCCTAGCTGGAAAATGAAATTTTCGGCATGTTCTTGCTTTTGCAGAAACCGCGATATATTCAGTTTATCGAGGTACATGATTATTGTAACTATCTTCACCGCATAAAAGAGTGGGCCGTAAGCATATTCTCTGAAAACTGTACAAAGCCAGTGAAGGTTTAGAGGGTCCTTCTCGTGCTCGACTATGGTACGTGGCTGCTTGTTCCCCATAGTCTTACGTTGTGGCTGTTTGGCTGTTCGCTGTCTCACTCATAACGGGACCACACGACAATAGAAATTTTGAATTTTTTTTTATATTTATCGTACGTGAAGTTCAGAACACAGATATTAATCCCCCAAAACAATTCGATGCAACTCACAAAACTTCTCGATAATATCGACGTTGAAGTTTCCCGATCGTGTTTAATATGCTAAAGCAAGGCCGATTTTCTCCTGCCACGTGTGTGACACGGGTTCGATTCCAGGTCCTACGACATTTTTAAGCAAACGTGCATCTGTCAAAAGCACTCTGATTCTTGAAGAAGCACATGGGACCATCAGCAGATTTTACCTCATGCAAAGGCCGAACATCTGAAACTATTGGTGCCATCAACTAATGCTTTGAGCTGTGTGAAGTGGACTGCTTTCCTCGACGAAGATCACGGCACACAGCAGTGAAGAACCCAAAATGCCTTTCCATCGCTGTGTTATCGCCAGCTAGGCACTGCGCACTGCGGAAGACATTGAATGAGTTGGCACAGCCAGGAACATCTCTGCTGGCAACCACATGAACCGACAGCCTACAAATGTCACCAAGTTAAACTTCCATGTTCGATGAGCATATACAAATGCAAGACATGTTTTACCTTCATTAATCCATCTTTGCTAAACCGAATGATTGTTTTAGACTCACCCTTGATTTGTACAGGATGTTTCAAAGTCTTTGCAACGAACGTCTAGGGGTGATAGATCGTGTCGCGGGAAACAAATTTTGTCAGAGACAAGTGTATGGTGAGATTCCCCAACGATATCATGTTCTGTTTCCTTTCCTTCTCCGGCCCTGAGCCGACAAGGTTTCATCGAATAACCATGGTCTAATTACGATGTGTGCAACGTCTGTGTACCTATCTCAGTACACTAACAAGATTGATTCTCAAAGCAGAACCAATAGAATGAGTGACTCTAACAGGAGAAAGATAATTTAGGACCTCCGCCCACTGCCTTTCACGGCGGGGAGGGGAGGGGCAGTGACTGGCTTATAGGCAACACATATTTATTTCGTACAAACGCCGAAAACTGCCTACGTCTTGTAACCTCTCAGAGGCATAAAAAAGTAATTATTAAAGACGGCTAACAGTGCCGAAAAGTGCAGGCGCACCTAGTATCTCCAACAAGGGCTTTGAAACACCATATGTGTTAATACAAGTAAATGCGCTTAAGTGATAAATGGATGTTTCACTATGTTTCCTTCCGAACTGTAATGTAATAATTGTGTTTCGTCACGCTTCAATCAATTCCTCAAGCAGAAGTGGCTGAGCTTTATGTCTGAATTAAAACCGTCGTATCACGGAAACGGTAAATTTCCAGACACGGGTTCCCAATGAAAATATTATGTGCTCGCTCCCCTCTACAAGTGCTAGAAGTTTCTAACAGGGATTTTCAAACACTATATATCAAAAAGAGATTTGCAACACCTCGGTTCCGAGAGTTCCGGAACCTGCATACAAAACTGGAATATAGATCAACATAAACATCATTTCCCCCCTTTTTATTGCTCATAACAAACACACATTGCATGTTGTATCACCATACAGCGGACTTTCAGAGCTGGTGGCCCATATTGCTGCAGACATCGGTACCTCTAATACCCATCAACACTTCCTCTCGCATTGATGGATGCCTGTATTCGTCGTGGCATACTACCCAAAAGCTCACCAAGGCACTGTTGGTCCAGATTGTCCCCCTCTTCAATGGCGATTCGGCGTAAATCCCTCAGCGTGGTTGGTGGATCACGTCGTCCATAAACAGCCCTTTTAAATCCATCCCAGGCATTTACTATTGGTTTCATGTCTGGAGAACATGCTGGCCACTCTAGTCGAGCGATGTCGTTATCCTGAAGGAAGTCATTCACAAGATGTGCACGATGGGGGCGCGAATTTTCGCCCGTGAAGACAAATTCCTTGCCAATATGCAGTCAGTATGGTTGCACTATCGGTCGGAGGACGGCATTCACGTATCGTTTCGGCGCCTTCCATCACCACCAGCGGCGTACGTCGGCCCCACGTCACCCCAAAACAGCAGGGAACCTCCACCTCGGCACACTCGCTGAACAGTGCGTCTAAGGCGTTCAACCTAACAGGGTGGCCAGAAAACACGTCTCCGACGAGTGTCTTTTTGAAGGCATATGCGACACTCATCGGTGGAGAGAACGTGATGCCAATCCTGAGCGGTCCATTCGGCATATTGTTAGGCCCATGTGTACCTCACTGCATGGTGTCCTGGTTGCAAAGATGGATCTCGCCATGGACGTCGGGAGTGGAGTTGTGCATAATGCAGTCTATTGCGCGCAGTTTAAATCGTAGCACGACGTCCTGTGGCTGCACAAATAGCATTATTCAATATGGTGGGGTTGCTGTCAGGGTTCCTCCTAGTCATAATCCGTAGGTAGCGGTCATCCACTGCAATAGTAGCCCTTTGGCGGCCTGAGCGAGGCGTGTCATCGACAGTTCCTGTCTCTCTGTATCTCCTCAATGTCCGAACAACAACGCTTTGGTTCACTCCGAGACGCCTTGACACTTCCCTTGTTGACAGCCCCTCCTGGCACAAAGTAACAATGTGGAAGCGATGGAACCGCGGTATTGACCGTCTAGGCATGGTTGAAATACAGACAACAGGAGCCGTGTATCTCCTTCCTAGTGGACTGATACTGATCGGCTGTCGGATCCCCTCCGTCTAATTGGCGCTGTCCATGCATGGTTGTTTACATCTTTGGGCAGGTTTAGTGACATCTCTGAACAGTCAAAGGGACTGTGTCTGTCATACAATATCCACAGCTTCCTGTTGTTGTAGGAACCATTCGCACAGTAGCTGGTGTAGGGCTAGTCTGTGGACGATCTCTGTCACGGGATGGTGCAAGGAGAGAGCCTGACTCCCGAAGGCGCAGCTCCAGACGACGAAACACATTTTTATCTGGATGGCGTCGACGAGGATATCTATCAGCATATTCACGATCGGCAACACCAGTCCGGTTATCAGATGCATCAAGCACCAGAAGCGTATCTTCATATTTATCGTTTGTGTGTGACATACGTCTGAAACACTGATTTAGAGGTTTACAAGGAGAAAATTCGATACGTGTACACATGTACATTGGAGTCTGTCACGGGAGCGTTACTCCGCTCGCAACTAGTCGCTGTCCGGTGGACAACGCTTACAGTATAAACACGCCGTCAGTCCTGCCCCCTGTTCCACCTGATGTGCCCTATCCATCTGACAGATATTGTTCTGCATGATTTATCCCGTCACTGATAATTGTGAAATGTTCGGTTTCGAAATACACTGTTTCCCTAACGGTAATAGATGTAATATTTCCACAGTTCCATCGATACAGGAATAATAATGATAATACTGCATTGAGGTACTGTTATCGGACTCAGTGCTAAAAGGCATAATTTGTGGGACCATGGTGATAACACATACAAATTGTAACCGAGTTTTGACATTATTCTCAAAGCACATTGCTAGTCCTACAGGTAATGTAAGGCCCTAACGAAATGTAATGGACCTGAACGAGGCAAGAATAATAGTTGGTCCTAATCTATGGGACCACTGGATGAGGGTACACAGAAAACAGGTTTCGCATCTAGTAAATGAAGTGGTGCGAATAAATTTACGCCCTCGACGCGAAAAGAGCTTCTTTCAAAGCTGACCAGTCTTCCATTTCTACGATTGTAGTATCTAAGTGCAAATGTTTTCTAGAGGACCCGCTGGTGACGATTAAGATACCGTACCACCTGGACTATATTTATCAAATAAAAAACGTATTCCCAATCCAGGATCGAACCTTCGAGCTCCTGCGTGCTAACCCAAAACTCTTTCCACTGCACCAACTGCACAGCACAGCTAATATGTGCTTACAGAAGTAGTTCATACGTGTGGTCACAGCGTTGCCAGAATGCCACTCTTTAATGTTCTTTTTCTTCCGGATGTGCTCCCCGGACGCTGGCATGGGAAAAGTCGTGCTGCTAAGCCCGAGTGCGCAAATTTCGCTTCACCCTGTATACAGTGTTTGGAAATGACTGTTGTGAGAAGATTTGGAGAGGAAAAACACTGACAGGATTATAGGACATCACTTAAGACATCAGGGAATACCTTGCAAGGTACTAGAGGGAGCTGCAGAGGGTAAAAACAGTAGAGGAAGACTGATACTGTATTGCATTCAGCAAAGATTACTAGTGCTAGTCTGAAAGGAAGACAGTGGCACAGGAGACTAATTCGTGGAGTGCCGCATCATACGAGTCGGAAGATTGATGACTAAAAAGAAGGTAAAAAATGAAAGGAAAGCTAGAAGATCTGAAAAGGGAAATGCTGAAGCACAATATAGATGCAGAGGGCGTCAGTGAAGCGGAATGATAATAAGACAAGGATTTTTGATCAGATGAGAGTACGGTAATATCGACAGCAGCAGAATATAGTACAACGGGAGTAGGATTCATTATGAATAGGGAGGTATGAAGTGTGTTACTGAGAACATTTCAGTGATAGGGTTGTTCTTAGTAGAATCGATAACAGTAGTTCCGTTATACATCCCGATGTCATAAGCAGAAGATGAAGAGAGAGAATATATATGACACTACTGAATGGGTAGTTCAGTATGCAAATGAAGATCAAAATCTAATACACTTGCAGGATTCAAATGTGGTTGTAGGGGAAGGAGAATAAATAAGGGGTTCCCAAGAATGTGGGCTTGGTACTAGAAATGAGACAGGAGAATGAAAATTGAATTTCGCAATAAATTTCAGATGGTAGCAGCAAATACTCGGTTCAAGAACCATACGAGGAGCGGGTATACTTGGGAAATGGCAGGAGGTGCAGGAATATTTCAATTAGGTTGCATCGTGGTCAGGCAGAGATACCGAAATGAAGTGTTCGATAGTAAGGTGTACCCAAGGGCAGATATAGTCTCAGATCACAATTTCTTAATGATAAGGAGCAGGCTGCAGTTTAAGAGACAAGTCAGGAAGAATAAGAGCGCAAAGAACAGGGATACAGAAGTACTAAGGAATAAAGGGATAAGCTTCAAGTTCTCCGAGGCTATAGATACTGCGATAATGAATGGCTCAGTAGGCGGTACAGTTGAAGAGGAATGTGTATCTCTAAAAAGGGTAATCATAAATGTTGGAGAGGAAAATGTGGATACAAGGAAGGTAACTGCAAAGAGACTATGGGTATCAGAAGAAACACTTCAGTTGATCGACGAAACAAGCAGGTGCAGCAAAGTGCAGGAAAATTCGGGAATACGGAAATGCAAGCCACTTACAGAATGATGGTTCAGATGGCTCTGAGCACTATGGGACTTCTGAGGTCATCAGTCCCCTAGAACTTAGAATTATTTAAACCTAACTAACCTAAGGACATCACACACATCCATGCCCGATGCAGTATTCGAACCTGCGACCGTAGTAGTCACGTGGTTCCAGACTGTAGCTCCTAGAACCGCCCGGCCGGCACTTAGGAATGAAATAAGTAGGAAGTACGGAGAAGATAAGACGAAATGACTACATGGAAAATGTGAAGAATAAACTATTGTGAGAGGGATTGTCTCAGCATGCAGCAAAGTCAAAACAACCATGGGTGAAATTAAAAGCAGCGGCGGTAACATTATGAGTGCACTGGGAACTGCACTGTTAAATGGAGAGCAAACAGCGGCTAGGTGGGAAGTATGCATTGAAGGCCTATATGAGGGGGAGGATTTGTCTGGTGTGACAGAAGAAGAAGCAGGTGTCGATATAGAAAATATAAGGGATCCTGTCTCAGAATCAGAATTTAAGAGAGCTTTGGAATACTTCAAATCAAATGAGGCAGAAGCGATGTATAACATTTCATCAGAATTTCTAAAATCATTCGGGGAAGTAGGAACAAAACGAATATTCACGTTGGTGAACAGAATGTATGAGACTGGCGATATACCATCAGACTTTTGCAAAAACATCATCCACCCAATTCCGAAGACAGAACTAACCGACAAGTGAGAGGATTATCGCACAGTCAGCTTAACAGCTCAAGCATCCAAGCTGCTGACGAGAATAACATGCAGACGTATGGAGAAAAAAATTGAGGATCGTTTTATGATAATCACCTTGGCTTTAGGTAAGGTAAAAGCACCCGAGAGGGAGTTCATTACAGTTGATAATGGAAGTAAGACTGAAGAAAACTCAAGAAACGTTCATAGAATTTGTCGACCTGGAGAAAATGATAGACAATGTAAAATGATACAAGATATACGAAATTCTGAGGAAAATGGGGGAAGCCATAGGGAAAGACAAGTAATATACGATATTTACTCGAAGCTAGAGGGAACAATAAAATGAGTGTAAGACGGAGATGTAGTATTTAGGCCCTGATTTTCATGTACGTCGAAGAAGTAATGGTGGAAATAAAAGAAAGTTTCAAAAGTGGAATTTAAATTCAAAGTGAAAGGATATCAATGAACCGTTCAGTGAAGTACAGAATATGGGTTGAGAGTAATCTAAGACGAAAGCAATGGGAGTAGTAGAACAGAGAACAGAAAGAAACTTAACATTGAGACTGGTGGTCACGAAGTAGATAAAATTTAGGAATTCTGCTACCTAGGTATCAAAATAACAATGATGGACGGAAGGAGGAGGATACCAAAGGCAAACTAACACTGGAAAAAAGGGCGTTCCTGACTAGAAGAAGTCTACTAGTAGCAAACATAGGCCTTAAATTGAGGAATTACTTTCTGAGAATTTACATTTGGCGCATAGCATTGTGTGGACTGTTGGGGAAACGGGAACAGTAGTCAGTAGAAGCATTTGAGATGTGGTGTTACTGAAGAATGTTGAGAATTAGGTGGACTGAAAAGGTAAGGAATGAGGAGGTTCCCCTCACAATCGTGGAGTATGGCAATATACGGAGAAGACCGAAAAGACGAAGGACAGGAAATCTGTTAAGAGAACAACGGGTAACTTGCAAGATATTAGAGGAAGCCTTAGAGGGTAAAAACTGTGGAGGACGGCTAACTGGCATACATACAGCAGGTTGCAAGAACTACTCTGAGACGAAGAGGCTGTCACAGGAGAGGAAACCGTGACGGACCTGTTCTTTCTGCTTATTTTACTTTCAGCCTAGTTTGTACTGCTTGTCTGATGACCTCGTTATCAAATGGTTCAAGTGGCTCTGAACACTATGCGACTTAACTTCTGAGGTCATCAGTCGCGTAGAACTTAGAACTAATTAAACCTAACTAACCTAATGACGTCACACACATCCATGCCCGAGGCAGGATTTGAACCCGCGACCGTAGCGGTCGCTCGGCTCCAGAATGTAGCGCCTAGAACCGCACGGCCACTCCGGCCGGCGACCTCGTTATCAACGGAGCGTTGAACCACTATTTATGCTAGAGATCTGTATACAAGAGATGGACAATAGTTTTAAATCATAGTATCAGAAATAAAATTACTAACACTTCTCGACATGTTACGTTGCTTTGTGATTCCAATATATAGTGTTATTTAAGCTAAATAAACAGCAGCAGATCTGTGAATTAGAGTCCCAACGTGTACTTTATTTTGGATTAAGCTTGAAAACCAAGAGGATAATCATCTTCTCGCACGCTAACAAAACTTTATGTCTCAGCAAAAGCGAGATAATACGTTCGAACACAATATAACAAGCATAGATTTTTATTTTGAAGTAAGAGTGTTGTATGTTTACTAAATACTCTCGAGAGATCTTTTACTCGGTGAGAGAGTCACAGCTGCCATTTTATCCTCCCGTTTTCCTTTTTCCTGTTACGAGTAGGTTGCCGGAACGGCTCTATCCCTCAGGTGTTTCAAGATGCATACTAAATTGCTGCTTTAGCTTTCACAAGGAATAAATTCAAAGGTTTCGGTGGCAGTGTACGAGCGACTCCTACAGCAAGTTAATAAAATTTATCCAAGCTGAAGCAGAACCTGTTGCATCTGCGCTTCGCCTAAATGCTAGGAATGACGTTCCCTGGTCATTAAAGAAACTCTGCGGTGAGATTAAACAAAATATATACTTACTACTGCGTTCTGAAATACTCTGCAGCACTGACTACAATACTGGCCATTAAAATTGCTACACCAAGAAGAAATGCAGATGATATACGCATATTCATTGGACAAATATTTTATACTAGAACTGACATGTGATTACATTTTCACGCAATTTGGGTGCATAGATCCTGAGAAATCAGTTCCCACAGCAACCACCTCTGGCCGTAATAATGGCCTTGATATGGCTGAGCATTGAGTCAAACAGAGTTTGGATGGCGTGTACTGGTACAGCTGCCCATGCAGCTTCAACACGATACCACAGTTCATCAAGAATAGTGACTCGCGTATTGTGACGAGTCAGTTGCTCGGCACCATTGACCAGACGTTTTCAATTGGTGTGAGAGCTGGAGAATGTGCTGGCCAGGGAAGCAGTCGAACATTTTCTGTATCCAGAAAGGTCCATACAGGACCTGCAACATGCGGTCGTGCATTATCCTGCTGAAATGTAGGGTTTCGCAGGGATCGAATGAAGGCTAGAGCCACGGGTCGTAACACACCTGAAATGTAACGTCCACTGTTCCAAGTCCAGTCAATGCGAACAAGAAGTGACCGAGACGAGTAACCAATGGCACCCCATACCATCACGCCGGGTGATACGCCAGTATGGCGATGACGTATACACTCTTCGAATGTGTGTTCACTGTGATGTCGCCAAACATGGATGCGACCATCATGATGCTGTAAACAGAACCTGGATTCATCCGAAAAAATGACGTTTTGCCGTTCGTGCACCCAGGTTCGTCGTTGAGTACACCATTGCAGGTGCTCCTGTCTGTGATGCAGCGTCAAGGGTAACCACAGCCATGGTCTCCGAGCTGACAGTCCATGGTGCTGCAAACGTCGTCGAAGTGTTCCTGCAGATGGTTGTTGTCTTGCAAACGTCCCCATCTGTTGACTCAGGGATCGAGACGTGGCTGCACGACCCGTTACAGCCATGCTGATAAGATGCCTGTCATCTCGGCCGCTAGTGATACGAGGCCGTTGAGGTCCAGCACTGCGTTCCGTATTACCCTCCTGAACCTACCGATTCCATATTCTGCTAACAGTCATTGGATCTCGACCAACGCGAGCAGCAATGTCGCGATACGATAAACCGTAATCGCGATAGGATACAGTCTGACCTTTATCAAAGTCGGAAACGTTATGGTACGCATCTCTCCTCCTTACATGGGGCATCACAACAACGTTTCACCTGGCAACGTCGGTCAACTGCTGTTTGTGTATGAGAAATCGGTTGGAAACGTTCCTCATGTCAGTACGTTGTAGGTATCGCCATCGGCGCCAACCTTGTGTGAATGCTCTGAAAAGTTAATCATTTGCATTTGACAGCATCTTCTTCCTGTCGGTTAAAATTCGCGTCAGTCGCACGTCATCTTCGTGGTGTAGCAATTTTAATGGCCAATAGTGTAATACGCCCCCCCCCCCCCCCCAACAGTAATAAGTAGCTGCCTGCAGCAGCAATTGTAGTACAGATTTGTGGCATGTTAATCTTGTCGCATTTACAGTAACGTGAATTCAGCTGTTTTACGTACAGACAACAAACCGATTACAGATATGTAGATTGATACAGGCTGACTGAGCCTAGCTATTCTGTATCATCGTCATTTCAAACGATTTTCATTTCAGGAAATGTTAATGATACAAATCAGGGTAAATCTGAATAAAAAATTCATAAATACTGTGTTAATCACATGTAAATTGGACCTGACTTCAATAAGCACGGGAAAAGGAACATTAAATGTCATTTGTTGCTAAATATTTAGTGTATGAGGATGAATTTAGAACTGTTTGAAACGAAATGAAGTTTAGATCCTACACATACAGCGTCGGCGGGACGAAATATTACCATGAGCCTTTTTGAACTTGTGTATCCCTTTTAAAGTTCTGTAAATACATCTGAAAATGGAAAGCAACATTTACAAATAAAGCTCAATGACTACAACCAGTACGTAGTGAGGATATATTTTCCTTGTTGTCTAGTATTCCGCTACTTCTGTGCAGTATTCCTTACATACTTACGAATAAAATTGAATAATAGTGCACAGTCACAAAAGTCTTCATTTCTTACAGAATAACAAAACTGGTAATACAACACAGAGTAACAACATATTGCATAGAAAAAAGGATCCATTTAATATTGGACTACATTATACCCAAGTAACAGCCTAGCTGAAAGATATGACCAGACTTCTCAGTACCTTGCTTGTTCATATTTTATTATTATCATTTTTAAACGTTCCTCCTCATACCATCTATTTTTATGGAATAGTTGGACTGAATAGCACCATTCTTTCTTTAAACTCCTGTTTAGCTCCTCTCCTGGTTAAATTTGCTCCCACAGTTCTTACAAAGATTTTCGTTGCGTTTCGATAACTTCAGGTCTGTTACAAAGTTTTCAGTGCTTCCTTAAAAGTTTCGCATCAATAGTTGAGGTGCCACGAAGTTGCCATGTATCGAAGAGAGGGGATTGTAAATGATTTATATAACAGAAAATAACTTGAAGATAATATTTTGAAAAGGGATGAGGAAGTGGACGAGAAAGAGAAGCGTGATTCGATACTCCAAGAAGAATCTGACTGGGCGCAAAGAACTCAGAAAAAGCACCCGGAGAAAACTACTTTCCCTCATAACTGTTAAAATTTTTAGGAGAACCACCTATGACAAAACTGTTTTACCTAGAATGTTCCATTTATGGAGACAGTAAAAACACCGCAGACTTCAAGAACAGTGTAATAATAGCAAGTGCGAGGAAAGGAAGTGCGGGACAGATGTAATGGTTCAAATGGCTCTGAGCACTATGGGACTCAACATCTGTGGTCATCAGTCCCCTAGAACTTAGAACTACTTAAACCTAACTAACCTAAGGACATCACACACATCCATGCCTGAGGCAGGATTCGAACCGGTCACGCGGTCACGCGGTTCCAGACTGACGCACCTAGAACCGCACGGCCACACCGGCCGGCACAGATGTAATACCGAAGCATCAGTTCAATAAGTCAAGTTGAAAAAGACAATCATGAATTATCTGTAGGTGAGTGAACGATTGGTAGAAGAGACTCGGTGGAAGATCAGTTTGGATTCCCCAATACCTGTGACAATAATGGACATACGCTATTCTTAGACGATAGAGTGAGGAAAAGTAAAGTTTTATTTCTAATTTTTGAAATACAAAAATGTTTTTATAACTTTTCTGAAGTTGCCAGGGATAAAACATGGCCCGCATCTCGTGGTCGTGCGGTAGGGTTCTCGCTTCCCACGCCCGGGTTCCCGGGTTCGATTCCCGGCGGGGTCAGGGATTTTCTCTGCCTCGTGATGGCTGGGTGTTGTGTGATGTCCTTAGGTTAGTTAGGTTTAAGTAGTTCTAAGTTCTAGGGGACTGATGACCATAGATGTTAAGTCCCATAGTGCTCAGAGCCATTTGAACCATTTTTTTGATAAAACATGACGACAAAAGTTATCTACACCTTAAACAGAAGTCATACAGTAGTTATAAGAATCAAAGGACATGATCAGGCGGCAGTAGTTTAGGTGGCACTGAGACAGGGTTGTATCTCATCAGCACGTCATTCAGTCTGTACATAGCGCAAACAGTAAAATACACCAAAGAGGTATTTTCGTCAGGGAAAAAGGTCAGCGAGAAGAAATAAAATCTTTGTGATTTCCCGATACATTGTGATTATGTCAAAGACCGATAATGATTTGAAATATCTGTTGAACTAAGTTCATTGTGTCCGGAAAACAGGGTATAAAATGAATATGAACAAAAGTAAATCCAGTGTGATGGAGTGCAGTCGAATTAAATCAGTTGATGATGCAGAAATTATTTTAATATCTTGGAGTCTAAAAGTAATAGACGTGATTTACTAATTTGTTAGAAAAATAACTAACAATGGTAGAAGTAAAGAAGGCGTAAAATGAGGACGGCAACAGCAAGAAAAACTTTCCTGAAGAAGAGAATTATGCTGTGTAATACAAATTTAAGTTTTAGGAGACGTTTTCTGAAAGTATTCATTTCGGATAATAAGCGGCAAAGAAAAGAAGAGAAAATTAGCTTTTGAATTGTTGTTTTACAGAAGAAGGCCGAAGATCAAAATGTTCAAATGTGTGTGAGTTCTTAAGGGACAAAACAGCCGAGGTCATCGGTCCCTAGGCTTACACACTACTTAGACTAACTTAAACTAACCTACGCTAAGAACAACTCATACACCCATGCCTGAGGGAGAACTAGAACCTCCGGCGGGACGAGCCTCGCAGTCAGTGACAGGGCGCCTCTAACCACGCGGCCACTCCGCGTGGCGACCGAAGATTAAGTAGATAGATTGTGTAACTAACGAAAAGGTACTAAATTCAACTGGTGAGAAAAAAAGATTTACTGTACAACTTAACTAAAAGAAGATGCAGGAAGGGAGAAACATTCTGCGAAAACAGGACGCGGTTAATTAGGTAACAGAAGGATCTGTGGGGAATAAAACTTCTTGAGGATGACCAAGGCGTGACTAAATTAGGCAGGTTTGAGAAGATGTAGACAGCATTAGTGATAGAGAGATAAAGAGACGTCTGTAGAACATACTGGCGTAGAGACCTGCGGCAAGCTAGTTTCTGGAGTGAAGATCGTTACGACAGCAAAAATATTGTGCCAGGTCATGTATATGGATCAATTTGTATTTCGGCGTCAGGCTGAGCTGAGCCACCTATGCAACGCCTTCAGGAACAACGGCTGTGACGTCCATCAAATAAATGAAGCAATTTCAAGCAAGACCACAGACGAGGAGCAAGAAAAGAAACTTGCTGTTTTAACGGTCTGTGGCTTCGTGTCAGGAAAAAAGGCGCCTGCTGAAACGATACAAGATCAAATCGATTTTCAGGCCTCACTTACTGAGGTAGTTAAAGGTGCAGTAGGTCTCAGAATACCTGGGGGTCTACAACGTACCTTGCGAGTGTTGCCAGCCTTACGATGGACAAACAGTACGCACTGTGCAGGTGGAAATGATCGTATGGCGTCAGCGGCCGGGAATTCCCAGGAGAGAAGTTCGGCCACCAAGTGTAAGTCTAATTGAGTGCGGCGCCACATTGGGCCTCTTGCACGTCAACAATGGGGATGAAATGATGATGAGGACAGCACAGCACCCAGTCCCTGAGGGGAGAAAACCACCCAAACCAGCCAAAAATCGAACCCGGGCCCCCATGCGTGGCATTCCAACGCGCTGACCGTTCAGCTATTCGGGCGAACGCACTGTGTAAGAACGAAGGAAGTAGCATGAGAGGTTTTATCGTCTACGCTATCCCGAGAAATCTGCTCTCGCTAAGCATGCTCAAGGAAACGGACACCGGATAAAATTTTACGAAATCCATCGTGGTTCGGCTTATGGAGTTGCGCAATTAAAGAAGCCATAGAAATAAAAATCACACGCAACACCGGTATCTCAGCGTGGCGTGGCATCCAGCGATTGCACAGTTGAAGCGTTCACATCGAACGCCTGATCAACGTATATCCGTGTATGGCAATGCTGCGGGCGCCAGTGACGTCACACGCGGCAGATTGTATGTACACACATCAAAGAAAGTTCTGCATAACCCCGGTTCACAGAACGCCTGAAGACGTTGACTGTGGATATTGTATTACAGACAGAGTCCCTGTTAAGAGATTTCTCTAAACCCGCCCGAAGATGTAAACAACCATGCTTGAGCAGCGCCAATTAGACGGAGGGGGTCCCACAGCCAATCATTGACACTCATTCCACCAGGAAGGATGTACACGGCTCGTGTTGTCTGCGATTCAGTCATGCCCAGACGGTAAAAACCGCGATTCGATCGCGTCCGCATTGTTACTTTGTGCCAGGAAGGGCTCTCAACAAGGAAAGTGTCCAACCAAAGCGATGTTGTTCGGACATGGAGGAGATATAGAGGGACAGGAACTGTCGATGAGATGCCTCGCTCAAGCCGCCAAAGGGCTACTATTGCAGTGGATGACCGCTACCTATGGATTATGGATCGGAGGAACCCTGACAACAACGCCTGTTGAATAATGCTTTTCATGCAGCCACAGGTCGTCGTGTTACGACTCAAACTTTGCACAACAGGCTCCATAATGCTGAACTTCACTCCCGATGTCCGTGGCGTGGTCCATATTTGCAACCAGGACACCATGCAGCGCGGTACAGATGGGCCTAACAATATGCCGAATGGACCGCTCAGGATTGGCATCACGTTCTCTTCACCGATTAGTGTCGCATATGCCTTCAACAAGACATTTGCCAGAGACGTGTTTTGAGGCCACCCGGTTAGGCTGAACGCCTTAGACACGCTGTTCAGCGAGTGCACCAAGTTGGAGGTTCCCTGCTGTTTTGGGGTGGCATTATGTGGGGCCGACGTAAGCCGCTGTTGGTCATGGAAGGCGCCGCAACGGCTGTGCGATACGTCAATGGCATCCTCCGACCAATAGTGCAACCATATCGACAGCATATTAACTAGGAGTTGGTCTTCATGAGCGACAATTCGCGCTCCCATCGTGCACATCTTGTGAATGACTTCCTTCAGGGTAACGACATCGCTCGACTAGTGGGGCCAGCATGTTCTCCAGACATGAACCCTATCGAACATGTCTGGGGTACATGGAAAAGGGCTGCTTATGGACGATGTGATCCGCCAGCCACTGTGCGGGATCTACGCCGAATCGCCGTTGAGGAGTGGGTCAATCTGGAGCTTGTGGTTAGTATGCTATGAAGAATACAGGGATGCATCAATGCAAGAGTACGTGCTAATGGGTATTAGAGGTACTGGTGTGTACAGCAATCTGAAGATATCGCTGTATGGTGATACAACATGCAATGTGTGGCTTTCATGAGCCGTAGAAAGTGTGGAAATGATGTTTATGTTGATCTCTATTCAAATTTTCTGTACAGGTTCCGGAATTCTCGGAACTGAGGTGATGTAAATGTTTTTTTGATGTGTGTATAAGGGGGTTACCAGCAGCCCCTAGCCAGTCACACAACTTGACAATGGCCAAGGAGTTCTTGGCTGAAAATTCGTGTAATTTTAACCACTTCACGCTGCTGGAACTCGAGATCTTTTTACTTAACGCTCATACATTATTTCACAACTTTTGAAGTGGGGGTATTTAACATTTTTTACATTGTTATTAATGAGGTCAGTTGAAAGGGGGCTGTATCTGAACTTCCACCATTATTTTGCTTCCTAAAAGCATAAAAATGGAAATTGATAATTAGTGTACCTTCGCACGAGGCTATCTGCATATCAGAAAGCCTGCATAAGACAGGTTCTTAAGAAAAGAATTTAAATCTAGCTTAGTTTTATTTGGTCACTGATGTCATTTGCATCGATTTATTTGCATCAGAAACTTTCATTACCTCATAAGATCAACAATACGAGATGTATGGAGGAACTTTTTTTTTGAAAAACTTAGTAACGGATTTCATATACCTTTCTAGTACTCAATATGTCAAGATAACATGTTGGTTTGCGGGGTGGGATGTAATTCCGATTCATCTCGTTCACTAATAAAAGATAGTAGTACAATTATTCTTTTTCATTTATTTTCTGTTTTCTTTAGTCTGTTATCTAGACACAAGAACAGACCATATGTTGTAAATGAGTTAATATGTGGATAAACATATAATTTCAACATACCTTAAGAAGAGTTTATGTATTTTATAAAAGCTTTATCGTGTTTAAGATAAGGAAATAGTTAAAAATATCTGGATATCATGTCTGTCTGTTATGGAAAACACTGTTTTTTCATGTAGACTCAAACATTTTTCTACGCGTTTGTGCCGTCGTCAGTAGGTTTTATGTACTCAAGTCTGTGAAATGTGAGCATACTTTAAGTGATAACTGATCTACGAGAATAGGGCCCAAAAACAGTTTTTGTATGTTGTTCTCGTTTCCTTAGTTTTGCGTCATACGTTATGCACAACCCTGTGTACGTTGTGTACGTGGTAAACAAATCCGCACGCTTGTAAAATACTTATATTGGTCGAAGTCTTGCGCGACAGAAGTCGTTATCCACTACAACGGTTTCATGGTCTAAGTGTATAGTGACTTCTGTTGTGCAAGACTTTGGTCAATGAAAATATTTTATGCTGTGCCGGATTTGTCTACCACGAGCTTGTTGTAGAGACGTTCCGGACGTAACACAAATAAATAATTATGACTCTGTACTTTATCAAACCCTGGTATCTTGTCATCCGCTACTAAAGGATGTTAACGTGAATTCGATTGGAGAGTTAATACATCACTTTATTCCTGAATATCATTTCTTTGTGTGAAGATACATCTCGTCTATATTTCCTGTTACTTACATTTAGCTTTCTAAAATGTTCAAATGTGTGTGAAATCTTATGGGACTTAACTATTGAGGTCATCAGTCCCTAGGCCTAAACACTACTTAAAGTAAATTATCCTAAGGACAAACACACACACCCGTGCCCGAGGGAGGACTCGAACCTCCGCCGGGACTAGCCTCACAGTCCATGGCTGCAGCTCCTGAGACCGCTCGGTTAATCCCGTGCGGCTACATTTAGCTTTGACAAATACTTTTCCGTATGCATCGTCATAAGTTATGGAGGACTACACGAAACTACTACACATATTTTGCATTACTGAGTTCATAAATATTATATGTAATTTTAAAAATCAACATACTAACCTTTGGGCATCTGTCACACAGATTTATGTTCATACGTATGCCGCAATGTTACGTCACAAGTTTTGTAGTGTATAATTCTAAACTAAAATGTACTTCACTACATGTCACTAAACTACGTTTCCATACTTGGTATCAGAACCGACCTCAATCTCTCATTTGTCTGGATAGTTAGCCCCTGGCATGCTGAGGCTCAACTCGGGATTCTAGGGACTGCGCTGCTGTGCCACCCAAGGTGCAGAGATTGGGAGATGACTGTCAGGGACTGAGCAAATCCTTCCTGGTCCTCCCCGGGGCTCGTCTTCTGGTTGCCTCTGTCAGGTCGTCGTAGGTGAATGCTCTGCCTTAGTGCATCTCGTTGTTGTGATGTATGGCCTCTTCTTCGTTTCTCTTCGCCGTTTAGGCCTATAGCTCGTAAGGCGATAAGTTGCTTGTCAGAAAATTCAGCTTGTGGCATAGCTCCTCTTTCCTTTATTATGTTGTAGAAAAGTGTGTTCAAAAGACGTTCCCGTTCTAGTCTGAAACATCTTGCCCAATTACACATTCGCAATCGACGTGTTCCATATCCACAAATATCTATGATGTGTTACATTTTCAGTAATTACCTGTGATATGGACCATGTCCCGAAAGGTGGCGTGTAGCTCCCTTGACAGGAATAGTGTATGACGTTCTGGATATTTTTTTATGCAGGGTGGAAGTGGAATGTTTTTTACTTGTTTCTGCCCTGTCCGAAATATCTTGCCATTATCTATGAATGCATGCTCTTATTTCCTTATTTGATGTGGCCCTTGCTCCCAGTCTTTCCATTACTTTATCGTATTCGCCCTTTCTGAGCCAGTATTGCTCACCCCTCTCTCTTATGGCTAGATCTGCTGAAAGCAAGCCAAGTATCATTAACAGCGCCACAGTCGATGCTGTTCTGTAACCATATGTCTGGCTCAAGATTGCACTTCTCTGTGCTCGCCGTAGAGCCTTTTCCGTCACTTTGAGGCCGCATGGTGGACCTGTAGCCCATTATAGCTAATAATATTCCATTGTGGTACGTTCCAACTGCAGCTGAAAGCTATTTTGAAGAATTATTGCTATTCTGTTAAGGATTTCAATTCTTCTCTGGGAAACAATTTCTAGGCGTGCATGAGAGTTTTCATTTTCACTAATACTTATACCTGGCTACCTGTACACTTACAGTATTTTCTCGTCACAGGTTGGTGATTTCTTCTGATTGGGGAGTTTCTCGATCTCGATAATGTCACTTTTAGTACACACAAAACTGTTTTGTGTGGTGCTATCGGTAATTTATTTTCTGCGCTCCAATCACTCATTGTTTTAAAAACTTCGCAACTATTTTCTTTCATTTTAGGCTTTTTCATGGCAAATACTATAATTGTCAGATCCTCTGCATAGGCTCTAGTGAATGCCATAATCTGTAGGTGTTTCAGTGAAGGTGCCAACATCCCCGAACTCTATACCACAAACAGATCCCTCTGAACAGCCTTTGGTGAAGTTCTACAACCTTTTTTTGTGATGCACTCCAGTTTGACCTATCTGTCTGTGCAGTAGTCTCCTAATCTGCTGTAGAGACACCTAGGACAGTCCATCTACTTCAGTCTTTTGAACAGAGCGGGCCACCATAAGTTATGTAATAGACCTGTTACAACAGTTTATATGCCTTATAATGTACTTGTTGTCTGAAGTGTTCACAATAGTGCTTGCAAGGTTTACCACATCCTCAGTGGATTTTCCGTTCCTTAATCCGTACTGCAGGGGCCTCATGTCTACTATCTATGATTCCTCAGATGGCGACACGGAAGGTTTTCCTGTACTTTGGCTAGGGCAGTAGAATAAACACTTTGACCTATTATCATTAAACACAAATTATGGTCATTTATTTTTACAATAAAATACAGCTACAGCGGCTTCAGCAAATGAAACTTGGACAACAAGGATCACATGTTCGATATCATGGCGGCGTTACCAAAGATGCAGCCTTTTTTACATGCTCAGTGGGTAGGGAGAGTAGTGTGGACCAATGGCAACATCAAAAACTCATTCAAATTCATGGAAATAACTATACTAGGATTCATAAATAGGAATTAGTAACGACCCACGTACGTTCAGTTACTATCTTGGAATTGAATGGGGCGAAAACAGGGCACGCACAAGAATATCGCTGTTCAATTGCCGAAAAACCTGTTAAATTCTGTAAATTAGAAACCTGCAGAAAACCATTGCGGGTGCTGGTTCTCGTTTGGTTTGCAGTTTTATTACGACAATATGAAGTATAGCATTGAATGTTTGATGCCCACTAAAGAACAAAGGGCAGATACCACCTATGGCTCCTCTATGACAAACAGAACAAAAATCAGTTACCTCGGGGAAAATTGTCCCCACAAAGGTGACCGCGAAAAGACTAAACCTAATTACTTAATACTTTAAAACTACGGCTGTTGTACCGCTTGATGTGACCATCAGCAGAGGACGGACACTAAGACATCAGCTTCCTATTGAAATCAGATGTATATTGAGTAGTTGGAGAGAGAAGTTGTAGAACTGGATTCAGCCGTTAGTGACTGTAACCGTAAACATTTTATTGGACAAAATGCATACATCTACATCTACGTGATTACTCTGCAATTCACAATTAATTACCTGGCAGAGGGTTCATCGAATCATTTGCAAGCTATTTCTCTTTTGTTCCACTCTCAAAGTGCTTTCGGTGAAAACTAACACTTACACTTTTCTGTACGAGCTCTGGTTTCCCTTATTTTCTTATGATGATCACCCCTCCCTATGTACGTGGTCTCCAACAAAGTATTTTCACATTACGAGGCGTAAGTTGTTCGCTGAAATTTCATGAAAACATCAAGCCGCGACGACAAAAGCCTTTGTTTTGATGACTGCCAGCCAGTTCGGGTATCATATCCGTGAAGCTTTCTACACTATTTCACGATAGTAAAACCGAGTTACCGTTCTTTGAACTTCTTCGATGTCCTCCGTCGATCCTATCCAATGTGGATCCCATACCGCACAGCAACACTCCAGAGGGGGACATACAAGTGTAGAGTAAGCAGTCTCTTAGTAGACGTGTTGCATTTTCTCAGTGTTCTGTCAATAAATCGTAGCTTTGGTTTGCTTTAGCCATAGAATTATCTATGTGATTTTCCAGCATAAGTTAGGTATTTAGTTGAACTGAGAGCCTTTAGATTTGTGTGATTTATCCTGTAACCGAAATTTGGCGGATTCCTCTTGATACTCATGTGACTGGCTTCACACTTTTCATTGTTTCATTATTTATTCTCACTTTCCTACAAATCGAGAACTTTCGCAAAAAACGTAAATAAACCACGAGAGCAGAACAGTAAACAAAAAAAAAAAATTGTAGCAGAATATCGAGGCAGAACGTAAGAGCCATTACGAGAATACCTAAAATCGAAGGTTGAATAACTAGCTCCAAAAAGTAAAAGGGAAAATAACAATACCATTAAAAACAAGAAAATAACTACACTGTCACGGAATTAAAATCTCTTAGGTGACAAAAGTCATGGGACACCTCCTAATATAGTGTCGGACTTGGTTTTGCCCGGCGTAGCGTAGCAACTCGACGTGACCCGAGGTCAACAAGTAGCTGGTAGCTATGTTATAAAAAAAATCAATTAATTAATTAATTAAAATAAAATATGTACATATTTATGTATATGAGAAACATTTAAAAGGGATGATACAATTGCCTTATTAGAAATGTTCTATGCTTGTACGAATTTTTAGGCTATCGGACTTCTCCTGTTACATTTCAATTGTAGATGCAGGGAGCGGACTCCAAGTACACCTTTGCGTGTCGTAATGAAGAAAATCCTCCTTACTAGGTTTTACTTCATTTGAATAAAAAATACTTTATACTGGTATCAAATTTTCTCTTATTTCGAAACGTCTATGCAACAAAATACTCGTAGCCTCTCATCCTCCGCACGGCACTTCTTAACGGAACTTATACATACAAGAGAGTGAGAAAAAAAATCATGTACAAAAAAATTAATTATGTTTTTTTCATTTGTCTAGGCCTTACCGCGCCTTCGTAATTAACGTCTTTGCCCACGCTTATGGTCGATCGGTGTTTAACTTTTTGTTTTTAATAAATTTTAACTTTACGATATTCTGGGAGTCTTTTATTATGTACCTACACAGAGTTCCCTGCGGAATTATTGAGCCACGTTGTCTCTACAGGCGTCCATGATTGCTAAAGTTTTTTTAAAGGATTTTTATGCACGAACAGACATCTCAATTACGTTCCATAAATGTTCGATGGCATTCATGTAGGGAGATCATTGTGGCCGAATCAATCATTCGAACTGGCCATAACGTTCTTCAAACCAGTCGCAAACAATGGTGGTCCTGTGACATAACGCATTCTCATCTATAAAAATTCCATCGTTATTTGGGAACATGAAGTACATGAATGGTTGCAAATGATCTCCAGGTACCTCAAAATAACCTCTTACAGCAAAAGACCGGCTTAGTTGGATCAGAGAACCGACTCAATTCCATGTTGTAAACATATTTCACACCTTTTCCAAAATTTTAAACATGGCTGAAACAGCAACTGTTGTAATTCTTCACGGTAAATGATGACAGCCGAAACAGTTGCAGGATAAAGATTTATTAAAATTCTTGACCAAGGTCACAGTATATACAAATATACCTTCATCAGAAGTAAAAAATCTAAAATTACATCCTGCAATGGAGATTAATAAAACAATTGTGCCAAAGGCGTCGTCAATAGTTATGACATCATCTCCATTTGTACAACTTGATTGTGGACAACAGGGTCAATGCCAACACAGTTTAGCACCAGTACTTCGACTATGAACTATCGTGACGAGAGTGTGAAAGCATTAGGGCAGATGGTCCGCAATGGTGAGGCGGTTAGTGTCTGTCGGTCGTCAAGAGTGCTAGTATGTGTTAGGCCGCCAGTCTGCTCGAGTTTGCCCAGGCAATGGTCATTGGCGGTTGGATCGATCGTTTGGTTGGTCGCGGACTGGGACACCAGATGACTTGTCCGCATGTGAGGTCGCCACGTGAATTCAGTGGCCGCGCCGTATAGCGAGGCGTAGTGGCTTCGCGGGCAACAGGAGTGAAACAGGAGTCGACCCACAACATCCGCCTGGCCGGGGCGAGCTGCGACGCCGTGAGACGGGAGATCGGCGCTCCTTCCTGCGTCCATTGAAGCGGCTGACAGCGGACGGTTCGGGAGAGCGTTTTGGGGGTGCTCCGCCAGGTCTTTGCCAGAAATCGCAGTTATTAGGAGTTAAGTGATTAGTGATATGTTGTTTCAGTTACTTGTTAAATTCTACTTGTGTTCTTGGTCAGTCTCTCGTCCCCAGCTTGCTCGTCTGTCTCTCGTCCGCATTTGTTAGGCAGTTAGTGTCTGACTGTCTGTCTGTCTGTCGGTCTGCCGTACGTTAATAGCTGCTTCTGTCATGTTTGTCGGATTCAGTGTTAACGAATTTATTGCTTAAAGGCCGAATTCTTGAAATATGTTTTTATCTTGCCTATCATCTTGCGAGGTGGTATAAGTGTAATGTAGATCATGTTGTACATTTTATGTAAGTCTGCATTTTATGGGTTTTATTTAAATAGTCATTTTAGGTTATAAGGTTGCCACCCTTCCACCGTAAGAGTCCTTTAAAAAATTGCACTTTCGGTGGCAAATAATTTGAGTGTTGTACCATTTCCATTCCTCTTACGGGGTGCATAGTTTACGTGTTTGTGTGAGTTGTTAAAATTTTTTTAGTTTAAAGTAATCTGGTGTGTTGCAGATTTGTACCAGTGTACTCCTTCAGGGGTTGTTGTGAGCAGTCATGGCTACGGCCGTGCTGAAAGGAAGCAGGCAAGATTCTCAGCCCGAAGGCTCCTACTGTTAATGTTGTTCTTTCTGTCTCTGAATAAAACTGTAACTTGGTATTTCGAGGGTGCTTTTCTGCTTATAATTTAAAATATGTTTCTGAAAAAGCTTTTAGGAATAAAATTCACATTTGTTAAAAGTAATTTCATTTTCCATCAGTTACTTCCTGGCAACTACTTCCATGCTCACGTAGTGTGATGAAATGTGTTAATGTTCTTGATGAATCGCTAGCAAATAAAGGATATTCTTTTACAAAAGATTTTGAAAGTAAATTCACGGTTCACCGTGTTCAAAGACTTATTTCCCATCGTGTCGCCATAATCAAGTCGGACACCTCTTCACATGAGTCACGTAGGTACAAATGATAGCTCCGCCAGTGCCTGACGTTTTATACCTATCGTACGCGATACCACCGCCACCTGTTTGTGTGCATATCACTATCCCATGACTTTCGTCATCTGAAGGTAAGCAGTTCCCCTCGCAATATTCGGTTGGAAACTGATTTCGGAAGACCTGAATTCACGAATTCACAGACAGATGCATTTTCTGTCTGATTTGAAACCGATTGTCATCTTGTGTACCTATCAGTTACGACATTTTTACGACCAGTGTTCTTAGGCCGTGTTACATGACAGCGTGTGGTACATAATTTCTTGTAGACGCCTTGAAATGTCCACATTGACATACCAGCTTCATTCACAGTGTAATAATGGATACGACCAAACACCGTAGCTTCTTTCTTCCATTGTGACGTCTCCACGGCGTCTTCCCTCATTACGCTGTATCCATAGTGCCAAGTAGCAAGGTGTAGCAAGGTGCTCCCTGCCGCCGTTGGATAAGCAGCTGCAGCAGCAAGTCGTATACTCCTAGCTCACTCATTTGTTACATAGTTTAATTCTTAATTTCTTTGCGTGTTTTTGGTACTTGCATTGTTTAATTCATAAATTTCGGGCGTATTATAGTATTTGAGAGTTGTAACATCGCGCTTTAGTACCTGAATAGTGTAAATTCGCGTAGTCGTTTGTCTACTGTTTTGTTTTGAACGGCCAGTGTCGGTTGGTCGCAGTCAGTGTGCTCCCTGCCGCCGTTGGATAAGCAGCTGCAGCAGCAAGTCGTATACTCCTAGCTCACTCATTTGTTACATAGTTTAATTCTTAATTTCTTTGCGTGTTTTTGGTACTTGCATTGTTTAATTCATAAATTTCGGGCGTATTATAGTATTTGAGAGTTGTAGCATCGCGTTTTAGTACCTGAATAGTGTAAATTCGCGTAGTCTCCTTCCGCCGCCGAGCAGTGTCAGCAGTGCGCAAGTAGCAGCATTACTGCATTTACTAGGCAATCTTGTATTTTAATAACCGTTTAAATTTTGTCGATTTGTTTGCGCTCTCTGTAGATTAGTTCAGACGTTCTTTGCAAAACAGTTTTTAGCATGGATAGGGACTGCAACTGCTGAGTTCGGATGCAGGCTGAGTTGGCATCCCTTCGCTCCCAGCTTCAGGCAGTGTTGGCTTCGGTCACACAGCTTGAGGCTGTTGCCAATGGGCATCACTGTGGGGGTCCGGATGGGGGTTTGTCGGGGACGGCCAGCTCGTCCCACGCATCCCCTGATCGGACTACGACTGTGGTTGCCCGGGATACTGCCCGCATTGAGGCTGATCCCTCACCTGTGGTAGAGTGGGAGGTCGTTTCAAGGTGTGGCAGGGGGCGAAAGACATTCCGGAGGGCTGAACGGAAACCCTCTCCAGTTTGTCTGACGAACCGGTTTCAGGCTCTGTCTCAGGCTGATACTGATCTTCGGCCTGACATGGCTGCTTGTCCTGTTCCAGAGGTTGCCCCTCAGTCTGCAAGATCCGGGCAGTCGCAGAGGGTGGGCTTACTGGTAGTTGGGAGCTCCAACGTCAGGCGCGTAATGGGGCCCCTTAGGGAAATGGCAGCAAGAGAGGGGAAGAAAACCAATGTGCACTCCGTGTGCATACCAGGGGGAGTCATTCCAGATGTGGAAAGGGTCCTTCCGGATGCCATGAAGGGTACAGGGTGCACCCATCTGCAGGTGGTCGCTCATGTTGGCACCAATGATGTGTGTCGCTATGGATCGGAGGAAATCCTCTCTGGCTTCCGGCGGCTATCTGATTTGGTGAAGACTGCCAGTCTCGCTAGCGGGATGAAAGCAGAGCTCACCATCTGCAGCATCGTCGACAGGACTGACTGCGGACCTTTGGTACAGAGCCGAGTGGAGGGTCTGAATCAGAGGCTGAGACGGTTCTGCGACCGTGTGGGCTGCAGATTCCTCGACTTGCGCCATAGGGTGGTGGGGTTTCGGGTTCCGCTGGATAGGTCAGGAGTCCACTACACGCAACAAGCGGCTACACGGGTAGCAGGGGTTGTGTGGCGTGGGCTGGGCGGTTTTTTAGGTTAGATGGCCTTGGGCAAGTACAGAAAGGGCAACAGCCTCAACGGGTGCGGGGCAAAGTCAGGACATGCGGGGACCAAGCAGCAATCGGTATTGTAATTGTCAACTGTCGAAGCTGCGTTGGCAAAGTACCGGAACTTCAAGCGCTGATAGAAAGCACCGAAGCTGAAATCGTTATAGGTACAGAAAGCTGGCTTAAGCCAGAGATAAATTCTGCCGAAATTTTTACAAAGGTACAGACGGTGTTTAGAAAGGATAGATTGCATGCAACCGGTGGTGGAGTGTTCGTCGCTGTTAGTAGTAGTTTATCCTGTAGTGAAGTAGAAGTGGATAGTTCCTGTGAATTATTATGGGTGGAGGTTACACTAAACAACCGAACTAGGTTAATAATTGGCTCCTTTTACCGACCTCCCGACTCAGCAGCATTAGTGGCAGAACAACTGAGAGAAAATTTGGAATACATTTCACATAAATTTTCTCAGCATGTTATAGTCTTAGGTGGAGATTTCAATTTACCAGATATAGATTGGGACACTCAGATGTTTAGGACGGGTGGTAGGGACAGAGCATCGAGTGACATTATACTGAGTGCACTATCCGAAAATTACCTCGAGCAATTAAACAGAGAACCGACTCGTGGACATAACATCTTGGACCTACTGATAACAAACAGACCCGAACTTTTCGACTCTGTATGTACAGAACAGGGAATCAGTGATCATAAGGCCGTTGCAGCATCCCTGAATATGGAAGTTAATAGGAATATAAAAAAAGGGAGGAAGGTTTATCTGTTTAGCAAGAGTAATAGAAGGCAGATTTCAGACTACCTAACAGATCAAAACGAAAATTTCTGTTCCGACACTGACAATGTTGAGTGTTTATGGAAAAAGTTCAAGGCAATCGTAAAATGCGTTTTAGACAGGTACGTGCCGAGTAAAACTGTGAGGGACGGGAAAAATCCACCGTGGTACAACAACAAAGTTAGGAAACTACTGCGAAAGCAAAGAGAGGTCCACTCCAAGTTTAAACGCAGCCAAAACCTCTCAGACAAACAGAAGCTAAACGATGTCAAAGTTAGCGTAAGGAGGGCTATGCGTGAAGCGTTCATTGAATTCGAAAGTAAAATTCTATGTACCGACTTGACAGAAAATCCTAGGAAGTTCTGGTCTTACGTTAAATCAGTAAGTGGCTCGAAACAGCATATCCAGACACTACGGGATGAGGATGGCATTGAAACAGAGGATGACACGCGTAAAGCTGAAATACTAAACACCTTTTTCCAAAGCTGTTTCACAGAGGAAGACCGCACTGCAGTTCCTTCTCTAATTCCTCGCACAAACGAAAAAATGGCTGACATCGAAATAAGTGTCCAAGGAATAGAAAAGCAACTGGAATCACTCAATAGAGGAAAGTCCACTGGACCTGACGGGATACCAATTCGATTCTACACAGAGTACGCGAAAGAACTTGCCCCCCTTCTAACAGCCGTGTACCGCAAGTCTCTAGAGGAACGGAGGGTTCCAAATGATTGGAAAAGAGCACAGATAGTCCCAGTCTTCAAGAAGGGTCGTCGAGCAGATGCGCAAAATTATAGACCTATATCTCTTACGTCGATCTCTTGTAGAATTTTAGAACATGTTTTTTGCTCGCGTATCATGTCATTTCTGGAAACCCAGAATCTACTATGTAGGAATCAACATGGATTCCGGAAACAGCGATCGTGTGAGACCCAACTCGCCTTATTTATTCATGAGACCCAGAAAATTTTAGATACAGGCTCCCAGGTAGATGCTATTTTTCTTGACTTCCGGAAGGCGTTCGATACAGTTCCGCACTGTCGCCTGATAAACAAAGTAAGAGCCTACGGAATATCAGACCAGCTGTGTGGCTGGATTGAAGAGTTTTTAGCAAACAGAACACAGCATGTTGTTATCAATGGAGAGACGTCTACAGACGTTAAAGTAACCTCTGGCGTGCCACAGGGGAGTGTTATGGGACCATTGCTTTTCACAATATATATAAATGACCTAGTAGATAGTGTCGGAAGTTCCATGCGGCTTTTCGCGGATGATGCTGTAGTATACAGAGAAGTTGCTACATTAGAAAATTGTAGCGAAATACAGGAAGATCTGCAGCGGATAGGCACTTGGTGCAGGGAGTGGCAACTGACCCTTAACATAGACAAATGTAATGTATTGCGAATACATAGAAAGAAGGATCCTTTATTGTATGATTATATGATAGCGGGACAAACATTGGTAGCAGTTACTTCTGTAAAATATCTGGGAGTGTGCGTACGGAACGATTTGAAGTGGAATGATCATATAAAATTAATTGTTGGTAAGGCGGGTACCAGGTTGAGATTCATTGGGAGAGTGCTTAGAAAATGTAGTCCATCAACAAAGGAGGTGGCTTACAAAACACTCGTTCGACCTATACTTGAGTATTGCTCATCAGTGTGGGATCCGTACCAGGTCGGGTTGACGGAGGAGATAGAGAAGATCCAAAGAAGAGCGGCGCGTTTTGTCACCGGGTTATTTGGTAACCGTGATAGCGTTACGGATATGTTTAATAAACTCAAGTGGCAGACTCTGCAAGAGAGGCGCTCTGCATCGCGGTGTAGCTTGCTCGCCAGGTTTCGAGAGGGTGCGTTTCTGGATGAGGTATCGAATATATTGCTTCCCCCTACTTATACCTCCCGAGGAGATCACGAATGTAAAATTAGAGAGATTAGAGCGCGCACGGAGGCTTTCAGACAGTCGTTCTTCCCGCGAACCATACGCGACTGGAACAGGAAAGGGAGGTAATGACAGTGGCACGTAAAGTGCCCTCCGCCACACACCGTTGGGTGGCTTGCGGAGTATCAATGTAGATGTAGATGTAGCACACACACGCACACGTCACTATCGTGAATGACGTCAGCTGTGTAGGATCAACGCCATCAACAGCGCTCAGAATAGATCATTGTGGTCTTCTTTGGCGCTGGCTAACATTTCTTTCCTGTGAGCTTTGATTGCAAATAGCGACACCGCGAAGTGCAACAGGTACACTGTCAAGTCTTATATTATGGAACACGATAATGTCTCCAGCGTCCTGTGAGTCGACTCACAAGTGCGAAGTGACTCTGAAACATGTATTGCAATTCGGATGGATTGTATTTATGTCTCAATTTGAAAACTGCTTACACCGAGAAAGTGTACAGTAATGGCAACAACTAAAGGGTTGTCCGCTGTCAGATTGTGTTAAAAAATGTTGCCACTCAAACATAAAGCTACCCTCAACATTTCCATTTCATTTTGTTCAGTTTTGATTTCCTTTGCATAAATAGCAAGCAAAGGCAAGTGTATAACAGCGCGGATGACGAAAAATGAGTCGAAAATCATCCTGTGTAACCGATACCTGGTGACAAGACATGATGGTGAGCCGAACAAGGGAACTGCCCGTTGATTTCAATCGCATATCACACTCTATACATGGCGACCTCATTCGACAGTGCCACAAAGCGACCAGTCTCGTTTGGTTAATTGTCGTGATCGTGAGTAAGATAAGGAAAATAATGCCCTGTGCGCACCTACTGTAACAGCGGAAATGTCTGCCTAGAATGAGAAGAAAGTCGACTCAGGGGTTGGGGAAAATGCTGCCAAATTAAACGACCGAGCAGCCAGAAAAATTTGCTCTGTTAGTAATGCCAGCCGAGCCCACCCGGTTATCCGTGCGTTCTAACGCGCTGCTTTCCGGGCGGGAAGGCGTGCCGGTCCCCGGCACGAATCCGCCCGGCGGATTAGGCGGATTAGTGTCGAGGTCTGGTGTGCTGGCCAGTCTGGGTATGGTTTTTAAGGCGGTTTTCCGTCTGCCTCGGCGAATGCGGACTGGTTCCCCTTATTCCGCCACAGTTACACTACGTCGGCGATTGCTGCGCAAACACAATCTCCACGTACGCGTACACTGTAATTACTGAATCACGCAGACATTACGGTTACACTCGTCTGGTGTCAGACGTTCCTGGGGGGTCCACTGGGGCCGAACCGCACATTAACCCTGGGTTCGGTGTGGGGCGGCGGTGGGGTGAGTGGACTGCTGTAGCCTGTTGTGGGATTGTGAACCACTGAGGGCTACGGCGGGGACGAAGCCTCTCCGTCGTTTCTAGGTCCCCAGTTCCATACAATACAATACAATACAACACAATGCCAGCTGAAGGTAAACACTGCGTTAGTGACGTACATTAGTGATGGGAAGTTATACTGAAACGGTACTGTTAGTTCCATCCAGCGCGATCTGTCGTTTGGCATCTCTAAGAGATATAAAATTGTTAAGGCTTTCGTGGCGACTTGTTGACAAACTGCCTATTCGTTTCTGTCTCGTGTTCTTCGGCCGACGTTCTTCTGATGATTTTACTGACTTTGTGGTACAGACACGTCGATGATCCTTCCGTTGTGTGGAGCCATGGTGAAGAACAGCTCGGTGACTTTATAAGACACTTGAACAGCCTCCATGCCAACATAAAATTTACCATGGAAGTAGAAAAGGACAAAAAACTACCAGTTCTAGATGAGCTGGTCAAAAGGGATGGCGAAGACTGGGACACAGAGTGTATCGAAAACCGACACACACGGACCGATAACTGCAGAAACTATCAGACCACTACCAGAGCCAGAAAAGAAGCACGAGTAATACGCTCGTAACGCGAGCAGGACGAATACTGTATGTGAGCCGCAGCACCTCAGACGCGAAATGAAACACCTGCATTATCTTGCATAAAAATTTCATCGTTATTTGAGAACATCAAGTCCATGAATGGCTGCAAGTGGTCTCCAAGCCGGCCGCGGTGGTCGAGAGGTTCTCGGCGCTTCAGTCTGGAACCGCGCGACCGCTACGGTTGCAGGTTCGAATCCTGTCTCGGGCATGGATGTGTGTGATATCCTTAGGTTAGTTAGGTTTAAGTACTTCTAATTTCTAGGGGACTGATGACCTCAGATGTTAAGTCCCATAGTGCTTAGAGCCACTGGAACCATTTTTTTGAACGTGGAATCTCACTCTCTTCTTGTTACGAATTTCATGTGGAGGAAGGATGAGTGAATAATACTTTAATTCCCACCCATTCATACCTCTTAATCCACTTACCATCCTGTAAACCTTTGCTCTGAGATTGTGAGGCTACTGTTATAGTCTCGGCTTAGGTTACAAGCTGAGATTCCATCATGTAGGATTTGCTTTCGATTTTCACTTTAGTGCTACAATTCTGCAATTACTTCCATTGTTGCATTTTCGCTTGGATTAGATCGATTTCTGCTTGCAGAAGGCGTCTTAGACATATATCGCATTTGTCCGTAAGAGTCTAATCCCACATGCACTTAGATATCAGTGAACTTCGTGTCGTGGCCGACCAACTGCCTCCGACTGACTGACTCAGACTGACCACTGCCAAGTTTTTTTTTTTTTCCTTTATTGAGTTTCGATTCCCCCTAAAGGGGGCGGGCTGGCAGCAGCTTATTACGCCGCTCTTCAGCCTACAGAATTTGTTTGAAAAAGATGAAGATAATAAAAAATAATAACAGTTGGCGATAAAATCGGTGACTTAAAGGTAAAATGGCATAAAATTCTGGAGCGTAAAACATAAAACACAGGGTCGATGATGCTAATAAAATACACAGGAAGCAGAAAAATAATAGACAGACAATTAAAAAAACACGGCGACAGTCTGGGTTCTGTTCGCAAGAGATATAAAAAGCACACCCAGCGACAGCATGATTTCTGTTCGCAACACTGTGGAAGGACGCACAACACTGAACACTCACTTAAACACTGCACTAAAAGTTGGCACAAATATGACATACCACACCCGAGAGCAGGTGGGGGGAAACTGGTCAGATGACGGGAATAAGGGAGGGGGGGGGGAGGAGAGGGAAAGTGAAGGGGGGGGGGGGGAAAGGAGCCAATGGAAGAGGATGATCCATAAGAGGGGTGGGGAACTGCCAAGCTCATAGCGCCCCTTAAATGCACGTGAACAGGCTACCTTTCCCCTTTCACACCGGAGGGAGAGACCAAAGCTGCAATTGCCACAGCGGCGCCACCGCCAGAAACGGAAGGTGACTGCTTTACAAAACGCGCTGCGGCGCGCTCTTCAAAACAGCAAATTTTACCACGGCTCACACGGAATGGTAGTAGGAGTTAGACGCATGCGACATTCCATTTCGGAAATCGTTTGAGAATCGAATACTGTGAGATCCACAGTTTCATGACCCTGACGAAAATACCAAATTTCAGGTATTACCTTCTCACCACGTGCAACGCAGTAGCCGACGGACTTCGCTGAACCGAGCGAGGTGGCGGAGAGGTTAGCCCACTGGACTCGCATTCGGGAGAACGACGGTTTGAACCCACGTCCAGCCATCCTGATTTAGGTTATCCATGATTTCCCTAAATCGATTCAGGCGAGTGCCGGGATGGTTCCTTTGAAAGCGCGCGACCGACTTCCTTCCCCATCCTTCCCTAATGCAGTGGGACTGATTACCTCGCAGATTGCTCCCCTCCCCCAAACCAACCAACCAACCAACCTTAACTCTACTGACAAGGGAACCTTCCCATCGCACCCCCCCTCAGATTTAGTTATAAGTTGGCACAGTGGATAGGCCTTGAAAAACTGAACACAGATCAATCGAGAAAACAGGAAGAAGTTGTGTGGAACTACGAAAAAAAGCAAACAAAATATACAAACTGAGTAGTCGATGCACAAGATATGCAACATCGAGGAGAATGTGAGTGCAGGAGCGCCGTGGTCCCGTGGTTAGCGTGAGCAGCTGCGGAACGTGAGGTCCTTGGTTCAAGTCGTCCCTCGAGTGAAAATATTAATTTTTTATTTTCAGACAATTATCAATGTTCAGGCATTCACATATAATCAACTTCGCTCTCCAGAATTCCAGGACATGTTCAGATTTGCTTGGACATATGCAGGATTTGACGGTCTACACACAGAAAAATTTGAAAGCGTTAAAAACATATGTTTTGACAGAGCACAGGGAAAACTGTGCGACTGTGAAACTGTTGCATTCATTTGTTGCAGTTTATGTGACAAACATTTATGTTTTCATCACTTTTTTGGGAGTGATTATCACCTCCACAAGAAAACCTAAATCGGGCAAGGTAGAAGAATCTTTTTACCCATTCGCCAAGTGTACAAGTTAGGTGGGTCGACAACATATTCCTGTGATGTGACGCACATGCCGTTACCAGTGTCGTATAGAATATATCAGACGTGTTTTCCTGTGGAGGAATCGGTTGACCTATGACCTTGCGATCAAATGTTTTCGGTTGCCATTGGAGAGGCACGTCCTTTCGTCTACTAATCGCACGGTTTTGCGGTGCGGTCGCAAAACGCAGACACTAAACTTATTACAGTGAACAGAGACGACAATGAACGAACGGACAGATCATAACTTAGCGAAAATAAAAAATTTAAACTTTTGACTCGAGGGAAGATTTGAACCAAGGACTTCTCGATCCGCAGCTGCTCACGCTAACCACTAGACCACTGCGCTCCTGGGCTCGTAGAATCCGTGATGTTGCATATCGTGCGCATGGACTACTGAGTTAGTATATTTTGTTTATTTTTTTCATAGTTCCACACAATTTCTTCCTGTTTTCTCGATTGATCTGTGTTCAGTTTTTCAAGGCCTGTCCACTGTGCCAACTTATAACTAAATCTGAGGGGGGTGCGATGGGGAGGTTCCCTTGTGAGAGCAACGGTGTTTGCAGAGAGTTGTCAGTGCCAAAAGACAAGCAGCAGACATCAATGTGGGAAGTACGAAGGACGTATCCGTTAGAAGAGTGCGGAGAAATTTGGCTTTAATGAGTTATGGCAACAGATGACCTACGCGAGTGCGTTTGATAACAGCACGACTTCGCCTGTAGCGCCTCTCCTGAGCTCGTGACCGTACGGGTTGGACCTTAGACGACTGAAAAACAGTGGCGTGGTCAGATGAGTCCCGATTTCAGGTGGTAGGAGCTGATGGTAGTGTTCGGGTGTGGCACAGACCCCACGAAGCCGTGGACCCAAGTTGCCAACAAGTCACTGTGCAAAGTCGTGGTGGCCCCATGATGGTGTAGGTTGCGTTTACATAGAGTGGACTGGGTCATGTGATCCAAATTAATAGGTTATTGTTTGGACGTGATTGAGATCGGCTACTTGGAGACCTTTTGCACTCATTTATGGACTAGATGTTTCCAAATGACGATGAAATTTTTGTGGATGATAATGCGCCTTGTCATCGGGGCAGAATTGTTCGATTTTGGTTTGAAGAACATTGTGGACAATTCGAGCGAACGGTCTGGCCACCCAGATGGCCCGATATTTATGGGACATAGTCGAGCGGTCATTTCGTGCACAAAATCCTGCTGCGGCAACGGTTTTGTAACTGTGGATGGCTCTAAAGGCAGCATGACTACATATTTTTGAAGGGGACTTCCAACGTCTTTTTGATTCCATGCCACGTCGATTTGCTGCACTACGTTGGGAAAAAGGATGTCTGACACGATATTAGGAGGTATCCCATGTCTTATGTCATCTCAGTGTGTTACGAATAGAAATAGGTTAAGAATTTTAAAACAACGAAATTATGTAGTTGGAAGCCTGTTTTCTGCATGTCAGTGCATACTCTCTGTGTTGGGTATTTGTTCTAAATAATAGTATGGCCAAATACTGACGTGACGCAGTGCGTGATATTAGGCTTTTTGAGCTTACGGCGATATTTAAATTACGGGTGACATCGTCAAAATGGGGCGGTATTTTAGGAATCTAATTTGTTGCATCTTTCAGACGGTCCTGGTGACTGTCTTCCGGTGTGTTCTGCTTTCATAAGGTCCTCTGAAGATGGCAACTGTTACAGAAATATCGCACCATTCGAATGACTCCACCCCTCTGAACACCCTTGAAAGTTTGAGAAAGATGTAGTTATTTACAACGTACGTTTCACAGTTCGGAAGCATCAAGCAGTAAAGTTTCTAAATCTGCATAGTGAGCAGATAGCCGCAAAGACGGGGAAACTGTAATGTATGTGGACAGCAGATCAACGTTTGTCATGCATTTTATCTTCTCCGTTGCTAAGATCAGTAGCAGATTTGTTCCATCGCTTCTCAGTAAAGGAGGCGTTTTTGGTCTCCTCACGCGCGCACACACACACACACACACACACACACACAGAGCACTGGTCGCCCCGACATCAAAGCTACCTCACCTCCCAGCCGCGCCCGGTTGCCTTTAAATTCCGGCAGTGCGCAGGTCGCCCGAGTTTGCCTGGACTAAGGCACAACTCTTCGCCGCGCCCCCCACCGCTGCGGCGGTCTCTTCTTTGCATCCGCGGCAGTCCGGCCTGCCTTTGACGTGCTCAGAATTCTGTCCATTCGTACGTAGCGGGCCGGCGCTCAGCTATTCACGGTGGAACGCACGTGGATGCCGGACGGCGGCCTCTACTCGGCCCCGCCTCTCTCCACCCCGCCACTCACAAGTGCGCGCGCACTTGTTCAATAATTGAGAGCCGAGTACTGCCGACTAACTCGTGTACTCGGCGAACGAACACAGCCGCCGCCGAGCACAAATTACGACCCGCTTACTCACTTCAATATCTGTGCATCGGCCACAAGTTTCCGGGAGTGCTTTTACTGGTTCCAGTAATGGTAAGAACTCGGTTTTATATGTTTTTTATTTTAACGACACAAACACCTGGGATTACACACATATAAATACGGCGTACGGAGACCTCAGCATGCTTGCTCCTCATATTTATTTTTACCAGCGAACGTAAATGTAAACAATTAATTTTCTTCCTTTTCTGCTTGCTTAACTATTAGCTAAGTTTCGGAAAAACTATTAGGGTTTGAGGACTGCTGGTTCAAAGAATTTTGTTCTTCAGGTTCTTCTTGAAACAGATGCTCTGGCCACACGAATAACAGCATCTACAACACTATGTCTCTTGTAATTTATGAAAATCTTTGAGGGGAGGGCAGTTGATTCGGCAGAACTTAATCGAAAAGTCTTCTGACGATATATTGCTGATACTCCTATAGCGTAGCCTCGACGGTGAAGAATAACTGACACTCTTTCTGCAGCATATGTATTCCATGCATGAGAATACCACTTTTACGATGGAACTACAGATGAACGGCTGTCATTTTTAGATGTCGTCAGTCGGAAATTGGATGGATCATTGGGGCATTCCGTTTACCTTAATCACACACATATAGACATGTATTGTCAGGCTTCTAGCTGCCATCGCCAATCTCAAACTAAGAGCTTTTTTCAACTCTGGTACACCGGACACATGTTGTGTCTGCTGCTTCCAAAGGAGCTGGAACACCTACAATTTGTGTTCAAAGATAATGGATATTCACCACATCAGACCACCACAGTGTTAAGAAAGAAGAAACATGACGCCTACAAGATCAGGGGAGAAGGAGCTGTTCAAGTCCAGGGCGTTCCTCCTATACGCTGGCAATATTTAGTCGAAATTAGGCAGATTCTTCAGGAAATATTAAGACAAAACAATCTTCCGCTCATTTACAAGGACTTGTTTCGATTCGGCAAAGGACAATCTGGGATTTATTTATTTATTGCCAAATTATAGACCTGTTACCTGATGTTTAAAACAGGTCGTACATCTTACAATTTTCGTTTTTCATCTGTTTACAGTTTTCTTTCCTTCTGTTTTATCTACAACATTTACAAAGAATGATTCAAAATAACAATAATTTGAGATTGAAATATAAATAAAATTTTGTTGTTTTAAGAAGAATATAAAAAGAAGATAGGATAGATGAGAGATATGTTAGTACCATCACCGAGTGTGACTGACGGTGAATACCTCGGAATGGTTTCATCGAGCCGTAGACCGTCAGTCACACACACACATACACACAAATGGTTATTAGTAGAGAAATAATGTTTCTTATCCTATTTGTTACTAATCCTATGTATTAACTACATTAGGTGCGCATCCTTGTACAGCATTTGGTGTTTTCTTGGCTAGATTGCCAGCAATTTGCTTATTTACTGTCACATCTCAGCTTCCTCCTCCTGTTCTTCCTCATTTTCACTATTTTTGCTGTCACTGTGGGTATCGCTGTCCATCCTCTGAAGATTTCTGTTACGCTGCACATAGGCATGTCTGTGATGTCGTGTCCGCATATACTCTTCATGTGTTGTTTTTGAAATACTGTTTGTCAGTGCGTTTAATTGTGCCCATTGTTCTTCGTCTCTTATTGCTGTGTATATATCTATGTCTGTATCTGTGTAATCTAAGTGTAGTGTATGTCTATTGTTCGTGTATTGGCCGCAGAAAAAGACAGTGTGTTCTGGGGAACCTTCTTCCCCGCATGCGCATGTAGGTGTCTGCCTCAGACTCACGCGGTTTAAGTGCGTGGGATAAGGTCCGTGCCCGGTTAAGAAATGTACCATACCGCGGCTGGGATCGATATGTCTCATTCTCAAGCGTTCCCTTATGTCAGGGAGGAAGTCGTTCAGTCTACGTCCCTTATCACTTACATCCCACTCACCTTGCCATGTATCCAAACGCCAACTTTTAAGGTGACGTATCGTCTCTATGGGCACACCGGTTATTGTGTGTACCTTATCTTGTCTCCCCACCTTTAACAATCTGGGATTGCGGAGGGCTGGAATCTACAGTCTGACAAAGCACACATTTGTCGGACAACGTCCACAGTGTGTGAAAGATATGTTGAACATGATCGCCACACTAGCGTTTTGCAGCCCAGTACCTCAGCCTTAGCCGAGCACTGTATCCCCACAGGGTATTCCATTGATTATTCTGCCGAGGAAATCTTGGCCCCTGCGAAATCCTTGTGAGATCCAGTTATTAAGGAATCGGTGGAAATACATTTAGGGCAAGCTCTTATTAACCGTGAAGGTGGTTTCTAACTGGCTAAGACGTGAAACCCTGTCAGTTTTTTTTTTTTAATTTCTTCAGAAATAAAACTTTTGTGACTAATGACAGGTCTACCGACGGTTAATTTTATTGATTTTGACACTGAGAATTAACTACGCGGATGCGCTTTCCCGCAAAGAGCACGCGGTTAGTACCACCATTATTCACGCTCCGATGCACCGTAGGTGGAGCAAAATTCGAAGACGGTTCACAATTCGACAGAGGCAACCTTAGTGCATCCGTCTCCGCGTGAATGTTTGGTACAAAGTTAGAGATGTGAGCTAGCAATATCAAGTGAAAAACACTCACTTGAAGATGAGTGAGTAGTTGCCAGCCGAAATATCGTGGCAAGGACTCGATGTACTCCGCCTACAATCAGTAAACTTCATGGAATATTTACAAGACTTTCTGCAACATCTGAACACGCTGCACCAAAACGTTAGATTCGCGATGTAGAGCCAAGAGAACACCCAACTTACTGAAGTGGAATCTGGATGGGACAACAGGGCACAAAGTTTACCGTGAACTAACACGTATAGATTTATACTTGACTTTAGGTCACATATATTAAAGCCTTTAAACTTACCTAAAAGAGCTTCAACAGCGGCCATTTTGGAAGCACTCAAATTCGTATAGTCAATTCCTTTCTTACAGATATTGATCGTGTCCGACTCCCAGAGTGCTGCAGCACCGAGTATAGAATAAAACAACCAACTGTAATGTCCTGAATGTGGTAGTGGAATATGTTCGTAGTAAAGTGCACTCCGTGTGCATACCGGGTGGAGTCATTCCAGATGTGGAACGGGTCCTCCCGGATGCCATGAAGAGCACAGGGTGCAGCCAACTGTAGCTGGTTGCTCAACTCAGTACCAATGATGGGTGTCACTTTGGATCAGAAGACATTCTCTCTGGGTTCGAGCGGCTAACAGTAGTGGTAAAGGCTGTCAGTCTTGCTTGCAAGACGAAAGCAGAGCTGGCTATTTGCAGCATAGTCGACAGGACCGATTACAGACCTCTGGAACAGAGCCGAGTGGAGGGTCTGAATCAGAGGCTCAGACAGTTTTGCGACCGTGTAGGCTGCAGATTCCTTGACTTAAGCCAAAGGGTAGTTGGGTTTCGGATTCCGCTGAATAGATCAGATATCCACTATACGCAGGAGGCGGCTACACGGGTATTAGGGGCTGTATGGAGTGGACTGGGAAGTTTTTTAGGATAGAGGATCTCGGGAAAGTACACGAAGAGCTTCAGTCACAAAGGGTGCAGGCCGAACACAGGAAGAACGTAGACACAGAAACCATCGGTATAACAGTTGTACATTGTCGTACCTGTGTTGGGAAAGAGCTCCAAGCGCTAATAAAAAGCACTGATGCTCAATTCGTTATACGCACTGAAATCTGGCTAAAGCCGGATGTAACCACAGACGAAATTTTTGTGAAGAACTTAACGGTGTTCCGAATGGATAGGCTAAACACTGTTGGCGGTGGCGTGTTTGTTGCTGTTAGAAGTAGTTTATCTTGTCGCGAAATTGAAGTAGGTAGTTCCTGTGAGTTAGTATGGGCAGAAGTGATTGTTGACAACCGGAATAAAATAATAATTGGAACCTTTTACCGACCTCCCAATTCAGATGATACAGTTGCTGAAAGGTTTAAAGAAAACTTGAGTTTGATTTCAAACACCTACCCGACTCATACGATTAGAGTTGGTGGTGACTATAGTTTACCTTCACTATGTTGGCGAAAATACGTGTTTAATCCCGGAGGTACGCATAAAACATCATCAGAAATTGTGATAAATGCATTCTCTGAAAATTATTTCTAGCAATTAGTTCATGAACGCACTAGAATAGTAAACGGTTGTGAAAACACACTTGACGTCTTAGCAACAAATAATCCTGAGTTAATAACGAGCATCAAACCTGATACAGAGATTAGTGAACACAGGGTTGTCTTAGAGAGACTGAATATTGTAACCCCCAAATGCTCCAAAGATTAATGAAAAATATACTTATTCAAAAAAAGCAGATAAAAATTCACTTGACGTCTCCTGAGAGACAATGTCCACTCCTTCCAAAATAATGATGTAGTGTAAGTGTAGAACATGTGGCTTGAATTCAGAGAAATAGTATCGGCAGCAATTGAGGGATTTATAGCAAATAAATTAACAAACGATGGAGATGACCCTCCTTGGTACACAAAACGGGTCAGACCACTGTTGCAGAAACAACAATACAATCATGCCAAATGTAAACAGACGAAAAATCCCCAAGATTGAAGATCTTTTACAGAAGCTCGAAATTTAGAGTGGACTTCAATACGAGATGCTTATAACAGTTTCCACAATGAAACTTCTTCTCGAAACCTGGCAGAAAATCCAAAGAGTTCAAGTCGTATGTGAAGTATGTTAGCGGCAAGAAACAATCAATGCCTTCTCTGTACGATGGCAATGGAGATACTATCGTAGACAGTGCTGCCAAAGTAGAGTTACTAAACATAGCCTTCCCAAATACCTTCACAAAAGAAGACTAAGTAAATATGCCAGAATTCGAATCAAGAACAGTTGCCAACATGAGTAACGTAGAAGAAAACAACCTCCCTGTAGTGAGGCAACTAAAATCAGTTAACAAAAGCAGCTCTTCTGGTCCAAACCGTATACCAATTAGGTTTCTTTCAGAGTATGCTGATGCATTAGTGCCATACTTGACAATCATATACAGCCGTTCGCCCGACGAAAGATCCGTACCCAAAGACTGGAAAGTTACACAGATCACACCAATATTCCAAAAAGGTAGTACATCTACATCTACATCTACATCTACATTGATACTCCGCAAGCCACTCAACGGTGTGTGGCGGAGGGCACTTTACGTGCCACTGTCATTACCTCCCTTTCCTGTTCCAGTCGCGTATGGTTCGCGGGAAGAACGACTGTCTGAAAGCCTCCGTGCGCGCTCTAATCTCTCTAATTTTACATTCGTGATCTCCTCGGGAAGTATAAGTAGGGGGAAGCAATATATTCGATACCTCATCCAGAAACGCACCCTCTCGAAACCTGGCGAGCAAGCTACACCGCGATGCAGAGCGCCTCTCTTGCAGAGTCTGCCACTTAAGTTTATTAAACATCTCCGTAACGCTATCACGATTACCAAATAACCCGGTGACAAAACGCGCCGCTCTTCTTTGGATCTTCTCTATCTCCTCCGTCAACCCGACCTGGTACGGATCCCACACTGATGAGCAATACTCAAGTATAGGTTGAACGAGTGTTTTGTAAGCCACCTCCTTTGTTGATGGACTACATTTTCTAAGCACTCTCCCAATGAATCTCAACCTGGTACCCGCCTTACCAACAATTAATTTTATATGATCATTCCACTTCAAATCGTTCCGTACGCACACTCCCAGATATTTTACAGAAGTAACTGCTACCAGTGTTTGTCCCGCTATCATATAATCATACAATAAAGGATCCTTCTTTCTATGTATTCGCAATACATTACATTTGTCTATGTTAAGGGTCAGTTGCCACTCCCTGCACCAAGTGCCTATCCGCTGCAGATCTTCCTGTATTTCGCTACAATTTTCTAATGTAGCAACTTCTCTGTATACTACAGCATCATCCGCGAAAAGCCGCATGGAACTTCCGACACTATCTACTAGGTCATTTATATATATTGTGAAAAGCAATGGTCCCATAACACTCCCCTGTGGCACGCCAGAGGTTACTTTAACGTCTGTAGACGTCTCTCCATTGATAACAACATGCTGTGTTCTGTTTGCTAAAAACTCTTCAATCCAGCCACACAGCTGGTCTGATATTCCGTAGGCTCTTACTTTGTTTATCAGGCGACAGTGCGGAACTGTATCGAACGCCTTCCGGAAGTCAAGAAAAATAGCATCTACCTGGGAGCCTGTATCTAATATTTTATGGGTCTCATGAACAAATAAGGCGAGTTGGGTCTCACACGATCGCTGTTTCCGGAATCCATGTTGATTCCTACATAGTAGATTCTGGGTTTCCAGAAATGACATGATACGCGAGCAAAAAACATGTTCTAAAATTCTACAAGAGATCGACGTAAGAGATATAGGTCTATAGTTTTGCGCATCTGCTCGACGACCCTTCTTGAAGACTGGGACTATCTGTGCTCTTTTCCAATCATTTGGAACCCTCCGTTCCTCTAGAGACTTGCGGTACACGGCTGTTAGAAGGGGGGCAAGTTCTTTCGCGTACTCTGTGTAGAATCGAATTGGTATCCCGTCAGGTCCAGTGGACTTTCCTCTATTGAGTGATTCCAGTTGCTTTTCTATTCCTTGGACACTTATTTCGATGTCAGCCATTTTTTCGTTTGTGCGAGGATTTAGAGAAGGAACTGCAGTGCGGTCTTCCTCTGTGAAACAGCTTTGGAAAAAGGTGTTTAGTATTTCAGCTTTACGCGTGTCATCCTCTGTTTCAATGCCATCATCATCCCGGAGTGTCTGGATATGCTGTTTCGAGCCACTTACTGATTTAACGTAAGACCAGAACTTCCTAGGATTTTCTGTCAAGTCGGTACATAGAATTTTACTTTCGAATTCAATGAACGCTTCACGCATAGCCCTCCTTACGCTAACTTTGACATCGTTTAGCTTCTGTTTGTCTGAGAGGTTTTGGCTGCGTTTAAACTTGGAGTGGAGCTCTCTTTGCTTTCGCAGTAGTTTCCTAACTTTGTTGTTGTACCACGGTGGATAATCCACAAAATCCACAAAATTACAGGCCCATATCATTAACGTCGATATGCAGCAGGATTCTGGAAAATACATTGTGTTCGAACATTATGAATTACCTCGAAGAAAACGGTCTATTGACACACAGTCAACTTGGGATTAGAACAGACTGTTCTTGTGAAACACAACTCTTTATTCGCAAAAGTGACAAAGGATTTCAGATCGATTCCGTATTTCAGGATTTCCAGAAGGCTTTTTACACTGTACCACACAAGAAGCTTATAGTGAAATTGCATGCTTATGGAATATCGTCTCAGTCACGTGACTGGATTTTTGACTTCCTATCAGAGAGGTTGCACTTCGTAGTAATTGACGGAAAGTCATCGAGTAAAACAGAAGTGATTTCTGGCGTTCTCCAAGATAGTGTTAAAGTGTTAAAGACCCTTTGCTATTTCTTATCTGTATAAACGATTTGGGAGAAAATCTCAGCAGCCGTCTTAGGTTTCTTGCAGTTGACGCTGTCGTTTATCGACTAATAAAGTCACCTGAAGATCAAAACAAACTGCAAAACGCTTTAGAAAAGACATCTGAATGGTGTGAAAATTGGCAGTTGACTCTAAATAGCGAAAAGTTCGAGGTCATCCGCATGAGTGCTAAACGGAATCCGTTAAACTTCGGTTACACGATAAGTCAGTCAAATATAAAGGCCGTAAATTCAAGTAAAGACCTAGGAATTGTAATTACGAACAACTTAAATTGGAAGGAAGACATAGAAAAAGTTGTGGGAAAGGCTAATCAAAGACTGCGTTTTATTGGCAGGACACTTAGAAAATGTAACAGATCTACTATGGAGACTGCCTACACTACGCATGTCCGTCCTCTTTTAGAATACTGCTGCGCGGTGTGAAATCCTTATCAGATAAGACTGACAGAGTACATCGAAAAAGTTTTTCGCTGCGACGGAATCTTCTCCAATCACCAACTTTCTCCTCCGAACGCGGAAATATTTTGTTGACACCGACCTACATAGGGAGGAGCGATCACCACGATAAAGTAAGAGGAATCAGAGCTTGTACGGAAAGATATAGGTGTTCGTTTTTTCCACGCTCTTTAAGAAATTGGAATAATAGAGAATTGTGAAAGTGGTTCGATGAATCCCCTGCCAGGCACTTAAATGTAATTTGCAGAGTATCCATGTAGATGTAGACGTAGAAATAGAGGGGGCAGACAATCAGTCCACTGTGGATGCATTCCACGCTGACACCCGCAATAATGAGGAAGTTGGCGCATCTATAGGAACTGCCTTAGAACTGAAAATGGCGTATACAGACTACTTACAAGAGTTCAAAAGCCGTTGAAAACATCACTGGGAAGAGACGTGGAACCTGTCCCAAAAGAAGAAAAGTGTTGTTTTTTTTTTTTTTGTTTTTGTTTTTTTTTTGCTTCATTACAACCTTAAGTTCCTGCAAGGACGTAATCTACGAGGACACATTTGGACCAATCAACGATGTCCATCATAAATCGACTCCGCTTCAGCCGCCCCACATTTCGTCTACTTCTACACAAAATCTTTATTTACGGTTCTCCTTCGTTTGAGTGTGAATCTGAGGCAGAAGGTAGTGTGAACCACCTCCTCCTTTCGTGTTCGAAACTCGTATGTGGAAGATACTAATTATTGTTAACGCTGGTGACTATGGGATACCGCGTTCCACAGTCAACTTCCAAAATTCTGTTTACTTCAGACATACGCCTTTAAAAAGTGATTGTTACATCCGTAAGAGTGCAGGAAAAATTCTGTATGTTATTCTGGCGTACATATTTTGATTTTTATGTACCGCTTGTGATTAAATTTATGAAATAGTATGAATTGATAGAACAAAAATATCTAATTTTCGTATAACACAATTTGTTAAAAATCTACGGTGGAAGAAATTATGACAGATTGAGATTTTAAATCTGTAAATATGGATTTATGCAGTTTTTTTTTCTCTCGCTCAATACACTGAGGTGACGTAGCTATGGGACAGCGATATGCCCGTATACAGAGGGCGTCAGTATCGCGTACACAAGCCAAAAAAGGGCAGTGCACTGGTGGAGCTTTCATTTGTACTTAGGTGATTCATGCGAAACATTTCCGACGGCAATTAACATACTTAGAAAACGGAATGATAGTTGGAGCTAAAAGCATGCGGCGTTGCATGTCGGAAATCATTAGGGAATTCAATATTCCAATAACCGCAGTGTCAAGAGTGTTCGGACAATACCAAATTCCAGGCATTAGCTCTCACCGCGGACAACGCAGTGGCCGACGACCTACATATAACGACCGAGGGCAGCGGCGTTTGCACAGAGTTGTCAGTGCTAACAGACAAGCAACACTGCGTGAAATAACCGCAGAAATCAATAACGAGACTACGACGAACGTATCCGTTAGGGCAGTGCGGCGAAATTTGGGGTTATTGGGCTTTGGCAGCAGACGACCGACGCTAGTGCCTTTGCTAACAGCACGATTTCGTCTGCAGTTCCTCCCCTGGGCTCGTAACCACATAGGTTGGATCCTAGACAACTGGAAAACAGTGGCATGGTCAGATAAATCCTGATTTCAGTTTGTAAGAGCTGATGGTAGCTTTAGAGTTTGGAGCAGACCCCACAAAGCCATGGTCCCAGGTTGTCAACAAGGCACTGTACAAGCTATTGGTGGCTCCGTATTGGTGAAGGCTGTGTTTACGTGGAAAAGATTGGGTCCTCTCATGCAACTGAACCGATCATTGATGGCTACCTGGCTACCTGGCTACCTGGAGATCGGCTACCTGGAGATCATTTCCAGCCATTCATGGACTTCAAGCTCCCAAATTGTTATGGATGACAATGCGCCTTGTCATCCGGCCACAGTTGTTCGCGATTGGGTTGAAGAACATTCTGCACAATCCGGGCGAATTATTTGGCAACCCAGGTCACCCGACATAAATCCTAGCGAACATTAATGGGACTTAATCGAGAGGGCAGTTCGGGCACAAAATCTAGCACCGGTAACAGTTCCGCAATTATGGACGGATACAGAAGCAGAATGACTCAGTGTTCTTGCGAAGCACTTCCAACGACTTGTTGGTATTAGGAGGTATCACGTAACTTTTGTCAAATGTAAACATGTGTTTTAGATGGCTGAATAGAGGAGAATTTCAGGAGACAGAATAAAAAGAAAAGATATATTCTTCAAGCTTCTACCTGTTACGCCCCTTCCCAACGAGAAGGCGTTCTCAGCACACCTCAGAGCTCACCAGCGGAGTTGCAGCACTTGCAGTTTTCGGAACAGTTGTTCGAACTACCGTCAGATCAAGAGTGCCACAGCTTGCAGAAGAATAATGGAAAACAGTTGCCACGGTGTTTGTCCCTAACATATCCCCGAGAATTGGCAGAATACTATGGAAACATAACGTCTAATGTGTATTTCAACCGCAGGCCGAAGGGAAAGCCATGTCTGGGTCTGTTAGTGTCGACCAAGGCTCCGAAAACCAGGAGTCTACCGTACCCCGTACTAATGCGAGGAAATGTACGTAGATCAGACCATTCGGACCGTAGAGGAAAGTCTAACAGAATACAAATGTCACACAGATAAGGAACACTGTCAGCTGTGGCGGAACACTGCCTCTCCGATGGATATAATATGAGTTATGACGGCAACAAGTTGTTAAAAGAGGCCAGTACAATACGGAATTCCATTTTAAGAGAATCTATATAGACCTGACTACACGACGACCCGATAAATACAGCGGTGTCCATATAATTGACGTTTGTGGCCCGGTCTTGAGTGTGCTGAAAGTTCGACAATCTGTGGAGAGATCCACTCACGCAACGCGGACTGGAGATCCGAGATGACACCACGCAGGCGCATCGCCTCCGCATTAGCGAAGTCCCGATCCAATCGGCGGCGGCACGTAGACGAGGACCGGGGTTCGTGTCCCGACAGGGTACTTCCCTCTCCACCTCGTCAGAGGAGCCATCCCCGGGTTCCGTCTACATCTACATCTACATCCATACTCCGCAAGCCACCTGACGCTGTGTGGTGGAGGGTACCTTGAGTACCTCTATCGGTTCTCCCTTCTATTCCAGTTTAGTATTGCTCGTGGAAAGAAGGATTGTCGGTATGCCTCTGTGTGGGCTCTAATCTCTCTGATTTTATCCTCATGGTCTCTTCGCGAGATAAACGTAGGAGGGAGCAATATACTGCTTGACTCCTCGGTGAAGGTATGTTCTCGAAACTTCAACAAAAGCCCATACCGAGCTACTGAGCGTCTCTCTTACAGGGTCTTCCACTGTTGTTTATCTGTCATCTCCGTAACGCTTTCGCGATTACTAAATGATCCTGTAACGTAGAGCGCTGCTCTCCGTTGGATCTTCTCTATCTCTTCTATCAAACCTATCTGGTACGGATCCCACACCGGTGAGCAGTATTCAAGCAGTGGGCGAACAAGTGAATTGTGACCTACTTCCTTTGTTTTCGGACTGCATTTCCTTAGGATTCTTCCAATAAATCTGTGTGGCATCTGCTTTACCGACTATTAATTTTATATGGTCATTCCACTTTAAATGACTCCTAATGCCTACTCCCAGATAATTTATGGAATTAACTCCTTCCAGTTGCTGACCTGCTATATTGTAGCTAAATGATAAGGGATCTTTCTTTCTATGTATTCGCAGCATATTACACTTGTCTATATTGAGATTCAATTGCCATTCGCTGCACCATGCGTCAATTCGCTGCAGATCCTCCAGCATTTCAGTGCAATTTTCCATTGTTACAACCTCTCTGTATACCACAGCATCATCCGCAAAAAGCCTCAGTGAACTTTCGATGTTATCCACAAGACCATTTATGTATATTGAGAATAGCAACGGTCCTACGACACTCCCCTGTGGCACACCTGAAATCACTCTTACTTCGGAAGACTTCTCGCCATTGAGAATGACATGCTGCGTTCTGTTATCTAGGAAATCTTCAATCCAATCACACAATTGGTCTGATAGTCTATATGCTCTTACTTTGTTCATTAAACGACTGTGGGGAACTGTATCGTACGCGTTGCGGAAGTCAAGAAACACATCCGTCAACCTGAGATGGACAGCGGGAGCGTGGGGTGTAATATGACGGCGCCCAGCAATTTCAGGCATCATTATCACCCGGAGATTGTAACAATCCAGTTTGTATAAATATGGCACTATTTGGATAACACCTCTACGCTGATTTGGGAACGTATCAAAACGAGAATTCTTATTAGGCGTCTTTCACTCTGCCAGTTCTGGACGCTGTTGATTAAAATCTAGAAACCTCACTAATTTTTATGGTTACTAGAGATCTTCCCAGCTGTATTAATACAGTTTTGTTGTGTGGCAACCGTTTTCGTTCTTTAGAACATCGTCTTGTTGGCGAGTTTTGCCAATATCGTGATGTAAATGTTTTGGTTGTCATACATAAGGTTAGATGCAACATCTGGATACAGTGATCACAAACATTCTGCCGACCACCTGGTGGAAACATGGCAAGCACACACGGAATGCAGCGTACACCAGAATATTGCAAACAGCACCACTTGTCTCCTTGCCATGCTTCCGACACGTGATCGGCAGAATGTTTGTGATCACCGTTTCCACATTTAGCATCTAACGTTACATATGACAAGCAGACAATTTATATCATGATGATATTCTACAAAACAAAACCAGTCATGGCAGAGCAAGTGTATTTTACAGCTGTGGTGATCTCCATTAACCGCTGAAATTAGTATCGATCAGCTCTGGCACTCAGCATGATCAACTTTGCGAATTTAGTTTACGTACAACGTACGTTCTACGTATTTGGACATTCATGACCCAATTTTCTGCGAACAACTTCTGTCTCTCTCTTTTTTTTCTGCGCGGAGTGGCATCGCTGTTTGAGGTGCTATCTCACGGATTGCGCGGCCCTCCTGCCGGAGGTTCCAGTCAGCCCTCGAGTATGGGTGTGTCGTTCTTAGTTTAAGTAGGGTGTAAGTCTAGGGATCGATGACCTCAGCAGTTTGGTCCCTTAGGAATTCACAAACATTTCATTTCATTTATGTCATTTTTTACAGTCCTCTGTCTCCTTCAAAGACTTATTAAGGGCCATCAAACCAGCCTATCTTGCATTTCTAAAAACTTAATTTGGGTACATGCCAATTAATGTCGGTTAGCTGTCGTTCTACACTGTCATAACAGTAATAGGATGCTATATACCGGCATGTATACAATCGGGAGTAGGACGCATGCATATCGTAACTCTCTTCATTTCAACTACGAAATTAGCTCGAACATTCGGGCTCACAATAACAGTGAACGCTCAGAAGAGGGGGAAAGCGGCGAAAATCCAGTCACTGGGAATTACAGACGGAGTCCTGCTCCGTGGCTATCGGCTTTCTCATTTGATGACGGGTCTCAGGGTCGGAGCGACGGAAGCTCGCTATTTTTACAATGGCTGGGGGCTGTTTTCTCGCGGAAGTCTCACAGTTTGGACAGGAACGCACCAGTTCGGCACCACGGCTGTGCTGTTGTTTGGAACGTTTCTGAAAAATGGTTTCCGAATTCCACGGGATAGCCGCCACTCGTAGCAACCCAGTTATCTTATTCTGTTGGCGCCCACCGGCAGAAAGCTTCCCGAGAAAAGTCCTGGCGGAGGCTGTGGTAGGCTGCTTGACTGTTACGTCAGCACACGTTTGTTGTCACTGCTGGGAATTGGCGGGAAGGAATGACATTGGGGCCTAGGTTGATGGAGTACGGTGGTGAGAGTCTAGGCGAATTTGTTGTAATGTCACAATTGGCGAAAGCTTTGAGTATTCTCGACAATAGGACGAGTTCTGTCACAAAGGAAGTGGCTGCTCTGGGCACTGAGCGGAAGATAATTTCAAGAGTTGGTTCCTGGCCGCCGCGGGAGTTGCTCGCGTACTTTGCCGCCCTTGCTGCAGAGTAATTTCATTCGTGGATTCACTTGACTGGCCACCCGCACAAACACTTAGCTTTTTTCCGCTTTCGCGCTTCGATTGGTCTGCATGCTGTGGAGCCGCTCACAAGTGGCAGTCGACATCAGCAGGCAGCCTTGGGTCGTACTGTAGGAAACATACGCAGCTCCAGCCTGTGGGATTTCAATTGATGTTTCAGCCGCCCAAAATTCGAACTGAGGTTTCTCGGTGGTGGCATGCGTATAACCACTTTGCCTCCGTAGGTTATATCGTGGTACTGCATCCGATTATCACCTTGCTTATCGATGTTATATTTTTCACCTATTCTCTTTGCTTCCTCTTCTCGTAGTGGAGAAGCACGCCAGATTTCATACAGTGTCGTTTGTACTAGATTATTGCCAAGAGCTCTATCAAGTGAGAGCTGTTTACAATGAAGAGCCAAAGAAGCTGGACACCTACCTTATATCGTGTAAGCCCCAGCGAGAACGCAGAAGTGCCGCAATGCGACGTGGCATGGACTGGGTTACTCTCTGAAGCAATGCTGGACGGAACTGACACAATGAATCCTACAGGGCTGTCCATAAATCCGTAAGAGTAAGAGGGGGTGGAGATCTCTTCTAAACAACACTTTGAAAGGCATCCCAGATATGCTCAATAATATTCGTGTCTGGAAAGTTTGGTGGTCAGCGGAAGTGCTTTAACTCAGAAGAGTGTTCCTGGAGCCACTCTGTAGCAATTCTGGACGTATGGGGTGTCGCATTGTCCTGATTAAATTGCCTAAGTCCGTCGGATCGCATGGTGTACATGAATGTATGCAGGTGATCAGAGACATGAATGGAGGCAAGTGATCAAACGCGATGCTTACGTACGTTTCACCTGTCAGAGTCGTATCTACACTCCTGGAAATGGAAAAAAGAACACATTGACACCGGTGTGTCAGACCCACCATACTTGCTCCGGACACAGCGAGAGGGCTGTACAAGCAATGATCACACGCACGGCACAGCGGACACACCAGGAACCGCGGTGTTGGCCGCCGAATGGCGCTAGCTGCGCAGCATTTGTGCACCGCCGCCATCAGTGTCAGCCAGTTTGCCGTGGCATACGGAGCTCCATCGCAGTCTTTAACACTGGTAGCATGCTGCGACAGCGTGGACGTGAACCGTATGGGCAGTTGACGGACTTTGAGCGAGGGAATATAGTGGGCATGCGGGAGGCCGGGTGGACGTACCGCCGAATTGCTCAACACGTGGGGCGTGAGGTCTCCACAGTACATCGATGTTGTCGCCAGTGGTCGGCGGAAGGTGCACGTGCCCGTCGACCTGGGACCGGACCGCAGCGACGCACGGATGCACGCCAAGACCGTAGGATCCTACGCAGTGCCGTAGGGGACCGCACCGCCACTTCCCAGCAAATTAGGGACACTGTTGCTCCTGGCGTATCGGCGAGGACCATTCGCAACCGTCTCCATGAAGCTGGGCTACGGTCCCGCACACCGTTAGGCCGTCTTCAGCTCACGCCCCAACATCGTGCAGCCCGCCTCCAGTGGTGTCGCGACAGGCGTGAATGGAGGGACGAATGGAGACGTGTCGTCTTCAGCGATGAGAGTCGCTTCTGCCTTGGTGCCAATGATGGTCGTATGCGTGTTTGGCGCCGTGCAGGTGAGCGCCACAATCAGGACTGCATACGACCGAGGCACACAGGGCCAACACCCGGCATCATGGTGTGGGGAGCGATCTCCTACACTGGCCGTACACCACTGGTGATCGTCGAGGGGACACTGAATAGTGCACGGTACATCCAAACCGTCATCGAACCCATCGTTCTACCATTCCTAGACCGGCAAGGGAACTTGCTGTTCACACAGGACAATGCACGTCCGCATGTATCCCGTGCCACCCAACGTGCTCTAGAAGGTGTAAGTCAACTACCCTGGCCAGCAAGATCTCCGGATCTGTCTCCCATTGAGCATGTTTGGGACTGGATGAAGCGTCGTCTCACGCAGTCAGCACGTCCAGCACGAACGCTGGTCCAACTGAGGCGCCAGGTGGAAATGGCATGGCAAGCCGTTCCACAGGACTACATCCAGCATCTCTACGATCGTCTCCATGGGAGAATAGCAGCCTGCATTGCTGCGAAAGGTGGATATACACTGTACTAGTGCCGACATTGTGCATGCTCTGTTGCCTGTGTCTATGTGCCTGTGGTTCTGTCAGTGTGATCATGTGATGTATCTGACCCCAGGAATGTGTCAATAAAGTTTCCCCTTCCTGGGACAATGAATTCACGGTGTTCTTATTTCAATTTCCAGGAGTGTAGAAGTATTAGGGGTCCTATGTCACTCCGACTGCAGACGCCCCACACCATTACAGAGCCTCCACCGGCTTGAACAGTCCCCTGCTGACATGCAAGGTCCATGGATCCATCAGGTTGTCTCCATACCCGCACACGCCCATCCGCTCGATACAATTTGAAACGAGACTCGTCCGACCAGGTAAAATGTTTCCAATCATCAACGATCTAATGTCGGTGTTGACGGACCTAGGGGAGGCGTAAAGCTTTGTGGCGTGCAGTCATCAAGGGTACACGAGTGGGTCTTCGGCTCCGAAAGCCCATATCGATGACGTCTCGTTGAACGGTTTGTACGTTGACATTTGCTGATGGCCCAGCATTGAAATCTGCAGCAATTTGCGGACAGGCAGCACTTGTGCCACGTTGAACGATTCTCTTCAGTCGTTCTAGCAGGATCTTTTCCCGGCCGCAGGGTGATGTCGGAGGTTTAATGTTTTGCCGGATGCCTGATATTCACGGTACACTCAGAAATGGTCGTACTGGAGATTCCCCACTTCATCGCTACCTCGGAGATTTTGTGTCGCATCGCTCGTGCGCCGACTATATAATACCACGTTCAACCTCACTTAAATGTTGATAGGCTGCCATTGTAGGAGCAGTAACTGATCTAACGACTAAGTCAGACACTGTTGTCTTATATAGACGTTGCCGACCGTAGCACCGTATTCTGTCTGTTTACATGTCTCTGTATTTGAATACGCATGGCTTTACCAATTTGTTTGGTGCATCAGAGCATGTTTCTGGTTTACGTTAATATACATGATTGTTCGTTGTACAAATCCTTGAATAATTTTGTGTTTTATTTAATGTAAGTAGATTTAACTGTAAATTTTTAGGGTGGCATTTATCTGTTAAACAGTCACAGTCATCAGAATCCTTTCCCGTCAACATATCTAGAGGGAACTTTTGACCGATTAATTTAATGAGTAAATTATATGGGACGCTAGCCACCCAAGGAGGATTTGTATCAGGGCAATTATGAGATTGCGTTACACGCCTTGTGCTGATTCAGTATAAACCCGTTTGGGTGTGATTTGCATGACATCGTGATACTGCCCCCTAACTTGCATATCACGTGAAGGTCCCACATTAGCAAACATACGGCTAGTTTCTATATGTTATCAGATTCTACAGAAGCATGCTCTTTCGCAAGAAAAAGGAGGCATTTCATACACACGGCGAGACGACAGTCCATGTTCTTGGATCTCTATTCAGTACAGATTCATTACAAGGTTTAAAACTCGTTAATATTATTCGATTTCTCAGAAAAGAAATAATACTACAGATAACCAAGACATTATTACTTGACAAAGTATTGTCAGTGTCGAATCAAGATGTGTAATTACCCTGTAACAAGCGTGGGTGTTAAAATAGGGAATTAGTATCAGGTTGTTTTGAAAATCAGCCATAGGCAAACACTATTTTTTTTATTTTTGTTTTTGTATACATCTAAATAAACAAATTGTGTTTGCATAAGGCTGATTTTCAATACAACCCATTTTAAATCGCAAACACGGAAGAACATCAAGAGGAGCTTCAAACCTTAGTAAAATGAGTAGCTAATTATTTTGTCTCTTTCGCTTCAAACACTGCACAGGTCACATAAACGCAGGTACACGGCTCAGATATTTTACGACCGCGTGCCTAAGGCTTACTTAATCTGGTTTCAGCACGGCGGCTGTCCACCTACATCTCCCACTGCCAGATAAAGGAGGAATCCTGTAATGTTTATCACACACCAAGTTGGAGAGACACTCACACAACAAGCTACAACTTTACTTGATGTGATCCAAATGTATTCTAGTAATCAAGCAAAGTAAATTTAGGCTGCATTGTTCACAGTTAATAGTATCCAAAACAATTGAACTCATTTACTGGTACTTCATTCACGCCAACCATTAGAATGTACTAAGGTCTATTGTCACGTTATGCACTGATTTCAGATACGTGGAACTCAAACACATGAAATCCACTGTTCGAACAGGCTGTTTTCAGTTTGGATGAGTAGCGCAGTTCTTAGAATTGGTGTTAATCAGTTGTAGTGGCGTTAGGAGCTATTTTCTGAAACGAATGATGGCGGAGCGGCTGTTGAAAGATTTCGCGGCACGATTTCCGAACGAAAAGCATCCACGCTCGTGCAATTTGGTCAAATATCGATCCGATTATATGTCTCCCTCTCACTTTGTACGTCCACACAGCTTACTGTTCTGACTCGTTTGATACGGCTCGCCATGAATTCCTCTGCACCTCAGAGTAGCACTTACAACCTACGTCCTCACTTATTTGGTGGATGTATTCCATCCTCTGATTCCCTCTACAGGTTTCACCCTCTGCAGCTACGTCTAGAACCGTGGAGATTATTCCGAGATGTCTTAACAGATGTCCTACCATTCTGTCCCTGCTCCTTATCAGTGATCTCCACATATTCCTTTTCTCGCCGATTCTCTGAATAACCTCATCAAACTTTACCTTATCAGCTCACCTAATTTTCAACGTTCTTCTGTACAGTACAAGTTACATGCCTCGTAACGGTCGCGACCCATTCGATTATCGTTCTCGATACATAGCACACTATTTCGGTATTATCATTCATCATCATCATCATCATCATTTAATACTGATTATGCCTTTCAGCGTTCAGTCTGGAGTATAGCCCCCTTATAAAATTCCTACATGATCCCCTATTCAGTGCTAACATTGGTGCCTCTTCTGATGTTAAGCCTATTACTTCAAAATCATTCTTAACCGAATCCAGGTACCTTCTCCTTGGTCTACCCCGACTCCTCCTACCCTCTATTGCTGAACCCATGAGTCTCCTGGGTAACCTTGCTTCTCCCATGCTTGTAACATGACCCCACCATCTAAGCCTGTTCGCCCTGACTGCTACATCTATAGAGTTCATTCCCAGTTTTTCTTTGATTTCCTCATTGTGGACACCCTCCTGCCATTGTTCCCATCTACTAGTGCCTGCAATCACTCTAGCTACTTTCATATCCGTAACCTCAACCTTATTCATAAGGTAACCTGAATCCACCCAGCTTTCGCTCCCATACAACAAAGTTGGTCGAAAGATTGAACGGTGCACAGATAACTTAGTCTTCGTACTGACTTCCTTCTTGCAGAAGAGAGTAGATCGTAGCTGAGCGCTCACTTCATTAGCTTTGATACACCTCGCTTCCAGTTCTTTCACTATGTTGCCATCCTGTGAGAATATGCATCCTAAGTACTTGAAAACGTCCACCTGTTCTAACTTTGTTCCTCCAATTTGGCACTCAATCCGTTTATATCTCTTTCCCACTGACATTACTTTCGTTTTTGAGATGCTAATCTTCATACCATAGTTCTTACATTTCTGATCTAGCTTTGAAATATTACTTTGCAACCTTTCAATCGAATCTGCCATCACAACTAAGTCATCCGCATATGCGAGACTGCTTATTTTGTGTTCACATATCTTAATCTCACCCAGCCAGTCTATTGTTTTCAACATACGATCTACACATAATATGAACAACAGTGAAGACAGGTTGCAGCCTTGTCTTACCCCTGAAACTACTCTGAACCATGACCTCAATTTACCGTCAACTCTAACTGCTGCCTATGTATGTAAATACCTTTAATTGCTTGCAGAACAGACAATAACTCCCTCCTAGGAACCCGGTCATATGGCTTTTCTGTATCTATAAAGCATAGATACAATTCCCTGATCCATTCGTACACTTCTCCATTATTTGCCATAAGCTAAAGATCTGGTCCTATCAACCTCTAAGAAGCCTAAACCCACACTGATTTTCATCCAGTTTGTCCTCAACTAATTCTCGCACTTTCCTTTCAACAATACCTGAGAAGATTTTACCCACAACACTGATTAAAGAGATACTCCTGTAGTTGTAACAATATTTTCTAGTTCCATGTTTAAAGATTGGTGTGATTACTGCATTTTTACAGTCTGATGGAACCTGTCCCTAATCCCACGCCATTTCAGTTATCCTGTGTAGCTATTTAAGACCTGACATTCCACTGTATTTGATGAGTTCCGACTTAATTTCATCCACCCCAGCTGCTTTATTGCACTGCAGTCTATTGACCATTTTCTCTACTTCCTCAAATGTGATCCTATTTCCATCATCATTCCTGTCCCATTGTACATCGAAATCTGAAACATTACTGATCGTATTTTCACCTACATTGAGCAACTCTTCAAAATATTTCCTCCACCTGCCCAAGGCATCAACAGGATTCATCGGCAATTTTCCTGACATGCCCAAAATACTTGTCATTTCCTTCTTACCTCCCTTTCGAAGACTGCTAATTACACTCCAGAATGGTTTTCCAGCAGCTTGACCCAAAGTCTCCAACCTGTTTCTAGAGTCTTCCCAAGATTTCTTCTTGGATGCTGCAATTATCTGTTTGGCTTTGTTTCTTTCTTCAACCAAACTTTCTCTATCTACCTTAGTTCTAGTATGTAGCCGTTTTTGATACGCTTCCTTTTTCCTTTTACAGGCTGCCTTGACTGTCTCATTCCACCAAGCTGTTTGCTTCATCCTACCTTTACACACTACTGTTCCAATACATACTTTAGCCACTTCTAGTACTGTGTCCTTGTGCCTTGTCCATTCCTTTTCCAATGACTGCAATTGACTACACTCAACTAACTGGTACCTTTCTGAGATCACTGTTACGTACTTGTGCCTGCTTTCCTTATCCTGAAGTTTCTCCACTCTTATCCTCCTACATATGGACCTGACCTCCAGCACTTTCGGCCTCACAATCCCAATTTCACTGCAGATTAAATAGTGATCAGTGTCATTAAAGAATCCCCTGAATACACGTGTGTCCCTCACAGCCATCCTGAATTCCTGATCTGTTATTATATAGTCAATGACAGATCTGGTTCTCCTGCATTCCCAAGTATACCGGTGAATGTTCTTATGTTTAAAAAAGGAGTTTGTGATTACTAAGCCCATACTGGCACAGAAATCCAAGAGTTGTTTCCCGTTCCTGTTGGTCTCCATATCCTCTCCAAATTTACCCATAACCTTTTCATACCCTTCTGTTTGATTTCCAATCCTGACATTAAAATCACTCATGAGCAGAACACTGTCCTTCTCCTTTCCTCTAACAACTACATCACTGTGTGCGTCATAAAAACTATCCATCTTATCTTCATTTGTCCCTTCACAATGCGAATATACTGACACAAACCTAAATTTCTTGCTAGACACTGTCAAATCTATCCACATCAGTCGTTCGTTTACATACCTTATTGCAACTACGCTGGGTTCCATTTCTTTCCTGATGTAAAGCCCTACACCCCATTGTGCTATTCCTGCTTTGACTCCTGACAGGTAGACCCTGTATTCTCCCACTTCCTCTTCTTTCTCACCCGTTACCCGAATGTCACTAACAGCTAAAACGTCCAACCCCATCTTACTTGCAGCCTCTGCCAGCTCTACCTTCTTCCCAGAGTAGCCCCCATTGATATTAATAGCTCCCCATCTCGTTACCATTCGTTTGCCGAGTTGTATCTTAGGAATTTTGCTCTGATTGTTGCCAGCATCATATTTAAAGTATCAGGGAAGCAGGTTGCTAGCCTTACTTGCCCCAGGTACCATTGAGTTTTACCCCTAACGGTTGAGGGACTAACCGGTGGATTTGGTAGTTTTTGCCGTCTGAGCACAAAGGTGATCACGACTCAGAATATGTCCGATATGCCCAGCCTTATCCCAAAGTAACTGGTATCCCGACTGTCTGGACCACTTACTTGGCCACTCATACTTTGCCTGTGGTTCATGAACTAGGAAATAACAACAGGAACCCACACCATGAACCACATTATCATTTCTCAAATAAATCGCCAATACTGAGCAGTCAAATCTGAAGTAAAATACACAACTTCCGTGATAAAAATTTTAATTTCTATCACAAAATTACTGTCAAATGCCGTCTGCAGTAGCGGCATCGACGCTGCATAATACACGCTCCACAGAAGCTAAGCCAGGACTCCTCTACATTCGCGGTGTGCACTTGCCAGAGAAGCGACTATCGATATAGGCATGTGGGATGGGCAGTGAGACTGCAATATGCTTACATTCCCGTAGAGTAACGTTTTCGAATACTGGAAAAGAAATGCGGGAAACGAGAAAGAAACTCGCTCCGGTAGTACAGATTTTAGGGGGAAGGGGGAAGTGGTGGGGGAAGGTTGGGGGGCGGGAATGATAGGTGTCCTCGAACCACGAATAGATAATGACCATATAGTCATACTATGACGGCTGGACCACACAAAGAAATTATCAGATTAAAATCCATGTGCAAATAAATCATATCAATACGACAAAATTGTAATACTAATCAGTTTTTTTCCATCACAAAGACAAAGATAGTGAATACACCGAAACGTAATTTTATTTGAATCCCTGGAAAAGAAGGTACGCAACACAAAAGGCAGTCACGTTATACAGTTCTGACGATACCTAAAAGAAATTCGCACTGACATATCAGCTTTTCCAGCAGTACACCACTGCGTCGTTCGTTACGTGGAAACACGGTGAGGGTTGCTTTGTCATGGCACCACCCGCCCGCAGATGCAGATTAAGCAGCTGCTGTTACAACATCCCACGATCGCTACGCCCACTCACGAGGTCGCCACCTCCGCCTCGGTGTAATCCGTCTACGGCGAACGTGAAACAAGACTGTCAATGCTGACTTACTCCTAGCCTACTCATCAGACATTTAGCTTTCGTCTAGCAGTAATAGCCCTGCAGTGTTAGCAACTAATCTTAAACGAGATGTAGCGAATGATAGAAAATAGAGTTAAAACTCAAGTGAGATGTGGCCTTGGAAATTCTTGTTACCAGTGTCGCGGAACCGATTTATAGTATTTCGTGACTTCAGTTACTTACAAATGATATTTTAGGTAGATCAAAAAATAATATATAAAACCAATTACCTATTGTCAGCGTAACAATTCGATTGAGCTCAGCCCGCATCTCGTGGTCGTGCGGTAGCGTTCTCGCTTCCCACGCCCGGGTTCCCGGGTTCGATTCCCGGCGGGGTCAGGGATTTTCTCTGCCTCGTGATGGCTGGGTGTTGTGTGCTGTCCTTAGGTTAGTTAGGTTTAAGTAGTTCTAAGTTCTAGGGGACTTATGACCACAGCAGTTGAGTCCCATAGTGCTCAGAGCCATTTGAACCATTTGATTGAGCTCAAAATGATTATCCCGGCTAATATTTGTCACTCTGCTAAAGAAATCTTCACTTGACGTTGTGTCGAAATGTTGTCTGTAATGTCGTGTGAGTGGCACTAAATTGCATATCATTTATCAGATTTTACGCAGCTGTTACTCAAGATGGAAGCACTTTTCTCTAGCAAAAGGAGCATTTAGTCACAAAATACTAACCGCGCACAACACTAAAGTATGTCTCCTATTAAAATATTTCATGTAAATCGTCGGAAATAATTAGGTTTCATACATCAGCAAATAACAAACTGATATTATGTAACGTGCTGTGAGCACTATTTTTAAAGATTCAATATGAGTTAAATTCTGTCTTTTAAAGTAGATTCTGGACCACCGGTGAGCATTTATTTCCATTCATTAATATCTAACAACATTTATGTTTGTTAAAAATCTCGATTCAAAACTACCACAGAGATATTTTTGCTGACATGGTGGCAGACAGTCGATAGCCAGTTTGTCTATAGTTATTCTCCATTCCTTTTATGTCAAGTTTATATATTTACATAAAAGTCTTTAAGCCTTTTGCTCTCTATTCTTTAGCATTTAAAATTATTTTCGATGAAAAATACCGTCATATTTTTTATATCAGCTACTAGTAAACTCCGCTGTAAGTTGCTACCGGTAACGGCTGCCCTCCTAATTGCGGAGCTGAAAATTAACACTTAAAAACATTAATTAGATTGGATTACAGTTAAAATCAATACAATCCCACATCTAAACAACAGCGAATCTATTTTTAAAATAATAATTAACAATATATTTGCAGGTGAACTAAATAGAAACCTAGTCCCAACAGGGAATCATATAGCGCTCTTAGAAAAAAGTGTTCCGAGACTGTTACCTGAAATGCTCCTCCATGATACTGACAAGAGGGAGATTGAGTTAATAATTAAATCACTAAAGACCAAGAACTCTCATGGATATGACGGGGTATCTAGCAGAATACTGAAGTATTGTTCCACGTATGTTAGCTCAGTACTTAGCCATATCTGTAACTTTTCCTTTAGGTGTGGTCGGTTTCCTGACCGATTAAAGTACTCGGTAGTGAAGCCACTTTATACAAAGGGAGACAGGGATAATGTTGACAATTATAGACATATTTCTATGCCATCGGTGTTTGCTAAAGTTATCGAGAGGGTTGTATATACAAGGTTACTGCAGCATTTAAATTCACATAATTTGCTGTCAAATGTACAGTTTGGTTTTAGAAATGGCTTAACAACTGAAAATGCTATAGTCTCTTTTCTCTGTGAGGTTTTGGACGGATTAAATAAAAGGTTGCGAACGTTAGGTGTTTTCTTTGATTTAACGAAGGCTTTTGACTGTGTTGACCACAAAATATTACTGCAGAAGTTGGAACATTATGGAGTAAGGGGAGTAGCTTACAATTGGTTCGCCTCCTACTTTAAGAACAGAAAGCAGAAGGTAATCCTCCGCAGTATTGAGAGTGGTAATGATGTTCAGTCCCAATGGGGCACTGTTAAATGGGGCGTTCCCCAAGGGTCGGTGCTGGGGCCACTGCTGTTTCTTATTTATGTAAATGATATGCCTTCTAGTATTACAGGTGATTCAAAAATATTTCTGTTTGCTGATGACACCACCTTGGTAGTGAAGGATCTTGTGTGTAATATTGAAACATTATCAAATAATGTAGTTCATGATATAAGTTCGTGGCTTGTGGAAAATAATTTGATGCTAAATCACAGTAAGACTCAGTTTTTACAGTTTCTAACCCACAATTCAACAAGAACTGAGATTTTAATCAGACAGAATGGGCATGTTATAAGCGAGACGGAACAGTTCAAGTTCCTAGGCGTACGGATAGATAGTAAGATGTTGTGGAAAGCCCATGTTCAGGATCTTGTTCAGAAACTAAATGCCGCTTTATTTACCATTAGAACAGTATCTGAAATAAGTGACATTTCAACACAAAAAGTAGTATACTTCGCATATTTTCATACGCTTATGTCATATGGTATTATTTTTTGGGGTAATTCTTCTGATTCAAAAAGAGTATTTTTGGCTCAAAAACGGGCTGTTCGAGCTATGTATGGTGTAAGTTCGAAAACCTCTTGTCGACACCTATTCAATAGTCTGGGAATTTTGACATTGCCCTCACAGTATGTATTTTCTTTAATGTCGTTTGTTGTTAGTAATATTAGCTTATTCCCAAGAGTTAGCAGCTTTCACTCAGTTAATACTAGGCAGAAATCAAATCTGCATGTGGAATGCACTTCCTTGACTCTTGTACAGAAAGGAGTGCAGTATTCTGCTGCATCCATGTTCAATATGCTACCACAAGAACTCAAAAATCTTAGCAGTAGCCCAAACACTTTTAAGTCTAAACTGAAGAGTTTCCTCATGGCTCACTCCTTCTATTCTGTCGAGGAGCTCCTGGAAGAGCTAAAAAATTAAGCAAATTCCAGTGTTACATTCTTGATTTTTTTTATTTTAACTAACGACTTGTCGCCTGAATATGTTTCTTATATTTCATTTTATCTGTTTCTACAATCGTGTTATAATTTCATGTATTGACTCGTTCCATGACCATGGAGACTTCTCCTAAATGTGGTCCCACGGAACAATAAATAAATAAAATAAAATAAATAAAAAAAAATATTTAGTTACAGATTTTCTCTTTACAGACGTCACACGTCTCACGTCCGAACAGTTCATCAGTTAGCACAGTAAGAACAACTGAACCACAGTTATCACAGATAACAAAAAATATTATAATTGTCGTTGTCTATGAATGTAGTTCACACAGAAATTAATTTATTACAGAACTAATGAAATAATTATCCTCATTTTTACACGTTACAATCTTTTTTATACGTATATCCCTTATCATTTAGCTACAATATAGCAGGTCAGCAACTGGAAGCAGTTAATTCCATAAATTATCTGGGAGTACGCATTAGGAGTGATTTAAAATGGAATGATCATATAAAGTTGATCGTCGGTAAAGCGGATGCCAGACTGAGATTCATTGCAAGAATCCTAAGGAAATGCAATCCGAAAACAAGGGAAGTAGGTTACAGTACACTAGTTCGTCCACTGCTTGAATATTGCTCACCAGTGTGGGATCCGTGCCAGATAGGGTTGATAGAAGAGATAGAGAAGATCCAACGGAGAGCAGCGCTCTTCGTTACAGGATCATTTATTAACCGCGATAGCGTTACGGAGATGATAGATAAACTCCAGTGGAAGACTCTCCGGGAGAGACGCTCAGTCGCTCGGTACGGGCTTTTGTTGAAGTTTCGAGCACATACCTTCACCGAGGAGTCAAGCAGTATATTGCTCCCTCCTACGTACATCTCGCGAAGAGACCATGAGGATAAAATCAGAGAGATTAGAGCCCACACAGAGGCATACCGATAATGCTTCGATTCCCGGCGGGGTCAGGGATTTTCTCTGCCTCGTGATGGCTGGGTGTTGTGTGCTGTCATTAGGTTAGTTAGGTTTAAGTAGTTCTAAGTTCTACCCCTAGAACTTAGAACTACTTAAACCTAACTAACCTAATGACAGCACACAACACCCAGCCATCTGATGACCATAGATGTTAAGTCCCATAGTGCTCAGAGCCATTTGAACCATTTTTGATAATGCTTCTTTCCACGAACAATACAGGGCTGGAATAGAAGGGAAAACCGACAGAGGTACTCAAGATAGCCTCCGCCACACGCCGCCATGTGGCTTGCCGAGTATGGATGTAGATGTAGATGTAGAAGTAGTGTCGATAATATTTGTTGAAGTTAGTACACTTAGTTCATTTTAACATTTTGTGGCTAGAACATAGTGTCGTGGATATTACACCAGCGAGGCGGACGTGGCCGGACGTGGCTTACGTGTAATGTTGACTCTGTTAACCAGAGCGGACTATGCCGCGTCACGAGGCTCGAGAGCCGTCGCAAGACGCAAACTTTCGACAACGGCGTACGGCCTGTTCGTCACGTAGGCCTCACGTGCTACCGCGTGACACACACGCAATGCTTAAGAGTACTGGAAACTCGTAGAACAAGTGGTGCCGGGTGCAACACTTCCTGTCAAGTAAGTTCTTTGACGCGCATTCCTGAAGTCCTTCTACTTCCTCTCAGGACTTGTCAGTGGGACACGACAGAGAACAAATTAGCTTAAGTAGCATTTGAAAAACTAGAGAAAGGCCTTCGCACATCTGCATGACTTACATTATTAGCTCCCAGTAATATTGGTTGGCGTTTGTACAATTTTTAAAGCCATTTATCATACATTTTACTCTTCTTTCGAGTGTTCTCTCCGGTGCTGTCAGTTTTCGAGAAATTTGCTTCTTTCGACGCACACCAGATGTATAACTATGAAACCGGAATTTGGTTGCACTAATTAGACGTCTGTTGTTTGAAACTGATAAACAGTATTTTATTCAGAACAATTGCTATTTACACATTTCTTCCATCTCTCCAGCAGGCTATGAATGCCGCGCGAAGAAAAATGAGCCCTTCTATTCAAGTGAACCAGTTAGCGAGTAACTTTCGTACATTTTTACACGAACTGAAGCGTTGTTCAGCGAGAGCGTGTCCCAGTGTTGCAAAAAGATGGTAATTGGACAGAGCCAAGTCTGGAGAATAAACCTGCGACCGTAGTGGTCGCGCGGTTCCAGACTGTAGTGCCTAGAACTGCTCAGCCACTCTGGCCGGCAATGTGCTGTCATCTAGAGTCATATGTTTTTGTTACCAGTACGGATAATCGATAACTGTGTTCGACTTAGAATGTTATCCACCAGTCTACGATTTTAATCATTTAACAACGAAGTGTTGACTGCTACTAACAAGGGATTTCAAATTGATTTCGTATTTTCAGATTTCCGTAAGGCTTTTGACACTGTATCACACAAACGGCTTCTAGTAAAATTGCGTGCTTATGGAATATCGTCTCAGTTATGCGACTGTATTCGTCATTTCCTGTAAGAAAGTTCGTAGAACTTGACGAAAAGTAATTACGTTAAACAGAAGCGCTTTCTGGTGTTCTCCAAGGTAGTGTTATAGGCCCTTTGCTGTTCCTTGTCTACATGAACGATTTGGGTTGGTTGGTTGTTTCGGGGAAGGAGACCAGACAGCGAGGTCATCGGTCTCATCGGATTAGGGAAGGACGGGGAAGGAAGTCGCCCGTGCCCTTCGAAAGGAACCATCCCGGCATTTGTCTGGAGCGATTTGGGAAATAACGGAAAACCTAACTTAGGATGGCCGGACGCGGGATTGAACCGTCGTCCTCCCGAATGCGAGTCCAGTGTCTAACCACTGCGCCACCTCGCTCGTTGAACGATTTGGGATACAATCTGAGTAGCCGTCTTAGGTTGTTTGTAAATGACGCTGTCGTTTATCGACTCATAAAGTCATCAGAGGATCAAAACAAACTGCAAAACGATTTAGAAAATATATCTGTATGGTGCGAAAATTGGCAACTGACCCTACATAACGAAAAGTGTGAGATCTTCCACACGAGGGCTGAAAGGAATCCATTAAACTTCGGTTACACGATAAATCAGGCAAATATAAAGACCGTAAATTCAACTAAATACTTAGGACTTACAATTAAGAACAACTTAAATTGGAAGAAACACATAGTAAATGTTGTGGGGAAGGCTAACCAAAGAGTGCGTTTTATTGGCAGGACACTTAGAAAATGTAACAGATCTACTATGGAGACTGCCTACACTACACTTGTCCGTCCTCTTTTAGAAAACTGCTGCACGGTGTGGGATCCTCACCAGATAGGACTGACGGAGTACATCGAAAAAGTTCAGAGAAGGGCAGCACGTTTTGTATTATCGCGAAATAGGGGAGAGAGTGTCACTCAGATGGTACAGGATTTGGGATGGACATCATTGAAACAAAGGCGTTTTCCGTTGTGGCGGAATCTTCTTACGCAATACTAATCACCAACTTTCTCCTCAGAATGCGTGATCAGAAGTATCCGGACACCTGACTGAAAATGACTTACAATTTCGCGGCGCTCTCCATCGGTAATGCTGGAATTCAATATGGTGTTGGTCCACCCGTAGCTTTGATGACAGCTTCCACTCTGGCAGGCATACGTTCAGTCAGGTGCTGGAAGGTTTCTTGGGGAATGGCAGCCCATTCTTCACGGAGTGCTGCACTGAGGAGAAGTATCGATGTCGACCGGTGAGGTCTGGCAAGAAGTCGGCGTTCCAAAACATCCCAAAGGTGTTCTATTGGATTCAGGCCAGGACTCTGTGCAAGTCAGTCCATTACATAGATGTTATAGTCTTGTAACTAAACCGCCATACGTCGTGCATTATGAACAGGTACTCGATCGTGTTGAAAGATGTAATTGCTATCCCCGAATTCCTCTTCAACAGTTGGAAGCAAGAAGGTGCTCAAGACACCAGTGTAGGCCTGTGCTGTAATAGAGCCACGCAAGAAGGAGTGCAAGCCCCTTCCATGAAATACACGACCACACCAAAACACCACCACTTCCGAATTTTACTGTTGGCGCTACACATGCTGGCAGATGACGTTCACAGGGCATTCTCCATACCCACACCCTGCCATCCGATCGCCACATTGTGTATCGTGATTCGTCACTCCACACAATGTTTTTCCACTGTTCAGTCGTCCAATGTTTACGCTCTTTACACCAAGCGAGGCGTCATTTGGCATTTACCAGCGTGTGGCTTATGAGCAGCCGCTCGATCATGATATCCTAGTTTTATTACCTCCCGCCTAATTGTCATAGTATTTGCCGTGGATTTTGATCCAGTTTGTAATTCCTGTGTGATGGTCTGGATAGATGTCTGCCTATTACAAATTACGACCCTCATCAACTGTAAGCGGGGTCTGTCAGTCAACAGACGGGGTCGGCTTGTACGCTTTTGTGCTATACGTGTCCCTTCACGTTTCCATTTCACTATCACGTCGCGAAACAGTGGACCTAGGGATGTTTAGGAGTATGGAAATCTCGCGTACAGACGTATGGAACAAGTGACACCCATTCACCTGACCACGTTCGAAGTCCGTCTGTTCCGGGGAGCGTCCCGCTCTGCTCTCTAACGATGTCTAATGATTACTGAGGTCGCTGATATGGAGTACCTGACAGTAGGTGGAAGCACAATGCACCTGTTATGAAAACCGTATGTTCTTGAGGGTGTCTGGATACTTTTGATCATATAGTGTTGGTGTTCGTTCTTTCCGCACGCTATACGAGATTGGAATAATAGAGTATTTTGATGGTGGTTCGATGAACTCTCTGCGAGACAGTAAATGTGATTTGCCGAGTGTCCATGTCGATGCAGATGTAATGTGGAAATCTGTTACGTAAATTCGTGCTTCTGGGGTATATTCATAAAAAAGATAATGCGTTTTGAGCCATTTACTGGTACCACAGTGGGGGCATAAGCGCTGGACCGAGGTCCTAAGTCTAGAAAACGCGTACTATTTTATCCGTATAGACGTCTTAGTTTTACTTAATACGGTATAAAAGTCATTCAGATGTTATGAAGACTCTCCACGCTAGGGTTGCATTATCACAATCTTTCACATAGCTGCATTCTTTCTTAGCAGATGAGCTACTTTAATAAGGAAACAGCACTACGCTTGTAGTATGCAGAGCAGCACTATGAGTTTTGCTTTTGGTGCTGGACTTCATGCCCCCTTCCACTTCATGGTCCTGGGTTATCCACATCACGGCGCACTTAATTTAAGTCGGTCACACTTGGAAGCTCGCGTAACTGGAAGTGTTGCCATCCTCGCCTTTAACCGATAGTTTTTTGCTACTTCAGTGAATAATCATCATTAGTAAGAAAAAAAAGCATTTACTGTTGATGGTTGTACTGCCATGCTGTGTTGCTACCCGGTCTCTTTCCATCTGTTTTACCAGGGCTAAGGCTGTCTGTCGTGACGTATAAACCGATGTCTGATGTCTTCCAGAAAATAAAGTAAATTCTGTTGATTTTTGTGGCTTTCAGATAACTGGTTGTAATGCTACGCTCTGTATTTCTAAAGTTTTAATAATTTAATGTGGAAACCGATTACATGAGCCACCAAATAGCGATGCTGACAGTTCTGTTGTGGGCTGTAGGTAGGTTATACGACTGTCTATTCGTGGTGCTTTTTTTTCTTCTTGTAATAGTGTTAAGAATATGGAAAATTCTAGTGACCGTAAACATGAGAATGCACAGAACAACTACACATCTCTAAGGTGTCTGACAGTCTTGCTGGCAGAAATATAGATACTATTTTACTGCCAGCCCAGTGCTTACATACTTATAATTTCGAACAAATATCAGACACAGATTCATTGCAGTTTTTTAAATACTTGTCCTAACTCTAGGTCGCTAATAATAGGATCACTCGAACATGTCATCTCTCTTCCCAAGACACACACACAGAGTTTGGTATCTCGTGCATCGCACAAAAAATGTCTTGAGCAAAACCTACGCGTACTTCAAATATCACTCCTCAATAGTGTTTCTCACGAAAAGAGTAGAGTCCGACTTGAGTTCACGTAATACCAGCACGATATTTTTTAATAAAAATGTGTGGACAAATCCACAAGTTCACAGGCGTTAAAAGAAATTAATATTAGAACATTTATATTCATACAGCTTGCTCTGACTGTTTCGCGTTCGACAGACGCCATGCTGGCAGCCTTATCGAAACGGCCCTTTACGATTACAGACACAGTTTCCGGGTGTGGACGCTGCTCAGATATCGTCTCTTAATGGCTGCATTGCGGCTCCAGTCTTCTGGAAGCCCCTACCACAGTTGGGAAGAGGAATTTTCTGGCCGTTAACTGGACAGATAGATAAGGCAGTGATTCCCTACCCCTACCCACCCCCTCTAGATAGACAAGTCTGTGATTTCCCCCCCCCCCCCCCTCCCATTTATCAGTTTCAGTAGGATGATTTTTCTTGCTGTTACTTGCAGCCAACCAGAGGGCTTTTCTTCCAGGATTAGCAGGAGAGATGATGGCTACCACCATGTATTCCAAGTCCGGCTTCTGCGGGAGTCACCCTCCGTGACTTTGAGTCGGTACTGTTGACAGACACACACTGCGTCTCGTCACTAATATGTTGGTGATTGTACTATTATCGGGTACCGTATGAGCATCATGTTTCTCCAGTAGTAATTGTCCCTGTGTTCTTTGCAATTTAAATCACGTTGCTGATAGGTTAATAGGTGTTTGGAGAATATGCTTGTCGACGGATGGTGCTTGATCTCTAAGGTTGCATTTTTTATGGTATAGTGTGATGGGTATCATGACCTCTACGGGCCTGACACTTCAAATGGCTCTGAGCACTATGGGACTTAACATCTGAGGTCATCAGTCCTCTAGAACTTAGAACTTCTTAAACCTAACTAACCTAAGGAAATCAAACACGTCCATGCCCGAGACAGGATTCGAACCTGTGACCGTAGCGGTCGCGCGGGTCCAGACTGAAGCTCCTACAACCACTCGGCCACACTGGCCGGCCCTGACACTTTGCATGCAGGAAGAGTTTATTTTTGCTGCACTGTGGCCATTGTCCAGTCTCGTTTGTGTGGTGAGAGCGTATATACTTTGTATTATTTCCACATCTATTTACGAGACTTCTAGTGACATCGTTTACTAATATTGTGAGAGTTAATGGCCCTCAGTTTCTGCCTGGGAGTCCTCTCGGATCTCGTCCACAGTCGTGTTCTTGCGTGATTGTATTTACGATTCATATTGCATCGCCACATATTGGGGTATGCTAGCTGTCCAGGCTGTGTCCTGCAATTCTATGAATTAGTCGAAATTACGTTGACACCGATAACCATACCCAAATTTTCCTGTAGATAATAAACAGGATTATTAGTGACGTCGCATATACTAACAACACTGCAGTGTTTGGTGTCTTCATTCCACTTGGAAGTATAGTCTGGCTGAAAATGGAATCAACTATGCTAGTTTTAAATGCATGATAGTTGGGACACGACGAGGAACATTTTACTGGCTGGTCTAAAGAGAAAAGTTGGAGGGAGGGCGGGTGGGGGGGGGGGAGGGGGAGGGGTTTAGGGCTTGATATTTAAACTGTTGCCAACTTTTACCCGCAAAGACGTCTACAGATTTCCTCTGGTGAATGTGTAGGTGCCTGTCAGTTACGAGTGACTTTCCTGGATGGCATGCCCTCTCCCTGAATGATTGAGTGACTTTTGAGCTATCCACCAGGTTGGAGATTATTACACTTATAATCATGCTACTTTCCCTAACATGGCTGGGTAGAAGGCCTGGCGCAGCGATGGCCACTGATGTGGCGATATCGTGGACATGGATTTTGTGGTGGCCACAGCTGCTCGAGGAGTTTCACACATCATCCAGAAGTGTATTTGTACCAGTCTTTAATATTTCCACCAGCGTGTTGGGATCTGATCGCCTTTATTACCGCGGGCCAGAGATCCCTCAGACACAACTGATGTAGCAATAGTGTCAGCCATCTGGCTGCAGATGACTGCACTGCAGCTTTCTCGGAAATTGCTGGGCTGGGTAGTAGTGCAATCATGCCCCTAAGCACAGGTGTTCACGGCTGTACAGCCACACACTGGAGTCTGAAGGGTGGTCTACCGTCAGGTGATATGGTTTTCGTTGGGGTGGTTTCAGCTACTAGTCGAATTTGTCTTTAGGCGCGTATTTGGTGGTTCTATGCTAGATGCATACGGTATCTTTTGTTAGAGGCATCAGAATTTTTCTATGACGTCACACAGTCTAGTAGTGTAAAGGTGTTTTAGCAGGGATTTATCTATCATGCTGCGGTACTTCTTATAGATACAATACCTGCGGTTAGAAAGCAGTAGTGTTTATAGAATTCGCTATAACGTCATAATTTTTATAAATGTGGTGTTTCTGACACGTAAGCTATGACATCACACACACTAGTTGTGGTGTGGTGGCTTATTAGTATTACATAGATCCGGATCATGCTGCACTGTGATTGGCTGAGAACACTGTGAAGTCGACACGACGCCATGTGACGTTGGCATGACATTGTGGCACGACGCGATATGATGTTAACGTCGACACATAACTCGCATAATTGGGTAAAATGAGTAAAAATATGGAAAATACGGAAAAATGAGAGTAATTAAATATCTGTCTTGGTATGGTGTCTGCTGGTGCCTCAAATGACAATGTATTAATTATTTATTGACAAATAGGCACTGAGTGGTGTAATGTGTTATTGAAAAACAAACACAGTCGGAAACCTATCCCTATGATGCCCGGCTCCAGGGTGCCCTAGTTGTAATAAGATGGAGTTCAGGAGGAGTGCTTCAATATCAGTGGTAATTTATTTGGGCACAGACTGCATTGTGTCTACCTGAGAGCACTATGACGACGACGCAACATCTAGAATAGTTGGGTGGATCTTGTATAAACAGACAATATACACAAACCCACTGAAAATACGAAAATGGGTTAAAATATGTAATATTGGGGAAAATACAAGAATATGGATAAACACATAAGATTTGGAATAATAGCGTACTTATATACCTATCAGAGTGCTGTAACACAACAACACAGAGCCCAATATAAATTTTTTCCTGCTTTATTAATCGGTACATTTAAAAGAAGCGCTTAAATATGTTGTGTATGTTATTGTGAGGTATAAACAGTTTAATAATGTCCGGTGTGCAAAATAAAAAATCAAAGAGAATGTAAAGAATTATATTAGACGCACTGGCCAAGTCAGAATATCGTTATGTAAACCAAAGCGGTTATTGTTATTGCCGTACTGTGGCTGGGCGCAGGAGCGCCGCGCAGTCGGGCAGTGTGTGTCAGGTGGGAACGAGAGTCGGTTAGTAGCGAGCGAGCGGGTCGGTTGCAAAGTAAGAATTCTGCTGCGAGAGAACGCATGACTTGTTTCACTGCAAGATCCAACCTTCTGTATGGCCAGGCATAATGTGGAGAAGTAATTGGACACAGCACAAAGCATCGAGGTTGTTGTTGTTGTTGTTGTGGTCTTCAGTCCTGAGACTGGTTTGATGCAGCTCTGCATGCTACTCTATCCTGTGCAAGCTTTTTCATCTCCCAGTACCTACTGCAACCTACATCCTTCTGAATCTGCTTAGTGTGTTCATCCCTTGGTCTTCCTCTACGATTTTTACCCTCCACGCTGCCCTCCAATACTAAATTGGTGATCCCTTGATGCCTCAGAACATGCCCTATCAACCGATCCCTTCTTCTAGTCAAGTTGTGCCACAAACTTCTCTTCTCCCCAATCCTATTCAATACTTCCTCATTAGTTATGTGATCTACCCATCTAATCTTCAGCATTCTTCTGTAGCACCGCATTTCGAAAGCTTCTATTCTCTTCTTGTCCAAACTATTTATCGCCCATGTTTCACTTCCATACATGGCTACACTCCATACAAATAGTTTCAGAAATGACTTCCTGACACCTAAATCTATACTCGATGTTAACAAATTTCTCACCGAGCGAGGTGGCGCAGTGGTTAGACACTGGACTCGCATTCGGGAGGACGACGGTTCAATCCCGCGTCCGGCCATCCTGATCTAGGTTTTCCGTGATTTCCCTAAATCACTCCAGGCAAATGCCGGGATGGTTCCTCTGAAAGGGCACGGCCGAATTCCTTCCCTAATCCGATGAGACCGATGACCTCGCTGTCTGGTCTCCTTCCCCGAAACCAACCAACCAACCAACCAACAAATTTCTCTTCTTCAGAAACGCTTTCCTTGCCAGTCTACATTTTATATCCTCTCTACTTCGACCATCATCAGTTATTTTGCTCCCCAAATAGCATAACTCCTTTACTACTTTAAGTGTCTCATTTCCTAATCTAATTCCCTCAGCATCACCCGACTTAATTAGATTACATTCCATTATCCTTGTTTCGCTTTTGTTGATGTTTATCTTATATCCTCCTTTCAAGACACTCTCCATTCCATTCAACTGCTCTTCCAAGTCCTTTGCTGTCTCTGACAGAATTACAATGTCATCGGCGAACCTCAAAGTTTTTATTTCTTCTCCATGAATTTTAATACCTACTCCGAACTTTTCTTTTGTTTACTTTACTGCTTGCTCAATATACAGATTGAACAACATCGGGGAGAGGATACAACCCTGTCTTACTCCCTTCCCATCCACTGCTTCCCTTTCATGTCCCTCGACTCTTATAACTGCCATCTGGTTTCTGTACAAATTGTAAGTAGCCTTTCGCGCCCTGTATTTTACCCCTGCCACCATTAGAATTTGAAAGAGAGTATTCCAGTCAACACTGTCAAAAGGTTTCTCTAAGTCTACAAATGCTAGAAACGTAGGTTTGCCTTTCCTTAATCTTTCTTCTAAGATAAGTCGTAAGGTCAGTATTGCCTCACGTGTTTCAGTGTTTCTACGGAATCCAAACTGATCTTCCCCGAGGGTGGCTTTTACTAGTTTTTCCATTCGTCTGTAAATAATTCGTGTTAGTATTTTGCAGCTGTGACTTATTAAACTGATAGCATCGAGGTTAACCAATGTTTAAGAAGAGTGCTGGGGGCCCAAAGTTAACTGTGGTTAAGGGCCTGTGGTCGTAAATTGTCTTGGTATCGCTTCGCTGTACCGACCGCACCGCTAGGAAGTAAGACCCGACCAGTTTATCACTTAGAATTGTAAAAGGCTTGCCAGTGTTACTTGCAAATAGTCCAATTAACTGGTGCGTAATCCTCAACAACAGCTACCTCACAGGATCCTCTCCGTATTCATAACCAATCGAGTGTCTCATTAACTGAAGGTAAATGATAAAAAGAGTTAAGTTTATCGAATTGATTAATAGTTCAAATGAAAGTGAACAAAAATGTTAGTTTCTTTGGACATGCTAATTAAGTGCTGGGTATTTACAAATAATTTGACAAAGCAGTGTAGTTAACAATAGTTCACGTTCAGACAATTTTGTATGAGAAGTAATTTACCTAACAATAAAAATATCAAACTCCATAATCATTTTAAAAACCAGTTATTATTCGAGAACAGTCAATTTAAATACTAAAATTATTGTTTTCGAAAAGCTCACCTTTGGCAAAACATTGTAGTAGCATTACAGTGACAAACGCAGTTCAGTTGTTACGTAACCGGTAGTGTAAATAACTAGTAATTGATTTCATGAGGTAGTTGCAACTTTGTATTTGTCCGTGATTGAAGTTTTTTTGGGTGATAATTGTGTTTTGATGATGAGCGCGAGTCAGCGCCTTTACGACTGCCCACACGTGCCAACATGATACAATACTAACGTGATTTAAATTCAAAGTCAAGAGTTTTAATTGATTTCGCTCACACTAAGGGATATAGTGTCCATTCATTTACAATAATTTCAAGGCTCAATATCAATTTATCATTTCGGACCGAAATCTCATTAGCTAGTTTCCGTATTATTTTTACATTTTTTTAATTTCTAGTGATCGTTACTGCGCAACGTAAATCGCACAATAACGATCAAGTTACGACTTCTTCCTGGTACTTTCACTTCGGATTCGATGCCTTGTGTGTGTGGTGGTCTTCAGTCCTGAGACTGGTTTGATGCAGCTCTCCATGCTACTCTATCCTGTGCAAGCTTCTTCATCTCCCAGTACCTACTGCAACCTACATCCTTCTGAATCTGCTTAGTGTATTGATCTCTTGGTCTCCCTCTACGATTTTTACCCTCCACACTGCCCTCCAATGCTAAATTTGTGATCCCTTGATGCCTCAAAACATGTCCTACCAACCGATCCCTTCTTCTAGACAAGTTGTGCCACAAACTTCTCTTCTCCCCAATCCTATTCAATACCTCCTCATTAGTTACGTGATCTACCCACCTTATCTTCAGCATTCCTCTGTAGCACCACATTTCGAAAGCTTCTATTCTCTTCTTGTCCAAACTGGTTATCGTTCATGTTTCACTTCCATACTTGGCTACACTCCATACAAATACTTTCAGAAACGATTTCCTGACACTTAGATCTATACTCGATGTTATCAAATTTCTCTTCTTCAGAAACGATTTCCTTGCCATTGCCAGTCTACATTTTATATCCTCTCTACTTCGACCATCATCAGTTATTTTACTCCCTAAATAGCAAAACTCCTTTACTACTTTAAGTGTCTCATTTCCTAATCTAATCCCCTCAGCATCACCCGATTTAATTTGACTACATTCCATTATCCTCGTTTTGCTTTTGTTGATGTTCATCTTATATCCTCCTTGCAAGACACTGTCCATTCCATTCAACAGCTCTTCCAAGTCCTTTGCTGTCTCTGACAGAATTACATTGTCATCGGCGAACCTCAAAGTTTTTATTTCTTCTCCATGGATTTTAATACCTACTCCGAATTTTTCTTTTGTTTCCTTTACTGCTTGCTCAATATACAGATTGAATAACATCGGGGAGAGGCTACAACCCTGTCTCACTCCTTTCCCAACCACTGCTTCCCTTTCATGCCCCTCGACTCTTATAACTGCCATCTGGTTTCTGCACAAATTGTAAATAGCATTTCGCTCCCTGTATTTTACCCCTGCCATCTTCAGAATTTTAAAGAGAGTATTCCAGTTAACGTTGTCAAAAGCTTTCTCTAAGTCTACAAATGCTAGAAACGTAGGTTTGCCTTTTCTTAATCTTTCTTCTAAGATAAGTCGTAAGGTTAGTATTGCCTCACGTGTTCCAACATTTCTACGGAATCCAAGCTGAACCTCTCCGAGGTCCGCTTCTACCAGTTTTTCCATTCGTCTGTAAAGAATTCGCGTTAGTATTTTGCAGCTGTGACATATTAAACTGATACTTCGATAATTTTAACATCTGTCAACACCTGCTTTCTTTGGGATTGGAATTAGTATGTTCTTCTTGAAGTCTGTGGGTATCTCGCCTGTCTCATACATCTTGCTCACCAGATGGTAGAGTTTTGTCATGACTGGCTCTCCCATGGCCATCAGTAGTTCTAATGGAATGTTGTCTACTCCCGGGGTCTTGTTTCGACTCAGGTCTTTCAGTGTTCTGTCAAACTCTTCACGCAGTATCTTATCTCCCATTTCATTTTCATCTACATCCACTTCCATTTCCATAATATTGTCCTCAAGTACATCGCCCTTGTATAGACCCTCTATATACTCCTTCCACCTTTCTGCCTTCCCTTCTTTGCTTAGAACTGGATTGCCATCTGAGCTCTTAATATTCATACAAGTGGTTCTCTTCTCTCCAAAGGTCTCTTTAATTTTCCTGTAGGCAGTATCTATCTTACCCCTATTGAGACAAGCCTCTACATCCTAACATTTGTCCTCTAGCCATCCCTGCTTAGCCATTTTGCACTTCCTGTCGATCTCATTTTTGAGATGTTTGTACTCCTTTTTGCCTGCTTCATTTACTGCATTTTTATATTTTCTCCTTTCATCAATTAAATTCAATATTTCTTCTGTTACCCAAGGATTTCTATTAGCCCACGTCTTTTTACCTACTTGATCCTCTGCTGCCTTCACTACTTCATCCCTCAGAGCTACCCATTCTTCTTCTACTGTATTTCTTTCCCCCATTCCTGTCAATTGTTCCCTTATGCTCTCCCTGAAACTCTCTACAACCTCTGGTTCTTTCAGTTTATCCAGATCCCATCTCCTTAAATTCCCGCCTTTTTGCAGTTTCTTCAGTTTCAATCTGCAGTTCATAACCAATAGATTGTGGTTGGTCAGAATCCACTTCTGCCCCTAGAAATGTCTTACAATTTAAAACCTGGTTCCTAAATCTCTGTCTTACCATTATGTAATCTATCTGATACCTTTTAGTATCTCCAGGATTCTTCCAGGTATACAACCTTCTTTCATGATTCTTGAACCAAGTGTTAGCTATGATTAAGTTATGCTCTGTGCAAAATTCTACAAGGCGGCTTCCTCTTTCATTTCTTCCCCCCAATCCATATTCACCTACTATGTTTCCTTCTCTCCCTTTTCCTACTGACGAAATCCAGTCACCCATGACTATTAAATTTTCGTCTCCCTTCACTACCTGAATAATTTCTTTTATCTCGTCATACATTTCATCAATTTCTTCATCATCTGCAGAGCTAGTTGGCATATAAACTTGTACTACTGTAGTAGGCATGGGCTTTGTGTCTATCTTGGCCACAATAATGTGTTCACTATGCTGTTTGTAGTAGCTAACCCGCACTCCTATTTTTTTATTCATTATTAAACCTACTCCTGCATTACCCCTATTTGATTTTGTATTTATAACCCTGTAATTACCTGACCGAAAGTCTTGTTTCTCCTGCCACCGAACTTCACTAATTCCCACTATATCTAACTTTAACCTATCCATTTCCCTTTTTAAATTTTCTAACCTACCTGCCCGATTAAGGGATCTGACATTCCACGCTCCGATCCGTAGAATGCCAGTTTTCTTTCTCCTGATAACGACGTCCTCTTGAGTAGTCCCCGCCCGGAGGTCCGAATGGGGGACTGTTTTAGCTCCGGAATATTTTACCCAAGAGGACGCCATCATCATTTAATCATACAGTAAAGCTGCATGTCCTCGGGAAAAATTACGGCTGTAGTTTCCCCTTGCTTTCAGCCGTTCGCAGTACCAGCACAGCAAGGCCGTTTTGGTTAATGTTACAAGGCCAGATCAGTCAATCATCCAGACTGTTGCCCCTGCAACTACTGAAAAGGCTGCTGCCCCTCTTCAGGAACCACATGTTTGTCTGGCCTCTCAACAGATACACCTCCGTTGTGGTTGCACCTACGGTACGGCCATCTGTGTCGCTGAGGGACGCAAGCCTCCCCACCAACGGCAAGGTCCAAGGTTCATGCCTTATCCAAAATTAATATCAAACGATTAGCAACACGGTAATTCTTTAATTAGTATACCACACGCAGATGTAGGGGGACGTTATAGTGTGTCCTTTCGTGGTGCCTCGAATGACGTAATATTAAATTCTTATTAATAAACAGAACTCAAGTGAGGTGACTTTGTTGCCAACATACTCGATCCGATCCTCTCAGTATGCTGTGCAGATGCTGAGTGAGTCACTGCCTCTTAAGTGTCCAGATTACAATGAAGTTGTGGAAGGGGACAGAGCGGGGAAAGAGTGGTGCCTGATCCTCATTAACCCAGAGGGGAGGAAAGGGGGAGAGAGAGTGAGTTGCCGACACTTTTATTTCATGTGACACAATTCCCGTGGGTGACCTTGATCGATTACCAGTGATTCCGGAGGAGAGATGGACTGGAAGCACCAAGGAGTGTAACTGGGATGTCCTTATCAGTGTAACCTGATACTCAAGGTCAAAGTCACTCCATGCCCGCAGAGATAACCTGCTTACCTGTGTTTCGTCCAATGTTTGTTTATCCCTTGACGTCATCATACGAGTGTAGGTCATTACGAATTAGCTGCGTGTAATGTTATAAACCGATGAGGCCTGTTAGCTAGGAGATTAATTCGGATGTAACTGAGAAGATCCTGTGGAGCAGTGCGAGGATCGAAAGTAGGGCAATAAAAATATTCTCCGGAATATAAGTGAAAATCGGTATAATCTGAAAATTACAAAACAATGAATGTTGTGTTCTCATGTGGCCCATAGATGTGGTTGGAGCTATAGAAATAGTGAGTCAGAGGAAAACTCGCCTCGAAAGGAATACAAAAGGCTTAAAATGGCCGAATAACGAGCAAATGCGAGAGCTACGTCAGCGGCGGAAAGGAAATGAAAGTGATGACGTAGGTGACAGCGACAGATCAGAGTAGTGACTTACCTTACTGTAATCATTATACCACTGCGTGTAACCGTTGTACAAAAGAGATTGATACTTCAGTTACATACGGATCTCTTGCTATGCTCTTATATTAAATTTTCCTCGAGACATTTGAGTCTCACATTTATCTAATAATGATGCGAGCTGGAGAAATGAATTAAAATTTGTACCTCAGCCGGGACTTGAACCCGGGTCTCCTTGTTTACTGGGCATTAATGCTGACCCTACACCCCTTACGTAGTCAGTGCAGCAACTTCCGCGTTAGTAAGCTGCGATGTAGGCATTCCTACCTAGCAAGCAAGGAGGCCCGCGTTCAAGTCCCGGCTGTGGCACAAATTTTAATTCATTTCTCCAGCTACTATCATTTTATAGACTTTCTATGATGTAAGGAGTGATCAAATGAAGTAGTACGAAACGTCGTAACAACAAAACCGGTTGAAAACTGGATATGCCGCTGTGGGATACGTAACCAGAGACAAAGCAGGTCAGCGTGCAGTTGAAACATGCGTCATCCTCTCCCCACAAAAAGGTTCAAAGCAGTGTCGTCAGCAGACAAGGTGATGCCCATCGTCTGTTTCGATGCCCGAGGATCGATACTCATCGAATTCCTAGAGTACGGGAAAACCATTATGAATTACTTGTACTGTAAGACACTCCGCAGCCTATGCAAGTCCATCAAGACCAAACGGCCTGGGGTGCTCATTCTGCTCCACGCAAGCGCGCGTCCACATGCCTCCGACGTCACAGGAAGTCTAATGGTCAAGTTAAAGTGGGAGCAGCTTCAGCGTCCACAGCCCGGACATGTCGCCCCGCGACTTCCGTGTGGTTGGCCCACTAGAGAAACATCTGAAAGGGAAGCGTTTCAACTCGGACGACGAAGTGAAGGATACAGTGGTAGACTGGCTCCTGTAACACCGAGAGGAATTCCGGGAACAGGGAATCCTTCAGCTAGTGAAACAGTAGGGCAGTAGTTGTCAGACCTCTAGTGATTAACATTGAATAAAGACTTCAATTACACTCCTGGAAATGGAAAAAAGAACACATTGACACCGGTGTGTCAGACCCACCATACTTGCTCCGGACACTGCGAGAGGGCTGTACAAGCAATGATCACACGCACGGCACAGCGGACACACCAGGAACCGCGGTGTTGGCCGTCGAATGGCGCTAGCTGCGCAGCATTTGTGCACCGCCGCCGTCAGTGTCAGCCAGTTTGCCGTGGCATACGGAGCTCCATCGCAGTCTTTAACACTGGTAGCATGCCGCGACAGCGTGGACGTGAACCGTATGTGCAGTTGACGGACTTTGAGCGAGGGCGTATAGTGGGCATGCGGGAGGCCGGGTGGACGTACTGCCGAATTGCCCAACACGTGGGGCGTGAGGTCTCCACAGTACATCGATGTTGTCGCCAGTGGTCGGCGGAAGGTGCACGTGCCCGTCGACCTGGGACCGGACCGCAGTGACGCACGGATGCACGCCAAGACCGTAGGATCCCACGCAGTGCCGTAGGGGACCGCACCGCCACTTCCCAGCAAATTAGGGACACTGTTGCTCCTGGGGTATCGGCGAGGACCATTCGCAACCGTCTCCATGAAGCTGGGCTACGGTCCCGCACACCGTTAGGCCGTCTTCCGCTCACGCCCCAACATCGTGCAGCCCGCCTCCAGTGGTGTCGCGACAGGCGTGAATGGAGGGACGAATGGAGACGTGTCGTCTTCAGCGATGAGAGTCGCTTCTGCCTTGGTGCCAATGATGGTCGTATGCGTGTTTGGCGCCGTGCAGGTGAGCGCCGCAATCAGGACTGCATACGACCGAGGGACACAGGGCCAACACCCGGCATCATGGTGTGGGGAGCGATCTCCTACACTGGCCGTACACCACTGGTGATCGTCGAGGGGACACTGAATAGTGCACGGTACATCCAAACCGTCAACGAACCCATCGTTCTACCATTCCTAGACCGGCAAGGGAACTTGCTGTTCCAACAGGACAATGCACGTCCGCATGTATCCCGTGCCACCCAACGTGCTCTAGAAGGTGTAAGTCAACTACCCTGGCCAGCAAGATCTCCGGATCTGTCCCCCATTGAGCATGTTTGGGACTGGATGAAGCGTCGTCTCACGCGGTCTGCACGTCCAGCACGAACGCTGGTCCAACTGAGGCGCCAGGTGGAAATGGCATGGCAAGCCGTTCCACAGGACTACATCCAGCATCTCTACGATCGTCTCCATGGGAGAATAGCAGCCTGCATTGCTGCGAAAGGTGAATATACACTGTACTAGTGCCGACATTGTGCATGCTCTATTGCCTGTGTCTTTGTGCCTGTGGTTCTGTCAGTGTGATCATGTGATGTATCTGACCCCAGGAATGTGTCAATAAAATTTCCCCTTCCTGGGACAATGAATTCACGGTGTTCTTATTTCAATTTCCAGGAGTGTATATCCAAGTGTTATTTAGTACATTTTCTTTGAGCCCCCCCCAAATTATCCCGACGTTTTCACGAAAAATATACGGTACGGTCCCGAACTGCGTACACAGAAGTTTTTTTATAAGCTGATAGTCCTTGTACTAATATATAGTTGTAATACAAGTACTGAGAAGTAGCGGAAATGTGAACAGCGGGAAACTTATCAGAACTGATGACAAGAAAGAAGATGAAGTTAAGGAATTCTGCTACCTTGGTGGCAAAATCACCCGTGATAGACGGAGCAAGAAGGAAACAAAAAGTAGACAACCGCTCGCATAAAGGGCATTCCTGACCAACTTAAGTCTACCAGTATCAAACATAGCACTTAATTTGAGGAAGAAATTTCTGAGAAAGTACGTTTAGAGCACAGCATTGCATGTAAGTGAAACATGGGCTGTGAGAAATCCGAAGAAAAGAGTGTATAAGCATTTGAGATGCAGTACTACAGAAAAATGTTGAAAATTAGGTGGACTGATAAGGTAAGGAGTGAAGAGGTTCTCCGCAGAATCAACCAGGAAAAGAATTTATGGAAAACACTTTCAAGAAGATGGGACAGGATGATAGGACATCTGTTAAGACATCACGGAATTACTTCCATGGTACTGGAGGAAGCTGCAGTGGGTAACAACTGTTCAGTAAGACAGAGACTGAGTACATCCACCAAATAATTGAGGACGTAAGGTGGAAGAGCTACTATGAGATGATGGGGTTAGCTCGAGTTTTCTCATGTTGAGAGATCAGAAGAAGCGATCTGTTTTACTTGGTAAAAACTTTCCAAAGTGAAGATCGTTTAAATATCTCTTTATTTACAACAACCGGTTTCGACAGACTTTACTGTCATATTCACATCTTCAAAAATATCTGTTATAAAACGTATTCATTTTGAGCTGAAACCTCACTCCAAGTTGTCATATTGGTGGATAAAATGCAGCACTTTATACAAGGATTTGTTATAAACAAAAAATTTGAAATCGAAAAGCCGGCCGGATTGGCCGAGCGGTTCTATGCGCTACAGTCTGGAACCGCGCGATCGCTACGGTCGCAGGTTCGAATCCCGCCTCGGGCATTCATGTATGTGATGTCCTCAGGTTAGTTAGGTTTAAGTAGTTCTAAGTTCTAGGGGACTGATGACCTCAGCAGTTAAGTCCCATAGTGCTCAGAGCCATTTGAACCATTTGAAATCGAAAAGCACCTTGTGCACATAGCCTTGTCCATAAATGTAGCACTCACTGGTGATCGTTACGTCATAAAAATCACAGTAGACAATAAAATACACAGTAGCATATTTGTTTGTTTGCTGAACTTACTCTAATCACTGAATATCCACCTTGGACGGCGTATAAGGTACAACTCAGAAAAGGTACGTAACAACGATGTGGGAATAACAGAAGTCTTCATAGATTAGAACATGTGCAGCTAACGTAAACAGATATGCTACAGTGCATTTCATTGTGTACTGCTATTTTTATGGCGTAACAATAATCTGTGAGCCCCACATTCATGGACATGCCAATGTTCACAAGATGTTTGTTGATTTTAAATGTTTTATTTATGACAAGCCTTTGTATAATGTGCTACATTTTGCCTTAGAAAATTTTTACCAAGTAAACCGGATCGCTCCTTCTGATTTCTCAACATGAGAAAATTCAGGCTAACATCTCCATATCACAGTAGCTATTCGACCGTATGTCCTCAATTATTTGCTGGATGTATCCAGTCTTTGTCTTCCACTACAGTTTTTACCCTCTGCAGCTCCCTCTAATACTATGGAGGTAATTCTTTGATGTCTTGACAGATGTCCTTTCATCCTGTCCATTCTTCTTGTCAGTGTTTTCCATATATTCTTTCCTTAGTTGATTCTGCGGAGAACCTCTTCTCTCGTCACCTTATCAGTCCACCTAATTTTTAACATTATTCTGTAGTATTGCATCTCAAATGCTTGTGTTCTCTTCTCTTCTGGATTTCCCACAGTCCATGTTTCACTTTCATAGAATGCTGTGTTCCAAAAGTACTTTCTCAGAAATTCATTCCTCAAATTAATGTCTATGTTTAATGCCAGTAGACTTCCGCCAGCACTAGTCTACTTTTTGTGCCCTCCGTGCTCCGACTGTCCTGGATAATTTTGTCACCTAGGTAGCAGAATTCCTTGACTTCATCTGCTTGGTGCTTATCAATTACGATGATAAGCATCTCGTTGTTCTTGTTTCTGCTACTTCTCATTACTTGCGATACTAATATTAATTAACCGAGCAACGTGGCGCAATGGGTAGCACACTGGACTCGCATTCGGGAGGACGACGGTTCAATCACGCGTCCGGCCATCCTGAGTGAGGTTTTCCGTGATTTCCCTAAATCGCTCCAGGCAAATACTGGGATGTTTTCTTCGAAAGGGCACGGCCGACTTCCTTCCCTGTTCTTCCCTGATTCGATGAGACCGGTGACCTCGCTGTTTGGTCTCCTCCCCCAAACAACCCAACCCTGCCTCGGGCATGGATGTGTGTGATGTACTTAGGTTAATTAGGTTTAAGTAGTTCTAAGTTCTAGGGGACTGATGACCACAGCTGTTAAGTCCCATAGTGCTCAGCGCCGTTTGAACCAACCCAACCCAATTACTATTTATTACTACTATTTACGACTATCAATATATAAAGAAAATTGTGTGCACAGTTCGCGTTCACGCCGTAGATATGTTGTTGTAAATAAAAAAATATTTATAAGATCTTCGTTGTTGTAAGATGTACGAAGTGGTTAGCACAGAAGAGTAACTCACGGTGGACCGCATCAAACCAATGAGAATACTGACAACTCAAAAAGAAAAGTCCTCAACTTTGGTGGTTTAGAAGTTAAAATGAGACTGGTGAAACTGCAATAGCACAAAATGTGTGGAATGAGACCGAAACGGGAGCCTTCTTGTTTCCACGTTTACTGAGGCTGGTGAGACTATCTTAGGTACAAATGTCCGAGAAAAAACAGGTGTGTTATAAGGAATTCCTTTAAGGAGTTTCCGTTCGTAAATATCATTTCCAAATGGTTGTTCTGTGTAGTTTCATCTCCTTCCACCAGACTAAATTGCGAGCGCAATACCACGTACGCCTGGAAGCGGAAGATGTTTAGAGCAGGAGGTCAACAACGCTGGAGGCTACCGTTAAAAGAGTTTGCGAGGCCCGGGTCACAGAATCAAGGCGGCCATTAAGCTTAATACATTGCGCCGCCCTCTTACGGCTCTCGTAAAAGCGAAAGAGGGGCCGCAGCATTAAAGGGGAGATAATCTTGAAGCACGGCCGGCGCCAGCTCGCAGCCCGGCCAGCCATTTGTCACCGTGTCCTCGGGCTCTCTTTTGCTCACTCCGCGCGGGCACGTCTTTTCCTCGAGCCGTAATGAAGCACTTAGTGCGGGCAGCGCCGCAAACAAGGACAGTGGCGGAGGGCACTCTCGACGCGCCTCCTCCGCGCCCTAAACTTGTTCGCAGTCTTGCGCTCCTTCGCGAATATTCGCCCGCCGCGCCGGCGCCCCCTGGCGACATAAATCAGACGGCGGCCCGGCTGCCTGTTGCCCTCCGGCATGACGGATAGCCCTGCGCCCTGCCGAGCGGTACTTCTTGTGGCGTGCGAAACCGTTGCTCGCATCGGCGCGCTTCGAACAACCTCGACTCGTTCGGGGGAGGGTGAAAAAAGGTCTCAGGAAAACTTACAAGCAAGCAACACCTAATACGGCGAGGGGTGTTCCTCAAGGAGCCGTACGAGTACAACTTCATTTCCTGACAACACAAGGTCACATTTTAAAATTTTTGTCGACTTTTCGAAAAGTAGACGTTCTAAAATCAATTTTTAGTGTTCATTTTAAACATTACTTTTATTCTGATTCAGCTAATCAGCATTTTTCACGAAATAAGACGCCATTTTTTCTAGTTTAGGATCAAATAACTAAAAAAAATTAAGTCAAGATCTATACTTTTTTAACTATTGCTACGTATTCTAAAAATAATATACACGCTTGTCTCAGTAACATTATTATTTTCTTATACGATGTTTGAACACGTGTGCTTGCACTGTGTAACAACGTCACGAATGTATTTAACATTATTGACGACGACATACAATTGTGTCAGCTTACGTTACATTGACTTGGCTTAAAGCCGTAATATCAGCAAGGTTAGTCGAGAGCGCTAATGCGCTGCTTCCTGCACTCAGGTAGGCGCGCCGGCCCCGGATCGATCCGCCCGGCGGATTAACGACGTGGGCCAGTGTGTCGGCCAGCCTGGATGAGGTTTTTAGGCGGTTTGCCACATCCCCCTAGGTGAATACCGGGCTGGTCCCCACATCACACCTCAGTTCCACGATACGCAGACATTTGTAACACTTGCTCACTCTATCATGGTTTACACTAAATGAAGACAACTGGAGTACACTGATTCCATTCTGGGGTGGCGGCAGGAAGGGCAACCGGCCGCGCTTTTAAATTAACCTTGCCAGATCCGTTGTAACTACGACGACCCTGCGACCATTGCGGGACAAAGGCGCAAGTGAAAGAAGAAGAAAGAAAAGCCATAATATCAGCACTTGAATATTACCTAAGGCCAAAACTGCAATAGTGTAATAAAACTTACAACAGTCACTGGCGAAAAGATTATGTCGTCCAAAATAATATTTTATGACTGTGAATCCCAGCTACAACAAGTTTATTAGTACTCAGTTACACTCAGTTTTCATATTTTCCCTTTCCTGATTTCATGACAGCGCCCTTCTCTCTACTATTCATCTTCAATACCCAAAAATAGCAGGACATTGTACCTTCTTTCCGTCTACTGTGATGTCACTGTTCCATCCACTTAATGTTCTGGTGAAAGAACAATTCTTCCTCTTCACTATAATGTCCCAGATTTCCAGAGAGGAAATCAACATCTTAGTGAACAAAGTTGGCTTTAGGACGAGGAATTCCGCCTCATGTAAGACACCTTTCCAGTTTTGTTTTACCCAGAGATGTTTCAGCACTTTTTGTGCTACCTTCAGTGTGTTATTTTCTATTTTATTACTGTAAAATTGTTGTTACATATTGACATTTAGCGAAACTTTTGGTGCACAATATTTACAATTGTGAATGAACAGGTGTTGTAAAAATATTATACGTCATTTGTTCATAGTTCTCAGTTGAGATTTGTGTTAACAACCTGGTGCACTGTTTGTTGTTTATAACATTATGTCTAAAGTTCTAGTTATAGCATAGTTGGCAAAAGAGTGGATATCTAATAGCACCATGTAAGGTATGTAAACTAATGCAAACATTCACTCTTTTGCCAATTACGCTATAATCAGAACTTCAGACATAATGTTATAAACAACACACAGTTCATCAGGTCGTTAATACATGTCTCAACTGTGAACTATGAACAAATCTACTACATCTACATCTACATACATACTTCACAATCCATCATACGGTGCGTAGTGGAGGGTACCTCGTATCACAACTAGCATCTTCTCTCCCAGTTCCACTCCCAAACAGAACGAGGGAAAAATGACTGCCTATATGCCTCTGTACGAGCCCTAATCTCTCTTATCTTATCTTTGTGGTCTTTCCGCGAAATATAAGTTGGCGGCAGTAAAATTGTACTGCAGTTAGCCTCAAATGCTGGTTCTCTAAATTTCCTCAGTAGCGATTCACGAAAAGAACCCCTCCTTTCCTCCAGAGACACCCACCCGATTCCTGAAGCATTTCCGTAACACTCGCTTGATGATCAAACCTACCAGTAACAAATCTTTCAGCCCGCCTCTGAATTGCTTCTATGTCCTCCCTCAATCCAACCTGATAGGGATCCCAAACGCTCTAGCAGTTCTCAAGAATAGGTCGTATTAGTGTTTTATAAGCGGTCTCCTTTACAGATGAACCACATCTTCCCAAAATTCTACCAATGAACCGAAGACGACTATCCGCCTTCCTCACAACTGCCATTACATGCTTGTCCCACTTCATATCGCTCTGCAATGTTACGCCCAAATATTTAATCAACGTGACTGTGTCAACCGCTACACTACTAATGGAGTATTCAAACATTATGGGATTCTTTTTCCTATTCATCTGCATTAATTTACACTTATCTATATTTAGAGTTAGCTGCCATTCTTTACACCAGTCGCAAATTCTGTCCAAGTCATCTAGTATCCTCCTACAGTCACTCAACGATGACACCTTCCCGTACACCACAACATCATCAGCAAACAGCCGCACATTGCTATCCACCCTATCCAAAAGATCATTTATGTAGATAGAAAACAACAGCGGACCTACCACACTTCCCTGGGGCACTCCAGATGATACCCCCACCTCCGATGAACACTCACCATCGAGGACAACGTACTGGGTTCTATTACTTAAGAAGTCTTCGAGCCACTCACATATTTGGGAACCAATCCTATATGCTAGTACCTTAGTTAGGAGTCTGCAGTGGGTCACCGAGCCAAACGCTTTCCGGAAGTCAAGGAATATGGCATCCGTCTGATACCCTTCATCCATGGTTCACAAGATATCATGTGAAAAAAGAGCGAGTTGCGTATCGCAGGAGCGATACTTTCTAAAGCCGTGCTGATGCATGGACAGCATGTAACAACAATGATGTATAATATTTTACAACAATCATTCATTCAAAATTGTAATCATTATGTACCAACAGTTTCGCTAAATGTCAATATGTAACAACAATCTTACAGTAAGGAAAGAAAAAATAACCCACTGAAGATAGCACAATAAGTGCTGAAACATATCTGGGTAAAACAAAACTGAAAAGGTGTCTTGCATAAGGCGGAATTCCTCGTCCTATTTTCATAGCAAGCACGGACATAATAAGAAGAACCGCAACACCACAAGATGATTAAAGTAGGCTTTCATAATCATATTGAAATCCAACTTCTCGAAATTTTCCAACGTGAGTTTGAAAGTGTCCTGGTAATTTGGATGTTTTGCATTCCTCAGAAAATGTTTCGTAACAGACTTCAAAGAAGTCCATGCAGCTTATTTTATAACATTCATTCTATTCTCAGATTAATGTTTCCTCATCAACTTGAAGTCCACCAAAATTCCAGATTTATTTATGTATTTATTGTATTTTTTATTTTTTTTGACTGAATAAAAGCAAAGTTCATAGAAAGATACTTAAAGGAGAAACCAACTCGTGGGAAACCCCTTACAAACTCCTTCATCCAGCCAATGTATGTAATATAATTTTTTTTTTATGGTCTACAAGTGGTTCATGCAAGATGTTTTTAATCACTGGCACAAAATGTGTCCGATAAACTTTAGAATGTAGATTTTTTGCTTCGCCCATGTGAGTGTGGTATTTTTGGGTACCCAGTTTGCCGTCCTAATACAATCACATGACTAAAAACAAAACTACTTCATACCATTACATAACAGCTGTATGCAATAAGAACATTTTGAAATCGGCTTGAAAAAGGTAAAGTAGTATTTATTTTCCAAGCATCTGGCACCATGCAGACTGATGTTGTCTGTAAAGATCTCAGGGTATTAAAAACCTGATTAATATACAAGGTGTTAGCGATATGAGTGCAGAAATTTCTATCGATGATTGAGGACGGTGTACTGAGCAACATTACATCAGTATTTACTTATTTGCAAAATATAAACGGTTCAAATGGCTCTGAGCACTATGGGACTTAACATCTGTGGTCATCAGTCCCCTAGAACTTAGAACTAGTTAAACCTAACTAACCTAAGGACATCACACACATCCATGCCCGAGGCAGGATTCGAACCTGCGACCGTAGCGGTCACGCGGTTCCAGACTGAAGCGCCTAGAACCGCACGGCCACACCGGCCGGCCTTGCAAAATATAAATTACACCTATTATCAGTAGTATGTTTTTCAATTGGTTAGTACCTCCAAGTATACATGGCACAAGTAAGCCATTAATGTTTATTTTCCGCTGGGCAGCAGGTCAGATGTTGAAGTGCAGATGAATGGACGCAAAACGGATAGTCCATACCGATAGGCGTAGCCCACTTCGTGGTGCTGCTACGACAGTGCAGAAAACATCAAGTAGTAAATTATGTGATGTGTTTTCGCGAAGACTATTTAGAGATAGAGAAAAAATCTAAGACACTGCCTAATATGGTGTAGGACCACCGCCAGCACGTAGAAAGCCGCAACCCGACATGCCATGAACTGGACTAATCTTTGAAGCAGTTCTGGATAGAAGGTACACCATGAAACCTACAGGGCTGTCCATAAATCCGTAAGAGTACGAGGGGATGGAGACCTCTTCTGAACAGCTCGTTGCAAGACACCCCAGATATGCTCAATAACGCTCATTCCTGGGGAGTTTGCTGGCCAGCGAAAGTGTTTAAACTCAGAAGAGTTTTCCTGGAGCCACTCTGCAGTAATTCTGGACGCGTGGGGTGTCACATTGTCCTGCTAGAATTGCCCAAGTCCGTCGGAATGCACATGCGCACGAATAGATGACCAAACAGGATGCTCACATACGTGCCATCTGTCAGAGTCCTATTTAGACGTATAAGGTGTCCCATATCATTCCAACTGCACACGCCCCACACCATCACAACTTGAAAAAAAAAAAAAAAATACTCCCCTGCTAACATGCAGGGCCCATGGACCCATGAGGTTGTCTCCATACTCGTCACGGACATCCGCTCGATACAATTTGAAACGAGATTCGTCCTACCAGGCAGCTTGTTTCCTGTCATCAACAGTCCATCTTCAATGTTGACGGACCCTGGAGAGACGTAAATCTTTGTGTCGTGCAGTCATGAAGGGTACGCAAGGGGTCCTTCGGCTATCGATGATGTGTCGTTGAATGGTTCGCACGCTGACACTTGTTGATGGCCCAACATGGAAATCCGCAGCAATTTGAAGAAGGGTTGCAGTTCTGTAACATTGAAAGATTCTCTTCAATCGTCGTTGGCCCCGTTCTTGCAGGATCTTTTTCCAGCCACAGGGCGATGTCGGAGATTTGATGTTTAACCGGATTCCTGATATTCACAGTACACTCCTACAATGCTCGTACGGGAAAATCCCCACTTCTCGCTACCTCGAAGATGCTGTGTCCCATCGCCCATGCGCCGAGTACAACACCACGTTAAAACTCACTTAAATCTTGATAACATACCATTGTAGCAGCAGTAATCGATCTAACAACTGCACCAGACACTTGTTGTCTTATATAGGCGTTGCCGACGCAATGCCGTATTCTGGCTATTTACATATCTCTGTATTTAAATACTCTTGCCTATACCAGTTTCTTTGGCGCATCAGTGTAACTCACTGTATAGCTGTTATATCTCACAATGAGATAAACATATAAAAGTTTTGCGCTTGAATGGTCCTTGTGGAAATCGAAATTAATATCTGCACGATTTAAAATAGTTGTATGGATGTAGTACCTAGAAGTCAACGCTCATAGTTTCATCATTACGTTCAAGTATGAAGCAAAATCGAGGGAAGAAATGGTAGAATTTGTCAACCTGTTGTCAATCAGATCACTACAGACCGAGTACAAGCTCCGACTGGGCAGGGAAGTAGCAGCAAAGGTGCTACTTCGTTTTCAAACACATATGTTTTTATCTCACTGCTGGCCCCAAACGGTATTTGCGAAAACCACAGAAAACTGGTTGACGAAGCCAGGAGTAGCGCAGAAGAGGGACGAGCTCTATGGCTTCTTAAACATTGTCTCGTCGCCACCGCCTAATGTAGCTGAACATGCTGACGTGGTGTTTCTCAGGGCCTTGCTAATGAAAATACTCTCATAGCTTCCGGAGACTGCAGTAGACAGCTTCCTTTTAGGGGGATAGCAGATTCCAGTATGGTTACTGCTGGTTTTAACATATATGAATCTGCTGTGGTATTCATTAAGCACATTTCTTCCGAAGTTACGGGAACACAGGCAGTATGCAGCCTTTCTTCAGCTGGTAGAACGCAGTTCTAAGAGAAATATATGAAGAAATTGTGACAACTAGGGTTAATCTGAGAATAGGCAGTTCGGTTAATTTGGTAGAATTTTACATAAGATGAACGAATTAGTGCAATCCTGTCGGTGGAATAATAAAAATTTTAGTCTGACTAGACCTGAGTTCTTAACTGTCGCTTCCTTCTCTACTCCGAGGTAAGCAATCCAGTACTTCAAGCGAAATTCTCCTGTCGTCATGAGTGTGGTAGCGTTGGATTTCTCGTCGCACTGCAGGTGGTTCTACCGAAACTTGCTGTATGAAGACAGTGCAACAGGAGGAATAGCTACAGACAATAAACAATTAAGTTAGCCTTTATTATTCAAACTCAAATAAAATTGTTACAATCATTTCATTGTGGAAGCCTCTATTCCATAACGCCGGACTGCCAGCGGAAATAACCATGTTACACATGGAAAAGATTTTACTGAAAATATATTGAATAAGTGAAGACGTTTGCTTACTCCAGCCTGTAACGTGCTAAAACGGAACGACAAGTAGGAGGCAGACGAAGTAACTAACGGGCTTGCGTGGGTAACAAGGAAAATAATAGCAAGTGTATATGAAAGGCTTATTTCAATAGTGGTACAAGTCCATTACCTCCACTTTCCTGCCTATAATACTTATGAAATTAATGATCCAAACAAACAGAGAGAAAGGTTCATCTCTAGCAAGAAGCTATGTGCTTGAATATTTCTGGTATCTCAACTGCAGATTTTTCAGCGCTCATTTAACTTTAGGACTCTGTATCTCAAAATGAACAAAAATGGACTTGTACCACTATTGAAATAAGCCCTTCGTATGGACTCGGGGAAATACTCAACTGAGGGAGAGAATGACAGTTGTGAAACAGCCATTAAAGCTCTTGAGAGGTATGACAAGTGACGGCATGGACTGTAGAGCTTACCTACTTAGCGACAGCGCTTAATTGGCCGGCAGCTCGTAGTGTAGACCCCATCTGTGGGTGGTTTCAACTCTGACGTCCGACTACAGCGTAATCTCGCGACGCGGTGAAATTATCCGCAAGACTGCACTCTGAAGGTCTGACTCAAAGGTGCTGTGTCTTCATTTGGGCGCTGTGTGGTTCTTTGGGCGAGGAACAGATGCTGTTCATGAACGGAGAATTCAGGTAGTAATTTATTTTACATCTAACATAAAATAGTAGAAATAATACAGGGTGACAATTATTGAACTATATGAAATAAAATCGTCATAACTTCTGAACAGATTGCGTCAGGACGTTACATCCGCACGGTTGGCCGCGGGGCGTGATGGAAATTTATTGTTTGGTTTAGCAACGAAGCTCACTTTCATTTGGATGGCTTCGTCAATAAGCAAAATTGGCTCAATTTGGGGACTGAGAAGCAGCATTTCGCAATCGAGAAGTCTCTTCAGTCTCAACGGGTGACGGTGTGGTGTGCAATGTCCAGTCACGGAAAAATCAGTGCGGTATTCCTTGTGGCACGGTGACTACCGAACCGTACGTGAAGTTTATGGAACATGGTTTCATCCCCATTATCCAGAGTGACGCTGATTTCGACGAGGTGTCGTTCATGCAACACGGAGATCGACCCTATCGACGCAGGAGAGTGTTTGATGTCTTGAAGGAGAGCTTTTGGAACCGCATTCTGGCTGTGGGGTACCCAGAGGCCACTGGTATGGGCCTCGACTGGACGCTACATTCTCCGGATCTGAACACATGCGACTCCTTTTTGCGGATACTATATTAAAGGCAAGGCGTACAGCAATAACCCAAAGCTATTGCTGAGCTGAAAACACCCATTCAGGAGGTCATCGACAGAATTGGTATTCCGACAATTCAGCGGGTCGTGCAGAACTCCGCTATTCGTCTGCGTCACATCATCGCCAATGATGACAGGCGTATTGAGCTTACCATATACTAAATACGAATATCTGTAGTGACGTTCACACGTTGAATAAAGTGTGTGTACGCCATAGTTTGTAACTAATTTAAGTTTCTTTTTTTCATATACACTCCTGGAAATTGAAATAAGAACACCGTGAATTCATTGTTCCAGGAAGGGGAAACTTTATTGACACATTCCTGGGGTCAGATACATTACATGATCACACTGACAGAACCACAGGCACATAGACACAGGCAACAGAGCATGCACAATGTCGGCACTAGTACAGTGTATATCCACCTTTCGCAGCAATGCAGGCTGCTATTCTCCCATGGAGACGATCGTAGAGATGCTGGATGTAGTCCTGTGGAACGGCGTGCCATGCCATTTCCACCTGGCGCCTCAGTTGGACCAGCGTTCGTGCTGGACGTGCAGACCGCGTGAGACGACGCTTCATCCAGTCCCAAACATGCTCAATGGGGGACAGATCCGGAGATCTTGCTGGCCAGGGTAGTTGACTTACACCTTCTAGAGCACGTTGGGTGGCACGGGATACATGCGAACGTGCATTGTCCTGTTGGAACAGCAAGTTCCCTTGCCGGTCTAGGAATGGTAGAACGATGGGTTCGATGACGGTTTGGATGTACCGTGCACTATTCAGTGTCCCCTCGACGATCACCAGTGGTGTACGGCCAGTGTAGGAGATCGCTCCCCACACCATGATGCCGGGTGTTGGCCCTGTGTTCCTCGGTCGTATGCAGTCCTGATTGTGGCGCTCACCTGCACGGCGCCAAACACGCATACGACCATCATTGGCACCAAGGCAGAAGCGACTCTCATCGCTGAAGACGACACGTCTCCATTCGTCCCTCCATTCACGCCTGTCGCCACACCACTGGAGGCAGGCTGCACGATGTTGGGGCGTGAGCGGAAGACGGCCTAACGGTGTGCGGGACCGTAGCCCAGCTTCATGGAGACGGTTGCGAATGGTCCTCGCCGATACCCCTAATTTTCTGGGAAGTGGCGGTGTGGTCCCCTACGGCACTGCGTAGGATCCTACGGTCTTGGCGTGCATCCGTGCGTCGCTGCGGTCCGGTCCCAGGTCGACGGGCACGTGCACCTTCCGCCGACCACTGGCGACAACATCGATGTACTGTGGAGACCTCACGCCCCACGTGTTGAGCAATTCGGCGGTACGTCCACCCGGCCTCCCGCATGCCCACTATACGCCCTCGCTCAAAGTCCGTCAACTGCACATACGGTTCACGTCCACGCTGTCGCGGCATGCTACCAGTGTTAAAGACTGCGATGGAGCTCCGTATGCCACGGCAAACTGGCTGACACTGACGGCGGCGGTGCACAAATGCTGCGCAGCTAGCGCCATTCGACGGCCAACACCGCGGTTCCTGGTGTGTCCGCTGTGCCGTGCGTGTGATCATTGCTTGTACAGCCCTCTCGCAGTGTCCGGAGCAAGTATGGTGGGTCTGACACACCGGTGTCAATGTGTTCTTTTTTCCATTTCCAGGAGTGTAGTTCAATAATTGTCTCCATGTACATAACTTTGTTACTGAAATAGTAGCGTCAGTTGCTAGCAATAGACTTGTATGTGGAAATATATATAGATACGTAAGATATATAACTTTGTCATTTTTCAATAAAATATCTGTTCAGAACCATAGCCATTATGAAAGTCTGTGAATGTCATTCAACTGGACTGGCAAACAAACGAAATGGGTTTCAGCGCAGGAATGTTTGAACTTTATCAGATCCGCCGCTGTAGTTCAGGGCCTGGGATGCTTAGGTATCATTGGCAGTGACGTAATCGTTGGTGGCAGCGCCCTCCTGCAGCTGTGGCGGCTGTAGGCAACGCGGCAACGTTAACTGGCGGGGCGCGTATTTGAAAGTACGGACGAACAGATACCAGCCGACAACGCACAAGGTAACGGAGGTCAGTGCATCCTGTTGTCTAGCATGATAGCAGACTGCTGCGACAATGTCCACGTTAACAAAGAGCGAATAACCAGCTGCAAATGAACGACAAGCGAATTAGCCACGAATGATACTAGCCTCAGCGTTCCTGGCTGCGATGTGATCTAGGCGGTGAGCGTCCTTAGGTAAAAACATAACGCCCGTACGCCTCTACTACAAAGTGACTTCACTGTGACGGAGCGAGGACTTTCCGAGTATTAGGCTGCCTCTCTCCAAACAGCGCCAACGTTAGTACACGCAGACAAACGTGTACTTTCGCGACTGTGTGTGGCACGAACAAAATTTCGAAGGAAATGTTTTTTTTTTTTTCCTAACGATCGAAAAAATATTGGGTGAAACGCCCTGCTAAACCTGCAGCACAGACCAGGTAGTTGGAATTGTGGCAAGCGGCCAAAATGAGCGGCTGTCAGTTACACTCGAACACATAAAACTCTATTTGACCAAATATTACAGTACCGGTACAAATTCTTGAACTTAGTTATCAGCTGAATACGCCACACTATCTTATGCCTTAAGGGCACAACCATTTTAATTTAAAAAAAAAACGCTAAAAGCCATTAACTCAAAATTCAAAAGCCAAAAAGAATATTTAGAAGGCAGAAGGCCTCACGTTATGTAAGTTCTATAATTTCACTGAAAGCCCAAAAATCTAACACTTGAAAAAACAATAACCTTAATTTAAAGACGGCCGAAGGCCCATGATTTAAGACTCAAGGTAAAATTAAATAAAAAAACACAAGGCAGAAGGCCTTATCTTCAATTAGGCTAAAGGCCCCATGACTTGAAACTCACGGTAAAATAAATTTAAACAACAAAGCTGTAACACCCCACCTGTTACTTATCTGACTTTGGCGGGTGTTCAGCCCAGCTAATTGACTAACAGATCAACAGAGAGTTCAAAACTGCAGCAATATCGGATAACGCAAAGAAAGATAGGTCCTGTGACTCCTTATTGAACTGTGCTGGCAATGATGACACTAATTGATTCAGAATTGATCACCTATAATTAAAAAGGGGTGCACATTGATGTTATATTCAGCTATTGAACACCAGATGCAGATGTTGAACATAAAATTAATTAAGAAAGAGACTTGGGATTTCAACTACGTGATGGAAAACATTTGCAATCGATTACCACAAATTTATTTTAACTCCCAACCTTCAATCATCACATTACATGACTCTCCTAACAGGCAGTGGTAATAAATTGCGTTTACGTGGAGTAAAGCGCGATAAATCAAAATCAATTCCTATCGACTGACCCAGGCGTAATGCGATGTGCGAGAAGTATTCCACAGTACTCGGCCCATGAAACCCTCGTGGAAACTTTGCCAGCGTGATCCAACAAATTAACCAGTGGCCTAACTCGAGCTGGAGCGGGCGCAATATCACCGAATTCGGCGTGGTGGGGCGTCGTCGTTGTGCGGACATCGGCCGGCCTCGTGTTGCTGCAAGGCTGCGCTCGTCTATTCACTCCTTGCTATCTTGCTCAGAACATAGCTGAACGAAAAATTTCTATTTCCAAGCTCAATCGTTCCATTTGCTAAGTCCTAAACTGCAGAGATGCTCAGTCTCTCTCAGGCAAGCTGAATAAAGAACGCCAAGTCCACACTCTAGGCAAGCCGGGAACGAAGACCTCTACAGAGACTTCTTCCAGTCTGCTCCTCAGCTCGGTTTCCCCTCCAGCAAAATCACTTACGCCAATTGCAGCGCCAGTCGCGTTAATTATGCGTCACTTCCCAGCACCGACTAATGCCTGCTCTGGGAAGTGAACAAATTCCAACAAAATTTGCCTTTCTCCCAACTTCTGCTATTTATCTCCTACCAGGCCACCCATCAAGGTTAGTGTCTGCACAAAACACCAATTTTTCCGGAATTCTGACTCCCAGGAGAGTAGTTCAAATTTCTTGGTCCTACATGCCCATTGGAGGCCGGCATATTTCATTCTGTCGCTCTTCACCTGATTTACTTCAGACTCTGCTGACTGTGAATTCAGTGTGAAGTAGCTATAGTCACGAACACGCATATTTTTGCCTCTAATGACCGCTCCACAGTAGCTTTGCGCAGATTTCTCACATGTTTCACTGAAAACGGGACGATGGACGGTTACCAACAGGTGTACAAGTTCTCTGTCTGCTTCCCAGTACACCAGCATGGGGTCAACCACCCCCTCACTGTCACTCATCTTAAGGCAGCTGGAGGCCGCGCCCCGTTACTGCTTTCTCAGAGTTTGAGCTACCCTAAGCTGACTATTGTCGCTTCCCTTCGCCGCTCCTCAGCCGCGCGCACCCCCGGCTGCGGTCAACTCTGAATATTTCCCTGGGATAAACTAGCCTCCAGTAAATCGACGTGTTTTCACAAAGTTTTCATGTCGCGTGAATTACTTTGAAACCATCACCCAACATTAATTATTCCAATACGTCCACACTATACCCTCTAAAAGATGTATTGTGCCTTGTCAGTCATTTTTGTTCAGCCCTACTGTTCGCTCAACGTGAGTTCGGTGATCTTTAACGACTTCATGTAAGGGACATGGTTCTTGCCATCTTACAAAGCCGTATCTTAAATTAGGCTGAAGGATCCAAACAATCTAACACTTGAAAAGCAAGGAACTTTAATTTTAAAGCAGCTGAAAGCCCATGACTTAAAACACCACTAAATACAATTCAACTTTAATTGAAAACCATCGGCTATGAGCCATACAAATACACGCAACAGAAAATAAGAAAAGGCAGTGCAGCTAACAGCGCTCAGAAGTTTCGGGGGTCGGCCAGCACTTGAAATACTAACGTTCGCTTAGGTGAGGCAGGCAGTCGGCTCAACCATTCTCGATCTGATGACAACCTAACCAACAGACAAAGCTGTCAAACTACACACTGTGCTGGACAGCGACAACACTGTGAGGAAAGAACACTGCATAAATTTACGTTAACAGCCAGGGCAGGTAATCAGAACGTTAACGGCCACAAGGCAGAAAATTCCGTTGGTGCACTTCAATTGCAAATGACCAAATACAGTTAGACTCCACTGGATGCTGGCTAAACCTTCGCCAACTCGAACACACACGTTGTTGCTCGAGGGAATGTCCCAACAGCCAACAAAGAGAACCAAACGGCTCAATGTGAACTGAACAGTCTTGACTTCCTGGTATATTAAATCCAAACTCAACTTTCGTGTCCCGGGTCGGTGAGCCACAGACCCCGTAGCAATGGGAACAGCCCCACACTCTCGGACCACCAGCGGGCCCGGCCAAAGTACGCCCTGCGGAGATTTCCTCGCTTCTCAACGCCAAGCGACCAACTGCCACACATCAGCAGGCAGCGACTGTGCAACAACACGGACGAATCACGAGCCAGCACACGCAGGCAACCCATAAGTGACCGCCAGCCAACATACATGCCGTCCGACAAGATGACCAACCAAGGTGGTCCACACTCAAGTGATATGTATCAGCAACCGTCGAGTGAGTCATGGCTGTCCAGACCTCACTGCAGCCGCGCCCCGAGTGAACTTCTGCCGCGTCCTAAGTCAAACATTGCCAGGTCGGAACTGCACTCCTAGGGCCTCCCAACTCACTGACAGATCCGAACTAACTCCAAACACACGACAACTGGGAAGTAATAGCAGTCAGCAAAGGTAGTACGCCAGGGCTTATATTGATAAGCACCGCTGCTGCCTCTCCCGGGCAGGCAAAGCGGCAACTCAGTGACACCAGAAATTAAAATTAACATAACGAGGTGGTAGTACAATAAAAACAGGATGTCAAATGAGATATGTCACAAACACGAGCCACGCACTGCTCATTTGGATTTTTATTATTATTCTGAGATCACTGTCCGGTTTTCCTATCCTTCCACAACATCTTAGTGGTTTCAAATTTTGAGCGTAATTAATTTACTGTGAGAAATTTAAGTATTATGTTTTTACTTGAAGTGCATGTGGCCATCCGCTTAATAATTTCATCAGCCGTTAGAACCTGTGATCGGAATGTAGGTAAATTGATAGACAGCATTCTCTTTCTTTGTATGGGCGTGATGTTGGCCTCGACGACAAGAGTGCCAATCGCTCTGGAATGCTCTATGACCTACGAATTTCAAAATGTGTTGATTTACCACACGTAGAAATATGAGTAACATTTCATCAGTAGGAGGTGATTCCCTTTAATCCTCATCAGCGTCTGTATCACCAGCAGCAAGCAATTAAGCGTTATGATGTAAACTATCAGTATGGTGTTGACCTATGATAGCAGCATCACCATCCATATTTCGTTTGACATTTTGAGGACAAACTGTCAGCTTTGCCTCTCTATAAATGTAGGGCACAGTAAACCCGTAATCTGGTTAACTGTCTCTGAATTATCATTTATTCTTCGCTACACAGATCATCCAATTCAATACCTAACTATCCTGACCGATGGATTACCTATACTAAATGAAGCTGGACTTGATTACAGAAGAGAAAAAACAATCGCAAAATATTCACTCTCATTACAAGCAGTGTCACTCTCATAAATATTCAGCAAGTCGTTCGAAAATAAGCTACACATGATGTTGGAAAGAGGGATGAAAAATTAATGTTTCCAAAACCTAATTTTAAGCGTTTTTAAGCATTTGTTTTGATTTCACACTGAGTTGATAGAAGTCACAGGTTAGTGATATGCACATATACAGATGGCGGCAGTATCGCTTACACGAAATATAAAACGACAGTCCATTGGCGGAGCTGTCATTTGTGCGCAGGTGATTCATATGAAAAGGTTACCGACATCATTGTGGCCGCACGACAGGAATTAACAGACATATAAAGTGGATTGGTAGTTGGAGCTAGACATTCAGTATCGGAAATGGTTAGGCAATTCAGTATTCCGAGATCCACAGTGCCAAGAGTGAGCCGAGAATACCAAATTTCAAGCTTTACCTCTCACCAAAGACAACGTAGTGGCCGACGGCCTTCATTTAACGACCGAGAGCAGCGGTGTTTGAGTAGGGTTATCAGTGCTAACAGACAAGCAACCTGGCGTGAAACAACCACAGAAATGAATATAGGACGTACCACGAACGTATCCGTTACCACAGTGCGGCGAAATTTGCCGTTAATGGACTATGGCAGCAGACGACCGACGCGAGCAGCACGACCTCACCCGAAGGGTCTCGCCTGGGCTCGTGACCATATCGACTGGACGACTGGAAAACCGTGGCCTGGTCAGATGAGTCCTGATTTCAGTTGGTAAGAGCTGATGGTAGGGTTCGAGTGTGGTGCAGACCCCACGAAGCCATGGAGCCAAGTTGTCAACAAGGCACTGTCCAAGCTGATGGTGGATCCATAATTATGTGGACTGTGCTTGTACATAGAATGGACTTGGTCTTCTGGATGTTGTGCTGCTTGGAGACCATTTGAAGCCATTCATGGACCTCATGTACCCAAAAAAAACCATGGAATTTTTACGGATAACAACATGCCATGTCACTGGGTCACCATTGTTCGTGAATGGTTTAAAGAACATTCTGGACATTTCGAGCGAATGGTTTGCTCACAGAGATAATTTATGGGACACAATCTAGAGGTCAGTTAGTGCAAAAAATTCTGTGCTGAAACAGTTTCGCAATTATGGACGGCTACAGAATCGGCATGGTTCAATATTTCTGTAGGTTATTTCCAAAGACTTGTTGAGTCCATGCCACGTCGAGCTGCTGCACTATCCTGTGCAGAAGTAGATCAGATATGATATTAGGAGATACCCAATGACTTTTGTCACCTTATTGTATATCATCGACTTTCATCGTTATTTGTCTGCTCCTGATAGTTATGCAACCGTTCTGCCGTACACACCATGCAAACATTCTCCGTCCCCCCTCCCCCTTAGGATTAAACAAAGGTTTCTAGTAATCATTTTATTCTAAATTGTCTTTATTATTAAACTAATGAATGGACGCTTCTAGGCAATGTTAGCACCCTCTGTAGCACAGTGTTATTAACAGTAAAATGCTAAATTGGCAATGATAGAAGAATTTTAAGGACATTCCAACAAGTTTCTATGATTTTCCCTTTCGTTTTCTGCGCAAATATTAACATATCAGAAGATATGTATTAACACGCTTGACCAAATAACTCAATGTCCTAATGCTTTTCTCTTGAGAAACTTTGGAATGATTCGGCTGTTACGGAACCAAAAGATTCCAAACAAAAATTTGATTGTAATCCATCCTCTATGACAAAGTGAATGTGTAGTTACGTGATGGTATGGTTTCCATGCAGTGGAAAATCCGCTTAGCCGTATTCGGTCCGAAGTATCGTGATGAGCGCTACGGAAAAGTCGATGACCATACATCTTACTTTTTTCTACAACAGAAAACGGAATAAATGAGTTCTATGTCAGTAATTTGGCTATAGGTCTTCTAAATTTGACCAAAACGTATTCTGGGTATTTACATCAATGTATTTCGTCTCTTAAAGTTGTATTTTTAGTCCTTTTTTCTGTAACATTCGTGATTAACCTTCCACTTCCGCGTTATGAGACGTGGATTTCGCCCCTTTTACAAATAATACAATTATTTGTATAGAAGTTGTAACAGCCTTCTTTTAAAAAAGCCAGGGTAATTAAATATTTAAAAATATTAAGAGAACGCTTAAGATAAACGGATTGTTACAAACATAATACAAAAACTCAATGTATATAGTACTGTAGCTTTTTTTCTCTGATGAAACTGGACTGAGAGAAATTAGCTTTATAGACTAAATATGTTACAATGATTGGATCTTGTATTGGCCATATGTCATTATTTGGATTCTTTTAAAACGCTTCCTGATTTGATACCTATATCCCAATAACTGAACTAGTCACTGTGCTTCATCAACAGTATTTCCCTTTCCTCAAAAATTGAGCAAAGCGTCGTTAAAATATCAGAATTAAAATTAATCTCCATAAGAGTTGAGTTACTTGAAGACCAATACACAACGAAGTCAGCTGAAAAAAAGTAACACCTCCACATTTTCTTAAATAAAACAAACGTCATTAACATTTTATATCTTTATTCTTCATGTCTACATATTTCCAGCCCTCTGACGCTAGAGGACTCCGAGTTGTATTGTGTAATATGGTGGTGTGTAATGAAACTATGTCGGTGCGTGTTGAATTCGTCAACACGTGGAGCAACTCTGCTTCGCCGTGACAATGCCAGGACACACATGAGAGCTGCGAGATCTTCAGTAATCCGCCACCTTGCGCTCACTGTCGTCGATCGTCCTCCATCCACTCCCCACTTCACCCCATCCGATTTTCATCTGCTTCCAAAAATTAAAAAGAACTCCAACTACTTCAGTTTCATAGTGATGAAGCGGTGCAAGCAGATGTCAAGTTGTGGCTGCATCACTAGAGTCAAACATTCTACAGTGACACTATCTACAAACTGATCTAACGTTGGTAGAAGTAGGATCGTCGCCAAGGTGACTATGTTGAGCAACAGATATGCAGACATGAAGAATGACGACGTAGAACGTTAATAAATCTTTTATCTATTTAAATAGTCTTAAGAGTTTTCACATAAAAAATGCGGAGGCATTCCTTCTAAACCAGTAATGGCGTAATTTCGTCCTACTAAAGAAGGTGTCCTAGCCGAGCGGTCTAAGGCGCTGCAGTCATGGACTGTGTGGCTGGTCCCGACGGAGGTTCGAGTCCTCCCACGGGCATGGGTGTGTGTGTTTGTCCTTAGGATAATTTAGGTTAAGTAGTGTGTAAGCTTAGGGACTGATGACCTCAGCAGTTAAGTCCCATTTCACACATATTTTTTAAAGAAGGTGTCCCACTTATCACGACCACCCTAAATAACTGTTAATCCAGATGCAAATTACAAAATGTTTCAGGCAAATGTTCTTTAGCCGTCAGTAGAAGGCATGATTGCCTTCGTTCCAGCTTTGTTTCTTACAAAGATATGAACAGCGGTACAACTTTTTTAAATGGCACCCCGTATATTTTATTCGGTAATTTATTTCCTCTCCTACAGACCTATTCAAAAATGTATCACAGTGTACCATTCACTGAAACACAACGTTATTAATGACGTAACACAACACTGACGTTCAGGCTCCCAGCCCTTAGTGCAGGTACTCGGGGTATTGGAGCACATCCACGTTCTGACATTGACAGAGGATAACTGTAAACATAAGTAGAATGCTGAACCATCACTCAGTCAACCATCATCAGTAGAAGAGTTGTGCGAGTAGAACGTACACCAACGAAGAGAAGGTAGAAATGCTACTCATCTACAAGGAATGTAAATTAGCAGAACAGTAATTTCAATACTGTTTTTTTTTTTTGTATGGCTACACGTAGCACAATAGTTTAGTCCTTTTAAATACTGTTGTGTATAGTAGGCATACACTAAAGGCTGTCCTTCCTACAAACTGCATAGACACAACGTTTCTTTTAATGTAGTTCTTGAAGGTAGGCGAAATGTTACGCAAGCAGCGGAACTGTACAGGGAGCGATATTCTGTCAAGAACCCACCTTCCCGACGGATGTTTTCTCGTCTCGTTGCGACACTTCAGGAAACGGGAAGTTTCAATCCAAGACAACGCAATCGTCGTAGCATTCGCACAGACGAAGCTACCGAAATTACCGTTCTCGCTTCCGTTGCTATGAATCCACATGTGAGCACACGACAGCTTGACTACGAGATTGGCATGCCTAAAACCAGTGTACATCGTATTTTTACACATCACCGGTTCCATCCTTACTGTGTACACCTACATCAAGAATTGCATTGTGTAATTTTTCCTCCTATCTATGTAGTTCTCAATTCGTTCGAGCAATCAATCATTCATGATAGGAAACACAGTCATAGCTCAGTCACTCAAAATGATTCACAAATTTCACTTGTTGGAATGATATCAGGCGATGATTCTTCTTCTCTGCAGGCTCGTGCTTTGCGGCAGTCTGCTAATCTGTACAAATAAAATGCCTCGTAATTTTGGGAGCGTTGTATAATCAGCCGGGAAACCTCAGATCAAGTGGATATTTGGCTTTGATGAAGTTTAACCTTCCGAAGCTCTTGGATTATTAAATGCAGGTTCGTATCCACTCTTTCGGAAGTTCCCTTCTGATTAACAACTACGCAATATATCGATGAATATCATTAATTCTCAAATGTCAAATACACACCTTTTGTATGAAGGAGCAATATATATATATATATCCCTTTTAATCGTACAATTTCGTATCAGTTATCTTTTGTCATAAATCTCAATAATCAGATTACAGTTCTTCAAACAAAGCTCAGGCTAATCGGCACGAAGACAATCTCGGAAGCTTTTTTCTAACAACCACCAGAGAGAGTACTACAAAGAATAATTTTGCGCTCATCGCATAGCTATTGTATGAAACTACTTTGCGCATGGATTCTGCGAGTATGAAGATGGAAAATTAGTAAACGTCATTCAAGGGTAGAATTGTATCAGAATAATTCATCGAATATAAAGAGATATTACAATTGGAATGATTCCCAGAATAATGTACAGTTCCGTCACTGGGCACAGCGGCAAATCCTCGCCAACCCGAACTTATCCGATGTTCTATCTACCGATGAACGTTCCTTCTCAAACAAGGGACAGGAAAATACAAGGAACATGCATTATTGGTCAGGCGACAGCCGACAATGGCTTAGACAGGTGGAACATCAGTGTCAACGGAGAGTTAACGTCTGGTGTAGGATGCTTGGTACTACAATTATTGGCCCTTATTTCATCAATGGTAGTCTAAACGGCACAGCGTATGCCAACTTCTTCAGACGAATTCTTCCTCCTCTTCTGGATGAAGTTCCGCTAAGAACGAGAATACTTGTGTGGTATCAATACGATGAATGTCGAGCACATAATGCCTTGCGTGCACGTCGTGTTCTGAACCGAAGGTATCCTGCCATATGGATTGGTCGAGGAGCGACACTTACTTGGCCTGCTAGGTCTCCTGATTAAAATCCTCTGGACTTTTTTCTTTGGGGATGCATTAAAGACGTTATCTGTCGTGATATTCCAACAACTTCAGAGGACATGCAGGAACGTATCGTGCTTGTTTGTAATTATTTTCAGCAGGCAACACTGGAAGCAGTAAATAATTGTTTCATTCAAAGAGTGCACCAGTGTATCGGTGTCCAGGGCCACGGCTCTGAGCACATTTGAATGTTCTACTCCTGGGCAGTGGTACAGGAGAGTCACAATTTTATGTTATGTTTTTACTTGGTTTTCATTTGTTTTCTGACAACTCCAGCAAGTGGGCGAGTTTGTGATCCCGGGCTCAAAGTCAGTGTTGTGTTATGTATTTAATAAAGTTGTGTTTCAGTGAACGGTAAACTGTGATACATTTTTGAATAGGTCTGTAGGAGAGGAAATGAATTACCGAATAAAAAATAGAGCGTACCATTTAAAAAAGTCATACCGCTGTTCATGTCTTTGTAAAAAACAAAGTTACAACGAAGGCAATCATGCTGATTGATGTCCCCCTGACTGCTAAAGAACATTTGCTTGAAACATTTTCTAATTTTCATCCGGACTAACTGTTACTTAGGGTGGTCAAAATAAATTGAACACCCTGTATAACATTATTGGCAGTGACTGTTGATGCATTATTTATAATTAAACAAATAATCTAAAAAGAGAGAGTGTGTTATAGCGAAGCCCATTCAGCATTCGGTAATGTTAATAGAAAGAAACTGTGAAGGATTATGAGGAAAAGACGATATCCACAAAACCTAATTAAGGTTTTAAAAAGTCTATACAAACACATGACGGTAATATTAGACATAAATGGCGTTCTACCCCAGTCTATGGCCACAAACAAATGAGTTAGACAAGCGTGCACCATTTCACCCAAACTTTTTAACATTTATTTAGAAGAGGAATTCGTAAATGGAAGGAGATTTTCAACAGGTGAATTAACAATAATTCCCACGTGAATTGTCTTTCATTGCAGACGACGCCACATTGTTGGCGGAGAATTAAGATGACCTACAAAAGGGAATACGTCTATTGGGTAAGGGTTGTGAAGAGTACCATTTCAGGACTCCAGAAAAGAAGACAAAGTCAATGGCTTTTAAAGGGAAATATCCTATACAGATGAAAATTGTGATCAACACTAGCACAACTGAACAGGCGAAACATCTGAAGTATTCAGGTTGTCAGGCCACATATGACTATGGCAAAGACATAGAGAAGAAGTAAGCAAAGTTTTGGAACAATAAAACGAGGAAAGACACAAGACTGAAATTTTGTAAGATAATGCCAATTCCAGTGCTTGTTTACGAAGGCGAATCGAGGACTATAAGTAAACGAGAAGAAAGTCGCATACAGGCAACAGAGATGGGGTTTCATGAGCAGTAAAGAGGTGCGCAAGAGCCGACGGATTTCGAAATTCGCAAACTGGGAGGAACTGGATATATTTAATATCCTCGGTAAAATACAAAATGGAATTAACAACTCGAAAGAATGAGGGGAGTAAGATTACATTTCCAGACCAGAAAGTTTTGAGCGTTTTGTGAGAAGAAGTTAAGGAAGTCCGAAGAAGCGATTGATACTGCAACAGGCAAAACAAAAAACAGGCGTAATGCTTGAACTGAAGATGAAGATGATGATGATGATGAAGAGGAGAATGATAATAGAGAACAATGGGTGATTTTTGTTTTTACTCTGTTTTAATTCATAAGATTTTTAGTCTCAGAATTTTCATTCTAAATGGTTGTACATGGAAACGCGTCTTAGTTTAACGTCTTATATAAGATATTAACGCTTAACGGAATGCCTTTGATCAGACCCAGATAACGATGTAACGCAGTTCCTGGGCTCCAGAGCTAATGAAATCAATGTGTCTTTCCCCTGAGGAACACGTCCGTCTCGAGTCTGATTAACGTCAGAGGAGAACACGACTCCTATTAACTAAGGAGGGTTCAAGTACTCTGCAAATTATTAGAAACGGGAAACGCTCTGATCTCGTATTCCACATCAACTAAGAACTGACCTTCAGTCACAAAGAAACCCTTCAGCTACGTCTGACGCTTTACGTCGCAAGAGCACAATATTCTATTACTTCTGCATTACCTGAGACTGACACTGTATTCAAATGTATTTGCTAGCTGAGTAAGCCTTGCAACGGGAACTTAGGACTCATCTAAGTGTTTAATTCCCAGAAATCTTGTTTACTTGATCTAAAATCAGTAAATGGATCTCAATTTATTGCTTTTAGATTAAAACTTCTGTACCTGGAGAAATTTATAAAAATGAAACAACGAAATATTTGTCCTTTAATATTGAAATAGCAGTATCTACGTGACTCCAGGTGTTACTTTTCATCAAGTACAAAGTCTACAATACTGAGTTTTTTCCTCTGTACCTCTCGTGCACAGTAAAATTTCGATCATGCACTGCAGCCTTTACACGACAAGAGGATTTTCCATTAAATAAGCAGTAAATAAATGCACTGTCTATTATAGTGTCTCAAAAAGAGTAAATGTTTTCCTTTTCCAAAACGACCCTTAGAGGGAATCAACAGCTGTGGTATTTATTAGACGCTATAATCCAGGAACAGAAGACGATTTTTGTGCCCTTGTCTCATTACTCTCAATTCTAGGCTACTTGTTGTTCGGTTTGGATGTTCACACATACATTGTTCAATAGATTTTCAGTTCAGTACTGACGGAGGAGAGAATCTATAATGGCGCTATAATAGCCTGCAGCTCGTAAATAAAGACTGAAAAAACTTAACACAGAGCGAAATCATCCACCCAATTCTAAAACTGAAGTAGAATAACGTATCACATATTATGACGCAGAAAAAATAAAAAAGTGCTTCTCATAAAAATTTTCAACTAACTCTCTTCATAGAAACAGAGAAAGAATCGAAACTGTAATTTTTACTGGTGTTGATAACTAGTTAATAAAATATCACAGTACTTCACGCCTCGAATGCTCCAAATGCTGGTTTCTTCATCAAAGAGACAGTAAACTCATCCGGCCATTCAAATAGTGAAAATTGGTAATCTCCACCAGAATCATTACCAGCAATATATCACAGTCGACTTTGCGGAGGACATAAAGATAACGATGTTTATACCAAAAGACAAAAACACTTAGTGCGGCGATTGAGAAACTTTAAACACCGTAAAAGGTCTATCTGATTCAAATAAACTTTATATTAATGACTAGAAACGTGACAGGACCGCAAAACTACGCAGAGACCCAGAACTGAGACCAGAGATGGAAAAGTAATTGGGTGATGGAATTTTGAAATAAGGTAAAAGGATGGAAATAACCGTTGGAGAAATTTTGCAGTAAAAAAAAGAATTAAGGCGCTTCAAAGTGAGGCAGCAGTACAATAAGGTCGTAGGGGAGACTCAGTTCGTATCTCTGAATTTCAGCAAGCTTTTCACTAACTTGGAAAAAAATTCGTGGAACAGTGAAATGCAAGTGGGACATCAAGACAGGTAATGGAACAACTGTATAAGTTTTTGAATCGAGTTTATGAAAGTGGGGAAGTCCATCAAATTTTTGATGAAACGTCATTATTGGCGTTAAGAAGAAAGACTGATAGCGGATTACTGTTTTAGGAGTCTGGACTATCAATGCAAGTAGTTTCTCTAAATCCTGAGTTAGTGAAACTAAGCCTTGTTGCAAAAATATTCATAACCCAGTAAACAAATTCGTAACCCAGCTTTTTAGACCAAATAATAAATTAACTCACTAGTTCACCCTTACAAAACATCGCGCAGCCAAAAGAAAAAGACGGCTTGTATAACTGAACATCCACCATTGTGAAAAATCACTTCTAAAATTGTAAAGAAAATTACAAGAATGTAATAGTGACCAGCTTACAGTTGAACAATGTGCAGTAACTATCATGTCCCATGTTTGCAACTACTGCACTTATATTTGGAAGTGACGAAACGCTGTTAATACCTCTACAAGTTATTTAAATAACAAGGTCGTTCGAAAGAAGTGAACTTACAAGAACTATTACTGAACGCTGAACACATCAGTCGGATGCGCTGTGGAAGTTGTTTCGTAGAACATGAACACACACCATAGAAAATCAGCTACACGGTTTCTACATTCAGCAATCAACGACTGACCTTACCTTCACACACGAAAATATTGGTCTAAAGAAGGGGGTATTTACCACTATTAATGTGAAAAAACTGTGTGACATCAGAATTACCTCATCGCCTGTGCTATTTGAGATCATTGTTGGACGAAAGTCGGTGCCTTGCAGCATGTGTGCTAAAAATAGTATCAGATAAAATCTGCACCAGAAATACACCTAAACATTCAATAAATTGATTAGGAAATTACAAGTGAGTAACAGCAAATGTAATTAAATGATCTAGTAATCTACAGATTAAAGTAAATGACATGAGGTAACTGGCTTCCAAGATAGGTCTGGAACGTAAGTCGAGAATTTCAATAATCACACAGATTCAAATTTACATACACGACTTTCAGCAAAGTATAGGTGGCCTAAATCGTGTGACAGAATGATGAAACAATGCACAACGATTCTGCTTGCATCATCAGAGTACAGTCCTGTAATCAATTTCAGGTTCATGAGAAACACAAATACTCGGAACTTTTGTAACATATTGTGCCAACACTTCATAATCACGAATCATCATAAGTTTACTATGTGAAATTAATGAAATATAAGTTGTACAATATGAGAACCACATGAAAAACTGACTCCATGTCACACAAAGGACAGCAGAAGACAAAAACTGAACATGTTATAAAACAGGAAGACAGGAATGATATAAGAGGCTTTAGTGATGGGCTAACCAGAGAAATGACAGAAGAAGGGACAAGAAATATCATAAATGGTAACGAGTAATGGTATCGACATTAGAATCCAGCTGTGTCTTTTTTTACATATATTAGTGATAGTTCAAAGTGTTTAAGAGAACCTATAAGTCCATCCACCATGAAATGCATTCTGTAAAATGGTGTTTGAAGGCAAAGAATGTTGAGGCATCTGAAATTCACTGTAACCTAGTAAAGATTTATGATAAAAATATAATGACTGATGGCCTGGTGAAAAAGTGGGCGAGACGAAACAATGATGGATGAACCAACGCTCATAAAAAATGTAGAGTGGGTTCCTGTTGTCAGAGATGGTTTGGTTGAGAAGGTGAATGAAAAAATTCATGAAAACTGACTGTTCATAATAAGAATGCTTTGTGATGAGTTTTGACAACTTTCAAAACTGTTTTCCGTGAGACTGCCACAAGTCATTTAAATTTTCGCAAACTGTATTCCTGTTGGGTTTCAAAAATGCTTAAAGATGTCTACAAATTCAAGTGATTTAGCAGTGATTTAATATTTCTTACCTGATACAGTGATGAAACTTTTGGATTGGAACATCACTCCAAAATCAAAGCAATAGCCAGTGGAGTAGAGGCACTCACGTCCCTACGTCTCCCTCCCCCCCCCCCCAAAAAAAAACTTCAAAACGCTGTTGTCTACACACTTTTTATCAGTTAGAGTCAATTGCGAGTTTTTGCACCAAACAGATATCGTATCTAAATCATTTTGCAATTGGTTTTGATGTCTTTACATGACGGTAAATGGTAGCAGCATCTGCAGACAATCAGAGAGCATCTGTGATAGTCTCCTGAATCGTTCATGTAGATCAGGAATAACAGAGGACCTGTAACACTCCCTTGAGGAACGACATTTATTATTTCCGTTTTAGTCAATGACTTCCCCGTCATTTATGTAATGTGACCTTTCTGATAGAAAATCACGAATCCAAACACACAACTAAGATGATACTCCGTAGGCACGCAATTTAATTAGAAGTCACTTGTGAGGAAAAGTGTGAAAAATCAGCTGAAAAACTAAAAATATGGAATCAGTTTGAAATTCCCTGTCGATAGCAGTCATTGCTTCGTGAGAATAAAGAGCTAATTGTGTTTCACAAGAACGATATTATCTGAATCCGAGTTGGTTATTTATTAATAAATAGTTTTCTTCGAGGTGATCCATAATCTTCGAGCCCAGTCTATGTTCCAAAATCTTACTGCAAATCGACCTTAATGATGTGGGTCTGTAATTCAGTGGTTTACTTCCTCTCCTCTCCTCAATATTGGTGTGATCTGTACTAATTTCCAGTCTTTGGGTTCGGATCTTTCAACGAGCGAGCGCTTGTACATGGTAGCTAAGTACGGAACTATTGTATCAGCATACTCTGAAAGAAACCTAAGTGGTACACAATCTGGACCGGTAGTCTTGGGTTTCTTAAGTTTTTTTAAGGTGCTTCGCTACCTCTGTGTTACTCATGTAGGCAGTTGTTCTTGATTAGAATTCTGGAAATATTTATTTGGTCTTCTTTTGTGAAGGAATTTCGGAAAACCGTGTTCAGTAACTCTACTTCAGAGGCACTGTCATCAATAAAACCACCGTTGTTGTCGTGCAGTGAAGGCATTGATTGAGTGTTGCCATTGGTGTACTTTCCATACAACCAGAATCTCTTTGGGTTTCTGCCCGATTTCGACACAGAGTTTCAGTACGAAAACTGTTAAAAGCATCTCGCATGGAAGTTCGTGCTACATTTCGAGGTTCTGTAAAACTTCGTCGTTCTTGGCGATTTTGCGTTCTTTTCAATTTAGCGCGCTTTCTTTGTTGCTTCTGCAATAGTGTTCTGATCTGATGGTTTTGTATACCATGGGAGATGGGTACCTTCTCTTACTAATTTATTTGGCATATATCTCTCGATTTCCGTCGATACTGTTTCTTTGAATTTTAACACATCTGGTCCTTACACAGCCAGATAGGAAGGAGTGAAGGTTGTCTCTCAGGAAGGTGTCAAGGAACTTTTATTTGTTTTTTGCGTTTCTTTTTGGTGGGTTTGAATGTTACGGTATTCAGTCTAGCCACAACAACCTTGTGGTCACTAATCCCTGTCTCTTGTATGTCCATCCTTTCAGCAAGAGGTCTCTGGGACGATGGCAGTTTACTTTGGTCTCAAATAAATAAAAACACCTACAGCCATCTTCAGGATTTTATTTTATTTTGTGGCTACAAGTTTCAACACTTCAGTTCGTCATCTTCAGGCTGGTTTCGATGTGGTTGGAGTGGTGACACATTATCTGCGTATCCCGTAATGTTGGCAAATTAATGTGTTATGCAGTGGGATCATATCAACTTGTATCGCATCAAAAACAGCCTGATGATGACGCACTGAAGCGTTCAAACTGGTAGTGACAAAATAAAATGAAATCATAAGGACAGCTTAGGTGTTATTTCTTTGTCACGAATCCCTGTCTCTGCAATCACGCTTCCTGTTTGGTACAGGTTATATGTTCCTAAGAGCTGAAGTATGTTTTCGCTATCATTTATACTTCGAGTGGGCTCCTAAACTAGTTGTTCAAAATAAATTTATGGGAAGGCTTACAGTAAAGGTTCGGATGACTTTGATGCCTACCATTGACTTTAAACATTTATTTTCGCCAACTTATCGAGGATAGAGTGAAGTCACCACCAACTGTAACTGTATGACTGGAGTACCTGTTTACCTCTTCTAAATGGCACTCAATATCTCTCTGTACTGTTTAGCAACTGTATCATCTGATGCTGTGCGTCGGTAAAATGAACTAATTATTAATTTCTTTTGGTAGTGAAGTAGAACCTCTAACCAAACTAACTTGCAGGAAGTATCTACTTCTATTTCACTAGAAGGTAAACTATTTCTGACAACAATAAACACTCCAGCACCAACTGTATTTAATCTATTCCTTCTGAACAGGGGTAGGTCCTTTATAAGAATTTCGGTTGAACATGTCACTGGCTTTAGCCAATTTTCCCTACTTTTAACGACTTTTGCTTCAGTAATTTCTATTAGCGCTTGGAGTTCTAGTTTTTCCCAATACATTTACAACTATTTACAACTACAATACCAATTGTTTATAGGTCTTCTTCCCTGTGTATGTCCTACACACTTCTGCACTGAACCTCTATCCGTAATTTCCCAAGACCCTCTAATCTAAAAAACCGCCCAGTCCCCTCCACACAGCTCTCGCTACACGTGTAGTCACTTCCTGCGTGTGATGGACGCCTGACCCGTTTAGAGAAACCTGAAAATCCACTATCATATGGCGCAAGTCGAGTAATCTGCAAACTACACTGTCACAGAACCGTCCGATTCAGACCCACTACTCGGCTTTGTACCAAAGGACCACACTCGGTTCTGCCGATGATGCCACAGACAGTGAGCTCCACCTTCATCTCCCAAGCAAGACTGACAGTCTCTACTACTTCAGCGAGCCGTCTGAAACAAGAGAAAACCTCTTCCAATCCAAAGCGACACACATCGTTAGTTCCGACACAAGCCACCACACTTCAGCATCCAGAGGCGCGAATTCCATATATGGAATGACTCCTCCGCTATTCACACTGAGTGCACACTGTATTCCTTCCCCTCCTTGGCAGCCATGTCCACAAGGGGCCGCATTAAGCGCATAATGTTAGAGCTCCCAACTACCAGTAATCCCATCCTCTCTGAATGCCCTTGTCTTGCAGGCCAAGAGGATTCCCCTGGAACAGGGAATTTCTGGTTTGTTTCGGCTCAACCATTCCTTTCTTTTCTGTATGTTAGCGTATAGATACCATATCTCGTCATCAGTTGTGATACAGGATAGGAATGATCAATGTTGTTCACGATCCAAATGATGACGAGCAAACAGAGATGCCATATACTCGTATGACCGCCCGATGATTTTTGTGATTTTGGCTTAGAGCCTGCAGTACCCATACACCCAATTTTTGAACATTCCCAAGTGGATAAAACTGTCGCACTATGGTGAAATGATCAACTTCATCACATTTTCCAATTCTCGAGTATACTGACGTGGAACGTTGTGGATTAATGTGTTGTGAGCCGTGCGTCGTTCATGTTCCTGCCATCATGTATTTTATACCCTTTTTTTAACGTACTTACACCTCACTACGTTAATTTAAATTACTGCCGTCACTGAGCTGGTGCTTTGCCTGACCGTGAGCGGCGTTAGCAGCGCGTATCGATATATCACCTCTAGTAGTATCTTTGCTTGATTGCTATTACTTCCCAGTCGTTGTCTGTAGTAAGCAGTTCGGTCCCGAGTACGGGCGGCCAGTCAGTTGGAACGTGGCTGGAGCGCAGTCCGGACCTGCCTGTCGGGGAGTTGCAATGCGGCACTAGTGCAGTCGGGTGGAGCAGCAGTGAGGTCTGCGTCGACATTGCTTGCCCGACCACTGCCGCCACGCATCACTTGAGCCGGGCCACGGTCTTGGTGGATCGTCGGTCGGTAGTCCTACCGGACGACGTGTTTTGGGCTCACTGATCGTTCATGAGTCGTCTGTGTGTGTGCATCGACTCCCGTTTGTCTTCGTGTTTTGTGTTCGCCGATCGTTCATGAGTCGGCTGTGTGTGCATCGGCTCCCGTTTGTCTTCGTGTGTGCTTAGTTGTTGTTGTATCGTCCAGGTCTTCGTGCAAGTGTTTGTCAGGTTGTGTGTGTAGTTGATGTTGTTTCCTTTGACAAGTTATTTTGAATGTTGTCAGCGTACTGGCTCTGAGAGGTCGGTCGTCTCATCGGGCGAAGTCCAACTGGCTCTCCGAGCGCTTCTGGGCCCCTTCAATTACCATCTTGTGGCCCTTTCCTGTTGCAGGGATGTCGTTTAGCTAGTGGGCGTGTTTCCTTTGCATGGTTGGGTCCGAGTCAGTATTTCCGCCGTCGTGTGTCTGGAAGTGAGTGGGAGGCGCACCAGCAGTGCAGTAGCGACGGAGTAGCAGTCGCGGACGGACCAGCAGGAGGAGGTCGGTTGCTGCGGTCCAGGGAAAATATCTCCGTGCGGTGCAGTCGGCCGTTAGTGTTTTGGTTACCTGCCCTGGCCACTGACGTAATTTCCGGTAGCGTCCTTTCCTCACCTGTTGTCGCTGTCCAACACGGTGTGTAGTTAATAGTTTAATACATATTTCATTATGGATAATCACGTTCGTAACATTTTGTGTTTGAGTTCTCATGTACTGATTCACGGGAAGCAAGTCGTCGTGTCGGTCGGTCCGTGGCTGTCCCCTGGCTGGGTTCCGATGGATCAAGTGTAGTTGGGCTCACCACCTGTCTCGCCTAAGTAAACGAGGGTAGCCCGACCTCCCTAGAGGCTTCTGAGTGCCACCGGTGTTTAATTATCTGTTTTCAGCTACTTAAAATTTATGGCTTATGATTATTTTTTTCTTTTTTTTTCTTAAAATTTTGCAAAAATTAATTCTTAAATTTATTTTTCAAGTTTAAACATTGCGACCCTCTGCCTTTAGAAGATTATGGTAACATATTTTAAAATTTTGAAACTTAATTGTGGCCTTTATCCATTGGTATTGCACCTTTCATATGTTTGTTCTATCTAATTTGCCTTGAGGGTTCCTACTTAGCCGTGATATGTTTTGTTTCTATTTTATTTGCCTCTTTAATTGCGTTTTTATCTTGTTGATTTTTAAGATTTCTTGTTTGGAGGCCTTCAGCAATGAAAGAGTTGCATTCGGTAAAGGTCCGGCTATGTGCCGCTTTCGTTGTAAAAGTGTTATTAAATTACAATAAATTACAATTAGAAGATGAAAATGAGCCCAACGTATTTGGTCCTTTCCACAATCCTAACCACCTGTTCTGCCCAGAGGGTTTAGCGAGCGTATCATGTTGAAATGATCTTCATCAAAAACCGGAAGTCTCCCTGAATGTGGAGAACCACTGTCAAAACGATCCACCTTATAGCGAGAAAACCACTTTCTTATCTTGATCTGTCCAATGACATTATGCCTGCCTCTGCTGCTACCACCCCTCTATTGAACTCGAACACAAGACTGTCGGAAATGTTCCGATTTCTCCAATTGGCGCTCAGTTTTCTAGCGTCCACGGCTCGACCCACTATCCCCAAATGACGAAATGGCGATATGTAAACTCAACTAGCAACAGTGAACTACAAATAAAAAGTGGCAATCGGTAAATAAACCCATAGCAACCGGAGTACCACCATCAAAAACAAAAACGCTACGAACTTATACACGAGGGGTGCACCAGCCTAATACAGGGTGGCGCACGAAATGTGTTACCAATTGTTTCTTTCACAATTTACGACGCACATTAGATATCCCGTTGGGATCTCTACAGCAGTACAAGAAGAGCTTGGAAAAACAAATGAGTTACGAAATGATGTGTAATTCACGATACTGCCGCTAGGAGACTAGTAAGCAGCAATGGCTGACAATGGAAGACTGACGACACAGCAACGATCGGCAATTGTGTTACATTTTAATGAAACGAAAAGCCTTGTTGTGACTCACAGGCGTTTTCGACAACAGTTTAAACACGATGGGTCCCTTGCAAGAAGACCATCCATAGGATGTACGATAAATTTATACAGGAAGGAACAGTATTGGAAGCGAAGCGACCTCGGCCTAAGCCTGTTTGTTCACCGGAGAATACTGAAGCGGTACGAGTTGCTGTACAGAGAAGACCCGGTAAATCGTGTAGAAAGGCAGCAGTGCAACTGGGAATATCCAGTCGCTCCGTTCAACGCATTCTTAAAAGTGACCTCCATATGTACCCATACAAGATGACCTGTGCACAGAAGCTCACTAAAGAACACAAGCAGCAGAGACTACTGTTTGCTCAGTGGGCGGAGGATAGGGAAGAAACTCTCAACAACGTTCGGTTTTCAGACGAGGCGCATTTTCATTCAGACGGTGTGGTTAACAAACAAAATGTACGCTTTTGGGACACTGAAAACCCACACGTGCTTCATGAACGACAACATTATGCTCCGAGGATTACAGTGTCGGCAGCAATTTCCGGTCACGGACTAATTGGACCGTTTTTCTTTGAAGAAACTGTGAACAGCGAGCGTTATTTGAGCATGCTTCGCAATAGCTACATTCCACAGCTTCTTGCTACTGCCTTGCCCTTCAACTCGCAGTGGTTCATGCAAGATGGAGCAAGTCCACATACTGCAAACACTGTGTTGGAGTTTTTACACGAGCATTTCGACATGTGGATCATTTCACTCAGGTTTCCAGGTCGCTTCAAAGACGGACAAAATTACCCCCCCCCCCCCCCCCCCCGCAAGAGTCCATACCTCAATCCATGTGACTTTTTTCTTTGGGTGTACCTAAGGGAAAAATTTTCCCGAAACGTCCACGTGATTTGATGGAGCTCAGAAGACCTATTCTTCAAGTTTGCAGTGAAATTATGGAATACATATGCCGTAGGGTAATCACTAACTTCAGTGTTCGTTTGAAGGAAGTTAGGAAACGAAATAGTGGACATATTGAGCACGTGCTGAGTTAGAACAAATCTCCATGGACGGCTCTTCATTGTAGTATATGTTCCTTTCAGATTGTATTGACAAAGTTTATATTCAAAAACAAAATGGTAACACATTTCGTGCGCCACCCTGTAGATTCAAAAGGAAAATGCAGAGGCTTTTGTAGTTTCTCTAATACGTTCAAACTTCTGGCATTCCACGCCACGATTCGTAGAATGTTACCCATTCGTTGGTTATTCAGTCTTTTTTACATAGTGGCCTCGCTCTTGATAGCCCCTCCAGAAGATGCGAATATTTTGTGAATGGAGGAATTATATTGGCAGTTTTATAATGACAAGCCACATGTCTTGAGTCTCATATTATGTTTCTAAAATGCATATGTTTTCATTGCCTTATGCATCCTCATGACATTAATCACCGCTGATTATTCTGCCTGTCAGGAGCAATTTCCCACCCCTAGGGCAAGAGAGGGCCCTGAATTGACAGAATACGGGTGACTTCTTATGACGGAAGTCTTCGGCTGCCATTGATGATCATTTTTATTCAAACTTTGAACAATAGCTGATTTCGAACCTGGAACAAAAGCCGTTTCGATTAGTAGTGAAAGATGTTACCCCTAGCCGTAGGCATAACACAACCGCTTTTGTAATACTCTGATGGCCAAAAACGTCATGACCAGTGGGCATCACAAGATTGGATGCCACCCGGTGCATGGTCACGTAACATGATGGGAAAACAAAACAGACGAACGTGGAATCATTTGAGCGATAACGCTGGCTGGAAATGGCAGCCTCCAGAAGGATAACTGTTAGTATTGCAAGGGAGGAGTCGTGCTACAGTTGTAAGATGGCAAGAACTATGCCCCTTACATGAAGTCATTAAAGACCACCTAACTCACATTGAGCGAACAGTAGGGCCGAACAAAAATGACTAACAAGGCACAATGCAACTTGTAGAGATTGGAATAATTAATGTCTGGTAATGGTTTTAAAGTAATTCACACGACATGAAAACTTTGTGGAAACGCGTCGATTTACTGGAGGCTAGTTTATCCCAGGGAAGTATTCGAGTTGACCGGGGCCGGCTGGGGAGTGCCGATGGAAAGCGACAATAGGCAGTTTAGGGCGGCTCAAGCTCTGAGAAAGCGGTAATGGGGTGCGGCCTCCAGCTGCCTTAAGATGAACGCCAGTGAGTGGGTGGTTGACCCCATCCTGGTGCACCGGGAAGCAGACGGAGAACTTGTATGCCTGTTGATAAATGTCCATAGTCCAGTTTTCAGTGAAAAACGCGTGTAGGCCACGCAAAGCTATGGTGGAGCGGTAAACAGAGGCCAAAATATGCGTGTTCGTGAATGTAGCAACTTCATGCTGAATTCACGGTCCACAGAGTCTGAAGTAAATCAGGTGAAGAGCGACAGAATGAAATACGCCGGCCTCCGATGGGAACATAGGACCAAAGAATTGGGAGTACTCTCCTGGGAGCCAGAATTCCGGAAAAATTGGTGTTTTGTGCAGACACTAAACTGGATGGGTGGCCTGGGAGGAGCTAAATAGCAGAAGTTGAGAGGAAGGGAAATTTTGTGGGAATTTGTTCACTTCCCAGAGCAGGCATTGGTCGGCGCTGGGAAGCGACGCATAATTAACGCGACTTGCGCTGCAATTGGCGTGAGTGATTTTGCTGGAGGGGAAACTGAGGCGAAGAGCGGACTGGGAGAAGTCCCCGTAGTGGTCTTCCGTTCCTAGCTTGCCTAGGATGCGGACGTGGTGTTCTTTATTCAGCTTGCCTGAGAGAGAGTGAGCATCTCTGCAGCAAACGGAACAATTCAGCTTGGAGACAGAAAGTTTTCGTTCAGCTATGTACTGAGCAAGATAGCTCGAAGTGAATAGACGAGCACAACCTTGCAGCACCATGAGGTCGGCTGATGTCCCTACAACGACGCCGTGCCGCCATGCTGAATTCTGTGATATTGCGCCCGCTCCTGCCACTGATTAATTTGTTGGATCACGTCGGCAAAGTTTCCACGAGGGTTTCATGGGCCATGTACTGTGGAATTCTTCTCGCACATCGCATTATGCCTGGGTCAGTCGATAGGAATTAATTTTGATTTATCGCGCTTTACTCCACGTAAACGCAATTTATTACCACTCCCTGTTAGGAGAGTCATGTAATGTGATGACTGAAGGTTGGGAGTTAAAATAAATTTGTGCTAATGGACTGCATATGTTTTCCATCAAGTAGTTGAAATCCCAAGTCACTTTCTTAATTAATTTTATGTTCAACATTTGCATCTGGTGCTCAATAGCTGAATATAACATCAATGTGCACTCCTTTTTAATTAAAAAGGATCAATTCTGAATCAATTAATGTCAACACTGCCACCACAGTTCAATCAGGAGTCATGGGGCCTTATTACTTTGCGTTATTCGACATTGGGCCGTTTGTCACTCTCTGTTGATCTGTTAGTCAATTACCTGGGGTGAACACTCACCAAAACCAGATAAGTGACGGGTGGGGTGTTACACAGTGATTTTAATAGCATTATCATTAAGTCACATCACAGTCTCGGCTACTAGTTTGGATTATTCTCCACCCAATGAAACAAGACTAGGTCTTAATAGGGTACTAGCTCCCTGCCCACAAATCACGGGAATTTGTAGACCTATGCGTGGACATCCAGTGCCACACATCTGGGAACTAGCCAAGGACTTTTCCAATCCATACCTCGCAGAATCACTGCACTATAATGCTAAAAAGTGGATCAACTAGTTGTTGATCAAAAACCGATAATGTAACTCTTCAGGCTTTCCTGGTGATCTAATGACATCTTGGGTTGTCGGGTGTTCCGCTGGATATCAGCGTCGTTCTTGAACGAAATTTCGGTAACGTAGCTTGTAACCGTCGTCAGGTGCGACCTGAGACTCCTCTTCGAAGGGACCTGGTACAGTATTTATGTCTGTGGCCTTCCCCCTCCAACAGCAGTTGCAGACGTTCCCTCTGTGGTCCACGCTCACCAGACCTGCTCCTGATGTGTTTGGAGTTCTGTCTGGGTTGTTAGGCGTTCTCCCTGCGGTCCTCTCCCACTCACTGCCATCTTCTGGAGCATTGCCGTTCCATTTTCGGTTTGCTGCAGTTCTGGGTGTTCCTTCTGCGGTCCGTGCCCGTCGGCCCCACACACAGACTTTCCATCCTCGGTCCAGAGAGCCTGGCTCTCGGTCTGGAGGTCGTTTTCTATGTCCATGCCTTCAGTTCTTCTATTAATTTAGTGCTGCAACTGTCCCCATTTCTCCTTTAACAATTCCAGAGCAGGATCCCAGGCTCTGCTTAGCTGGTACCCCATGTCGCGGTTCATGAGATTGTCAGTTACTTTTATCTCTACTGATTCCCTTATAACACTGTCCCAAAATCTGGGTGTCTGTGCTAGAATCTTGGTTTCGTCATAATTCATGGTATGATCTAGTTCTAGACAGTGTTCAGCAATGGCTTATTTTGTCACCTGTCTTAATCGGGTGTACCTTTGATATTCCTTCCACTTGATATCCACTGTTCGTGTCGTCTGGCCAATGTAGGACATGTTGTAAACGCCTAATGTCTGTATTCCCAGGTCGTCTTTAACATTTCCCACCAGGCCCCCAATCTTGCTGGATGGACAGAAAACAAACTTGATGTTGTGATTACGGAGGATCCTACTGATTCTGGCAGATATAGAATCAGCATAGGACAGTTATGCCACCTTCTTTGCTTCATCTTGCTCTGCTTCTGGAACCTGTGGGCAGTGACTGGTTGGAGTGCCATATCAATTTGTTTGGTAGTATATCGATTTCTGCAGAACACTGTTTTAAGATGCTCTATTTCCATTGATAGACTTTCTTGGTCTGACAGGATACATGCTCTATGGACTTATGTCTTAAGAACCCCGTTCTTCTGTGCATGGTGGTGACAGCTGCTGGCCTGCAGTGAGTGTGGTTTTTCGATACACACTGTGACCAATTGATTCATCTGCTTTCCTTTTAACTAGTAAATACAGAAACGGCAGCTGGACATTCTTCTCCAGTTCTATGGTGGCAGGCGTTTAGACGTTCAAGTAACTCATTGAGCCTGTCCTTCCCATGAGGCCAGATCATGAAGGTGTCATCCACATAGCTGAAGAAGCGTGTGGGTTTATCTCTGGCAGTCCCTAATGCCCTCTCCTCAGATCTCTCCATAAATATTTTGTCAACCACAGGAGACACTGGGCTGCCCATAGGTACACCTTCAGTTTGCTAATAATATTGGTGCCCATACTAGAAATACGTGGATGTCAGTGTATGCCTGAACAGGTCCAACATAGCACCGTCAAATTTTTCCACAATCAGTTCTAGTGAGACTTTCAGTAGGACCCTAGTGAGCAGTGATACAACTTCAAAACTAACCATGATGTCCAAATCTGTGACACGTAATTGCTTGAGGCGTTGCAGGAAGTCTTTTGAGTTTTGGATGTTGTGAACACATTTCCCTGCCATACAGAGAGAGCAGATCTTTCAAGCACTTGGTTGTTGCATACATAGGTGCCCCAATATTACTGACGATTGGGCGTAGGGGCACCTCCTCCTTGTGTATTTTAGGCAAACCATATAGTCTACTTGGCACTGGTGCTTTTGCCTGTAGTTGTCTGATGATCTTATTGGGGCTCCCTGTCTCCTTCAGAAGAGCCCTGGTCTTCTTGTCAACCTTATCAGTGGGGTCCCACTCCAAGGTCCCTCAGAAGTTGGCGTATTTTCTCACCGTAATCCAACCACTGCAGAATGACTGTAGGATTTCCTTTGTCTGCTGGCAGTACTACAATACTGTTGTCTTCCCAGAGCATCTTGAGTGCACGCCTCTCCTCAGTTGTGATGATCAGTTTTGGCGGCCTGGTGTTGGTTGGAGCCCTGTAAGTCTCTTGGCGGACTTCCTCTGCACACATTAGGTGGACGTGTCGCTGCAACTTGCTCTATTGCACTGATGAAACCTGAAATTGACACATTACTAGGGGTCGTTGCGAAGTTGAGACCCTTGCTTAGTACTTTTAAGGTTGCATCATCAAACTGTATGCCACGTAGGTTCGTCACAGTGCGAGAGTCCTCCATCTGCTGTGTTTACTTGTTCATGCAGTCAAATTTTGCATATGGGCAAGATGAGGCAATAATGGTACACCTTCTCCATCTTAACATCTCAGCAAAAAACTGAGAGAACTCAGCATCCTCCTTTCCTCTGTCAAAGCTTGTCCTGCTTCTTGATATTCTGGTACATCTCCTCCCCGTAGAGTCTTCAGGCTTTCCCAGCGATCTAATGACATTTTGGGTTGTCGGGTGCTTTGCCAGATATCAGCATCGTTCTTGCACAATATTTCGGTAATGTAGCATGTAACCTTCTTCAAGTGGGACCTGAGACTACTCCTTGAGTGGACCTGGTCCAGTATTTATGTCTGTGGCCTTCCCCCTCCAACGGCAGTTGCCGGCATTCCCTCTGCGGTCCGCGGCTGCTCGCTGTTACCTGCTGGAGCGCTGCCGTTCCGTTTTCCGTCCGCTGCGGTTCTGATCGTTCCCTCTGCGCTCTGTGCTCACCAGATCCGCTCCTGGTTGTTCCATCTTCGGCCTGGTGCGTTTGGAGCTCTGTCTTGGTTGTCAGGCGTTCTTCCTGCTGTTCTCTCCCGCTCACTGCCATCTTCTGGAGCGTCGCCGTTCCGTTTTCCTGCTCCCTGACGAACAGTTCGGCTTCAGGAGGGACCACTCCACACAGCAGCAGCTACTTCGACTGGTAGAGCAGGCGATGGGGGCGCTGGAACGTCGCGAGTATCTTGGGGCGGTATTCCTGGACGTTTCCAGAGCCTTTGACAACATGTGGCACGACGGCGTTGTGTATAAACTAATTACAGAAGGCCTACCGGTATCGCACGCCCGCCTGCTCAAGTCATACCAGACTGGGCGAACCTTCCACGCGCGAGACGACTACGGGACGTCGACACCACGTCCCATTGCAGCTGGGGTACCGCAAGGGTCCGTCATAGGCCCCTTGCTCTACTCACTGTACACCGTCGACGTCCCGAAGAGGCAGGGCGTGCATGTTGCGCTCTACGCGGACGATACGGCGCTCTATGGCACAAGCATCAACGTTAGGCTGATGCGTCACCACCTGCAATCGGCTTGCGAGTTCCTTGGAGCTTGGGCCACAAAATGGACTATCAAGTTTAATGCAGCCAAAATTCAGACGGTGATCTTCACTAGGAAGAAGATTCCTGCCGACCTGCAGCCCCTCAACATCATGGGAGGCCCCATTCCATGGTTGAACACTGGACGCTACCTAGGCGTCACTCTGGACCGGCACCTGACGTAGAAGGCGCACATCGGGGAGGTGAGGGGTAAAGCGCTTGGCAGATTGCGCTTCTTATACCCCTTACTCAATCCAGCGACGACCTTGTCCCCACACTGCGGCATTACTCTGTACCTAACACTAATTAGGCCAGTGTTGGAGTACGCTGCTGTGGTGTGGGGCAACGCGGTCGACTTGTTCATCGCAAAGCTGCAGATGGTCCAGAACAAGGCGCTTAGGTTAGCGCTTCACCTGCCACGAGACTTCAGCACTGGAGAACTACACAGAGTAGCGGGAGTTCCGCTGCTCAAACACCGATTCCGGCAAGTGGTGCATCGTTTATATGCGGCCGCCCGGATGTCAGAGAATGACGCAACCAAGTACACTGGCGCCTTACCAAAAGGTGGCCAGACCTGTTGCTGGTGGAAAGAAACGCCGCAAGATGAGCCAGAAGAACTACTAGCAGCAACGCTCCCGCGAGGAAGATTCAGACGAGAAGACAACATCCAACACCCCCAGGAAGAAGTAGGAAAGGTATGATCCGCCTATCCCACAACTCACTGGAGTATGAAGCTCCGTGAATTGCGAAGCGAAGCGAAGCCGTTCCGTTTCCGTTCCGCTGCAGTTCTGGGTGTTCACTCTGCGGTCCGCGCCCATCGGTCCCGCTCCCGGACCTTCCATCCTCGGTCCGTGGAGCCTAGCACTCTGTCTGCGGATTGTTTCCTATATATACGCCTTCAGTTCTTCTATTCATGGTATGCTGCAGTTGTCCCCGCTGCTTCTTTAATGTTTCGGCTGACCAGTGTATGCAGGATCCCACGTTTCGTCTTTATGAATTACTGGCTGTAATTATTCATAAGCTTCATTCCTTCGTAAAAAGTTAAGACGATATGCGTTTATTAAACTATTTCAAATCGTTCCCATATGTTTATTTTGGCATACTTTAAAACAAAAACAGTAAACACAGTAGTTTTTCGCAGAGTTTCCTTGCTGGTGTTGAAGTCCGTGTCCGGGTAACAAAAGCTGTGGAGCTTTCACAAAGTTAGTATTTCGTTGTATTATTCGTAATATCGCACAAATTACCGATTATTTGTACAATTAAGCACATCGCCCGTACGCTATTTGGTGTTTGCACTACGTTTCTTCTCTTTTGGGGTTTGCATTACAATCCTAATCCGCTCAGTATCGTGTCCCTCCAGCTGTAACTTCCAGTTTCAACGTACTACTTGCAAGTTCCGCCAGGTTTTCCTTTTTTTTTCCTTTTTTTTCTACACTGTCATTTTCCGAGATTAGACTGTGAACAACGTGGGTTGTTCGATAAGCAATGCCACACTTTTTTTTCTGAAGGCATGTTGATTTTATTGAGGATACACCAAATTATTTCCCAGTATTTCGGCTACAAAACACTATTTTGCAACATAACCTCTGTTAAATGCGACTGTCTTGCGCCACCTTCCTGGGAGGAACTTTATCCCCAGATGGTATCGCTCTACAGGTCGACGTCAGAGGCAATACCTTGCCACATCAGTAACCTCCCACATCAGAAGGTGAGAGATCCGGGTTGTAACGTAGATGTGGGAGAACACTCCAATGGAAATGGAAATGAGCGTATAGCGTCAGTCCGCAGCTCGTGGTGGTGCGGTAGCGATCTCGCTTCCCACGCGCGGGTTCCCGGGTTCGATTCCCGGCGGGGTCAGGGATTTTCTCTGCCTCGTGATGACTGGGTGTTGTGTGATGTCCTTAGGTTAGTTAGGTTTAAGTAGTTCTAAGTTCTAGGGGACTGGTGACCTGAGAAGTTAAGTCCCATAGTGCTCAGAGCCATTTGAACCATTTTTGTTTGGCGTCATTGGCCGGGAGGCCCCTTGCAGGGCAGAACCGGCCGCCTCGGTGCACGTCTTATTACATTCGACGCCACATTGGGCGACCTGCGCGCCGGATGGGGATGAAATGATGATGAAGATAGCACAACACCCACTCCCTGAGCGGAGAAAATCCACGTCCTAGTCAGGGATCGAACGCGGGCTCTTAGGACCGCAATCCGTCACGCTGACCACTCAGCTGTTGTGGCGGACGAACAGTCCAATGCAGTTTCGTGAGCTCCTCTCGGTTGCGCAGACTTGTGTGAAGTCATGCGTTGTCATGGAGAAGGAGAATTTCGTTTGCATTTTTGTGGCGAAGAACACGCTGAAGTTGCTCCTTCAATTTCCTGAGAGCAGCACAATACAATTCTGAGTTGATCGTTGCATCATGTGAGACAACATCAAACAAAGACTTCTGTTTACTGGCTGACTGTGCAGCTTTGAATGGCTTCCCTGCAGGAGAGGGGGTGTGGCGCCACTCCATGGATTGACGTTTTGTTTCCGGCTCAGAGCGATGAATCCATGTTTAACCGGCCGGCCGTTGTGGCCGAGCGGTTCTAGGTGTTTCAGTCCGGAACCGTGCTGCTGCTACGGTGGCAGGTTAGAATCTTGCCTCGGGAGTGGATGTGTGTGATGTCTTTAGGTTAGTTAGGTTTAAGTAGTTCTAAGTTCTAGGGGACTAATGACCTCAGATGTTAAGTCCCATAGTGCTTAGAGCCATTTGAACCATGTTTCATCGCCTGCGATGATGTTCAATAAAAAATTGTCACGATCAGCTTTCTAACGCACGAGAAATACTGCACAGATGGTCCCTCGTTATTCTTTATGTCCCTCTGTTAGGCAGTGAGGAACCCAGCGGACGCATACCTATAAGTGCCTCAACAGGTGGTCGAGTGTGTCAGAACTACCACCCGGATAGTCCAGTTGAGCAGCGTGGTGTTTGACTGTGATCCGTTGATCACCTCGAATGAAAGTCCAACATTCCATGAGTAACAGATGTGTGCAGCCGACCGGCAAGCGGTAGATCGGACAGGTTTTCGTCACCTTGTTGCGATGACGACAGACGCCTAGCCCAACGACTCACCGTGCTTTCGTTCACTGCCATGCCTCCGTAGATATTCTGCAGCCGTCTACGAATATCTGCGATGCCCTGTTTGGAACGCACCTCCATTACAAAAGCTACGTACAGTGCCTCCACCTACCAGAACTTCATGAAACTACAGGGGGTGAAGCGAGGATATTCGATGTCCTGCATCAAATTCCGCATTTTTTTTTCAACCGAAATTGGCAGAGAAAAAATGTATTGCATCACTTATTGAACCCCAATAGTAGAAAAGTGCACTATTATGAACCGATCGGGTGCTGTAGCCCGTCACGCGATCGAGGTATTTCCCACTTGGAAAGGTCTACAATACGCTACGTCAAGTTAATAAGTCATTGGACGAGGGTCTTCTCGTCCTAAAAATCAATTTAAGCCATCTGACCTAAAAGTTAAATTCAAAAATTTATTAAAAGGCAATTCAGAGCATGGGTTTAATGTTAGTTCTGTAGTGCTATAACCCGTGCTGGAGCTGAAAGAGGATCTGCCAGCAATGTTTCACTCTGCACAGTGGATTTTGCACGAGTAGGAGCAACCAGTGTGGTACTGAGAGAGAGGCAGCTCGGTCAGCCGCCTGGCGCTGACCACGGCGCGCGGGCAACCGCTTGTTAGTGCGGTCGCGCCAGTTTCCGCGCTCCATTTGGAGCGTGTTTATCCGCTTGTCTGCCGTTCTCCACCCACACCGCCCCGCGCAGGTTTTTGCTGCAAGCAGCAGCACTGCCTTTTATCGCACCGGGGCGCGCAGCAGAACTGCCAATCAGCGGGGTGTTTCCTGGCGCCGTTCGATTGGACGGCGACACGGGAAGTGCGCAGCGATTGGTGCCGACCACGGCCGTCCGTTCAATCAGTCAGCTGAAAAGCCGCTGCTTTCTGTGTTTCCCGGACGTATGAGATTGGCCGCCCCATACTTCACCGCTCGCGCCCCTAAAACTGTATGCAAGCGCTCGTGCGTAGATTCCATCGGAAGCGACTATTTTTAATTTCGATACGAATTACCGACGATCTCACTCAATAGTGCTTGGGCGGTGACCCTAATAGACTTCCTTTCTTATTTCCCTCATCCCGTTCTTCTATCACATTACTATGTTCTATTTTCTTTTGATGCAAACTTTTCAAATGGTTCAAATGGCTCTGAGCACTATGGGACTTAACTTCTGAGGTCATGAGTCCCCTAGAACTACTTAAACCTAACTAACCTAAGGACACCACACACGTCCATGCCCGAGGCAGGAGTCGAACCTGCGACCGCAGCGGTCTCGTGGTTCCAGACTGTAGAGCCTAGAACCGCACAGCCACTCCGGCCGGCGCAAACTTTTCACAGCTAACTTGCAGTTGCTAGTAATTTTTCAGTGACCTGTCAATTTTCTTTTATTTTCATTCTTTTTCGATGCTCACCTCTTCTGCTATTACAATAAATTAGTCTACAGATATTAGGTACAGTCACAGAACCAACCGTATGAAATAGTTCACAGCAGTCTAGCTACCAGGTAGACTACTGCTACCATAATGTTTTTATACTGGTTCTATCTGAAATGATGATGTTTCGTACCATTGTATCTACCTGCTCGACGAAACCTCCACAATCATCCTTCTAAATTAACATTTTATACCAGATCTCGATGTTGTTATGTTCACTTTTGGTCCATCCTGCAATTTAAATTGTCAAATATAGTTTCAAAGTACCCGATTTTCGACTATTTAGAAACACCATCGGTCAATTACTATCTCGTATTACCTGATTCCTTTCTCTACGTAATTAATATACTACTCAAACCCTTGATAATCTGTTCTAGATATTGTAATCTTGGTCTGCCACTGAAATTACACCTGCTGCTCGATCTGGCGTCATGTTTGCTATTCCAGACTACACAGTCACACACATCTACATCTACCTGCATCTACATGATTACTCTGCTATATACAATAAAGTACCTGGCAGAGGGTTCAATGAACCACCTTCAAGCTGTCTCTCTACCGTTCCACTCTCGAATGGCTCGTGGGAGAAACGAGCACTTAATTTTTTCTGCGCGAACCCTGATTTCTCTTATTTTATCGTGAGGATAATTTCTCCCTATGTAGGTGTGTGCCAACGAAATGTTTCCGCAATCGGCGGAGAAAACTGGTGATTGAAATATCATGAGAAGATCCCGTCGCAACGAAAAACGCCTTTGTTTTAATGATTGCCACTCCAATTCACGTGGCACTATCTCCCCTATTTCGCGATAATAAAAAACGAGCTGCCCTTCTTTGTACTTTTTCGATGTCATCCGTCAGTCCCATCTACTACGGATCCCACACCGCATAGCAATGCTCCAGATTAGGGCGGATCAGGGTGGCGTAAGCAGTCTCTTTAGTAGACCTGTTGCACCTTCTAAGCGTTCTGCCAATCAATCGCAGACTTTGGTTTGCTCTACCCACAACATTATCTATGTGAGCGTTCCAATTTAGGTTATTTGTAATCCCAAAGTATTTAATTGAATTTACAGCCTTCAGATTTGTGTGACTTATCGCATAATCGAAATATAGTGGATTTCTTTCAGTGCTCATGTGAATAACTCACATTTTTCTTTATTCAGAGTCAATTACCAATTTTCTCACCATACAGATATCTTATCTAAATTATTTTGCAATTCGCTTTGGCCATCTGATGACTTTACAAGAAGGTAAATGACAGCATGATCTGCAAACAATCTAAGACGGCTACTAAGATCGTCTCCTACGTCGTTAATATAGATCAGGAACAATAGAGGGCCTATAACACGTCCTTGGGGGACGCCAGATATTACTTCTGTTTTACTCGATGACTTTCCGTCTAATATTACGAACTCTGACCTTTCTGACAGGATCCGAGTATCCTGTCGCAGAACTGAGGTGATATTCCATAGGCACGCAGTTTGTTTAGAAGACGCTTGTGAGGAACGGTGTCGAAAGCCTTCTGGAAATCTAAAAATATGGAATCAATTTTCATCCCCTGTCGATAGCACTCATTACTTCATCATTATAAAGAGCTAGTTGTGTTTCGTAAGAACGATATTTTCTGAATCTGTGCTGAGTATGTGTCAATAAATCGTTTTCTTCGGGATACTTCATCATGTTCGAATACAGTATATGTACCAAAACCCTAATCCAAATCGACGTTAGTGACATGGGCCTGCAATTCAGCGGATTACTCCTACTTCCCTTTCTGGGTATTGGTGTGACTTGAGCAAGTTCCCATTCTTTAGACACGGATCTTCCTATGAGTGAGCGGTTGTATATAATTGCTAAATATGGAGCTATTGTATCAGCGTACTGTGAATGGAACCTGACTGGTATACAATCTGGACCGGAGACCTTGCCTTTATTAAGTGATTTAAGCTGCTTTGCGACACCGAGGATATCTACTTCTGTTTTCTCATCTTGCAGTTGTTCTTGATTGTATTTCAGGAATATTTACTTCGTCTTTTTTCGTGAAGGAGTTTCGGAAAACCAAGCTTAATAACTCTGCCTTAGTGGCACTGTCGTCAGTGACTTCACCGTTGTTATCGCGCAGTGAAGGTATTGATTGCGTCTTGCCCCTTATGCGCTTTATGTATGACCAGAATCTCTTTGGGTTTTCTGCTAGATTTCGAGACAGAATATCGTTGTGGGAATTATTAAAAGCATCTGGCATTGAACTACGCGCTATATTTCGAACTTCTGAAAAACTTTGCCAATCTTGGAATTTTGCGTTCTCTTAAATTTGGCATGCTGTTTTCGCTGCTTCTGCAACAGCGATCTGATCCGTTTTGTGTACCACTGGGGTCGGTACCATCACTTATTAATTTATGTGGTATGTATCTCTCAATTGCCGTCGATACTATCTCTTTGAAATCATTCCACAACTTTTCTACACTTACATGATCAGACCGGAAGGAGTGAAGACTGTCTCTTAAAACGGCGTTAAGAGTATTTTTATCAGATTTTTTAAATAGATGTTCTTCGCGTTTCTTTTTGGTGGTTGTAAATTTTACGGTATTAAGCCTAGCAGCAACTGCCTTGTGGTCGCTAATCCCTGTATTCGTTACAATACTTGCTATTTGTCCAGGATTATTTGTTACTTGGATGTCAAATATGCTTTCGCAACCATTTACGCTTCGAGTGGGCTCATGAACTAACCGTTCAAAATAATTTTCTGGGAAAGCGTTCAGTTCAACTTCGGATGACGTTTTATGCCTGCCACCAGCTTTAAGCGTATAGCCGGCCGAAGTGTCCGAGCGGTTCTAGGACTTCAGTCTGGAACCGCGCGACCGCTAGGGTAGCAGGTTCGAATCCTGCCTCGAGCATGGATGTGTGTGATGTCCTTAGGTTAGTTACGTTTAAGTAGTTCTAAGTTCTAGGGGACTGATGACCTCCAATATTAAGTCCCATAGTGCTCAGAGCAATTTGAACCATTTTTTTAAACGTATAATTTTTCTAGCATATCGAGGATAGATTGAAATCACCACTGACTATAATTGTATGATTGGGGTACCTATTTGAAATGAGACTCAAGTTTTCTTTGAACTGTTCAGCAGCTGTATCTTCTGAGTCGGAGGGGGGGGGGGGAGGCGGGGGGGGGGGGGGGAGTCTGTAAAACGATCCAGTTAATAGTTTAGTCCGATTGTCCTCTACTCATACTATTTCGCAGGAACTATCTACTTCAATTTCGCTACAAGGCAAACTACTTCTGACAGCAATAAATGCTCCACCTCCAACTGTATTTTATCTATCGCTTCTGAAGACTGTAAGATCGTATGAAAAAATTTCCATCTGAACTTATTTCCGGCTTTACCCAGCTTTCTGTAGGTAACTGTTTGAGCTTTAGTGCTTTCTATTAGGGCTTAGAGCCCTGGTTCTTTCCCAACACAGCTACGACAAGTTACAGCTACAATACCGAGCGTTTCTGCAACTAACTTACTGTGTTTTACCTGCTCCCTTTTAGACGTACGCCCTTTCTGTGGTTCTCTGAGACCCTCTAACCTAAAAAACCGCCAAGTACCTTCAACACAGCCCCCGCTCTCAATACGCCTAAACGCCTATTTTCTGATGTGAGGTTAAAGTAGGATTTGTTCCGTTGGTTTTCCCCATGCTGTGACAGGTTTGTCAAATAGTATACAGTCAGCCTACAAATCAGAAGGTTTGGTACTCAATCATACCTCTCATTTTTGTTGTGTCATTTGTCGGTATGTAGGCGACTGCATGCGTACCTAATATGTTCCAAAAGGTGTTCACACCATGGAAGTGTTCACACCATAGGACCATTGATGATAAAAAGATAGGTTCAAGTGTTTAATATGTCCTTGGTCTAGGAACCATTTGTATACTCATCCTCGGGCTAGGAACCATTACTATACTCAATAGAAGGATCGTCTTAGTGCCACTGTCCTACAGTAAGGGTCAAAATATGAACCCTACACACTTCATCCTGTTTAGGCAAATGGAGCAAATTGGTTGGTCCTGTTTGCGTTTGATTTGGTCTACGAGGACCATTACTTCATAGGCGGTTACTCGAAAAACCCCATAAAAAGTGTTTTCTCCTTAATTTTTGCCACCAACAGCGGACGAAAACCCAGGTGAGAATTCGAAGACGAGTATTCACAGCAAAAGGCTGTAATTTTTACGATGTATACCTATGATTCCGAACAGCCTTGAAACTTTTCTTCAGACATTCAAAAGTTTTGCGATATTTCAGTTTCAGATAAGTAAACTAAGTAAATTTTAGTGACAAATACATTTCTCTTCATTCTAGTTCCACATCCTTCTGCAGCTGGGAAAAGAAGAGAAGCAGTGGAAAAATGCTCCTACCAGGGAAAAAAAATGCGACCATGTTCCTGTTTCTTTGAAAGACTGACAGAAAAGTGGGGTACTAGCTGCCTCATTCTACATCCCTCAGCACCTTGAAAATTTCCTCCAAAAGTTTGGCGTGTGAACATAGTCGCGCTTTTTTATTCTGAGAGAGAAGAGCACAGTGGGAGTGGCAAAGAGACGGAAAAAACATTGGAAGATGGTAAACAGTGGTTGTATGGTAGAAAGAGCGAAGGAGGCAATGGCAGTGTTAGAGAAAAAGATGGACACAGTGGCAGTGGAAGGTGGTTGACAGTGACAGAAAAGTGGTAGGAAAAGAGTGAAGGAGTCAGTGACAGAGAGAGGATACTGCAGTAGTAGGACAGAACGAAGGGGACTGCGACACAGGAGACAATGACCGAGAGACACAAAGAGATAATGACAATCAGTTGGGAAGAATGAGTGAGAAAGGAAGTGAAACTAAGAGCGTACGAGTTTGAGCGACTTGCAGAGAGGGACAAGTAGGTGTTAGCGAGCTACAATTAGGAACGTTTTTGGGAGTCTGAGGTGAGTTGTATACAGATCCCTCTAGTGCCATGGGTGTTACGAGTTAACAGATGTCCTACCATCCTGTCCCTTCTTCTTGTCAGTTCTTTCCATATATTCTTTTCCTCGCAATTCTTCAGAGAAATTCGTTATCTCATGAGTCCACCTAACCTTCGACATTCTTCTGTAGCACAACATCTCAAATGCTTCAGTTATCTTCTGTTTCGGTTTCCCTACAGTCAGTGTTTCTCTAGCATACAATGCTGTGCTCCAGACGTACAGTCATGCTCAAAAGTTTCCGAACGACATAAATTGCATTTCGCCTGATTCGCATGCAACCCACATAACGCAGCTGTCTAGAAGGTCCTCTAATCACTCATTGGTACAGTCGTTTGACTATTGAAAATGGTTCCAACAAGTCACCACTAGAAAATACTGCTCTGTATCGCAATAACTCAAGATGTAAAGTAATACCAAGATACTAGAAATATCAGGGAACACCTTATCACAAATAAGACTGTCTTTAAGGACAGTAAGCTCACATTTATTGCAATAAATGACATACCTGAAATGTCACTACTCCCATTATTACGTCAGAGACGTAATGCACGTAGTAAGTTCGTCGTATTCATGATTTCCCCTTCAAAGTAACATACCGTACTTGGTATTTAACACAAAATGATATTAAAAATTTAAGATATTCACGAGCAGCTAGTTGAGAATGTGTATGAACTTCAAATGACACGACGAACCGTCTCGTTCTGCATATGTGCTCAAACCCAGGCCATCCAGACTAAGATTTCGTGACTAACGAAAACTAACAGTCATTCCTGACTAGGCATACAGAGAGTGATATACCTCGATTTTAGACAGTATCGGTTAGCAAATATCAACTTCAAATTACATAAAGTAAACATTTTTAACGGACACAAATTCCTACCCAACATCTATTGTCCCTGTTAACGAACTACGGGAGATGATAAATATTGCTTCTTCACAAGTAACTTACTTGAAAAGCCGCGAGGTAAAGCTTTATGTTGGACAGGGATTCGAACCCAGAATGTAATCGGATTGTTATCGAAGCACAATCAACTTTGACATATCGGATTTTCTCGGCAGTAGCTAGATGTTTTAACTGAAATGACGAGACGAAACATTAATTTTTTCCTTCCCAGGACTTCAACCCGGCACCTATTGCTGTTATATTCTAGAGAAAACTAACGTCAAATGTGGGTTTGTTACACCAGCAGCGACACGTGAGCATGTTTGAACTAGAAATAATATGACGAAGAGTTCAGTGCTGACCGGGAATCGAACCCCACACATATCGTTTCTACACACAAACAGACGTCAGCTACCAAATTTTTCTCCACCAACAGCTCGGAATAACATCCTTGAACTTACAGTGATCTCGCAAATAGCTGTATGTGTCACTGGAAGTCAAAACGTTGGATATCGTTAGTGTTGACAACGAATTAAAATGCATAAAAAATAAAAATTATTATCCACTAGCAGATGGGTGTTCTCGTGCTAGAGCTTGATAATTCATAATGGAAACCTTAGTGCCGGTCCAGGATTCGAATCCATTCGCGCGCAAGATGTGGAGATGTTGAGGAGTCCGCAGTTTTGAACAAACAACAAATTGTGGTCGAGCTGTATTGTCACGAAGGGATCAAATTCCGCAAGGGCGGTCTGAGTTGCATTCCCAGTTCAGAACCTATTTTATCGGCATACAGAAGCTCAAATAAAAGATGGAATAAGTGTCCTGTGACCCTACATAGCGTTTGTTTCGTCACTAGAAATAAATAACTAGTATAAGAAAGGATACTTGTCGCCACTCCAGACTTTATTGTGGTTCATCCTAACGTCTACTTGTGAAACGTCCCCTTTGAACAATTCTTACACGACTGTCCTTAACCTGACACACAATATTTTGTTAGCGCAACGCAATCTGACTTTCAAAATTCCCTACAAAAGAATGGCCCTGACTAACATTAAACTATACCTTTCACAAATCACTTACCTCACAAAAATCTTCGCTGCTCAAGCTACTGCAATACAGTGAGCGCCACTACTGCCAGCTAAATAAAAGATTCAAACTATGGAAGGCACTAACTACTGATAGGGATAGTTAGCAAATGAAAGATATTAATCATCACAAGTCATAATATATATATCAGTTCATGACAAATTACAAACCTCCGCCATCTCTCTCCCCACATCCACCACTGCTGGCGGCTCACCTCCAACTGCGCAACGCTACGCGCTGTTCACATCCAGCTGCTGCTGCCCGACACTACAATGGCAGACAACAATGCAAACTAGCCACAGACTGCACACAGCACAGCCAGTGATTTTCATATTGAGCGCTACGTAACGTTGCCAATAAGAAAACATAAACAGCCTACTTACATAGAGAAAACATAAACAGCCTACTTACATAGAGAAAACATAAACAGCCTACTTACATAGCCCCCATGCTCCCCACAAAAATTTTACAAATTTTTTTTTGGGCAGTGGCCAATAATGATTTGATAAAATTTTTCATAATTACAATAACAAAGAAATCAAATGCACACACTTATTGAAACAATGTTGGTCAAAAGCTAAAATTTTCTCACAGTCCATAAAGATAGTCCTGATCATTCATCATAACAGTAATTACAGGTTTTTGTCACAAAGTCTCATTAGTAAAAGAAATTGCACACAGAAGTAGTGGATTTCCATGCAGTCTTGAAGAAGTAGTGTTGTCCTTCCAACGGAAAGATAGTGCTGACTCTTGACATGCTGACAGGTAATGGGCCACAATGGAGCAAACCCACAGCAGTGTCATTCGAAATTTTGAAGAATATTGGTAGGTAGGTCATCACAGAGCAGACCCACTGGAGTCCTGGTAGAGATTGTGGTATTGGTGGGCCGCCAGAGGTGCAGACCCACTGCAGTCCTTGTAGAAATAATGGCGTTAATGGATCATCAAAGATGTAGACCCACTGTAGTCCTTGTAGAGACGACCAGCAGCCATCTGTTGCTACTGTGCAGGTGCACAATCACCATCGAAGAGTCTTGCGGAGAATATAGCAAGTCCATAAACCACCACTTGTCCACTCACAACGTTTTTGGAATTGTCCTTAGAACCAGCAATGCTGCTTTCCAGTCCTTTGCTGAATTATTAACACACGTGCAAACACTAACAGTCCCTACTTCTCACATATTGTCCATATACTATGACCAACAGAAACGTGTGCAGTGAAATGTAACTTACAAGTTAATAGTAAGATGATCTGGTGTCAATTACAATTTTATAAATTTACAACATGAAAATACAATTACAAAGGTACAAAATACATCATTAAAGAACATAATAATACAGATAACATTTGTAGTACAGGCTTTACAAAAGAATAGAAATAGACATATACATCAGTGTTACAGGAATTATGACAAAAGTACATAGATAAAAGATCAGAATAACTTTTGAAACATCAACTTCACACATGAGCATTAGACAGAACAGAATTAATGATGTCTAACATCTTTACAAAGTAAATAACATATTATTAATGCCAATTATATTCGAGGATAACAGTATTCCTCATCATAGTGAATGTAGCTTAATATTAAAAGAAGAAAAAATTCTATGAAACTACACAGAGACAGGAAGAAAAGAACTACACAAGGGTACACAAACACATAGCGGAATAATACAAGGAAAGGACAGGGTTTGTTTTACTGCAGTATTTTGCAAACAAAACTTTCTTTACTTCTCGGAGATCTCCCTTCGTTCTTCATTATTTCCAAAAGTCCTATCTATACCTGCTTTTTGTACTTTTCTCGTATAGCCTCTCAGTGCATTTCTTCAAATTCATCGCAACTCATTCTCTTATAGGCTACCCCCTCTTAAGCTAACTTAAATCTACTGAGCTCAGATGCTAAACTAAGGGACGAGGCAATGTAGCAGCACGTAAAACAGTTATTATAAACAGCAGTTACCAAAAAATTGGAAAATTGCAAAGCAAGCTACAGTATAAATTAGCAAAAGTCAAATTCAATAACACTATGCCTGGCAAACAGCAGCAACTTATACCTAAACATGACATAGCGCAAGCAGAAAAAATAGTACACTAAAATGGCCATGTCTAATACCTATGTCACATCTTAACATTAGAGTGATGCATCACAATTTATTCTACAAAAGAAATTACCAAGTACTTGAAAAGAAAATTATAGATGCAGTTACTGGTATTAGTCCTTTCTTATTGTTCTCTCCATTCCAAGAGCTCCTTTTTCGAAAAATGTGGATCAGAAAATAATTATTTAATAAATCTGTTGACAGAAAGTGTTCACATTAGCAAATTCATTTAATTTTATTTTATGAAACCAATGCTGCAACACAGCTGGAAAACAGATGTCAAATGAAATAAGCAAAGCAAAGCATAAAAATATCATTCAATAGTCATGTGGCATTTCATAAGTTAGTAGAAATTCTCTCAACTCTCGTAGAAAGACGCTTGTCGTAATCAGGTGTGCAGATGTACGAATATTTCCCATCAATTCATAAGCATTTCAGTAATTAGCACAAAGTGCGAGTAATCATATGTTTTCAAGTAACGAGGGTGTCGCATTAGCGATGAAAGGCACACCCTAATGGCTTGTTCTCCAGGTGTTTGACACAGCTGTGTGCCCACAACGCACTACCTGTGCCGCAGAAAAGGGCTCGCAATAGTGGCTTTTTCTCCAGGCGTCTGACACAGCTGGGTGCCCGCGACGCATTACGTGCAGGTGGTCACTTAACTTTCTTACGGAAATATTTACCGCTACAGTGACAGTCTCACATAAAAACATTTCACAGGTCAAGAATTTGCGTTACAAAGCTGTAGAAACAAAATGCTATTGATATAACAGTGTCCAAAAAATTTTCATCTGCATTGTAATACATTCACACATGTCATAACTCTTAAAGTACGATTCTTGGTTTCCAACATCCTTTTTCACAGTCAAGAGTCCCTACCCACTATTCATTACTCCTTACCTTATTACACATATACGTATCCATCGACACTCGTCAATATTTCGTCATTATAAATATGAAGCATAATCAAATAACTCATATAGCCTCAGCCTATTAATCATAAACATACCTCAGCAGCATAATACACATCGTCGTCGTAAAAATAACATCATAACACCTCAGTCAAATCTCAAAATCGTCGTAGCTTCCTCCAATAATTAAAAAAATTCTCTGCTCATGTCAAAAGTGTCATCTGCCTCAAACGTACTTTAAAAATCATGAATCCATACCAAATACATCATTCCAAGCCCTCATAGTATCACAATGGTTCCGAAAAAATATGAAGAGTTCACACAGTACAGACAAAATACAATTTCGTAAGTGTGAAGTTCCAACGGTGTAATTACGTAAACATCTGTCACTGATATAGTAAAATAAATGTTTGTCTCTCTCAGTTAAATGATCAGATAGCTGTGTAATTTGGGTGTTAGAGAAATATGGTACCGATGTGTAAAGTTGTATAAGCAAATACCATATTAGCTAGGGTTCCTTGTGGTTGCCAAACACATGGTACACAAAGTAAGCGTGTACCCCCCTGAGGATTAATGTAATTATACCCTCAGGTGTTACAGATTACACCAATGGAATGAAATATATCACGGAAAACTTTCTTTCTAATTCAAAAATCTTTAAAAATAAATGTTTTAAGTATAAAATTGATCACTCAAATACGTGTACTGTAGCGCTAAATGTGCGTCTTGCTGTAAGATAATTCTGTGGAAGTGTCGTAGTTATCGTCCTCTGTAAGCTAAGTTCTGCAGAAGACAATGTACTTACCTCATGATAAACGAAAGTGAAATGCTTTGCGTATAGATATCGTAGTTATTATGCTTATTGGCGTGATGAAGAAAGTACTGTACAGTAACGTAATGTTGTGCCACGAAAAAGGGTGTCTCATTGTTGCTCCAGAAGAATTCAGAAAACTGTGCAGATATAAAACAGATACACCGCAAAAGCAACATTGTAAATTGTCACTCATTAGTAGCGTCGTGATAAAAATCGTGTAGCTGTCACATAAACTACAAATAAACCAAAATGTTGCATTAAAATCTCATTAGCAGTACTGGTAAATGTTCTAAGTATGTGAGCCTTATAGTCGTTACGTAATCGTGCAACAAACAAGCAAGAATGTACACACACAATAACACTGTGACGTCTGTTTACTATAACAATGCATTCGTCATTTCTGTTTAAATAAGTTCTCTTGGTTCTTGATTGGATATTTAACTTCAAACATTGTTGCATGGTAACAGTTTCTAAAGCATACTAGTAACGTGAAGTGAAACGTTTTATGGCAAAGACAAAGTTAAAAGGCAGATTATCTGTCAATAAATGGTTTTACATGAGAAATGTGGTGTAAACCTTTACTCTTCCTAGTACGCAGAGTTTCAACTTCAACGCAATTATCATGCGGTATTCGTCCGTGAAGAATACTGGAATCTTGCTCAAGGTTAGCGTCAATGTTATTTTTCTCTGAGCCAGCCGGCGCACGCGGCTGCCTGCGGTGTGAGTCATTATCTGTTTCTTTGTTGGCGCGCGTCGTTACTGGGATTAGGAGGCCTAACTTCCACAAATTCGCCTTGCCGAGAGGGCCCAGCTCTGTTTAAAGCTCGCCAGTTCTGATGGAATTCAGGTCTGTCGTTTTGTCGGTAGTTTACACAGTTTCTTTCGTGTCGGTCACGTGGTGGAGAATTTATCCCTGAATCGTAACTGCGCGCTGATCCGTTGCGTCTAAAGTTATTCTGTCTCCCTTGATAGTATTTATTTTGGTTCCCATATTGTCTGTTTCTCTTATTGTCTCTGTGATAGTCATTACCACGGAGAGGTGATCTTTCCCTGTAGTTATTACTACTCTGCCAACGGTTGTCATACGGGTGGTGTCTATTTTGGTCACGATTTGTGTTGTGAGAATAGCCTTGTCGTGTCCAGTTATTATTTCTTTCATCGTGGAATTGTGACAGATGTGACCTGTAATTGTTGTGCTCCTGTTTCCGCGTTCCCCGATTGTCAGTGTCAATTTCCAGTTCTTGTAACAGACCCTGAAATGCTTCAATGTCATCTTTGCAACGTCCTGCTAAAATAATATGTCGTAAATGTTCAGGCAATTTGAGTAAGCAAATGCGGATGAGTTCTGAGGGGCTGTATGGGTTTGACAGGTATTGATTCTTGTGCAACATGTCTTCAAAATATTTCACAAGACTGGAAAATTCAGATTGTTCGAAGTGTTTCATCATTATGATGTTATGTTTTACACGGTCTTGTGTAGCTTGAGACCAATATGCTGAGAGGAAGGCATGGTAAAATTCTCCTTCATTGTGGCAATCGTGAATGACCGATCGCATTCTTACAGCTGGTTCATTCTCTAAGTAGCCACACATAAATTCTAATCTGTGTTCTAACGACCAGTTGGGAGGAAAACAATGAGAGAATTCATGGAACCATGCTTGTGGATGAATGTCGTTGCCAGAATTCTTAAAAATGGTTCAAATGGCTCTGAGCACTATGGGACTCAACTGCTGAGGTCATTAGTCCCCTAGAACTTAGAACTAGTCAAACCCAACCAACCCAAGGACATCACAAACATCCATGCCCGAGGCAGGACTCGAACCTGCGACCGCAGCGGTCTTACGGTTCCAGACTGCAGCGCCTTTAACCGCACGGCCACTTCGGCCGGCCCAGAATTCTTAAATGTTTTGAATTTACGTGTAGTAATGAACAGCTTATAGTCAAAATCATCATGTCGGCAAGTCGCATGTCGGTCATTGTTACGTCGTTTCGGCGGTTCCATCTCAAAATTCGGCGTACCTTGCCAACTTCTTTCACAATTTCCGAAGTGCCCTGTGTTGTTATTTTGTGTCTGTTCCGTATTTGTATGTCCCTCTTCCCGTATTGGGGCGCGAGTGTCCTCTGAAATACGTAATTCTTGTACTACTTGTGCCAACTGATCTTGCACTTCCCGGATTTCTCTTTTGTACTGTGTATTGATTTGATTTTGATTTTGTTTGAATTTTCTAATTTGTTCATACTCTTCAGTGTCCATGAAGGCTACAGGTGTTGTGTCATTCAGATCATCATCTACCTTTATAGATAAGTTAGTGAACTGATCTGAAAGTTCGGCTACTTTATCCGATAGTGAAATCATTTCCTCTCTATGTTTTTCTGAACCAAGTTTCAGAGTGTCCATTTGTGTTGCAATCGTGTCTACTGTGACCTTTAAGTTTTCCTGAGTTTTTGCAAGTTGCATAACCGTATCGGTAGATGCAACTGAGTCAAATTTTGCTTGCAAGGTCTCATGATTTTCATGAACAATAGTTTGCAGTTCTTTTATGGCTGCTTCGTGATTCTGTAGTGCATTTTCATGACGCGAAAAAATAGGTTGGAAATGCTCACAAATTTGTGTTTTTACGTCATTACAGACTTTTTGACATTTCGATTCAATGTGATGTAACTCAGCAGTTAAATCCTCACGTGTTCGTTCAAGAGTTTGCTCCAATGAGTCTAACTTTTTAAGATTTTGTTCCATTGTGTCTAACTTTTGAAGCTTTTGCTGTGTTTGTCTCTGATTTTGTTCCATTGTGTCTAACTTTTCAAGCTTTTGTCCCATTTGTTGCATTAATTGTAATAACAATGCACTGGTGTCTGAAACATGGTCCTCAGTGCTTTTCGGCAGTGAAGTTGCACCGGCAACATTCACATTTTGAAAAGCGGAAAATGTGTCTTGACTCATTTGAGAAAACGGTGAGAACCCAAAACCTGAGTCTGCAGTATTTGCAATATTGTGTTCTGTCATTTCGGCTTCCTGAGGCGAGCTATTGCCGACCGATCGATCGATAATGCTTCCCTCTTCACTAATTGTTTCACTGTCCACGCCATTGTTTGCCGCCCGCTCCATTTCCCTATGCACGATTACCAAATTACTACTTTGAACATCAGTTAATTCATTACTCGGTGGCGCTAACACACTGCTTTCATTTTCACTGTCATTTCTCAGTTTACTTTGGAGCCTAGTGTTACGTTTTTCACACGCCATTATTGTCACGGTATTTCACACGACAACACAGAAAAACACAATTTGAAGAGCAAAAATAAGAGAACACATTAACATAACACTGAAAATAATATCTAGTTAATTACAGCTGCGAAATACTTGGTGCAAATCTATATGCATGCCACAACTGTTTTACTGTACAACAATGAAAGGCTACAACTACAAAGGAGATTCTCTCTACAATTACGCGCTAGCAATAAACAAAAGCTACACTAAATACACAAACTACAAGAAAAAATCAGAAGATTCCAGTGAGGTATCCTAGGCTAAGGGTCGACATATGTAACGTCCCCTTTGAACAATTCTTACACGACTGTCCTTAACCTGACACACAATATTTTGTTAGCGCACCGCAATCTGACTTTCAAAATTCCCTACAAAAGAATGGCCCTGACTAACATTAAACTATACCTTTCACAAATCACTTACCTCACAAAAATCTTCGCTGCTCAAGCTACTGCAATACAGCGAGCGCCACTACTGCCAGCTACATAAAAGATTCAAACTATGGAAGGCACTAACTACTGATAGGGATAGTTAGCAAATGAAAGATATTAATCATCACAAGTCATAATATATATATCAGTTCATGACAAATTACAAACCTCCGCCATCTCTCTCCCCACATCCACCACTGCTGGCGGCTCACCTCCAACTGCGCAACGCTACGCGCTGTTCACATCCAGCTGCTGCTGCCCAACACTACAATGGCAGACAACAATGCAAACTAGCCACAGACTGCACACAGCACAGCCAGTGATTTTCATATTGAGCGCTACGTAACGTTGCCAATAAGAAAACATAAACAGCCTACTTACACTTGGTAGAGAAAGAATATAACGTTTAATGTGAATTTCAGACCACAATGCCACAATACCTTCTTCATTTGGCGTAACCAGAAGAGAATAGAATCTGTCTCTCCCTATTAAAGTCATGGGCAGAAGATGGAATCGAAACCGGACCATAAGAATATAAATCTATCATCAAACCAACAGACCACCAAACAACCTTCGTTTTTGACTCATTTTCCTATCATAACAGCGTTGCGCCACACTGGATGAGACTTCTGACACACAGGCTCCCGTAGTGGAATGTTCAGTACATTCATTTACTTGGTTGACCGAATCGCCATGAACCAGCTGCTTCGGCTATCCAGTGCATACATTCTACTCTATTTTGTAATCACCGAAATAAAATCACGTAACTGCCACCTACACAGAACTGCCAACAGTGTAGGATGCAGAAATTTAAATAGGAAGTGTTCCTTTCCATTTGAGCTACTCTATTGCGCTATTTGTTTGTTGAAACAGTGCAGTGCAAAAGGAAAGCTGTTGCTGTCTGTTACGGTCGCAGTTTCGAATCCTGCCTCGGGCATGGGTGTGTGTGATGTCCTTAGGTTAGTTAGGTTTAAGTAGTTCTAAGTTCTAGGGGACTTATGACCCAAGATGTAGAGTCCCATAGTGCTCAGAGCCATTTAAACAATTTTTTTGTAACTGTCTGTCTCTCAGAAGCCTAGATCCGGCCATATGTATTATCTCACAGCCCTGTTGAATACCAAAGTTCTGGAGGGACTAATGACGTCCGGAGTAGCTGTAGCTACATGGCAGCTAGTAGCGTAATAGTAAGCATTCTGCACTGTAGATAAGATGTCGTGAGTTCGTATACATTTTTTAAAACGCAATTCTACTGTCTGCTGAAGTAATCAATTTAATGGAACTTTGAACATAATTCTCTTCACTTCTCAAACCAAAATAGTCGCATGTGGAAAAAGGGCTAACTTCTGCAACATTTTATTCTTTTCAGGTTCAATATACGGCCAGGCAGCAGATGCATCTCAAACCTTTTGTATTATGTATGGTGAGAGTTCATCGTGCCAAAATAGTCAGAAAAGTATTTTCTACATTAGCTGTCGTGTGGTAGTGGCATTTTATTCTTCTTCTAACCTTGTTTGACAGCTTTTATTCAGAACAAGTTTTCTACGTGCATTAATCAATAAAATGCATGTGCACAGCCAGACTGCTATAGATAACATCAGAGAATTAGCATATATCATTGATGATTAATTTCTCTCTCATGTTTGGTATTGTTTTAACAACACTAAAAGAAACCTTACGAAAATTGTGCACTGTATTCTAATAAATAAAATAAAACTACCGACGACAACTTTACGACGAGTCTCTTTTAATAAAACTATCTGTACACAAGTGTGCCTCTATCGGCACGAATTTGTAAAATGCTACTCACTTAGATTTCGATTAGGTCTGTGTTTAATTGGTATGCTGTGTTATGCTCAACAGGTATGCAAATGTGGCGTTTCATAAATAAAGTTATGTGTTCCTAGAAACCCAAAATTTGCTTGTCAGGAGCGGAAACAGGCTTTACCTGTTGTGCAGCATTGTAAGTTTTTCACCATTGCTGTATTGTGAAGCAGCTTGGCTGTCAGGAAGCAGAGATCTATGACCATTACTTACTGAGTCGACCTGCGAAGAGGATATGATGTGTGAAGGTTTTCTTCTGATTTCGTTATAGAATTTTTTCTAGAAATTCGCAGCTCCATAAAATAGAGGACAAAAAAAAAGCTCGCACACGCTGGTCCCTACGACGGCTAAAACTGACGACTCCCTGTACCGTTGCAACACGAGACACGTGCGGTACCCCGGGGCTACGGACGCACTGCTGACTAGAGCCACTCTCATCATGGTATTGGTCGCTCAAACTCATAACGTATCGCGAAAGATAATAAAAGTTGTCACTTATGTGAAGAAAAGCATTTCTGTAGCCAAAAAATTGAATTTTCTGTCTCAGTGTCTTAATTTACATGAGTATTATATAGCACGAGTCATTCAAATGGAAAGGGAATATCAAGGGAATTTAGCGAGTCAATGCGGTACCATACGCAGAAGTGATTGCACTGCCACAGTATTGCCAAATGTTTGTGACGATGTTGCCAATTCTCAGCTGTGCTAGGAACAGCTCTGTAGCGTTATAGGAGGAGAATCCCGTGCTCGTGTCATAGGAGGATACGGAGAGAAGGCGCGAGGTTTGGTTAGTATGCAGCGTTTTCTCCTACCAGTTGTGTCAAACATTCAGGTGTATAATCTTCCATCACGATTACAGATTCCCACAAAATATATACGAATAAAACACTTACCTTTTACTTTGTGACAAAATATTATTTCAGTACAATAAAAAGTCTTTGGAAATCAACTTTGCCCACCTGTCGCGAAAAGTAAGACAACAAACACTTTGCATCTCGAAATCGATTGCATCTATGTGCAGTCTTGTGATCATACAAGTAGATTTTCATGAACTGCACGAGAATGTAGAAAAATTCTGGTGCGAATGGAAGCTGTAAAAAACACAGTTAACTAATTATTCTGTAGCACGTGATAATCAATTCATTTGAAAATTAAGAAGAGAAGAAACTAAAAATTATGCCCATTAAGACAGAAACTAAAGTGCAGATGTGGGCACTGCAGATCTGTGCTTTTTTATCTTCAGATCTGCACAAATAATGTATACTAACCAGCGTATTCATTGCTATTGTAATGTTTCCCTCTTGTTTAGTCTTCTAATGATGAAGTGCATCGACACCCATGAGTTTGATTGTTCCTTTTATCCTTCCATCCACTATCTTGGTGTGTTATTGTTCGGTGTTCAAAAAGCTGAATATTATGCCTGCTCCCACGAGGTATTAAAACGAGGTCACAAGAAGGCTAACGAATTATAATCAAAATACAGTCAGACGCCAATTTGTCTGTCGTCATGGTGCTAAGTCGACAGAAATAGTTGGGTGTTATTGCTTGCATCACCGGCATCCCATTGTCGTCATCTCTTATTGAGATTTTCATATTACCCTGAACACAAGAATCCGAGAGAAATGTGTATATTCTCCGTGTTGAAACACCCCACATTCCATTCATCCTGGACCATTCATTACGTGCATCAGCGGCAATGAGTGATAGGAAAGCTGTTGTGAGGTGACGAATAACAATAACAATGGTAGTAATAACAAATCAATAATCAAGGACGTTTACTGCATTACAGACGATTAACAAAATACCCAAGAAAGGCTGAGTGTTTGATTATCGCACTGCATAGATGTTCTTACCATTTTGTTACTGAATTCTGTTCTGGTTGTTTGTAGAGAGAAAAGAAAGAACCCTGTAGCCATGCATATCGCTAGTACAACGAGATATTACCTATCAACTATCCTTGCTTTACATGACGAGACGAACAAGGCGTCACCGAGCTGATATTTGAAATACATTTCTGTTTTCTCCCTGTGTGTCTCTTTCTTTTTCTTTTTCTTTTTCTTTTTTGAAGAAAGCATCGAGAAGCACGAATAATAAGCAAGTAGGCATATGACCTGTTTACAGCTATTTTCATTGGGATACGTAATGCAAAAATAAAACTTTTAGATGTATTATTGCGTAATTCCAGTTATTGACAGTCTAATCGTGAGCTTGCTCGCATTCAGTGGAGTGAAACCTATCACAAAAGCAAGCAAAACACAAATATTTCTTGCACCATGTGCAACACACAAACGAAATCTCGCTGCACTGACTTGTTGTCCGATATATTGCACGGAAAACATATCTGATTCATGTTGCTAAATTCAGGTCTGTCAAATATCAATTTGGATGCGTACCAAGTGTTTAAAAGCATATCTTGAAATACGCAGAAAGGGACATAGAGGTATTCAACTGAAACATAGCCATGACCAAGATTGTAACTGGGGTCGACAGCATCGTCGTCTACCACCTTGACAACTCGGTGGGTGACAGTGCTCAGCCTGTTACTTACGTTTACTGGTATCAAAGCTACAGCATGGAAACAAAAAAAGTTAATAATCCGAAGATCATTAACTTTGGAACCCATAGTAATGTAATGCAGTCATCAGTCGAAAGAGTGGTTTGAACACCACAGTGCTTTAATAGGCACGGTCTTGTTGGAGGTGGTATGCCGTTGCTTTCCTCCGACTGTTGAGTTGACTTACCTAGCCAGTTAATAGGGGAGCCTACAGTTTAACGTGGCTTTCGGACCACAATGCACCTCGGCATTTATCACATCAAAAAACACTGCCCGAGGGGAAATGAGTGTAAAATGTCACATAAAAATTGTGAGACTGTTGAGGGATCGAACCTTAGACCTTCGTATCCGTAGTCTTGCTCTTTATCACCTTGCCACCATGCAGCCAACACTGTGGTTTCTGCTTGGCGTTAAAATTAGGATCTCTCGTTTGTGCCTGCGTTGGCACTTGCGTGTCCCTTAGGAGACAAATACGCCTCAGTTGGTGGATGAACGCAGACTTAGGTTGATAATCATTTTTAGTATTTAGCAGTACTGTACCCATTGGTGTTAAACTCGTTTTCAACCAATGATTCCCACAGCTACAGGAAAAGATCAACCTGACACAAACTGTGGGAATTTAGTTTTACAGCCTTCGTACCTGGATAAAGAGGTTTTCCTATTTGAGATATCTGTGAACGTTGCTGCATAAGACGATTTAAGAAGAAACTAAATTCCTTCAGCTACGCCAGTGTTTACATAAATCGTCTTAAGGGCACTAAATCATGGTTCGTGAATCGTTTACCGGCCGTACTCTGCCTCGTTTCGCTGGTTGGAAGGCAAAAAGCTTAGTGACAAATTTCACAGAAGGAAAAGGGGGACGAAATGTCTCCCAGTCTCCCACTGGAAGGTCATGTTGTTTTTTTTAAATGATTACAAAATCAGCTAAAACGAACAGTGAGGTTGCCAGTATAAGCACATTACTGTTGTCAATATGTTGTTGCACTGCCCAGGGCCTGTAATGATAAAGGCCCCGTTTAGGTCAGGCATATTGTATACAGAAGTGGAAGAGAGAGCACCACTAAATTCTACAATCCGTATGCATTGCATACACACAAAAATTACTGTTACAGGGTACTTATGGAGCCCAATGAGTGAACTGCGTATTTTCCGGTGAGAAAGAACACTGGCAAACAGTCTTCGCTACATTAGGTTACTTAAACTGGTGTTACTCTGAGCTAGAATTTATGGTCAGCGTCTTAGTGTAAGGACAATGAGTCGGTTGCGGGTTTTGCAACTGTGAAATACTTTCCTACATTATAGAAGCGAATATTAAATTTGAACTAATATTGCGAAAATTATGGACCTGGATAGCTTATAATGAAAATCTTTCTGTTTATTACAAAGAAAAACAATTGATTTTCTAAAAAAATCTCTGTCATACACAACTTGAAACAGGTCACGTTGAACAAATCATATGGAATAACTGACAACGACGTATATCGGAAGGCAGTAAGATCCCTTGGCTTTTGGTTTGGCAGTATACGGCAGCCATTTGTAGGAGCAAGTAAATGAAGAAAGGCGGCACGTTTTTGTTATCAAGTAACGTCTTCATCAATTACATTAGTTTTAATGTGATCTACAAGTAATTGCTGATGTTTCATATTAACATGAAAAGGATTCTGTAGACAGGGAAAGAACCTGTTCTTGGGCAACTACTTCTATAATGAGCAAAAGGCTTTAATGTTCTTCAAGCACATGCGTTCCAGCAACAGTATGAAGGAAATGATAGTAATAATGACGGTAGCTTCACACTTCACAGTGAAATTTCTCGAACTAAGAAATTTCCTGAATTAATGAAAATTTCAAAATAGCTTCACATCGAGGCCTGATGCCCAGAAGAGTCTTTACATTCTGCTGACATGAGAATAGCATAATCTCCACTTCAGAAGCTTCTTCTACTTAACCATTTAATAGACTCGCATTTTTTCCACCGTAACTAATATTGTAAGCTAAGCACGTCATCCGTTACAACACACTCCTGGCCGCAATGGTCTGGTGGAACGAACTATCACAAGTGGAATGCGTGGGTTCAGGCATTTAATTTTAAGAGGCACAAACAGATTTACTTTACCTCTGGTAACCTCAAGAGAAAGACGTTATAATCCAGAATCCTCATTAAACATCACGTTCCTTCATTCCCAACTGGGCAACGCCGATTTACGTTGGGAAATGACATAGGTGGAGGTAATGGTAAACAGAAATACTGTCGCCAGTAAACTTACTTACACTAGAAAATTTTATTTTATTTGACTAACCGATAGCCATTTAAAGGAAAAGGGCTCTTATTTTACTTGTACTTGATTGAACTAGAGACCTTTGAAAAATTTGGTGCTGGACTGTGATTCGAATTCGTATCTCCTCTTTCGAGGATCTGAATATCTCGGAACAGTATAGTTCAATCATTTAGTTCCTTTTCCCAAGACTGCAATCTTCTCTAGGTCTTCTCCAAAGGTAAGTATGTGGGTCTGAATCCTGATCCAGTACAATAATATTCATAATTTCATTTCTAGCCCTATCACGTGCACACCGGGCGGCTGGTGAAAATTAACGTGCATTTTTAATGTCTGTTCATGCGTTGCCAACAATTTCTGGTCAAACATGCACACATCTTATTGTTGGTGAGTAAGCAATTGATACTTAAGCTATATTTGTGGACGATATAGAAGAACGATAGGAGTGCGATTCGAATGACGCTCAGGCACAAAAATTTGTATCCTTATTTTAGATTCAAACACCTAGCAGCTGGTAAGAAAAACCGATACGTAACATTTTATTTTACTTAGGTAACAATCCGATTACGTGTTGGGTTCGTACCTCCGTCACAGAACTTCACATCATAAGCTTCATCTTTAAATGGATACACACTTTGTTACTTCTGAATTGAGGTATATCAGACATCTTTCGTGGTTAGTTAACAGGGATGAAAGGGTCTTGGTAGGAGTCGCGGTTTATTACAAAAACTGTCGTCTTTTATTTTCAAGTTTATATTTGGTTACTGATATTGGCGAAAGTTTCGGTAATTCATGACTAGTCAGCAATATGATATGATTAGATGAGATTAGATTAATACTTGCTCCATATATCATGAATACAACATTTCGTAATGATGTGGAACGTGTCATTTTAATGAAAGATTTCTTTACATAACAGTATTGAATTTCTTTACAACAATTTTTTACCCTCTCTCTCATTCTTTTTTATTTTTATCTCTCTGTCTCTCTCTCTCGCTCTCTCTCTTTCTCTCTGTCTCTCTCTCATTCTCTCTCTCTCTCTCTCTCTCTCTCTCTCTCTCTCTCTCTCTCTCTCTCTCTCTCTCTCACACACACACACACACACACACACACACACACACACATTCTCTTTTTATTTTTATTTGTTTGTTATGCATGACAATCGGCGAGGCACGAAAACGTCCGTGATCGAGTTTCTTAGTTTTGAGTATAGTTAAAAAGAAATATAAAAACAACTATGACAGTTACTGATTTATGAGCTTAGTTAGCAGTCAGTTCTGAGTATTATTAGTAATTACGCTGCAGTCCCTAAACCTAGTAACAGAAATGTGAATCAGACGGATTACGTATTCCAGGCCGTAGCAGCCGCGTCTTTGAGACGCCAATTATGGTAACTTCCCAGTCCGCTATACGATCACATCGGTTCGTCTTCTTCCTGCTGGTACTGTAACTGAGATTTGGCAACAAGGCAAGGTATGTTTGACAACTCTGTGATCGACGAGTTACTTCCTGGCGTGCACAGAATCAAGCCTCAAAGTTCACTTGATTTTTTCCTGTCATTTCCATTGAATAATCTGAGTTATTATCGCTTGAGGTGCAACAGAAGATTGTAAATTTGCGGTTTTCAGCCCAGCAAAGTCATTGAACGTGGCAATCGCAACTAACCTCGTCCTGTAAATAGCGATTTACGAGTTTTAGCCACTATTGGCCTCGTAAGAGGAAGGCGCAAATCATATCTATCCGCTAGCTCTGTGTTGACGTGCTGACCTTTGGAAACGCGACTGTTATGGTTCGCGTTTCCAGTCTCGCTGACTGTAATGTTTTTATCCCTTCCGTGAAACGGCTACAAGCAGTCAGATTAAACATCGATAAGCACATCGCAAGAAAATACTTTCAGCTCATAGTGCAATGGTGAAAAGCTTACAATGCAGCACAACAGGTAAAGCCTGTTTCCGCTCCTGACAAGCAAATTTTGGGTTTCTAGGAACACATAACTTTATTTATGAAACGCCACATTTGCATACCTGTTGAGCATAACACAGCATACCAATTAAACACAGACCCAATCGAAATCTAAGTGAGTAGTAGTTTACAAATTCGTGCCGATAGAGGCACACTTGTGTACAGGTAGTTTTATTAAAAGAGACTTTCGTCGTAAGGTTGTCGTGGGTAGTTTTATTTCATTTCTTACAATACTGTGCACAATTTTCGTAAGGTTTCTTTTAGTGTTGTTAAAACAATACTAAACATGAGAGAGGAATTAATCATCAATGATATATGCGAATTCTCTGATGTCACCTATAACAGTCTGAGAATGAACATGCAGTTTATTGATTACATGCACGTAGAAAACTTGTTCTGAGTTAAAGCTGTCAAACAAGGTTTGAAGAAGAATAAAATGCCGCTACCACACGACAGCTAATGTAGAAAATACTTTTCTGACTATTTTGGCAAGATGCACTCTCCCCATACATAACACAAAAGCTTCGAGACGCATCTGCTGCCTGGCCGTCTGTTAAACCTGAAAAGAACAAAATGACGCAGAAGATAGCCTTTTTTCCACATGCGACTATTTTGGGTTGAGAAGTGAAGAGAATTATGTTCAAAGTTCCATTACATTGTTAACTTCAGCAGACAGCAGAACTACGTTTTTAAAAAAATGTAGTAGCGAATGTAATAGAACACGCGACGTCTTATCAACAGTGCGCGACGCTTAACGTTACGCTACTAGCTGTGACGTAGCTACAGCACCTCAGGAAGAGAACAACAGTTCTTCCAAACCTTCGGCATTCCACAGTGCTGTGAGATAATGCATATTGCCGGATCTAGACTTCTGAGAGACAGACAGTTACAGCTTTTCCTTTGCACTGCAGGACGGTTTCAACAAACAAATAGCGCAATAGAGTAGCTCAAATGGAGAGGAACACTTCCTATTTAAATTTCTGCATCCTACACTGTTGGCAGTTCTGTGTAGGTGGCAGTTACGTGATTTTATTTCGGTGATAACAAAATAGAGTCGCATGTATGCATTGGATAGCCGAAGCAGCTAGTTCATGGCGATTCGGTCAACCAAGTAAATGAATGTACTAAACATGCTGCAAACCAATACAGGAACCTGTGTGTCAGAAGTCTCATCCAGTGTGGCGCAACGCTGTTATGATAGGAAAATGAGTCAAAAACGAAGGTTGTTTGGTGGTCTGTTTGTTTGATGATAGATTTATATTCTTATGGTCCGGTTTCGATTCCATCTTCTGCCCATGATTTTTAATAGGGAGAGACAGATTCTATTCTCTTCTGTTTACGCCAAATGAAGAAGGTATAGTGGCATTGTGGTCTGAAATTCACATTAAACATGATATTCCTTCTCTACCAAGTAGACGTTAGGATGAACCACAATAAAGTCTGGAGTGGCGACACGTAGAAACTCTATCACCAGTATCCTTTCTTATACTAGTTATTTATTTCTAGTGACGAAACAAACGCTATGTAGGGTCACAGGACACTTATTCCATCTTTTATTTGAGCTTCTGTATGCCGATAAAATAGGTTCTGAACTGGGAATGCCACTCAGACCGCCCTTGCGGAATTTGATCCCTTCGTGACAATACAGCTCGACTACAATTTGTTGTTTGTTCAAAACTGCGGACTCCTCAACATCTCCACATTTTGCGCGTGAATGGATTCGAATCCTGGACCGGCACTAAGGTTTCCATTATGAATTATCAAGCTCTAGCATGAGAACACCTATCTGCTAGTGGATAATAATTTTGATTTTTAATGCATTTTAATTCGTTGTCAACACTAACGATATCTGACGCTTTGACTTCCAGTGAGACATACAACTATTTGCGAGATCACTGTAAGTTCAAGGATGTTATTCCGAGCTGCTGGTGGAGAAAAATTTGGTAGCTGACGTCTGTTTGTGTGTAGAAACGATATGTGTGGGGTTAGATTCCCGGTCAGCACTGAACTCTTCGTCATATTATTTCTAGTTCAAACATGCCCACGTGTCGCTGCTGGTGTAACAAACCCACATTTGACGTTAGTTTTCTCTAGAATGTAACAGCGATAGGTGCCGGGTTGAAGTCCTGGGAAGGAAAAAATTAATGTTTCGTCTCGTCATTTCAGTTAAAACATCTAGCTACTGCCGAGAAAATCCGATATGTCAAAGTTGATTGTGCTTCGATAACAATCCGATTACATTCTGGGTTCGAATCCCTGTCCAACATAAAGCTTTACCTCGCGGCTTTTCAAGTAAGTTAGTTGTGAAGAAGCAATATTTAACGTCTCCCGTAGTTCGTTAACAGGGACAATAGATGTTGGGTAGGAATTCGTGTCCGTTAAAAATGTGTACTTTATGTAATTTGAAGTTGATATTTGCTAACCGATACTGTCTAAAATCGAGGTATATCACTCTCCGTACGCCTAGTCAGGAATGACTGTTAGTTTTCGTTAGTCACGAAATCTTAGTCTGCATGACCTGGGTTTTAATACATATGCAGAACGAGACGGTTCGTCGTGTCATTTGAAGTTCATACACATTCTCAACTAGTTGCTCGTGAATATCTTAAATTTTTAATATCATTTTGCGTTAAATACCAAGTACGGTATGTTACTTTGAAGGGGAAATCATGAATACGACGAACTTACTACGTGCATTACGTCTCTGACGTAATAGTGGGAGTGGTAACATTTCAGGTATGACATTTATTGCAATAAATACGAGCTTACCGTCCTTAAGGACAGTCTTATCTGTGGTAAGGTGTTCCCTGATATTTCTAGTATCTTGGTATTACTTTACATCTTGAGTTATTGCGATACAGAGCAGTGTTTTCTAATGGTGACTTGTTGGTACCATTTTCAGTAGTCAAACGACTGTACCAAGGTGCGATTAGGGACCTTCTAGACAGCTGCGTTATGTGGGTTGCATGCGAATCAGGCGAAATGCGATTCAGGTCGTTCGGACACTTTTGAGCACGATTGTACATAGACATTTTTTGCACAGATTTAGACCCGTGTTTGGTGCTGGTTGACTTTTCTTCGCTAGGAATAGCCCTTTCGCCATTGCTTGTCTGCTTTTGATTTCTTCTTTGCTCTGTCTGTCATGGGTTATTTATCTGCCTAGGTAGCAGAATTCGTTAACTTCATCTTCTTCGTGATCAAAATTCCTGATGTTTTAAGTTTCTTGCAGGTCTCATTTGTGCTACTTCTCATTACTTTCGTCTTTCTTCGATGTACCCTCAATCCGTAATCTGTACTCATTGGAACATCCCATTCAGCAGATCCTGCAATTCTTCTTCACTTTCACTGTGGACAGCAACGTCGTCAGCGAATCTTATCATTGATATCGTTTCACCTTGTATTTTAATTCCACTTTGAACTGTTCCTTTATTTCCGTCATTGATATCGTTTCACCTTGTATTTTAATTCCACTTTGAACTGTTCCTTTATTTCCGTCATTGTTTTTTCGATGCACAGACTCAATAGTAGGGGCGAAAGACCACATCCCTGTCTTACACCCTTTTTAATCCATGTATTTCATTCTTCGTCTTTCACTCTTATTTTTCTTTCTTGGTTCTTGTACACATTCTATATTATCCGTCTTTCCCTAAAACTTAAACCATATTTTTCTCAGAATTTTGAACAGCTTGCACCATTTGCACTGTCGAACATTTTTCCAAGGTCGATAAATTTTGTGAACGTTTCTTGATTTTTCTTCGGTCTTGCTTCCAGTATCAATCGCAACGTGAGAACTGACTCTTTAGTGCCTTTACCTTTCCTAAGGCCAAATTGATCGTCACGCAACATATCCTCTGTTTTCTTTTCCATTCTCCTGCATATTACCCTTATCAGTATCTTGGATGCATGATCTGTTAAGCTGATTCTGCGATAATTCTCGCACTTGCCAGCCCTTGCTATCCTCGGAATTGATGAATGATGCTTTCTGAACGTCTTGTGATATATCTGGAGACTCATATATTCTACACGCCAACGAGAATAGTCGTTTGGTTGCCACTTCCACAAATGAGTTCAGAAACTCTGATGGGATCTTGTCAATCCCTTCTGCCTTATTCGATCTTAAGTCTTCCAAAGATCTTTTAATTTCTGATTATAATACTGGATCTCCGAACTCTTCTATATCGATTTCAGTTTCTCCTTCTATCACGTCATCAGGCAAGTATTCCCCCTCATAGAGACCTTCAGTGTACTCTTTGCACCTATCCCCTCTCTTCTCTGCACTTCGGAGTGAAATTCCCATTGCACTCTTAAGTTATCATTCTTGCCTTTAACTTCACCGAGGGGTTATTTTGACTTTTTTATATCCTGGGTTAGCCCTTCAGGCGGTCATTTCTTTTTCTACTTCACATTTTTCATGTAGCCATTTTACCATAGCTTCCGTGAACTTCCTATTCAATTTAGTCCCAAGTGACTTGTATTTTTGTATTATTGAATTTCCCTGAACATTTTTGTACTTCCTTTCTTCGACAATCAGCTGAAGTATTTATTCTGTTACCCACGGTTTCTCGAAATCTACCTTCCTTGTACCTACGTTTTTCTCTCCAACTTCCGTGATTGCTCTTTTCAGAGATGTCTATTCCTCTTCAAGTCAACTTCTTATTGAGCTGTTTATTACTCAATATCGATAGGCTCAGAGAACTTCAAGAGTATCTATTAGTACCTCTGTATCCCACTTCCTTGAGCATTAGTTCCTTTTGACTAGTCTCTTAAACGTCAGCCTACTATTCATCATTCCTAAATTTGCCCAAATTCCAGAACGTTCTGAATAATTTGGAGAGAACGCCAATGCCGTCCAGTAGCATGTCGCCGTTCCCAAAGTTTGCGAACGCCGACCAAGCAAATACGTTGCCGCCTTTCCTTACAAAATTTGCTGCAAGCAATGTTTTGATCGTGTCGCTGATCCCACGAAGCCAAGTCTAACATATGAGTTCAGTTGATGCCACGCTATTGCTGTCCTAGGCCCTCGGAACAGTAAACACTCTTGTCCCGGTCACCGGACGCCTCCACTCGCCACGCATGTGGACACGGTCTCTTAGGAGAAGTTCTACATTCAGATTCGCGACCACGGTAAGGTCGGAGGACGGCAAACGAACTGACGGCCTCGCAGTTGCCGTTTGCCCACAGGGCTACTAATCTGGCCAAAGACGACGCAGCTTTCGTCCGCCAGTGAATCGGTATAAGACCCAAGACCCACTGTTCCTCCCTGCCCAAAGGGCTCAATACAGGTTCCTGCGACTTCAACTCTTCTGTCCCGATGGCAAATGGGAGTCTCTGGACCACTACAACGCTTCACTCCTAACTAGCTACTCAATAATTAAAATTGAAGTTCACATTTGAATTAACGAGAAGAATGGGTAGCCTCAGCAGTCATTACTCAGTTCTATGGATAAGTAATATTCTCAATTTTGTAATACTCCTGTTTTTATAAATGATAGCTCCCTGTCGTACTACGAATTAAGTTACTGTGCACGATAAAAATGAAACACAAGGCTTGCTACAGCGTGATGCGTTTCAGTGATCCTTATCCTCACTAGGATGTACTGGAAGTCCATACCACCTCCTATTCGCAGTGGCGTAAGAGATTTTGTGGGAGATAGCTTCCAGGAAATAATCCTTGATAAACCGGATATGAAAACACTGTTCAACTTAGTTTTGACACCTTTTTTAGAAAATGCTCTTGAAGCAACGAGGTCTACTATTAATTAATTAAAACTATGTATATAGTTGTATAGATAACTCGTAGTGCTTAGCCTACATAAATTTGAATTCCAGTTTCGCAATCCTCTGATCAAATGGAATCTTTTGATGCATATCACATTAACATTCTGTTCGATTTTTATTTTGGCATTTTTCTACAGATTTTTTTTTTGTAGTTTTAGCCCTCCTAGCCCCCTTTCAGGACGGTTCAATTAATATAATGTAAACACGATTTGCATGCGAACAGAATCGACAGTTTGTTAGGGACTTCGAATGTCATTCAGATGCACTGAATTATCCATATAATTAGCCATATGTAAAATCAAAAAGTTAATTTAATTCATAAGACGCTCGTGGCCTAGTGGTTTAAGTCTTTGCGTCTACATCGGAGGTTTCCGGTTTCGATTCCCAGCAAGGTCGGAGATTTTCTTCGCTCGGAGACTGAGCATGTGTCTCTCTCTCTCTCTCTGTGTGTGTGTGTGTGTGTGTGTGTGTGTGTGTGTGTGTGTGTGTCCTCTCCTAATCATTTCACCTCGTCTTCATCGACGCCCAAGTCGCCGAATTGGCGTCTCATAGAAATATTTGCACCAGGCTGCTGAACAACGCCAGATGGGGTCCTGCGACCAGACATGCCATACCGTCAATCTGATGAAGGGCTAGTTTGACACCATGGGAGTGACGTAACAAACCAACAGAGTGTGAGAAGCAGCCCTAGCTGAAGGTGGGAGAGGGGGAGGGGGTGGGGCTGAAATTCTTGGCGTGGTATCGGCAGCAATAGCAAGCGGGCGCTTTGACATCTGCAGATGCACCAATTTTGAAAGTGGCTCTGTACTGCTTACGCCAAGTGTAAGGGGAGCACCTGTAACGGTTCGTTTTTTTAAGGCAAGGATACAATTATACTCTAGAGGTACTTCACTAGTGTATATGATAAAACTGGTTTAAGATACATGCATCACCTGTTTTCAAGTAATGGTCTACTATTTAATCTGGATTCATCACTTGTCTTTTGCTTCTTGTTCTCTCTCTCAAATGGACGTACAAAGAGGTCCTGCACTTAGTTTTTTGTAATATGATTAATAGTTACAAATTTATTTGTTTCAGTCGTTTCATAATATTTATGATCATGTCCCACTAACTGAGAATCATTTATACGTTTCCAGTTAGTTAAGTCGTCGGGGAAGTGGTCGGTATGGTGACGCGCCGGTCGCGAGCCACCAGCACACTGTCGAATACACGTTTATATTTTCGAAAGTCAGGCCTGCAGTCCAATCTTCTTTTTCCAAAGCCCGAATATCTTTTCCATTGTCATGCAAATCGTTTACTTCGTTGCAGTTCAATATTTTCACGGTCCTGCGTCACTAAACTTTTCCGCCCTCCAACGACGACTCCTGCGGTTGGCTTTTACAGGAACTCTTATACTCCTTCTCCAATCGACGTAATGTGTACCATCTCCCGAATCATAGAACTCCACTCTTTACATTTATTTCATAATTTCATGGGATACATTACACGGTACTGATGGAGTGAGATAATTCAGTGTATCTGACATGTTTTTATGTATACCTGGAAACAAAATAAGCAAACATTTCAGAAATTTTTTCTTACTTTAAAACACTTGGAACAAAATATATATACTCTGTATGTCTATCTTTTCAGTCATAGTTGAGGGACTCGGCTGTTCAGTACAGAAGGTCAAATCAAACACCTTTCAGCCGTGGAATTTCCAAACTGTTACTTTATTGGGCTACCAGTTTCGGCTATTTATTACGCCATCTTCAGGCCCCTGTGTACAGATAACAATGGTAACAGTATGAAATAGATAACAAAAATGGGGGTGGTGGTGCAAGTCTTACATACAGTGGTAATATGTAACAACACAACAATAGCAAATTGTACAGGATGTTTACTCAAGGTTACAGATAAACTAGGGACTAGAATAAGATACAACTTATTTAACAAAACATTTCTAACGGCCCAATCCGTGAATCTAATGTAATACACTCCAACGATTACCACTAAACACTTAGTATTGAAACATATGGGAAAGGGCATAACCAACGTTATCATGAAAGTAATAAGTGTGTCGGTAAGAAGGCGTGTGGCTGAGAGATAAACTAGACCGAAAGCTGTGAAGTACTCGTAAATCCAAAGAAAAGTGCTGCAGTATGTACGCAGTAAGGTAGAAAGACAATCATTAAAATCAGAAAAAAAGCGCGTACCTCTTTATGTCATGTAGCCCTTAAGCAGGGGAAGACAAAGGATAATATAACCTACGACGGAAAAACCACCAGAAAACATGTGTCAGGCTATACTAAATTACATGAAATATGTCCGTTGGTACCTTTGCGATAAGATGGTTAATTGAGAATTCCGGGCCAGAGATTCTAAATTATTAGTGTGGGCTCATATTGACGACATTTCAGAGAAACACTGATAGCTCCCTACCGCCTGCTTAGTGTGTGACAAGCTTCATCAAAATCGTTAGTTTAGTGGGTTCGTTTCTACTATTGTTTGACGTATATACTTTGCTCCCTAGTTTATGTTAATACAGTGTGCAACTGTTCTCTTATTTTATTCCTTAATTTATCTGTCATTTGATGTTAAAGTGTTACCATTTTTGTCTGTACACGGAAACCGAAAAATAGCGCAATAAATAGCCGAAACTGGTAGCGCAATAAAATAAAAGTTTCGAAATTAGACGCACATACACACATGTCTCTGAGCACTATGGGACTTAACTTCTGAGGTCATCAGGCCCCTAGAACTTAGAACTACTTAAACCTATCTAACCTGAGGCTATCACACACATCCATGCCCGAGGCAGGATTCGAACCTGCGATTGAAGCGGTCGCGCGGCTCCAGACTGTAGCGCCTAGAACTGCTCGGCCACTTTGGCCGGCGAAATTAGACGTCTGAAAGGTATTTGATGTGTAAAATATGTATATGTGGACCTGCAACCATGGCCATCTAACGCCTACAAGGCAAGTATCTACAGGGGTTGTGGACTAGAGGTTCTACATTATTAGTGGGGCCTCATATTAAAGACATTTCAAAGAGACACAGGTAGGTCTCTAGTGTCTGTTTAGTGTGTGACAAACTTCATCAAAGTCGATCAGTTCGGTTGCGGCAGACGAGAAGTCTGCTGCATACGAATTTTTGTGCTCTGCCAGAATAAGTCTTTTACAAGATTTGACACAAACAGCTGAGCTTGGTGCTGTAAATCTGTCTACTTACTAAATAAGTTCCTTAGCAGCGGTCACCCAGGAAATGCAAACCACGTGAGTCCACATCATTGTGCACTCGTCCGTTCCTCTGCTCAGAGCAGTTCTACATCTTATCCCCTGCAATGTTGTGCTGTAGGTAACCCTTTTTGGAGTTTCGCTGAAATCTAAGAGCAGTTCTGCAATAAATTTAACTACCACTGAATATATCAATTTTGATAAAACCTCTAACAGAGCGTGGATACAGCTCAGAAACTCAAAGCCACTACGTTCTAAAACGGCACGACAAGCTATTAGTAATGTTTGCAATGTTGCCATTTTGGTCCGAGCTGCCGGAGACGGCAGACATGTGTACGTGATGTGTACTTGCTTGTGTGAATGAGTGTGTGTGTGTTCCTTTTTCTGAAAAAAGCTTTGGCCGAAAGCCAATGTGAAAGTGTCTTTCAGTTCTGCCTGTCTGCAACTTAACGTATCATCTTCAGTGTCAGTAACAATCTATCTTCTCCTTGCCTTGTTGATATTCATACCTGGAGATTCCATTATTGGTAATATTCGTTGTTTTCCTTCCTCGTGTTGCGGCGGGGCGGGTCGTGGTATCACTATCCTTTAAACAATAAGTCCACCTACCTGGATAGGCTTCAGGTTGTCTGGCATTTCTCTGTACGATGGTAGATACAGGCTTAGGCGACAAAATCAGCGATCATGAAAATTCGACTAAATACCTACCAAGCGAAGGCAATATAATTCTAGTATTTAGGTACTTGTTGAAAGTTAATGAAACCATCGAGCATTCGAAATTCTTGCAGGAGTCGTCAGAAAAAAAGTAAAAAAGTTACTTGAATTTTGATTATCCTCTTTATAACACAGGAAATGGCTATCAAGTCCGCATTTAACATCCCGACATCAATTTTTCGTTGTTACCGTGCCTGTTACAAGTTCACACCCGAAAGAAGCCAGAAGATACTCAATCCGACCCGATACTTTAAACGTCCTAAACAGTCATTGACCCACGACTACTTGCGAGTTAACGCAAACAGTCGTTCAGTAGAATTCTTGTAAAGAAGTTGCAACGTCCCCTTAGAACAATTATACATGACTGTCCTTAAACTGACACACAATATTTTTAGCGCAACGCAATCTGACTTTCAAAAATCCCTACAAAAGAATGGCCCTGACTAACATTAACCTATACCTTTCACAAATCACTCACTTCACCAAAAATCTTCGTTACTCGAACTAGTGCAATACAGCGAGCGCCACTACTGCCAGCTAAATAAAAGATTCAAACTACTGAAAGCACTAACAACTGGTACGCATAGTTAGCAAATGAAAGATTTTGATAGAGAACAAACAATGTATTTACCTTAATAGTGTTGAAAAGTCATAACATACATAGCAGTTCATGACATCCAGTCTTACAAATTTCAAAACTCCGCCATCTCTCTCCCCACATCCACCACTGCTGGCGGCTCACCTCCAACTGCCCAACGCTACGCGCTTTTCACATCCAGCTGCCCAACACTACAATGGCAGACAACAATGCAAACTAGCCGCATACTGCACACAGCACAGCCAGTGATTTTCATACAGAGCGCTACATAACGTTGCCAACAAGAAAACATAAACAGCCTACTTGCATAGCCCCCATGCTCCCCACAAAAAATTTTACAATTTGTTTTGGGCAGTGCCCAATAATGATTTGACAAAATTTTTCATAATTACAATAACAAAGATATCAAATGCACACACTTATTGATACAATGTTGGTCAAAATCTAAAATTTTCTCACAGTCCATAGAGACAGTCCTGATCATTCATCACAGTAAAATTGCAGTGCTTTTCTCAAAGTCTGAGCAGTAAAAGAAAATGCACACGACAGTAGTGGATTTCCATGCAGTGTTGAAGAAGTTGTGTTGTCCTTCCAACGGAAAGACAGTGCTGTCTCTTGACATGCAGACAGGTAATGGTCCACAACAGAGTAAACCCACGACAGAGTCAGTCGAAGTTTTGAAGAATATTGGTAGGTAGGTCATCACAGAGCAGACCCACTGGTAGAGATTACGGTATTGGTGGGCCACCAGAGGTGCAGACCCACTGCAGTCCTTGTAGAAATAATGGTATTGATGGATCCTCTAAGGTGTAGACCCACTGTAGTCCTTGTAGAGATGGCCAGCAGCCATCTGCTGCGACTGTGCAGGTGCACAATCACCATCGAAGAGTCTTGCGGACAATATAGCAAGTCCATAACCACCACTTGTGCACTCACAAAGTTTTTGGAATTGTCCTTAGAACCAGCAAAGCTGTTATCCACTCCCTTGCTGAATTATTAACACATGTGCAAACACTAACAGTCCCTAGTTCTCACATATTGTCCATATTCTATGACCAACAGAAATGTGTGCATGAAATGGAACTTACAAGTTAAGAATATTATGAACTGGTGTCAATTACAATTTTGTAACATAAGAATACAATTACAAAGGTACAAAATACGTCATTAAAGAATATAACAATATAGATAACATTTGTAGTACAGGCTTTACAAAAGAATCGAAATAACATATACATCAGTGTTACAGGAATTATGACATGAGTACATACATAAAAGATCAGAATAACTTTCGAAACATCAACTTCACACATGAGCATTAAAACAGAACAGAATAAATAATGTCTAAACATCTTTACAAAGAAAATAACATATTATCAGAAAAATTCTACAACATAACTCTTATTAGCTAAACACATTTAAGACAGGAAAAACACAAATTCACATAGCGTAATAACACAAAAATGCAGGACAGGGTTTGTTTTTAGTGTGACATTTGGTACTGCAGTCCACCCCAAAACTTCATTCTATATATCTTTCCTCTTATTTCAACATTTGTTTCCACAAAAAAATACTATCCAAGCATGCTTTCTGTATTTATACATTCACACATTCCTTACCTCATTATTTATTTTCCATTATCTTACCTCATCATTTATTTCCAGGAAAATCCTACCTAAACCTGTTGTCCCTAAACCTTACTTTTTTGTTTCATATCCTCTTTAAAAATACTTTTTTGGCCAAACCATTTTCTTATAGCTTCTCAATGCATTTCTTCCAATTCATCACAACTTGTTCTCTTATATGGCCTACTCCATCTTAAGCTAACTTAAATCTACTGAGCTCAGATGCTAAACTAAGGGACGAGGCAATGCAGCAGCACAAAAAAATTAACACAAGCAGTAATGACAAAAAAATGCAAATTGGCAAAGCAAGCAGCAGTATATCAAAGCAAATGCAACATTACAACTAATATAAGGCAATGTGCAGCAACAAGAAAAATAAATCAGTAGTAAAACTGGCTTAACAGAGTAATACAAAGTGACATTCAGTAGCCCTATGCCTGGCAAACAGCAGCAGCAAATGCAATAACTTATATCTAATCATGACAAAGCTCAAGCAGAAAAAATATTACACTGAAGACAAAAATGCATAAAATGTAAATGTCTGTTCACAAATATCTATGTCATTAAAGTGGTGCACCATAAGAAGTTATTCTACCAAAAAAATTATCAAGTAGTTGAAAAGAAAATTATGTATGCAGTAACTGTTATTAATCCCTTCTTATTGTTCTTTCCTTTCGAAGTGCTCCTTTTTCGAAGAACGTGGATCGTAAAATAATTATTTAATAGATCTGTTGACAGAAAGTGTTCACATTAGCAAATGCATTCAATTTTATTTTATAAAACCAATGCTGCATCACAGCTGGAAAACAGATGTCAAATGAAATAAACAACTATGTACAAAGCATAAAAATATCTTTCAATAGTCATGTGACATTTCATAAGTTAGTAGAAACTCTGTCAACTCTCATAGAAAGACGCTTGTCATAATCAGATGTGCAGATGTAAGTACCTTTCCACGTAATGAGCGTGTCGTATTTGCAATGCTTTCTACAAGGGAATGTCAACAGCGAGGATAATGGCCTCTTTTTTTTCGCCACCTAATGGCTTTCTTTTGTCAGACGACTATCTCTCAGCTGGGCGCCAAAAACGCATTACGTCAGGATCACTTACCTTTCTTACAGAAATATTTACGACAGCAGTTTCCGCTACAGTGGCAGTCTCATATAAAAAAAATTTCACAGGTTGAGAATTTGCGTTACAAATGTGTAGAAACAAAATCCTATAAACATAACAGTGTCCAAAAAATTTTCGCCGGCATTGTGATACATTCACGCATATACACACATTTCATAACTCTTAAAGTACAATTCTTGGTTTCCAACATCCTTTTTCACGAACCAGAGTCCCTAACTTCTATTCGTTATTCATATACATATAAACACGTAATCACATTCCTCATATATGGTAGCATCATATTATTGATCATAAACATACCTCAACAGCATAATACACATCGTTGTCCTAATAATATCATAATATCTCAGTCAATTCTCAAAATCGTCATAGCTTCCTCCAATAACTTCAAAACCTAAAAAAATTCTCTGCACATTTCAATAGTGTCATCTACCTCAAACGTATTTTAAAAATCATGCTCCCTTACCAAATACATCATTCAGAGCTCTCATAGTATCACAATGGTTCTGCAAAAATATGAACAGTTCACAAAGTACAGACGAAATACACTTTCGTAAGTGTGAAGTTATCCAACTGTGTAATAGCGTAAATATCTGTCACTGACATAGTAAAAAAAAATGTTTGTCTCTCTCAGTTAAATAATCAGATAGCTGTGTAATTTGTGTGTTAGAGGAATATGGTACCGATGTGTAAAGTTGTATAAGCAAATACCATATTAGCTAGGGCTCCTTGTGCTTGCCAAACACATGGTACACAAAGTAGGCATGTACCCCCTGAGGATTAATGTAATTATACCCTCAGGTGTTACAGATTACAGCAATGGAATAAAATGTATCATGGAAAACCTTTGTATCATTGTTTTTTCAAAAATCTTTAAAAATAAATGTTTTAAGTACAAAATTAATCACTCAAATGCGTGTCCTGTAGCGCTAAATTGTGCGTCTTGTTGTAACATAATCTCTGTCATTACTTAAGGGTAAAAAATGTGCCAAGTGTCGTAATTATCGTCGTCCGTAAGCAAAGTTCTGTGGAAGTCAATGTACTTACCTCATGATAAACAAAAGTGAAATGCTTTGCTTATAGATATCTTACTTATTATGCTTATTGCCGTGATGAACAAAGTACTGTGCTGTAACGTATTGTTGTGCTACGGAAAAGGCAGTCTCATTGTAGCTATACCACAAAAGTTACTACTAAAACATGTTTTACTTTCCAGAATAATACAGAAAAACTGTGCAGATATAAAACAGAAACACTGCAAGAGCAACATTGTAAATTGTCACTCATTAGTAGCGTCGTGATAAAATCATGTAGCTGTCACATAAACTAACCACTGTGTCATCTGGTATCTCACTGAAAGTACTTTAAATCCAGAATGTATTTTCAAGTAAACCAAAATGTTCCATTAAAATCTCATTAGCAGTACCAATATATGTTCTAAGTATGTAAGCCTTACAGTCATTACGTAATCGTGCAACTTCCAAGCAAGAATGTACACACACAATAATAATGTGATGTCTGTTCACTATAACAATGCATTCGTAATTTCTGTTTAAATAAGTTCTCTTGGTTCTTGATTGGATATTTATCTTCAAACATTGTTGCATGGTAACAGTTTCTAAGTCTGACAATGAATACTAGAAATGTGAAGTGAAAAGTTTTATGGCAAAGACAAAGTTAAAAGTAGATTATCTTTCAACAAACGGTTTTATGTGTGAAATGTGGTGTAAACCTTTACTCTTCCTAGTACGCAGAGTTTCAACCTGAACGCAATTATCATGCGGTATACGTCGATAAAGAATACTGGAATTTTTCTCAAGGTTAGCGTCTACGTTATTTTTCTCTGAGCCTGCCGGCGCACACGGCTGCCTGTGGTGCGAGTCTGTCTCTTTGTTGGCGCACGTCGTTATTAGGATTAAGAGACCTAACTTTTGCAAATTCACCTTGTCGAGAAGGCCCTGCCCTGTTTGAAGCTCGCCAGTTCTGATGGAATTCAGGTCTGTCGTTTTGTCGGTAGTTTACATACTTTCTTGTTTGTCGGTCATGTGGTGAAGAATTTCTCCTGGAATAGTAACTGCGTGTTAGACCATTGCGTCTGAAGTTATTCTGTCTCCCCTGATAATAATTATTTTCGTTCCCATATTGTCTGTTTCTATGGTTATCTCTGTCATATTCATTACTACGGAAATGCGATCTTTCTCTGTAACTATTACTCTGCCAGTGGTTGTCATATGGGTGGTGTCTGTTTTGTTCACGATTTGCATTGTAAGAATAGCCTTGTCGTGTCCAGTTATTATTTCTTTCATCGCGGAATTGTGACAGATGTGACCTGTAATTGTTGTGTTCCTGTTTCCGCGTTCCGCGATTATCAGTGTCAATTTCCATTTCTTGTAACAGTCCCTGAAAAGCTTCAATGTCATCTTTGCAACGTCCTGCCAAAATAATATGTCGTAAATGTTCAGGTAGTTTGATTAAGCAAATGCGGATGAGTTCTGAGGGGCTGTATGGGTTTGACAGGTACTGATTCTTGTGCAACATGTCTTCAAAATATTTGACAAGACTGGAAAATTCAGATTGTTCGAAATGTTTCATCATTATGATGCTATGTTTTACTCGGTCTTGTGTAGCTTGAGACCAATATGCTGAGAGGAAGGCATGATAAAATTCTCCTTCACTGCGGCAATCGTGAATGACCGATCGCATTCTTACAGCTGGTTCATTCTCTAAATAGCCACACATAAATTCTAATTCGTGCTCTAATGACCAGTTGGGAGGAAACCAATGAGAGAATTGATGGAGCCACGCTTGTGGATGAATGTAGTTGCCAGAATTCTTAAATGCTTTAAATTTATGTGTAGTAATGAACAGCTTATAGTCAAAATCATCATGTCGGCGAGTCGCATATCGGTCATTGTTACGTCGTTTCGGCGGTTGCATTTCAAAATTCGTTGCACCTTGCCAATTTCTTTCATAATTTCCGAAATGCGCTGTGTTATTAATTTGTGGCTGTTCCGTATTTATATGTCCCTCTTCCCGTATTCGAGCGCGAGTGTCCTCTGAAATACGTAATTCTCGTACTACCTGTGTCTGCTGATCTTGTACTTCCCGGATTTCTCTTTGGTGTTGCGTATTAATTTGATTCTGACTTTGTTTGAATTTCCTAATTTGTTCGCACTCTTCTGTGCCATTAAAGACTACCATTTTTGTGTCATTTAGATTATCATGTACCTTCGTAGACAAATTATTTAGCTGATCTGAAAGTTCAACTTCTTTCTCTGACTTTGAACTAATTTTCTCCATGTGTCTTTCTGAACCAATTTTCAGAGTATCTACTGTGTCCTTTAAGTTTTCCTGAGTTTTTGCAAGTTGCGTAACCGAATCGGTAGATGCAACTGAGTTAATTTTAGCTTGCAAGGTCTCATGATTTTCACGAACAATAGTTTGCAGTTCTTTTATGGCTGCTTCATGATTCTGTAATACATTTTCATGCCGCGAAAAAATAGGTTGAAAATGCTCACAAATTTGTGTTTTTACGTCATTACAGACTTTTTGACATTTCGATTCAATGTTATGTAACTCAGCAGTTAAATCTTCACGTGTTTGTTCAAGCGTGGTGTCTAACTTCCGACGGTTTTGTTCCATTGTGTCTAACTTTTGAAGCTTTTGCTGTGTTTCTCTCTGATTTTGTTCCACTGTGTCTAACTTTCGAAGATTTTGTTCCATTGTGTCTAACTTTTGAAGCTTTTGCTGCGTTTGTCCCATTTGTTGTATTAATTGCAATAACAATGCACTGGTGTCTGAAACATGTTCCTCAGTACTTTTCGGCCGTGAATTTGCACCGGCAACATTCATACACTCCTGGAAATGAAAAAAAGAACATATTGACACCGGTGTGTCAGACCCACCATACTTGCTCCGGACACTGCGAGAGGGCTGTACAAGCAATGATCACACGCACGGCACAGCGGACACACCAGGAACCGCGGTGTTGGCGTCGAATGGCGCTAGCTGCGCAGCATTTGTGCACCGCCGCCGTCAGTGTCAGCCAGTTTGCCGTGGCATACGGAGCTCCATCGGAGTCTTTAACACTGGTAGCATGCCGCGACAGCGTGGACGTGAACCGTATGTGCAGTTGACGGACTTTGAGCGAGGGCGTATAGTGGGCATGCGGGAGGCCGGGTGGACGTACCGCCGAATTGCTCAACACGTGGGGCGTGAGGTCTCCACAGTACATCGATGTTGTCGCCAGTGGTCGGCGGAAGATGCACGTGCCCGTCGACCTGGGACCGGACCGCAGCGACGCACGGATGCACGCCAAGACCGTAGGATCCTACGCAGTGCCGTAGGGGACCGCACCGCCACTTCCCAGCAAATTAGGGACACTGTTGCTCCTGGGGTATCGGCGAGGACCATTCGCAACCGTCTCCATGAAGCTGGGCTACGGTCCCGCACGCCGTTAGGCCGTCTTCCGCTCACGCCCCAACATCGTGCAGCCCGCCTCCAGTGGTGTCGCAACAGGCGTGAATGGAGGGACGAATGGTGGCGTGTCGTCTTCAGCGATGAGAGTCGCTTCTGCCTTGGTGCCAATGATGGTCGTATGCGTGTTTGGCGCCGTGCAGGTGAGAGCCACAATCAGGACTGCATACGACCGAGGCACACAGGGCCAACACCCGGCATCATGGTGTGGGGAGCGATCTCCTACACTGGCCGTACACCACTGGTGATCGTCGAGGGGACACTCAATAGTGCACGGTACATCCAAACCGTCATCGAACCCATCGTTCTACCATTCCTAGACCGGCAAGGGAACTTGCTGTTCCAACAGGACAATGCACGTCCGCATGTATCCCGTGCCACCCAACGTGCTCTAGAAGGTGTAAGTGAACTACCCTGGCCAGCAAGATCTCCGGATCTGTCCCCCATTGAGCATGTTTGGGACTGGATGAAGCGTCGTCTCACGCGGTCTGCACGCCCAGCACGAACGCTGGTCCAACTGAGGCGCCAGGTGGAAATGGCATGGCAAGCCGTTCCACAGGACTACATCCAGCATCTCTACGATCGTCTCCATGGGAGAATAGCAGCCTGCATTGCTGCGAAAGGTGGATATACACTGTACTAGTGCCGACATTGTGCATGCTCTGTTGCCTGTGTCTATGTTGCCTGTGGTTCTGTCAGTGTGATCATGTGATGTATCTGACCCCAGGAATGTGTCAATAAAGTTTCCCCTTCCTGGGACAATAAATTCACGGTGTTCTTATTTCAATTTCCAGGAGTGTATTTTGACAAGCAGAAAATGTGTCTTGACTTATTTGAGAAAATGGTGAGGACCCAAAACCTGAATCTACAGTATTTGCGAGATTGTGTCCTGTCATTTCGGATTCCTGAGGCGAGCTATTGCCGACCGATCGATCGATAATGCTTCCCTGTTCACTAATTGTTTCACTGTCTACGCCATTATTTGCCGCCCGCTCCATTTCCCTATGCACAATTACCAAATCACTAGTTTGAACATTAGTTAATTCATTACACGGTGGCGCTAACACACTGCTTTCGTCTTCACTGTCACTTCTCAGTTTACTTTGGAGCCTAGTATTACATTTTTCACACGCCATTATTGTCACAATATTTCACATGACAATACAGACAAGCACAATTTGAAGAGCAAAATAAGAAAACACATTAACATAACATTGAAAATAACATCTAGTAAATTGCAAGCGCAGCTGCGAAATACTTGGTGCAAATCTACATGCATGCCACAACAATAATGAAAGACTGCAACTACAAAGGAGATTCTCTCTACAATTACGCGCTAGCAATAAACAGTAGCTACACTAATTACACAAACTACAAGGAAAAAATCAGAAGATTCCAGTTAGGTATCCTCGGCTAAGGGTCGACATATGCAACGTCCCCTTAGAACAATTGTACATGACTGTCCTTAAACTGACACACAATATTTTTAGCGCAACGCAATCTGACTTTCAAAAATCCCTACAAAAGAATGGCCCTGACTAACATTAACCTATACCTTTCACCAATCACTTACCTTCACCAAAAATCTTCGTTACTCGAACTACTGCAATACAGCGAGCGCCACTACTGCCAGCTAAATAAAAGATTCAAACTACTGAAGGCACTAACTACTGATACGCATAGTTAGCAAATGAAAGGTTTTGATAGAGAACAAACAATGTATTTACCTTAATAGTGTTGAAAAGTCATAATATACATAGCAGTTCATGACATCCAGTCTTACAAATTTCAAAACTCCGCCATCTCCCTCCCCACATCCACCACTGCTGGCGGCTCACCTCCAACTGCCCAACGCTACGCGCTGTTCACATCCAGCTGCCCAACACTACAATGGCAGACAACAATGCAAACTAGCCGCAGACTGCACACAGCACAGCCAGTGATTTTCATACAGAGCGCTACGTAACGTTGCCAACAAGAAAACATAAACAGCCTACTTACAAAGTCCTCGCCATAATGTCTCGCTATCTGGACGAAACACATCATGCGGAATTTATGTACAACTTGAAAAGTTCACACGCGAATATCTCATAAACTAAGCCACTCGGAAAGCTCAAACTTTCAGAAAATATTCAATATTGTATTCGTTCTTCGTTGACGACACGAGAACCAATCAGACGTGCATATTTCTTCATTTTGGTACAAATTTCGTCAGCCCAGTTCCCAGTTTACCAGAAGACGGCTTTCGAGCGACTATATCGACTCATAGATCTGGTGCACTAAGCCCTGTTCAAACGCGCTGGAAATGCTGAACTCCTATTGGCCAGTATGTTAAGCAGCCAACCAGATCACCTCCAGCTCTTCTACCCTCGCGGTATTTCTAATGTCAGCCAATCAATGTACCAAAAGTAATTTAACTAGAAATGTCGTAAATCCGAAACTAAATAAAATTTGACGAAAATAAAGTACAATTCTTTTCCACAATATAAATTACTAATAAATTTAATATTCAACTCCCCTTCCGGCTGCCCTTTACAAAATCAAGCTCACTCGGACATACGTCACAAATTCCCCTACTGCACAATAACTTTCTCACGCACACATTTACATAGTTTTCGTAAAATATCACATTCTCACTTTACGTATGTCCTCCATTCACTCTCTGTCTCTCCAAAACCCAATTACATAATAATGTTCCGATGTACTGTTAATTATGTCAGAAATCTGTGGCAATGAAACTAAAGAAAATTCCCGAAAATTAGATTATGTGAACCTATCCCCTTCGTTGTAGCTTCAGCTGATACTGTAGATAAATACATTATAGTCCCTACTGGGATTCACAATGCGAGCACTGTCATTACGTGTTTTGGGTAAAAATTTTCGTCCCCAAAAGTATTGAAGTTACTGATTTGAAATTTTAGAAGTATGGTTCGGTTACCTATAGAATTTGGTACACCAAGTATGAAAAAGATGGATTAATATTTAATAGTACTTCTTCAAATTCATAGAGAATACCTGTAACGTACAGTTCGGCGCCCTAGTAGCCACAGTCAGCCGTGCCAGTGTGACAACCAAAACCTGCCTCTCCTCCGGGCTCCAAGGCAGGCTACGATTTCAAATGTTCGGATGTGTGTAAATTCCTAAGGGATCAAACTGCTGAGGTCATCGGTACCTAGACTTACAAACTACTTAAACTAACTTACGCTAAGAACTACACACACACCAAAATGGTTCAAATGGCTCTAAGCACTATGGGACTTAACATCTGATGTCAGCAGTCCACTAGACTTAGAACTACTTGAACCTAACTAACGTAAGGACATCACACACATCCATGCCTGAGGCAGGATTCGAACCTGAATCCGTAGCAGCAGCGCGGTTCCGGACTGAAGCGCCTAGGACCGCCCGGCCACAGCGGCCGGCAACACACACACCCATGCTCGAGGGAGGACTCGAAACTCCGACGGGAGTGACGGCGCAATCCGTGACATTGCGCCTCAAACCACGCTGCCACTCCACGCGGCAGCTACGCTTTGAATAAGCACTCCGTCTTCACGCCACAAGTGGCCCATCGGGACCATCAGACCGCCGTGTCATCCTCAGCTGAGGATGCGAATAGGAGGGGCGTGTGGTCAGCACACCGCTCTCCCGGCCGTCACGATGGTTTTCTTTGTCCGGAGCCGCTACTATTCGGTCGAGTAGCTCCTCAGTTGGTATCACGAAGCTGAGTGCACCCCGAAAAATGGCAACAGCACATGGCAGCCCGGATAGTCACCCATCCAATTGCTGGCCACGCCCGACAGTGCTCAACTTCGGTGATCTGACGGGAACCGGTGTATCCACTGCGGCAAGGCCGTTGCCCTAAGCTTTGAATGCAAGGTGACAACTCGTAATAATTTGCTACGTTACAGTGTGTGAATCAAGTATACAAATAACGTATGAAAATAGATGTAATGTAAATAACTTACATAAAGCATGCTTTAAACAAACCATAAAAGAGCCTCTAGTTTCAGAATAGCATCACAGGAATATAATAATTTGGAAGATATCGTAACAGCTAACTCCGTTTACCGTTTCGTGGTTTGTTTTTCGCTACTGTTGAGATAATTGTAATAAGACAATAATCAAAAACTGGACATCAAGCTATGATGATTCGATGGCGTTAGCTGTTTGTTTCATATTGTCATTAGATACTGAAATCACAACCTACGGGATAATTTAGTACATGATTCTAGGCTTCCGTCCCTTCACAGGATGATAAGAAACTACAGCATATAAAATAATATTGCTTCGAAAATAATCAGTAGTGCAGCTCTATTGTCGTGATATGAACTTTCCTCACCTCGTTCATTCATTGTGAGAGCACAGAATTTTGCCCTGAATGCATGGACTCCAGCAGAATCTGGTGAGGCGCTGCGGCAAACTCTTCGGGTGTGGGGGGCCGACTGGCCGCGTCCAAACGTCTTGTGGCAATTTGCATCACAAATCACTGTGGCGGTTACCAGGCGACGCGGCAGTCGGGCGATGCTGTCAGTAAGACGCCGCTAGAGTGCCACGACCCAGGCTGAAGGATTTCACGGGATTTGGAAAGTAGAAGACTAAAGGATCTACATCTACATGCATACTCGGCAAATCACACTTAAGTGGCTTGCGCAGGGTTCACCCTCACAATAATTCTCTATTATTCCAGTCTCGAACATTGCGCAGAAAAAAACGGACACCTATATATTTCCGTGCGAGTTCTGATTCCCCTTATTTTGTTATGATGATCGTTTCTCCCTATTTTCGCATTCGGAGGAGAAAGTTGGTAAGTGAAGTTTCGTGAGAAGATTTCGCCGCATCGAAGAACTCCTTTCTTTTAATGATGTCCACCGTAAATCCTGTATCATGTCAGTGACACTGTTTCCCCTATTTCCCGATAATACAAAACGTGTTGCTCTTCTTTGAACTTTCTCGTGTACTCGCAGGCCGCTGTGACCGAGCGGTTCTAGGAGCTTTTAGCAGTCATGTGGATGACCTCACACTTTCCATTATTTAGGATAAAATGCTAATTTGCACGCCATACATATATCTTTTCTAAATCGTTTTGCATTTGTTATGTTTTGATCTTCTCATGACTTTACTTGACGATAAACGACAGTCTTTGATTAGTAGTAAAAACGTCCTTGGACCCTGGTTCGAATCCCGCCACTGCTTAAGTTTTGATTAATGATCAGCACTGGCGGACAAAGACTTCAGGCATAAGAAGTCACCCTCATTTTCCAACGGCCTTGTCAAAGAGGGTGGAAGAGACGACGGAGTTTCAAGGTACTCTCTTGTCCTAGGGGTGGGAAACTGCCCCTAAAGGCGGAATAATCAGCAATAATCAACCCCATGAGGATGCAGAAGGCAATGGAAACCACTGCATTTAAGACACGCAACGTGTATCCACATTATATGTGGCCTGTAACTTAAGAAGTGTCGTGATATCTCTCCATTCGCAAAAGATTCCGGAATAGTCCCCCATTCGGATCTCCGGGAAGGTGGGAGGTTATTATGAGAAAAAGATTGAATAATCAAAGGAAGGATAACGTTATACGAGTCGGGGCGTGGAATGTCAGACGCTCGAATGTAGTAGGGAAGCTAGAAAATCAGGAAAGGGAAATGTAAGGACTTACTCTAGATTTAGTAGAGGTCAGTGAAGTGAGATGGAAAAAGACAAGGATTTCTCGTCAGATGAGTATAGGGTAATATCAAGAGCAGCAGAAAATGGTATAACGGGAGTAGAATTCGTTATGAATAGGAAGATAGGGAAGAGTGTGTGTTACAGTGAACAGTTCAGTGATAGGGTTGTTCTTACCACAATTGACAACAAGCCATCACCGACAACGATTGTTCAGGTATACATGCCGACGTTGCAAGCTAAAGGTGAAGAGATAAAGAAAGTATATGAGGATATTGGATGAGTAATACAGTATGTAAATGGAGATGAAAATCGAATACTCATGGGGGACTGGAACGCAGTTGTAGGGGAAGAAGTAGAAGAAAAAGTTAAAGGAGATTATGGGCTTTGGACAAGGAATAACAGAGGAGAAAGACTGATTGAGTTCTGTAATAAATTTCATCCAGTAATAGCTAATACCCTGTTCAAGAGTCGCAAGAGGAGGAGGTTACTTGGAAAAGGCCGGTAATGCGGGAAGATTTCAGTTGGATTGCATCATGGTCAGGCAGAGATTCCTAAATCAGATGCTGGATTGTAAGGCGTTCCCAAGAGCAGATATAGGCTCAGATCGCAATGTAGTAGTGAAGAAGAATAAGCTGAAGTTTAAGAGATTAGTCAGGAAGAATGAGTATGCAAAAAAGTGGGTTACAAAAATACTAAGGAATGACGAGACACGCTTGAAGTTCTCTAAGGCTATAGATACAGCGATAATGAATAGCTAAGTGGGCAGTGCAGTTGAAGAGGGATGGACGTCTCTAAAAAGGGCAGTCACAGATGTTGGAAATAAAAACATAGGTACAAAGAAGATAACTGCGAAGAAACCATGGGTAACAAAAGACCTGCTTCACCTGAAAGGTGAAAGAAGGAAGTACAAAAACGTTCAGGAAAATTCAGGAATACAGAAATACAAGTCGCTGAGGAGTGAAATAAATAAGAAGTGCAGGTAAGCTAAAACGAAATGGCTGCATGAAAAATGTGAAGAAATCGAAAACGAAATAACAGTCAGAAGAACTGACTCAGCACATAGGAAAGTCAAAACAACGTTCGCTAAAATTACAAACATGGGTCGTAACATTAAGAGTGAAACTGGAATTCTACTGTTAAATGCAGAAGAGGGAGTGTATATGTGGGAAGAGCACACTGAAGGCCTCTACGAGGGGGAAGAGACAGGGGTAGATTTTGAAGAGACAAGGGATCCAGTATTAGAGTGAGAATTTAAGAGAGATTTGCAGGACTTCAATGCAGTATATACATAAATGCGAATGCTATCAGTAAATTGCTTGCTATATTCCTTGCATGTATCGAAGTACTGAATGAACAACCTAGGAAGCGGCGCATTTGTTTCCTATGTCGTTTTTTCGTTCCGTCTACACCACAAGGACTCGTAGATTACTTTGATGAATATCTGCCAAACAGCCTAGCCTCTGATACTCGTATCCAACAAACCGCTTGTCAACATTTCAGCTCGCCTGGACTGAAAGATGAAGTCATACTCGCTACTTCGAAAAGAGTAAAAACAGAATTACGACAGATTAAAAGTCCACGGTTTACAATAACATTATTTTGTAATATGAATCCATATTGACAATTAATTGACCGTGATTGTTTCGAAAGTATGAAAGGTTTCCAGATACCGCTACTAATCACAAAACTTGTTGACTACTAAATTATTTATTTAGTGACATTTTTCGAGGTGCTACCTCATCATCAGGGTGTACTGGCAACACAAAAACGTTTAACATAAGTGTATATAGGTAATAAGTTTCTGTACACGTCTGTTGTGATCATTCTGTGGAGAGAGAGAGAGAGGGACGGATAATCTAGGATTAGGCGATGTCACTTTTTATATTGGGACAATCACTCCCTTCGCACCTGTAGCTTGGTATTCTTCTTGTGATATGCTGAGGTATCGCTGATTCCACCGCTCTCTTGAATTTCACTATTGCTCGCAAACTTCACAAGGGTGACTTTATAACACGAATACACAAAACAAGTCAGCTGTCGAGAAAACGAGATGGTGCTCAAAACAAGGCTACTTTCGATTTGGATATCTATATGTCGATACTGGTGTTGTCAGGAGAAATATCTTCTGCATATCTTGCAGTCGTATTACTGATGTTGATTGGCATAATATATTACAAAATGAATGACTGTGCCAGTTTTATAATACAAACGACAGTATAAAAACTTTTTTTTATTTTAAGAACTACAAAGGTACTTCTGGGATTTGTACTCATATACAACCTTAATGTCATATACTTACTATTTTAAAAGTACTGAATTCAAATTCGTAAAGAAGTGTGAATTTTTTTAACTCTCTCATATCATTTACGATGTCATTTCTTGACTTATTGCCATGGGTGAATATTTCCATTTCTTGCAAGATGTCCATTCTCCAGGTTATTTCCAGAGTATGCAGTACTTCGAGGTCGTTGTCTGCTGCAACACCGTGTCCTGTTTCATTTAAATGTTTTGGTATAGGTGACTTATTAGCTTTATCGAGTCTGAAACAGTCAATGTCTTCTTTAAAACTGGTTTTAAAAATTCTTCGCGTTTGTCCAATGTAGTATTTGTTGCAATGATAACATGTAATTTTATAAATTCCTTATTTGCTCAGTTTTTCTGTATGTTACTTGATGGCATGGGCCAGTTTCTTAAGTTGTTGTGGGTGGAAAAACTGACCCTGATATCGGCTACAAAGTTATGAGAAAGTTGCATTCAATTTTCGAAAACCAATACGAATTTTAAAACCTCTTTTTCAGAGAAAAATAGCTACCAAGCATTTCAAGGTATCTGAGATCTTCATATTCCACCAAATGCAAAGCTGATTTCCCTTGATGTAGTAAACTTATACGACAGGTTACCTACTTGCCGCGCAGATTGACAACACGACAGGCAGTGCAAGAAACAACATTAAATTGAAACGAATAAGGCTTTCAAACATTGTAGTTCGTGCAAATGTTCGCTTCTACCAGTTCCATAAACACAAGATGTTAAGGTCTCTCGGTAGCCACACGCACTGTTTGTGAAACGCTACACGAATACGTGGCAGCTTCGAGGTTCCTTATACACAGTGTCACAGGAGGAATGTTCAGTATTCAGTGGTATGACAGGAAAGATCATTCGAAGCAATAATGTCTAGTAAACGTGGGTTATAAAATGCGTACCTTAAGAACTATAAGCACTTCTTTTTACAGTATAAGAGATGTGTTTCACAGTAGCGAAGATGAACAAGTGCTCATAAGTAATAAGGTATGCGCGTTAGAGCACTCGTTTACTTGACATTTTTCTTGTTTTGATCTATATTACAACCTCTCAAAATATGGAAAGCAAACAGCTTGGAATGGAAAAGATTTGTTTCAGAGTATCCAAGATCAAGAAGTATGCACAGCTCTTAAGGTATGCTTATAGAGCCCATGTTTGCTAGACTCTGAATGAATGTCATATCTCTCAATATTGACCACTCCTGCAACGACATCCTGTATGCCCACCGTGTCATCCGGAGCGGACCGCGTCTAAAATACTAGCGCTCCCACCTCCAGTGCTCAAAATGTATCCTTTCTACATGCTGAATTATTAATAACTTCTTCTATTGTGATCTTATTACCGTTTTAATTTTACCTATGGTAAATCTATACTTGAAGATTTCTCATTTTGTATGGATGTATGTATTGAACTGGGGACCTAGAAACGACGGAGAGGCTTCGTCCCTGCCGTAGGCGTCAGTGGTACACAAGCCCGCCCTCTTCCCCCCCCCCCTCCCCCCAACAGGCTACAGCAGTCCACTCACCCCACCGCCACCCCACACCGAACCCAGAGTTATGGTGCGATGCGGCCCCCAGTAGAAACCCCTGGAACGTCTCATACCAGACGACCTTAACTCCAAATCTTTACGTGGTAGAATAAGTAGTGCCACCACCTTTGATCTTACGAGGTATGATAATCTACTCCTTATCACTGGTTCCTAGAACTTTAGAAACTGAGCGCGCTTTTCATCTGGCGGGAGCACTGTCTTGGTATCGTCAGCAATGCCCTAGTGCCACTGGTCACACGCAGAATTAGTATGCAGAGAGGTGGTGTTGGAATTCCACAAGAAACCATCGTGCGCAGTCACGTCATACATTAATTGTCAGAAGAATTTGGTAGAACGTATGAAAGTAGTATGAAACTTGGAAGTATTACGTTGGGGCGTAGAGTAAAAGTGATTTCTGCATCGGTTTATCTTGTAGCTAGCGCACGGGATTAGTTATTAAACTTACAGTTGAAATAGCATTTTTAGCAGTAACTTTGACGGCGGAAAATATAACTAAAAAACGCTTCCGTGGTCAACGATTACCTAGTAAACTAGCATGAAAGTGCAATAGATCAATGACTACTTCAGCAGGAATGTGAAATGAGCTTCACTGTTAATACAAGAGTGGATCAGGCTAGGCATTGTTATGGAGTGCGTTTTGTGACAAAAATGATGTTAAAACGAAGTAATATTAGTCTGCACTGTTCTTATTTCAAGGTGGCGATTTCCATCTTTCAATTTGGAGACTTCAACATTTGAAAAGTATAAGAGACGTATGTTCGTACTAGGTGCATGATCAAGTCTGTTTAGAAACGAAATGTGTTCTCTCTGTGAAGCTGCAATACCCGTGTCGACAGCCACACAAGAATAATGAAGATATACTCGTAAAAGAGCTTGTACAACACTGACAGTTCCTTAGCAGATTGTCTCTCCAAATACAGAGGTATCAGATGGCCTACACATACAACTTCCCCGCTTGGCGAAGAACGAAACTCTGTCTCGAAATCTGGTAGAAAACGCAAAGAGATTTTGGTTGTATGTAAAGAACACTAGCAACAAAACGCAGTCTGTACTTTCACTGCTTACCTTTACTGCACGATAAAAATGGTGACGCTACTGATGACAGTGCCAATAAAGCGGAGTTACTGAATCCAGTTTTCCTAGACTCCTTCACAGATGAGGACGAAGTAAATATTCCAAAATTCAATCAAGAACAACTGCTAACATGAGTAACTGAGAAGTAGATATCATCGGTGTAACGAAGCCGCTTGAAGCACTTAATAAAGTTAAGATCTCCAGTCCGGTTTGTACACCGTCAGCTTTCTTTCAGAGCATGCTGATACAGTATCTCCATATATAGCAATTATATATAACAGCTCATAGAAACACCCATACCCAAAAACTGGACAGTTTCACAAATTGCACAAATCACACCAATTCCCAAGAAAGCAAATCGGATGAATTTTCTGAACTACACACACATATCACTAACGTCGATTTTCCACTAGGATTGTGTTCGAACATTAAGAACTACCTTGAAGAAAACGATTTGTTAAGAAGTAGCCAACAAGGATTCAGAAAATATCGTTATAGTGAAACTCAGCTAGCTACTTATTCTCACGACGCGGGCCGGTGTGGTCGAGCGGCTCTAGGCGTTTCAGGTCGGAACCGCGCGGCAGCTACGGTCGGAGGTTCGAATTCTGCCTCGGGCATGGATATGTGTGATGTCCTTAGCTTAGTTAGGTTTAAGTAGATCTAAATCTAGGGGACTGGTGACCTCAGATGTTAAGTCCCATAGTGCTTAGAGCCATTTGAACCATTTTTATTCTCACGAAGTAATGACTGCTATTGACAGAGGATGTCAAATTTACTCCGTATTTTTAGATTTCCTGAAGGCTTTTTGACACCGTTAATCACATGAGACCTCTAATCAAAATACGTGCCTGTGGAGTATCGCCTCACCCGTGTGACTGGATTCGTGATTTCCTGTCGGAAGGTCGCAGTCCGTAATAACTGGCGGTAAATCATCGAGTAAAACAAAAGTAATATCTGGCGCTTTTCAAGGACCAGCTGAAGGCTCTCGTTGTTCCTGATATACATAAACGATTTAGGAGACAATCTGAGCAGCACTCTTAGACTTTTTGCAGAAGATGTTGTCATGTAAAGTCATCCGATGTACAAAACCAATTGCAAAATGATCTAGACAAGATCTGTACTGTGAAAAAATTCGCAATTTATTCGAAATTATGAAGTGTGAAGTAATCCACACGAGCACTATAAAGAATCCGTTAAATATCAGTTACACGATAAATCACAAACCTAAAGCCTGAAAACTCAACTAAACACTTAGGTTATAATTACAAATAACTTAAACTGAAACGATCATATAGGTAATGTTATGTGGAAAGCAAACCAAAGACTGCGATTTATTGGTAGAACACTTAGAAGATGCAGGAGGTCCACGAAAGAGCCCGCTTGTACTACACTTTCACACTTTCTCGAGTACTGCTGCGCGGTGTGGGATCCGCATCAGATAGGACTGACGGAGAACATCGAAAAAGTTCAAAGAAGGGCAGCTCGTTTTATATTATCATGAAATTAGGAAGAGAGTGCCACGGATATGATACACGAATTGCGTGGCAGTGAGTGAAACAAAGGCGTTTTTCACCGAGGCAAGACCTTCCCATAAAATTTCAGTCACCAACTTTCTCCTCAGAGTGTAAAAATATTTTGTTGGCGCCCGCCTACGTAAGGAGAAATGATCATCATAATAAAGTATGAGAAATGAGAGCTCGCACGGAAAGATTGAAGTGTGAAATTATAATGAAATCTAGGTCGTTCGCTGCTTACAGGCGTTGATAAATATCAACGCATCAATGGGGAAAGTTGAAAAATAAATGGGTGTCCCAACCGGGACTCGAAACTTTTTTTTGTAACTAAATATATTAATTTAAATTTTTAACAACGATACATTTTTAAAACATTTCTTTCTACTAAGATATTCCTACAGTTGCTTAACATTGCGGTCGTTTTTTATAGGTTTTCGTTTGTATATTCTTTCTTTTGTATTTTTCTCTTATTGCTGTTCCATGGCCAATGGTCGTCTTTTTTTGTGGGTTAACCATTGCAGAACGGGCATAATACTTCTGTCTATCGTCAAAATATTGATTATGAGTTCAGATTTGTGTATGTGATGCACTTTGTGGTACTACAGGCACGATGTGCGTGCGGGTTTGATATCTTCCTCTAGTCAGCACTGTTAGGTGGGACAGTATGAGAGGAATCATCAGCATGGCAGATGGAGCAGAAGTGGGAGAAATTTTTACATATACTACAAACTAAAGGTAAATTGAAGAAGAAAGTAAAAATAATGTTATATTATAAAAGAGAAGCAGAGACGAGAGTACAAATTTTATAAAGTACATAGTAAAGGAAACCTTCGTTCTTTTAAGAGTATTTGGTGCTTTCCACTAAGTAATACTAGTATCCTAAACAATATTGTACAAATAGTCCGCCCCGGTAGCTGAGTGGTCAGCGTGACAGACTGTCAATCCTAAGGGGCCGAGTTCGATTCCCGGCTGGGTCGGAGATTTTCTCCGCTTAGGGCCTGGGTATTGTGTTGTCCTAATCATCATCATTTCATCCCCGTCGACGTGCAGGTCGCCGAAGTGGCGTCAAATCGAAAGACCTGCACCAGGCGAACGGTCTACCCGACGGGAGGCCCTAGCCACACGACATTTCCATTTCCATTGTACAAATAATGAAGAACCCGGGACCTCCTGCTTATATGGCAGACACTCTATCCGACTGAGCCACCGAGGACACAGACAATGGTACGACTGCTCGTGCTATTCGTCCACGAGACTCAGAGGGCCATAGACACGGGTTCGCGGGTAGATGCCATGTTTCTTGGCTTCCGCAAGGCGTTTGATACAGTTCTCCACAGTCGTTTAATGAACAAAGTAAGAGCATGTGGAGTATCAGACCAATTGTGTGATTGGATTGAAGAGTTCCTAGATAACAGAACGCAGCAGGTCATTCGCAATGGACAGAAGTCTTCCGAAGTAAGAGTGATTTCAGGTGTGCCACAGGGGAGTGTCGTAAAATCGTTGCCATTCACAATATATATAAATACCTTCTGGATAATATCGGAAGTTCACTGAGGCTTTTTGCGGATGATGCTGTAGTATATCGAGAGGTTGTAACAATGGAAACTTGTACTGAAATGCAGGAGGATCTGGAACGAATTGACGCATGGTGCAGGGAATGGCAATTGAATCTCACTGTAGACAAGTGTAATGTGCTGCGAATATATAGAGAGAAAGCTCCTTTATCATTTAGCTACAACATAGCTGGTCAGAAACTGGAAGCAGTTAATTCCATAAATTATCTGGGAGTAGGCATTAGGAGTGATTTAAAATGGAATGATCATATAAAATTAATCGTCGGTAAATCAGATGCCAGACTGAGATTCATTAGAAGAATCCTAAGGAAATGCAGTCCGAAAACAAAGGAAGTAGGTTACAGTACACTTGTTCGCCCACTGCTTGAATACTGCTCACCGGTGTGGGATCCGTACCAGATAGGATTGATAGAAGAGATAGAGAAGATCCAACGGAGAGCAGCGCGCTGTATTACAGGATCATTTAGCAATCGCGAAAGCGTTACGGAGATGACAGATAAACTCCAGTGGAAGACTCTGTAGCAGAGACGGTCAGTAGCTCGGTACAGGCATTTGTTGAAGTTTCGAGAACATACTTTCACCGAGGAGTCAAGCAGTATATCGCTCCCTCCTACGTATATCTCGCGAAGATATTTCGCGAAGAGACCATGAGGATAAAGTCAGAGAGATTAGACCCCACACAGAGGCATACCGACAATCTTTCTTTCCACGAACAACACGAGACTGGAATAGAAGGGAGAACCGATAGAGGTACTCAAGGTACCCTCCACCACACACCGTCAGTTGGCTTGCGGAGTATGGATGTAGATGTAGACTTATCTCTTGCACGTTCCCCGTGAGACCCACACTTCCAACTTACTGTCCACTCACTACATTTGTAGTGCCCCTGCCCACCATACTCATTACTCGCGCAATCAATCTACTGGTTCCCGTAAGAGTTCGGGCAATGTGAATGCATCCGCACTGAAGACGATTATTGGCCGGGAAGGCTTACCTATATGAATATGGTAGCTATTCTTTCGGACACGTCCGAAAGACTAGATACCGTTGGTGATCTTGCAGCTCTGCAATCGGTAGATTGACCGCCGCGAGTAATGAGCATACTGGGCAGGGGCACTACAAATGTAGTGAGTGGACAGTAAGTTGGAAGTGTGGGTCTCACGGGGAGCGTGGCAGAGATAAATCCCTACAGTCGCTCTACCGTCTGTGTCCTCGGCGGCTCAATGGGGTGCCAACACGGTAGCTCAGCGTGTTCAGTCAGAGGGGCGGTGGCCCTTTGTAATAAAAAAAAACTTGAACGGATGTCCTATGACGTCCGCCCAGACCAAACGCAATGAACATTACCGAACGAAATAAAAAAAAAGTTAGAGCGTCTGCTTTGTAAGCAGGAGGTCCCGGATTCGATTCCCGGTCGGGGCACACATTTTGAAACTGTCCATGTTGATATTTATCAAAGCCTGTAAGCAGCAAAAGCTCTAGATTTCATTATAGCTTCATTCTTCGAGAGCTGGAAGATCACCAGTGATATCTGTACAGATACCAGATTAAAGTGCCGCTTTTCCCGCGCTCTGTTCGAGAGTGTAACGGTTGATAGTAGCTTGAAGGTGAATCGATGAACCCTTCGTCAGGTACTTAACTGTGAATTGCAGAGTAATGGTGTAGCTGCAGATGCAGATGAAGGTAGCTGGGATTCAAATAGCAAAACGCAATGGATAGTTTATTCTTACATCAGCATTAATATTCTAACAGCAGAGCTGACAGAAAATCAAAAGTTACTTCAGTATTGCTACGTACAGTGAGAAGTATTGGGTTTCATATTATTGGTTTCCACAGCAGCGTTTACTTACCTGTACCATTTGTACAAAAGAGTAAGTCGTGATTCTGTTGCATATAACACACGGGAATTGGCAGAATTATTCCACATTTGTCAAGAGAACGGTCTCTGTTCGAAAAGTGCACATTGCAGCGCTAGAGAAAGTAAATAGTACATTGCTGACCCCTAACACTGTAAGAGAGGAGAAATAATAAAGTTCGTTTGTTGTCTGCGTTCAGTTCAGCAGAAACAATTTGTAGGTGATTCACAGGTAAAGAGAAAGCGAAATTTAGTACACAAAGATGCCACCTCTGCCTGCAGGAATATCTGTGACCCAGCTGATTGTGGAACTGAGTGCGAATGACGTCATTCGATGGTGTTTCAGATCTATGTAAGAGTTCATCAGTTATAGTGATTGGAAATTGGAGGACAATCACGACCAGATGATTTCAGTTGGTGAGATGTCTTGAGAACGTGCCGCCCAGGGGAACAGTCGAATTATCTTTGTATTGAGATAGTGGCGGACAGCACGAAAAACATGCGGTTCTCTGTTACCTTGTTGAAAGATAACAACATGAACGTATCGAAGACCGAGCATAGCCGGAGGCATTGACATGTCACAAAATCAATGCCTCCTGTTCAGATTACTTGCTATGTGAATCAGAGGTAGTCGTGTTGTGCATCCACGGCATCCCACATCATCACGGTACATGCAGCGTCCGCGTAACGATGACTGTAACAGGACCAGGCACATCTGTGTAGGCCTATTGGAATGCAATTTGGTCGGAGTTTGGCGTTTGAATTACACGCTCGTGCGGCATGCGACGGAAGGGAGCTCACCCGCTGCCTCTGGCCGCTGGCCGATGGTGTTTTCTGCTCTGCCGTAAGCTGTTATGGCCTCGGGGCCCTATGATCCCCGCTGGATCCATCCGCATGGTTCAGACAAAGTGCAAACCACGTGAGGGATTTTTGCAAGACCGTGACGTCAGCAGCCACCGGCCGTTGAACCGCCAATTGCTTTATCATTTGCGCGCATGCACCGCAAACCATACTATGTAGAGAACCACATGACGTTTCATTTGGAATAGGGTTTCATCACGCATCTAATGATATCAGCAGAGTGTCTTGTATAAAATAAGCCATAGAGACAAAACGATTTACTTATAATGTTTGCACATCAAAAATCTTTCATTCTTAACATCGTCACGTCACCAATTGGGCTGAGCAATCAAATTAGTGCTTTTAATAAGGAGTATCGAGTGAGATAATCATACGATTCATAACTCTGTTAATTAAGATGAGAGAATGAATTTAACTGGAAATTAATAAAATTCAGCGTAACTTATGAAAGAAGAAAGATACGCTTACAGCATGGCACTGTGTGTTGGCAGAGAGTACTAGTAACTATATACACTATTCTTAATTGTTAAATTATTATTTTTTGTTAACCATTTTTTTTGTTTAATATTAAATTCACAAATGTTTGCCTAGAGCTAGAATTCCATCAAATGTACGTAAATTCTGAATATAGCAATGAAAAGAGGAGAGAAAGCCTGATGAAAATAGTATAAGATTCCAAGAGCATATACAATTTTCGCCGTTAAAATTTCTGACTGTGAGTAATTAAACTCGTCTTTATGGGCAGGCTATGGTACTTAGAAGTCATCATGATACAAGTTTTTGAGGTAGAACATAAGCGTGTACTTAATGGCGGAACCGGAATTTCAGTTACATGTACGTATAAAAGTTGTAAATTTATGGAGGTGTTCGTATAAGGGACACCTGGGACGTCTTTGGGTACACTTTTCGCGGGTAGCAGACGCTGAGAGGTATAGGAAGGGCTAGTTTTAGGAATAGGGTGGCTAAGGCGTTAAAAAGGCTGTGGCCTCGTTGCTCGTGATCTGTCTGTCGTCCATCGCAGCGTCGTGGTTGTCTGTCTGCCACAGCCTGGTGGTTGGTCTGGTTTTTGAGGTCGGTCGGTCGGTGTGAACGTTAGTCCAGCCGGGACTTGATTGTTTGAAAATGTTCCACGTTCCGTGTAGACTCTGACGAATTTTGTTCAGTTTGTGGCGTAGTCACAGGACTTGGAATTATTCGGGCTCAGTTTGGACTCTGATAATTTTGCATTTGCCAGCGGAGTTAGTAGTATCTAACCGATCTGCGGAACAGTACATCGGCGTGTTGGTTATCTAGCCTTGAGTAAGAATATTTTATCGTAATTTATAGCTGTGAACAGTCTGGTATTTTCCAGTTAGTTCATTAATTAATTAAATTGATGGTGTATTGTTACTCTTCATTGTGGGTTCGAGTTATACCATTTATTGCTCCAAAATAGCTTGTGTTGATTACCAGATAACTATAACATGTGTTGAGTGACAATAAATTTCACCCTTAGATGCGTTAGTGGTTTGAAAAACCTCCATCCATGTTTCAGCCTAGCAGTTAGTGGAATTCTGATCAGCTGTCAGTATTCGTTCTTGGCTTTTATCTTAAATTAAAGGAAATAAAACCTGCCCACCGAGCGAGGTGGTGCAATGGTTAGCACACCGGACTTGCACTCTGCAGGACGACGGTTGAAACCTGGTTCAAATGGCTCTAAGCACTGTGGGACTTAACATCTGAGGTCATCAGTCTCCTGCACTTAGAACTACATAAACCTAACATAAGGACATCACACACACCCATGCCCGAGGCAGGATTCGAACCTGTAACCGTAGCAGCAGCGCGCTTTCGGACTGAATCGCCTAGAATCGCTCGGTCACAACGGTCGGCTGTGACCTGCCATCCTGATTTAGGTTTCCCGTGATTTTCCTAAGTCGCTTCAGGCAAATACTGGTATGGTTTACTTGAGAGGCCACGGCCAACTTCCTAACCCATCCTTCCATAATCCGATGGGACCGATGACCTCGCTGTTTGGTCCCCTTCGTCCAGCCAGCCAGCCGAAACCTGCCTCTAGACGAACAGAAGCCGAGCTCGGGCTTAAATTGAATTTCATTAATTTTTACCACGATAGCGTCGCATGGTGAATGCGGTGCGGCAATGTTCCTTGTATTCAGACCTTCCGCACATCATTTCATCCACTGCGATGATGTACGAAGAACCGGGACCCGTATGAAAGTACGATGTGATGCCTTTTCTGCGCCCAGTTTGTCGTTTGTCAGCGTGCCTCTCCTTGCTGCCGCGTCAAGTACAGCTCTACCAGATACGTCGCGTCACTGTCTGCATGGACACTTGTCTGGCTTGCTGCAAATAAGCCCACTTCCAGCTTCGAGCCACGTGACTATATAATACTCGGGTGCTAATCGTGTGGGGACCGTCGAATATGGCCTTCCTGAACCCATCAACTCTGTACTATTGTGTCGTTCGCACGGTCCCGACCAACGCCAGCAGCAATGTCGCCAAGCGAGAAACTTCAGTCTCCATAGGATCTAGCCCCTGTCGAATTCCGACACGTGATGGCATATGTTTCTCATCCTTACGCGAAGAATAGCTCATCACCTAACGAACAGTTAGATTTAAATGTGATTTCCGAAACTCACTGTGCAAACATCCCTTATACACTGACTGTAGTATACTTCATGTTTCTGCGACCGAGAAGAAGGTATTTTGACGTGGACCATACAACAGCAATTCAACCAAGTAAGTAGGTACTTAACATTTTAGTTGCGCTTGCCACATTGTCAATTAAAAAAGTTAATCACTCATACGGGTGTACCTGGAAAGCAGTGGCAAGTAACACTGTTCAACAAGCCATGAGATGCTTGCGTCACTTCTTCTCTCCTCTGAAAGGTTGCACATGCTGTTGCTTCGCCTGTATAAGCTGAACAACGTTCCAACCTAACTTTACTACTGAAAAAGTTTGCAGAGACAGATGCCGAAAGTTCGAGAATTTTCTTCTAAAGGACGCGGCCTAATTACGGATTTGAGGATACGTAATTATCTCTCTTCTTGGAACCAGATTCCTGCGCCCTTGCTATTGCTTCTTACTGACCTGTTCATCAAGTACTGGACATTATCATCTGTTCCTTGTGGATAACTGTAAGAACATCTTCTTACATCTGACCGAGGTTAGGTGTTGCAGCGGCTTGGCTGTCCTCATACATTTGGCTTCCTCGGATGAGCAGGGAGCAGAGTAGACTGTAAGTTCGAATTCGAACGTAATACGAGGACAAATAGTCACAACTCGAATAGCAAACGCAACACCTAGTGAGATCTATGCATTTCACAGTGCGAACATACTTCTTTTATCAAATTCATTTCGTTGCCGAGTTCACCTACCCGGTTTAATTTCCTCACGGTGAGACTTTGCCTGTGTTCTGGGAGGACAGTGCAACTGAGTTTTTCCAACTATCTGCACAGAGTGTCATACGCCACTCTGTTTCACACGAATGTTTTCGGAAGCGTAGCGTTTCTTTGTGTAAACAGAAGCCACAGCTGACTAACACGGGTGAGCACCGCTACCAGTATTCGCGGTAGAGGAATACTTGGCGGTATCACACCGTCAAAGGTCCGCAGTTTTTGCTTTTGTAACGAATTTCGACCCCATTGTGAATGATTGTGTACTGTGCAGTGAATGCTGCTGTACGTGTCGAATTTTGCTATTTCTTTCTATTTTTTCAGGTTATTAAGGAAAAATTGAGTTTTATTATAAAATTTGTACAACTACTATAGATTAATTTGCCTTTAGAAATAAGATACAACGATAAAATTATAGCACTGTGTTCAATAGAAACAATGATGGAGCTGTATCAAACTCTGCAGTGGAGTGTGCGCCGATATTAAACTTCCTGGCAGATTAAAACTGTGTGTCGGACCGAGACTCTAACTCTTTTTATCCAGGAGTGCTAGTTCTGCAAGGTATGCAGGAGAGCTGTAAAGTTTGGAAGGTAGGAGACGAGGTACTAGCGGAATTAAAGCTGTGGGGACGGATCGTGAGTCGTGTTTGGGTAGCTCAGACGGTAGAGCACTTGCCCGTGAAAGGTGAAGTCCCAAGTTCGAGTCACGGTCCGGCACACAGTTTTGATCTGCTAGAAGTTTCAAACTGCAAGATGGTTGTGTAACTTCATAGAGTTACAGACGACAAGATAGGCAGGTCAGAGATGACAAGCTACCCTCGGTTCCGTTGGAGCAATGTACAAATCGGAATTTAAGAGTTATCTAACTGATATTTTTGTGTAACATACATAGAGTACAGTATTGCCCGTATAAAACTTGGAAAATTTACAATATTATGAAAAGGAAAGTTGCTACTCACCATATGGCGTAGAAGCTGAGTTGCAGATAGGCAGAGCAAAAAGACTGTCACAAATAAAGCTTTCGGCCAGTAAGACCCTCGTCAAAAATAGACGACACACACACAAAGACACACTCAGGCAAACGCATCTCACACACACATGACAAGGAAAGTTGTTAGTCTTCGACTAATATCGATATGTAAAATCTTGTAGTCAGAGAAGCTGCCAATTGAGCACTGCTGTACGTGCTTAAGGCATTGTAACAACAGATGTTCATTCTTTGTGGAGGAGTGTTCCGTCTAATTGAAGACAGTTTGTTTACTGCCATAGGCGTTTCGCTTCTTTTATTTGTGAAGCATCTTCAGTGGCCTGTAATACACGTTTGTTTTTATACAAACAATAAATGTATTATGTTAGTTACTACATGTTACTACACTCCTGGAAATTGAAATAAGAACACCGTGAATTCATTGTCCCAGGAGGGGGAAACTTTATTGACACATTCCTGGGGTCAGATACATCACATGATCACACTGACAGAACCACAGGCACATAGACACAGGCAATAGAGCATGCACAATGTCGGCACTAGTACAGTGCATATCCACCTTTCGCAGCAATGCAGGCTGCTATTCTCCCATGGAGACGATCGTAGAGATGCTGGATGTAGTCCTGTGGAACGGCTTGCCATGCCATTTCCACCTGGCGCCTCAGTTGGACCAGCGTTCGTGCTGGACGTGCAGACCGCGTGAGACGACGCTTCATCCAGTCCCAAACATGCTCAATGGGGGACAGATCCGGAGATCTTGCTGGCCAGGGTAGTTGACTTACACCTTCTAGAGCACGTTGGGTGGCACGGGATACATGCGGACGTGCATTGTCCTGTTGGAACAGCAAGTTCCCTTGCCGGTCTAGGAATGGTAGAACGATGGGTTCGATGACGGTTTGGATGTACCGTGCACTATTCAGTGTCCCCTCGACGATCACCAGTGGTGTACGGCCAGTGTAGGAGATCGCTCCCCACACCACGATGCCGGGTGTTGGCCCTGTGTGCCTCGGTCGTATGCAGTCCTGATTGTGGCGCTCACCTGCACGGCGCCAAACACGCATACGACCATCATTGGCACCAAGGCAGAAGCGACTCTCATCGCTGAAGACGCCGCTGCGGCATCCATTCCACAGTCCACAGGTCACCGGAAAAGGCCACCTGTGCCTTGGTGGAGTGACGAATGCCGCTCTGCAATCAGGACCAGGCGTGCGGCTCTGCGGCGGTTCAAGTGTCGGCCAACTGCTCAGAATCTTGCAGCCTTTCGGGTGGCGAGGGCGAGATGTCGCCGCATTATTCGTGAGAGCAAGAAGAGGTCGTGGCAAAAGTTCCTGAACACCGTTAATCGTTCCACCAAAAGTTCCATTGTGTGGGAGACCATTAGGAGAATTTCTGGCAGAGGAGGGAGGTGCCCCATAGCTGCTGTACTGAATAACGGCACTCTCCACACAGATCCGCGAGACATTGCCCAGACTATGGCAGCATATTTTGCGACAGTTACTGCCACAACCAGTCAGGATCCAGGTTTCCAGCGCCATAGAGCGGTTGCTGAGAGGTGTAGTCTGAACTTCCAGCTCACCTCTCATGAAGTTTACAACTGCCCTTTTTCTATGTGGGAGCTGGATTCTGCATTGTCTGGAGCTCGTGACACTTCCCCTGGTCACGACAGGATCCATTACAGTATGCTATGGCACCTCACAATGCGCAACAAAGAAATCCTCCTCGCACTTTTTAATGCCATTTGGGCGTCGGGTCACTTTCCTGACGCGTGGCGTGAGGCAGTTTTAATCCCTTTTTTAAAACCTGGGAAAGACCGCTCGAGCCCAAGTAGCTACCGTAGTATTGCCCTCACTAGTTGCATAGGGAAGACCTTGGAGCGGATGGTCAACCGCCGCCTTGTCTGGATGTTAGAATCCCGGCAACTACTTAGTCGCTTTCAGTGTGGGTTCAGGAGGTTTCGTTCCACCTTCGATAACCTTGCCCTCCTGGAGGCGGCTATCCAACAAGCTTTCCTACGCCGTCATCACCTTATAGGTGTATTTTTCGACATCGAGAAGGCCTACGATACCACTTGGCGGCGTCTCATCCTGGAGCAGCTTCACGAATGGGGTTTTCGTGGTTGTCTTCCTCTTTTTATTCAGTCTTTCCTCTCGCCACGATATTTTAGATACCGAATTGGTGACGTCCTGTCTGATCGCTTTGAGCAGGAGAATGGTGACCCTCAGGGTAGCGTTTTAAGTGTGACTCTGTTTGCCATCGCTATTAATAGCATTACGTTCATGGTGAAAAGTCCTGTCCAGTGTTCTTTGTTTGTGGATGATTTCTCTTTGTTCTGCTCTTCTTCAAGCCTTGCAACGACAACTCGTCAGTTGCAACTTACGATTAGGCGTTTGGATGACTGGGCGCTGAAGAGTGGATTTAAGTTTTCCACCGAGAAGTCTGTATGTGTTCTTTTTAACCGTTCTCGTTCGATTTTCACCTTTCCTGAGTTGCGCTTGAGGGACACTATTCTTTCTTTTAAAGACACGGTGAGATTTCTGGGTCTCATTTTTGACTCGAGGCTCACGTGGTTACCTCATCTTAAAGACCTGAAACGGCGGTCGCTTCAGGCTTTAAGCATTTTAAAATGTCTTAGCCACAGTACATGGGGAGCTGACAGGACTTGTCTGCTCCAGTTTTACAGGGCGTTTGTGCGATCTCGGCACGGTGTATGGGTCTGCGAGGCCTTCGTACTTAAAGATTTTGGACGTTGTCCACCATGAAGGGCTGCGGTTGGCCACTGGGGCATTCCGAACTTGCCCCATACCAAGCCTCTGTGCAGAGGCTGGTGAACCGCCACTTCATATGCGGCGACGGCTACTTACGGTACGCCAGGCGTATAAAACTTTGTCCACACCGTACACACCTGCATACCATACCGTTGCTCAGCCTCCTCTGGCACAGTTATTTCATAACCGGCAACGTGCGACGCAGCCCTATGGGATTCGCGCACAGGATTGCCTCGCTGCAATGTCTATGGCTGGTCTTCGTGTTTTACGTCGCGGTTGGAGCAGATCTCCACCTTGGCTCCTCCGGAGACCCAAACGTATTTTAGATTTGACTCGTTTTAAGAAGGATGGCACGCCAGATTTTACATTCCAGTCACTTTTTTTTAACATTTTAGATGTGCATCCCGGTTTCACTGTCGTTTACACTGATGGCTCCAAACAGGAGAATTTCCTTGGCTGTTCTGTGGTGTTCCCTGACCATGTTACCCGGATTCGCCTCCCTGCTGAATATACCGTTTTCGCAGCGGAGCTCCACACGATCCTGACGGCACTGGAGCAGATGCATCGAGTTCGGGGCGATCGCTTTCTTCTCTGCTCCGATTCTCTTAGTGCCTTACAATCGCTGCAGAACCTGTACCCGACTGAAGAGATGGTCCAGCTGATACATAGCCAACTGTACTTGCTGCAACAGCGGGGTCAAGAGGTATCCTTCTGCTGGGTGCCTGGTCATGTCGGCATCTGGGGCAATGAACAGGCTGATCGGGCTGCCAAGGAGGCCTGCAGAGAGCAGGATGTGGTCCAGTGTCCTATCCCCTTGCAGTCAGTCATCGCTGCACTCCACAGGAAGTGCATGGAGTTGTGGGAGGACGAATGGCTGGCGGTGACGGCCAATAAACTGCGGTCGGTAAAGTCAACCACTCGGCCGTGGCGTTCCTCCTGTCGGTTGCTCAGGCGGGAAGAGGTGGCCCTCACGGATCGGGCACTGTCCTCTGACGCATAGCTATTTATTACGGCGGGAGGATCCTCCGTTTTGTGATGCTTGTGGCGTGCACATCTCTGTCCGCCACATTTTAACAGACTGCATTTTATACCGTGATGCAAGGGCAGAAGCACAAGTTGATGGTGATCTGCCCTGTGTTTTAGCTAATGATGAGCTAATGATGTGTCTAGGGTTTTTAAGTTTTGTGATGTGTCTGGACTCTGGCCTAAACTTTTAGGCTGGAGGTTTTAGTGTATTGCAGAGTGGCTGACACCTCCCTTTTTTTCCTTGCGGTCAGCCGGCCACTTCCATCTGCTACATTGTTTTAGCCCCCTCTCTCGTTTTCTTCCTGTGTTGTCCATGTTTTACTGCTGACGCCCTGCTTCATCCCACGCTTCGGTCTGGGTGAGCACATCTTTTCCGATGATTGTTTCCCGTGTTTTATGTTCCGTTTTATGTAAATATTCTGAGTTTTTTTTTTTTCTTGACACCCGTCTCACTATGATACTGAACGGGCGCTGAAGACCTTGTTGTCGTGCGCCCACAAAACCCCTCTACTACTACTACTACTAGGTTCCATCTTTGTCACATCTGTCTCCATCAAGAGCTACGTGGAAACGATTATGAGAAACGTATTAACTTCTGTACATGGGCATTAAGGCAGCCTACTCTAGATGTATCATGTATCTTTTTTAGTGATGAAGCCACATTACCAGTAATAGCCAGATAAAACGCCGAAACATGCACTGCTGGTCTGTTGACAGTCCCCGTTGGCTTCGTCGGGTGGAACGTCAGCATCCAGTGGGTGTAAACGAATGGTGTGGGATAATGAAACATCGACTCATAGTCCCTCTTTTCTTAGGCGGAACACTGACCACGCACAGGTATCATACTCTCCTAACAGATCATCTTCCACTGGCGCTAGAAGACGTTCCTCTACACACTAGGAGGAACATGTAGTACCAGCATGCTGATGTCCAGCCCATAATGCACGAAGTACTACAGCACGTCTTCACGAATTGTTTCCAAATCGTTGTCTTGGAGCAGAGAATCTGTATGTTGGCCGGCCTTTTCCCGGGATCGACGCCTGTAGACCTTTTTCTGTGGGGACCTGAAAGACAATGTCTGCGAGGATTTACCAACCACACCTGATGTCATGCAACGCCCTATTACTGCAACCTGCTCGGACATCCGCTGAAATTCTAGCACGTGTGCATCAGTCGTTCCACACCCGTCTCGAAGAGTGTAATACCGCTGCCGGTGGTAATTTTGATCACAAACTATGATAGTCAGTTGCCTCCTTACTGGTCAGACTCCACGTAACTAGTGTATACACAAGTGTTGCTCTTCAGTGTGTGCTACCACAGGTGCAGTAAAAGTGTCGGTGTGGAAACTTTTCAAATTACCATATCTCGTAATCAACTCGCAATAAACTCTTCGCCACTGAATTCCAGTTTATCCTACTTTTACTTTGTTAATGTCAATAGGCATTCTGCCACTTAAAAAAGTGTATGGTTATACAAAAAGAACACTTTCTAAGTATTACTACAGTCTGTTTACTGGTTAACGGTACGAGCCGCTGACCTACAATCCAATCTGTGCAAACCGCAAATCAGCAGCACTTTCCATTGCGGCAATATTTGCGGCGTAAAAACTTACACGAGAATGTAACATCTAACGTTTTCTGGATTACACGTGCTGCTAGAAATCCACACAACACGGGTAAGAGTTGCAGTATGCTGACGCTCCTGGGGGCAACGCGTATAATTGTGCGCCTGAATGACAAGAGATAGATGACTCGAGCAACAGCTTGGTCTGTGGACCGCCTTGCAGCCTTATGCGACCAATGCCTGCCGCGACCGTCAGATTTCTTTTGTATGGCAGGTTACGATTTTCCCGCCGGAGTTGCGCCGGTCATCTCTCTCAATCGCACATATGCTTTGTTTATCTCAGGATCTCTCCACTGTCGGTATAAGACAGTAGTCTCAATTTCGTCCCCTTATTTTTCAATCTTAGTCATCTTTCTGCGATCCAGAGAGAACCGACTAAAGATCCGCATTTGCTAAGCAAGGTAAGAAATACAATGCAGAGAGACGGCAAATTTCACTTAAGAGGGGCAATGGATGCTTTCTTCATAATTTTGGAGACACATGTGAAGCAGCGGATAGGATAGCAGGAAAACTGCTGCCCAGGTTCAGGAGCCCTATGGAAATTCTCAAGTTTCTCATATATATCAACATCCTTGTTAAAAATCGTAAAACAGAGAGGATCTTTAGAATTCGTCTCTCATAGACTAAACCCCATTTCATAAAAACTCAATTCTATTTTATTTCTTCTACTTTTCTGACTTGTATTTTTTGTCAGGTCAACACTAATTCTGGAAATTGCTCGATCGTATGGTAAACAGTGCAGACAAGTAGTACTGGGAGGACGGTTGACATTTTCCTTCTGAAAAGTTGTTTCTCGGAAGAGCCTTAGTTCTAATTGTGGTGTGCCCCCCTAGCTGTATGGCCTTCCTAAGATCCACAAGCATGTACTTTCTCTTACACTTATTGTCAGTAACATTGATGCACCAACGCCCCACCTAATAAAACATTTTGATACTCGTTATAGCACACTAGTAAGTTGTTGTGTACATCAGATTAAGAACTCGGGGAAGTTCTTTCCTACGCAAGAATTTCTCAGAGTTGAGTACCTCTAATATTTTAGGAAATTTTGATTTGATCTCTCTTGTCACTCAATTTTCGCTGATATTAGTTGTGGCATTCAATTAACTAACCTACGAGGCGCATTCAGTAAGTAATGCAACATTTTTTTTCTGAAGGCAGTTCGGTTTCGTTCTACGAGGCCTGTTCAGAAAGTAAGCTCCGATTGATTGCCAAATTGAAACCACAGTGAACATCAGAAATGTTTTACTTGTAACAATTAGCTACACCTTTCAGCTACTTCTCTACGTAGTCGCCGTTCTGACTTAGACTTTTGTCATAGCGTTGTACCAACTTTTCAATAGCCTCATCATAGAAGGCAGCCGCCAGTGCTTTCCGCCAATTCTCCACGCTGGCCTACACCTCGTTGTCTGTGTCAAAATGTTGTCTTCAAAGATAGCGGTTCATGTGACCAGAGATGAAACTCAGGGGGAGACAATTGCGGACTGTATTGTGGGTAATCTAACATTTCCATTTGAAAACGATGCAGGAGCATCTTCATTGCCCCTGCAGAATGCGGCTGAGAATTGTCGTGAAGACGAAACAGCACGACAGTTATGTAATGTTAGCTGCATAGCTTCAGGCGAAATTTCTCACCAGGCCCTCGTACTTGGCGGCAGACACTATTTTCTAGACATCTTTACGCACTCACTGCGAGCTCAGAAATGAGAAGAGCGACGTGATGCTAACTGGGGTTATACTAGAGACACTACCCAACACATCTGTGCAAAGCTTTATCGGATTTTCATAGTCGTTTCCATTTCGCGACCGATCGGAGCTTACTTTCTGAACGCCCCTCGTAGTTTGCCAATACACCATATTGTTCCACACTCTTTGAGCCGTGTGCGCTCGCGTTCTTGCCGTTCATAACTAGACGTCGTGTAATAGCGGTAGTGGCGTCTCGATTCCTTCTTGTGTTAATGGTGCCACTGAGTTGCTAGTACTGTTCGTCCGCGAGTGGCAGCAGCAGCGGTTATCGATAGCCAGTACTGTGGTACTATCTTTGGTGACACGGCTAGTATTCTGGGCCGACGTGTGTGTCAGGCAGTTTGGCTTCGGATGGAGCAGCGAGGAGGTCCGCAGAGCGAGGGCAGGCACTGTCGGACCGAGGGGCTGTAGCCGACGATCGAACCCAGGACGTTTGAAGTTGAGTGAACCGTGTCCAGTACTGAAACCTCCACTGTTTGAGATCTCACTGTTGTCTGCGTGTTGCTGCTCCCAGGGTCAGTGAGACCAACCGCAACAAGTGGAGTCTGTCAGGTTGGTGGAAGCTGTTAGCCGACTTCTACTCTTTGATGTTACTTTGGATTTAGTATTATTCTTATTAGTGAAGTGCAACCAGCGGTATTTTCTCCCTTATGGCCTCTAACGCTCCAGGTACCCACCGTGGAGGTCAGCGTACTTTTCCAGCAGTGTGCCTTTCCTCGTTGTGTTGCTGCTGTTCGACACGGCGTGTGCTTCGACAGCCTCTTGAACTGTACTGTGCATATGTTTTTGGGAGGTCTGTCTTGGTTCTAGTGTTTCCTTCGGCCTTGGGTGTGTTTCTGAAGATGTGGTGATGTCTGTCTCTTTGCCCTTGCCTAAAAATATTTCATCGTTGTACCGGTGATCGGACGTTAGGCGGATTGGTTAGTCGCTCGGTCGGCGCTTAAGCTACCCCTAGTGTGAGTTGCCATCCTATTACGAGAGTACAACTCTTCGCTGCCTGTCTCACCACTTACACAGCTGTAGTCACCTTCCTCAGGTCGATCCAGTGAGCACTGTCTGTGGATCACTCCATCTTATTTGTACAAGTTGTCATAATTGTTTAAAATTTACCCTAATGTTTTAACATGTTATTGCCTTCCCCACTTTTAATTCCGACCTTCAGCCATGAATTTTTTGTAACACTGCTTGTGGCCTTCAGCAAACAAATTGTTTTCTATTTTCTCTTAATAAGGCATGCAGCCGTCACTATAGCCTGTTGCAGTTCGTTAAGATTGTTTAAGGGGCTCCGGAACGCCCTATACTTGCATTGTTAAAATAACGCTTACAAATTACATCTTTCCTCACAAAGTATTTGAGGTAGGAAGTTGAACTTTTTACAGATTATTTATTGGAATATGGGCTACATCTTAACACAGTGATTTTACAAAACTTTAGTTCAGTTATTAAAGATGATTTTTTTCTATTGTAATGAAAATTCACAACATTTTTTTGCAATTTTTTATTTATATATTCAAAAACATACAGTTTTTTGGAAAAAGGCTGTGTTAAATTATGCAGAAGGTACTGTGTAGCATTTACTGAAAGTTTGAAACAAATATGTTTGGAAGATCCTTAGAAAACATGTAATTAGTATGAGAAAATAAAAGTTTTGGGAATCGAGCGACAAAGATTGGATTAATTTTTAGTGCATTCCAGGTCCATAGGATGGATTATCTTCATCCTCTGCAAACTCCTCCTCCAGCTTCCTCTTGTTCCTCCTCCTGTTTACTCTTGCTTGTATTTCTAGACTCTTTACAGCCCTGTCTGCAGCCCGAAGGCGTTCCTTGTCTTAAGCAAGCATCGCTCGTTGTTGTGTTCGTAGATTTTGCTACCATTTTCTTAAGTTGCAGTTACTGCAACACTGTTCCAAAAGGTGGTCATGTATGAACACTTATCACATTTCAGTTGTATTTCACTAGCAAGTCCTACGTGCTTTATTATGGAGAGTTCCAGACCAACTTCACTACAATGAATACATCTTACACAGTTTGAAAAAATTCCTTTGAGAACCGACATATCTGAAAGGTCTCTGTTGGATTCCTTTCATGTTTGATTTCTTAAATCTGTTGTCATTTATGGAATAAATTCCTCTTCTAAATTTACTGTGGCGTTTCTGACTATCTGGGAGGAGACTGAGTAGTGGAACGTGTTACCTTTACACGTAAACAAGAACGATCTGTCACACTACTACACTTTAAAACACAGTTTATATGTAATTCATGTCACAAAGTCTCTTTTATATACTGTATAAGATAAGATACTGTCATCCCCCTTCCCTTCTGTGTGAGAGTATGAATGAGCAAATGTATTTGTAGTTGCATGCTTGAGGGTAGCAGACAAGCCTGTCTGCTAGAGAACAGTAGGACCAACGTCGGAACAGGTAGCTACGCTTCCTAAAAGCAAAGAGGTTTCTATCCTTAGTATGGTTCTGTCCGTCCGTTGTCATGTTGGTATAGGAAGCTGCCACTCTGGCCACTTCCGTTTGTCTTTGTGAGCCACCCTCAGGAAGCACGCTCGGTAGTAGGCAGTTGCAGGGTGGCCGTGGCGAGCGTCTGAAGTGGTAAGATCTCCGGCTAAGCGCGTGTCTGTTAAGCCCGTAGGACAATGGATTTCTTAAGTTCAGCCTAACTGAAAATTTAATCATCTTTATTTCGGGTTTAGCTCTAAAATATCTAGGGTTATCTTAAATTGCAGCGTAGTGTAATTCTCGTGTGAAGTTCATATTATTTTCCGGTTGTTGCTTTGTACTACTTTGTGAGTAAAGTGGAACCACGTGTTGATCAGTAACTCTAACTAAGTTCATCAGTCTTAAATGTGAATGCTTGTGTGATTATAACGTCTCGTCTTGACAATATTTTACAATATAGCAACTTTTCTTTATGCTTTTCTTTATGTTCAAGCCACGTGGAGTGTACTTTGCGAGACCAGAACCACGTGCTTATATAACTGTTTGACCCATCAGGTTAATAGTAAGACGTTAGTAACCAGTTCAAGGTTTTTCTTTTGTCAATTGCTTTTCGATCGAATTTATTTTAATTATCAAAATTACTGTGGAGTTATACGCTTTCTGTAAACCAAGTTGACCACGTGGAGCATGTGGTGTAATCATCAAAGTAGCCTTCAGCTATTCTTTTTGGGAAGATTTCACAAAGAGTTAATATGAATTTAGTATACCAGTGTGTGGTAATTACATGACGGACAGGATTGTGTTACGAACGTAATTTCTTTGGGTGAAAACTGAATCTGTTGGTTGTGGTTAATTTCTTCTTGCTTATGTGTCAACGTTCTTTGGGTGTTGTTTTGTGAATGCAGGGTTGTATGCAGTCTCCCAATCTTGGCTCCATATTTGATGTGTTCCGTAAGATTAAAATCTCACATTTTTACAATCCTTAAACAACGCACCAGCTCAGTTATAAGTCACGTATAATATGCTGAAATTTCAATGAACAATCTTAAAATAAATTTCCAAATATAAACTGATTTCTTTCTTTTTATTTAAATTCTCCTTTTTATATATAGATATAGTACCGGTTGTTGTATGACTGTAAAAGATTATAATCAATGTTAGTCTGATTGGTAATGTGGTAAACCTAGACTAGTTACCTGGTGAAACAGTTGCGCAGTAATCCACGGTTAACTTCTCCCCAGACAGCTCACAGCTTTTAACCCGCTTTTATTCTACTATTAGCACCCGATTTCAGCATAGCAAATTCATGTAGCAATATTACACATGGCGACCCTGTTCTGTGATTCCGCTAGACTCTGGAATCTCTGAGACGTTAGATTGCAAGCGTTGTATAATCTTAATTTTTTTTCCCTACAGCGCTCAAACAACTTCTGCGTTGTTTCTGAGGAGACTTTCTAAAGATTCACTGCGTTGTTGAGCGGCGTTGTGTTGTTTGTCTTGTTGTTTTGTTTTCTATATTTATGTGTTTTATATGTGTGTGTGGTTTTTTTTTTCTCGCTTGTAAATTCCACTGTTTCGATCAAAGATAAAAATTTGTTTTGCGTGTGAAAAAGTGAGTACTAGGTTGGGTACCTTTCGTGTAACTGTCGAAATTTTTGGGGGATACATTTACTGTGATTAGTGTGTAGCGTACTGGGTATAAATTGAACTAATGCAGACACGTAACCAAACTAAAAGTAAGCGGTCCGACAACTTAAGCAACATGGACCAAGGGGATAATTTGATTTCGAATGTTAACGAGTCGGGCGGTTCCGAAAATGCAATGGGAAATACTTCAGACGAAATGCAGAACAGCACGAACGGGCTCACATCAGAGCCACAAATTAATTTGCCTCCTACTAACCAAAATGATTTGGCAGAACTCATGAAAGCCTTATTGCAACAAAATAAAGAAAACGCACAGAAATCTGAAAAATCGATCCGCGAGCTAGGGGAACAAATGACGCAGAAATCTGAAAAATCGATCCGAGAGCTAGGCGAACAAATGACGCAGAAATCTGAAAAATCGATCCGAGAGCTAGGCGATCAAATGACGCAGAAATCAGAAAAATCGTTCCGAGAACAAAAAGAATCATCCGAAAAATCGATCCGCGAGCTAGGCGAACAAATAGACGAAAATCTAATCCAGCAGACAAATAAAGTCGACAAGTCGATGCAGAGAGTGTCCGATGATATCTCACAAGGAATAAACAATCTGGCAAGTGAAATAAAAAGTGATATTATGAAAGAATTAGGCCGTACATTTGAACAAATCGATGATCGTCTGCAAGCCTTAGAACAGAGCAAGCGGAGTCGCGATGCCGAATCTAAAGAAAGCGAAAAACGGCTACTTAGGAATTTCCAAGAGCTGAGGGAAGAATGCCAAAGGGAACACCAGCAGATACTCTCGAGGGTCCAAGAGGCGGAAACGCATTGTCCCACGTCCGTTAGCAACACAATAGCGGACAACAGTTTAGCGATCCACGCGTTGGAACAGCAAGTAGAACAATTGAAGCAGACTGGGGCGGAGGACAAGAGACAAATAGATGATAAGATTGCGGCATTAGCGGGCATTGTAGACACGATGAAGCTGACGGAAAGCGAGAACAATACTACACTGGTAGCGGCCGCAGAGACCGAAGAAGTGCGTTCGCTTCTGAGATTTCAGAAGGGACAGTTCGAAGTGAACAAGCAAAACAAAGCTGTAACAGGCGAATTACAAGAACGTCTGGCGCATCTGGAAAACCGCATAGCGTGTGATTCCGAACTCGCCAATAGCACTAAAAATAGCCGTACGCACAGTGCAGAGAGGGACTCCGGCCACGAGGGAGATTTTGACGACAGGGAAGAATGTATTTTGAGGGGCAGACATGAGAAAAATAGGAACATTCAAGGGCCTCGCCGGGAGGAAATGCGGGGATTTGATTTCAAACATTTCCTTACGGTGAGAAAGTTTGAGATATTTCGAAATTCGCAAAAAGGAATACATCCACGAGCATGGCTCGAACAATTTGAGTTTTGTCTTCCCCCCGACTGGGCAAGTTCACATAAGATAGAACATATGTGAGGCTATTTGGAAGGCGAACTGGCGATTCGCATGAGGTCAGCAGCGCGTCACTGCAACTCCACTCGGGAGTTTCGACAAGCCTTTCTCTCCGCCTATTGGTCGGAAGCGGCACAAGACAGGGTCAAACATGGCATAATTATGCTGCCAAATTTGAACCAGTCTGGTTTCGGCAGCCCTGCACGCCTATTCGACCACATGCTGCAGGCAAATCAATTTTTATACGACCCATACGGGCCTGCGGAACTAATTAGGATATGCATCACCAAATTGCCGATGCACTTGCGGCACGTCATTCTTGCGGGACGATGCAAAGAGGACGTGGAAACGTTTAAAACACTTCTCCAAGAGTTGGAATATAATACAGCAGAATGCCCGCCTAATCAGGCACAAAGTTATTACGGGGCACAGCAGCGCGACCGCAGTCGTGGCCGTATTACTAATCAACGGCGTGACTGGTCGTCGCGACGCGAACGAAACAATAATCGGGACCGGCCGTATAGAAACTGGGGTAACAGTCGCGAACACAGGTGGAACAACGGAAATGATAGAAGACGTGGACAAGATCGTGAACGCTAGAGGTACGGCAACCAGAATCGGTACTACGATGAATACGGTGGGAATAGGACTGTAGGCGGAGCACCTCATGATGTTGAAATTCGGCCGGCCAACCCTAGACATAATCCAGCAAATGGAAATGAACAAAACCGACAATGATAAATGATCAGCGCAGAAGGCGCCCAATCGGAACAAATGAGTGACATGGCAAATGAGTAGAAAGGACAGTGAGAAGTAGAGAGGACGGTGAAGAGAATGAATTGATTAGTTTAAATTTGTGACATGCATTTTGAATAATATGTTGGTAAAAATTAATGATAAAGATGTTTTTATGTGATTGATTGAAGTGATGTTGTTAATTTGTTTTCTTTCCTTGTGCAATTAGGATTTAGTTTGATTCAAACGTAAAGATAAAAGGTTTCCTTGTGAACGAGTGAAATGCTGTTTTTTTTGTGTGTGTAAATTGAAAAGAGCCGCTCCTGAGAGAAGCAAGATCTGTGTTGAATTAATGCAAAACTCAGGGGAATATCCGATCTGTGGGTATTATGGGTCTGGCAAACCCAGGTCCCCAGCTGTTAGTAGCCTTGTTTCCGATTTTCTGCTTTCAGTGCTACTATCTATCTATTACTATTCTATATCTGTCAGTATAAATGAGGATCTCTTACTATAGTATGCGTGCTGTATGAATATTTTAAGACAGAAGAACTCTGAGAAAGGAATGAGTAAATCTGGAATCTTGAAAACAGGACGCGATAATACGATTGTTTAACCATTGGCTTCCCAATATGCGATGATATGTTAATATTGATGATATATGTATTTTTTGTTCTTTATAGCTGAGTACGTAAGGTGCTGTCTGTGGATTTCGTAAGCATATTGATTCCCTTCAGGGTGAAAGAAGAATCGTGGTTTGTGTAATTTACGTGGCTCTGAAATATTATAATGGCAGTCAAATACGAGCAGTTTTTCAGCAAATGGAGAATGGAACAGAAATATGGATCCTTTCTGTACTCTTGATTGATGTTGAGCCAAAGCCTAAAAAAAAAAAATTATTCTGCGTTAATACTTGTCCTAGAAAAGCGACGTTTATGTGTTTTGCTGATGCTGTGAGCATTACAGCTTACTGTTTTGGCTGGTGCGGGATGCACTGCAGCCTATATGATGTGTACTGAGGAAATTTCCCTCTTGAAGGTAGAGGATGATTAAATAATTTTGATTATGGGACCGAAGGAAAACTTGGTTTAAGGTAATAAGGATGAAGCAAAACATTTGTCATTTAAACTACAGGAGGATTCGGATTTTTTGTGTCTGTTGTGAGTTCAACATGTTAAGATGAAACTGTTTTACAGAATAGAGGTGACCACAATTTTGCCATTCATGAGAAATGAGTCCAGAATAACCACCACAGGCGAAATAACTGATTTGGAAGCGAAAGGTAACTTAAAGAAGGGACGAAATGGGTAAGAAAATGTAGTATAACCTGTATAATTAAAATATTTGTATCCTTCTCAGAGCCATCTGTGTGATTAATTCTTGTGATAACGTAATTTTAGATGAAATTTTCTTACTGTTTTATGTGTGAATATACGAGTATGATAAATGTATAATTGCGAGTCTCTTATCAGGTGTGTCAACTGGTATAAATGTTTTGGCGTGTAAATAACCATTGTTCTTTTTACTGCGTATGTTTAAGGAAAGTTTCTCCATATTTATCATGTGACAAGACGTATGCCGCGAGCGTCAAGAAGAGGACGAATTAGAACAATGTTGCAGTGGTATATACACGGTGTTGAAATAGCATTGAAGTAGCTTGTGGGCTTAACTAGTAGTGGAGTGAAGTAGAATTTTGAGTAATGCATGTTTACGGGTAGTTAGTTTGTAGAATAGACAACAGGTGTGCATGTGTGTGTGTAAATAACATGTGAACCCTATGCTGACCCGACCTATACTTGCACAAGGCATAATCCTATTCATTTTAGTGAATTAATAAGTAGCATTTGATTTATTAAAACGTAAGTGAACCACATTAGTGATGTGGATTTAAATATTATATTGTCAGTTCATTTAATTTTTTATTTTTTTTTACATTGTAAAGTAATTTCACTTTTATTTTTTTACATTGTCAAGTCATTTAAATTTTATTTTATATTGTCGATTCATGTAATTATTTTTATAAAAAAAAAATTAAGTCTCACTTTGTTCTTAAAAATTGTGAAAGACAATACTAAGTGGTATTATGTATGACATTGTGTAATCACATAAGGATGATGAAAAATTTCTGTGAATGCAGTTGAGAACGTGAACGCGAACCGGCAAAACTCTTAAGAGACAGCGGGAGCAGCCGGACTAGTTGTAAACTGGCGGGTTTCCCAGCAGGACACGCTGTCAGCCAGGCCACTTCGGGAGCGCGGCCGACAACAAAAGAAGGTAGGCGGCAAACACTTTCCCTTGTACCTGGAGCTAATGGGCGGCCGCCCCGGGCGACCCTTCCTCGAAGCGGTGACCTGAGATGGGCGAGCGGTCCACCGCGCGGAAATCCATCTGCTGGCAACGCACCACACGCACGCGACCGTGACGAGACGGCCGCGGAGAAACAACACAAGGGGCGTGGAGCCTTTTGACAGGTACTGTCCAGAGAAACTGGCAGACTTCAACGACGCCTATCAACATTTCCTGATGGATGCCTACTGTCAAGCGACAGTAAATCATGGTTCGATGTTCTCTGGTCGCTAAGGGTGGCACAAAAGAAGAGCCACTAAGTGCCATCCTTGCCCAGGAATATCAACCTGGCGTGTCAATCGAGGATACCGCACGCATTTGACAACACAGACATGGAACCAAATCGAGATGTACGTGACACAGACCACCAAGAGAAACTTCATGAGAGGGCAGAGACGGCGGGATTGCACGCAACAGATGGACAAAAATCCCTACTGACAGCTGCGGCGACGCACCCCCTTCCTCTCCCCTTATATTGTGCCTCGGAACAGTGGAACTAGTGAGTGTATCAGTGAACAGTGATTATACGGTTCTTAGTTCAATGCATATACGTGTGTTTCTGTCACAGAAACTTTGACTCGTGTGTTTTGCAGGGATTCGATTTATTGGTGTTTATTAGCCTGACTCTTGTATTTTGCAGGTGTTCTATTTTTGTTTCTTTTAAAACTTTGACTCTTGTATTTTGCAGGTGTTCTATTTATTATTTTTTTTTAGACTTTGACTCTCGTATTTTGCAGGTGTTCTATTTATTGTTTATTTTAGACTTTGACTCTTGTATTTTGCAGGTGTTTTATTTATTGGTGTTTTTTTATTAGATATTGACTATTGTACTGTTTTATTGATCAATGTTTGTTCTTGTGTGATGTATTAGATTTGTGTTATTTTGTTTCGTAAATTCATTCATGTGGCATTGCTTCGTTTATCAGTCAGATTGCTATTCATTCTCATTGGACTGTCATCGATTAGCCTTTGCATGGGGCATATTTATTGTGAGGAACCCCTTAAGGGTAACAATCACATAATTATTGAAGTTTCGGAAAATGACACAGTGCTCATTGTTTGCTAGCTAATTGAAATATAGGAGAGTGATTAAATTGTGCCACATAGTTATTTTAATTCTACAAATTACTAGTTTTATACGATATAGAATTTTTTTGCGATAACCACTTTGTAAAACATGTTTTTTCTCTTATCATTTTTTTGCTTTTGCGGATTGTGCATTGTAATGTTCTGCTTTATAATACCGATGTTATTTGATGTTCTTTTTTTAATTGCTGTGGCACCTTTGCTATTTTCATAAATTTTGCTTGTTAATAAACAGTCATAAATTTGCCTGTGATCAGTTGGCTCTTGCAATGAGCAAATACTGGTGAACTCCATAAGGGTAACAACCAGAAATTGTTTTCATATTAATGACACAGGAACCATTGTTTTTACTTGCTGACCGAATTAGGTCTACACTATCTTTTAAATAGGTGTCACAGATTGTGTTTTTTTTTTTGGTTGAAATTAGTAGATTTTAAAGATTTGTTGAAATTATTGTGTTTTAGCAAGTAGCTGGTGACCTTTTGCCTTTTCTTTACACTTTTGGTTTAAGTAGGGTGTGAGAAGCCTGCTTGGGAATGTCCTAGCATGGCCAGAAAATTCCCTGCACAGTCTTTTCCCGGAGCGTTGGGGTTATGAAAGGTCTCTGTTGGATTCCTTTCATGTTTGATTTCTTAAATCTGTTGTCATTTATGGAATAAATTCCTCTTCTAAATTTACTGTGGCGTTTCTGACTATCTGGGAGGAGACTGAGTAGTGGAAAGTGTTACCTTTACACATAAACAAGAACGATCTGTCACACTACTACACTTTAAAACACAGTTTATATGTAATTCATGTCACACAGTCTCATACGGAACCTACATCCGCTTTCTTTTATATACTGTATATGATAAGATACTGTCATCCCCCTTCCCTTCTGTGTGAGAGTATGAATGAGCAAATGTATTTGTAGTTGCATGCTTGAGGGTAGCAGACAAGCCTGTCTGCTAGAGAACAGTAGGACCAACGTCGGAACAGGTAGCTACGCTTCCTAAAAGCAAAGAGGTTTCTATCCTTAGTATGGTTCTGTCCGTCCGTTGTCATGTTGGTATAGGAAGCTGCCACTCTGGCCACTTCCGTTTGTCTTTGTGAGCCACCCTCAGGAAGCACGCTCGGTAGTAGGCAGTTGCAGGGTGGCCGTGGCGAGCATCTGAAGTGGTAAGATCTCCGGCTAAGCGCGTGTCTGTTAAGCCCGTAGGACAATGGATTTCTTAAGTTCAGCCTAACTGAAAATTTAATCATCTTTATTTCGGGTTTAGCTCTAAAATATCTAGGGTTATCTTAAATTGCAGCGTAGTGTAATTCTCGTGTGAAGTTCATATTATTTTCCGGTTGTTGCTTTGTACTACTTTGTGAGTAAAGTGGAACCACGTGTTGATCAGTAACTCTAACTAAGTTCATCAGTCTTAGATGTGAATGCTTGTGTGATTATAACGTCTCGTCTTGACAATATTTTACAATATAGCAACTTTTCTTTATGCTTTTCTTTATGTTCAACCCACGTGGAGTGTACTTTGCAAGACCAGTACCACGTGCTTATATAACTGTTTGACCCATCAGGTTAATAGTAAGACGTTAGTAACCAGTTCAAGGTTTTTCTTTTGTCAATTGCTTTTCGATCGAATTTATTTTAATTATCAAAATTACTGTGGAGTTATACGCTTTCTGTAAACCAAGTTGACCACGTGGAGCATGTGGTGTAATCATCAAAGTAGCCTTCAGCTATTCTTTTTGGGAAGATTTCACAAAGAGTTAATATGAATTTAGTATACCAGTGTGTGGTAATTACATGACGGACAGGATTGTGTTACGAACGTAATTTCTTTGGGTGAAAACTGAATCTGTTGGTTGTGGTTAATTTCTTCTTGCTTATGTGTCAACGTTCTTTGGGTGTTGTTTTGTGAATGCAGGGTTGTATGCAGTCTCCCAATCTTGGCTCCATATTTGATGTGTTCCGTAAGATTAAAATCTCACATTTTTACAATCCTTAAACAACGCACCAGCTCAGTTATAACTCACGTATAATATGCTGAAATTTCAATGAACAATCTTAAAATAAATTTCCAAATATAAACTGATTTCTTTCTTTTTATTTAAATTCTCCTTTTTATATATAGATATAGTACCGGTTGTTGTATGACTGTAAAAGATTATAATCAATGTTAGTCTGATTGGTAATGTGGTAAACCTAGACTTGTTACCTGGTGAAACAGTTGCGCAGTAATGCACGGTTAACTTCTCCCCGGACAGCTCACAGCTTTTAACCCGCTTTTATTCTACTATTAGCACCCGATTTCAGCATAGCAAATTCATGTAGCAATATTACATATCAAATATTTCATTCACACCCGATTCGCCCATAAAACATTCATAGTTTTCACTCATTGAACCAAGCTTCTTCTGTGAAGTATTTTCATTCCCACTTTGACTGCTATGGGCAGGTGTACTTCAGAGGTTAGGTTCACTCACTTGGTTATCGTCTTTATTGTTTACAGTTATAACACATACCTTTGGCTTTCCAACATTTCTCCTTTTCTTAAAAGCCTTCAGAGGATTTCTAATAACTTTACTTTTACTCATTATTATACTTCAACAAAACAGAGACTCAAGAAACAGAATTAATTACGAATATTTTCGAGATAACGACAGAGTAAATAAACATGAAACAATCGACAATAACAACAGCGATATATATTGAACCATCACAGGTTAGCCACAACACATACTTCATCTCACATCACTAAAATGTACCTGATGAACACGGACGTTAATAATAACACCATTTGACAGCAGTTTAACAGCGCCACAGTGGGTCACGCCCATGTAGAACACATTTCAAAAAAAATTTAAAAATAGTTGTAGACTTCGGAATTGAATAAGTTATATATCTATTAAAAGGTAATAGTCTGCAGATTCAGAAAACGCAAAAAAGTAAAAACTGAACTTTTCATGGTTTTGAGCCTTTCCGGAGCCCCTTAAAAGGGATTTAGTATTTTAACATGCGACTGCCTTCCATACTTGTAATTCAGGCCTTGAGCCGTTGAGTATTCTGAAAATTGCTTGTGGCCTTCAGCCCCCAGTAATTTTGAATCCTTTCTTAATCAGGCCTTTAGCCGTTAATTGTTGTAACTTTGCTTGTGGCCTTCAGCCGACAAATAATTTTGAATTCGGATTTAGTGAGGCCTTCAGCCGTCACTATAGCTTATTACAAGTTATTAAAACTATTAAATAGTGTTTTAGTATTTTAAAAGGGTACTTGTCCACTTTATTTGTAATTCAGGCCTTAAGTACTTGTGTATTCTGAATTTGCTTGTGGCCTTCGGCCCACGAACAATTTTGAGCCTTCGTATTCAGGCCTTCAGCCGTTGATTGTGTGTAACATTGTTTGTAGCCTTCAGCAGACAATAACTTGCAATTCTTCTAATAAGGATTTCAGCCGCCAGAGTAGTAAAATCTTTTAAACATGATTGTTGAGAGTTTTTTTTAATAAAGTGTATGTGTTTTCTGTGCAACCAACGGTAACTGATTAGGCCCCGTCCACACCTTTCCTGCTTTCCCTAAGTCCCACGTTTGACTCTTTTGTCTACTAAAGCCCATAATCTCCTTTCAACGCAACGGCCTTTCACCGCTTTACTTGGAGGGCCTATATGCCCGCATGGCACCACTTTACTGGTCGAAGTTGAGCCAAGTGTTGCTGCATCAATAACCTCCCCATCGTTCACTTACTACTCCCTGCGGTGTGCATCCTTTTTGGGGCCAAAGAGATCGAAGTCGCAAGGTGTAAGATCCAGGCTGTAGGCTGGATGAAGGAGGACAGGATGTCCAGTTAAGGCTTGTGAGCTCCTCTCGGGTGCGCAGACTTGTGTGATGTCATGCGTTGTCACGGAGAAGGAGAATTTAGCTTGCATTTTTGTCACAAAGAACACGCTGAAGTCGTTTCTTCAGTTTCCTGAGGGTAGGACAATACACTTCAAGTTGATCGTTGCGCCATGTGGAACGACGTCAAACAGAATACCCCCGTCAGAGTCTCAGAAGACGGTCGTCATGACTTTACCGACTAAGGGTGCGGCTTTCAACATTTTATTTGCAGGAGAGCCGGCGTGGCGCCACTCCATGGTTTGATGTTTTGTTTCCGGTTCAAAGTAATGAACCCATATTTCATCGCCTGTGATGATGTTCGACAAAAAACTGTCACGGTCAGCCTCGCAGGGCGCAAACAATTCCGCACAGGCCAGTCGGCATTGCACTTGATGGTCTTCTGTTTGGCGGCGTGGAACCCAGCGGCCACACACCTTTCTGTACCCCAACTGGTGGATGGTGTGTGTCAGCACTACCAACCGTGACACCCAGTTGAGCAGCGAGGAGTTTAGTTGTGATCCGACCATCACCTCGGTTCACAGTCCGCGCGTTCCAGCATTTCAGGATTCACAGCTGTAAGCGGCCGGTCGGCACGTCGGAAGTCGGGCAGGTCTGCGCTCCTTTGTACGATGATGAAAGGCCCCTCGCCCAACGATTCAAACCTCTTTCTTTCACTGCCAGGTCTTCGTAGAAATTCTGCAAGCAGCTTTCAATATCTGCGATACTTTGCTTTTCCACCAAAAGAAACTCAGTGGCAACTTCTTGCTTAAAACACACTTCCGTTGCAGCCTCCATGTTGAATGCTACGTATAGCGCCGCCAGCCGGCTGGTGTGTCCGAGCGGTTCTAAGCGCTTCATTTTGGAACCGCGTGACTCCTACGGTCGCAGGTTCGAATCCTGCCTCGGGCATGGCTGTCTGTGATGTCCTTAGGTTAGTTAGGTTTAAGTAGTTCTAAGTTCTAGGGGACTGACGACCCCATAGTGCTCAGAGCCATTTCAGCCATATAGCGCCGCCACTTATCGGAACTTCGTGAAACTATAGGGGCTGAAGCGGGAATATTCCACTACGTCCACAGCAAATTCTGCAATTTTCAACAGTAACTGGCAGAGGTAAAAACTTGTTGCATCTTACTGAACGCCCTTTGTGTCTCGACACGCGTTGGCTATCTCTTAATTTTTTTTCAACGACTTGTACTGTGACTCGACAGTTGGAATGGCGATGAGAAACCTGCTATCACCTGTTACGGCCAATTATTTTATCTAAGATTTCGAGAAACGTGCCTTCGAGTCGGTGGCATCAAAACTTTGTATTTTTCTTTAGATATAAATACATTACTTCAGTTTTCGGCCTCATGGGAGTCAGAATTTGAACAACATTTTAGAACATCTGAATTCAGGCCTCCCGGATATTCACTTCAGTATGGAAGTGCAAAAGGATGTCTGCTTTCCATTTCTTGACGTGTTGATCAGGAGCAAGGTTGGACATGCTGTTCATCGGAAGCCAAGTTGCACTGATTTTGATCTTCAGCCTGATAGATGTCTCCATCTGGATCAGCGTTAAAGGGTACGTAGAGCTTCATAGCTTCATAGAGCCCACATCATCTCAGGCCCTTAAGGTTCGGTACCTTTGTTAGCCTACAACGAAGGCACCTTTCGTCATGTAGGTTATAGCGAATGACAGATCAGATGCATGTTGTGCTATCGACCAACCTAGAATCGGTTGATTCATGGTAATTACGAGGTAGTATCTAAATCTACGGCATCGTTTCCTTAAGCGAGTAGTATATCCAACAGAATAGATCGTTTTCTGTGGAAGCGCGATGTGATGTTTTTGACCAGCCTTTTAGTGCCTGTAAAGGATGACCTGGCTTTGCTTAAGATGGATTTCTATAGTATTTGAAGCAGCTGTGGCATGTCATTGGTCAGCCCATTAGGATCCCTGCCTTCGCACCGGCCATCCTGTGGAATACAACAATACTGAAATCCACTTCCAGCTTCTGAGACAGCCTTATTAATGAAACAATTGAGATTAACAAGTGACGTCAAAAGTAAAGACGGAGGCTTTTGCTAAATTCTGCTTGGAGTTTTGCTCTCTCCCTGTCCAAACAACAGAGGGGCAGAGTTACTGCTACTTCTTCACCCACTGATAATTGACATTCACTGGGTGGCGACGCTAGTTGTTTCTGTGTTTGGTTATGGTTATGTGTTGCCTTTCTGTACCTGTTAGTATTATGGATCATGGGCGACGTAACACCGAGGGACTAGATTTCTTATCACGGTGCTCACCTTTCGAAACATCGATCACTTGGCTGCATTCCTGTAAGTTACCTGAGCAATCTATACGATAGTTCTTAGTTTTTGTCGAACGTCTGATGCTAGCCGCAGAAGAGTGTAGGTCGGTGAGGTACCAATATACTGTTTATCTGGGATTTGCAGTTCTATGTGTTCAGTAATACTTTCAGTAAGGACGTTAAATAAATAATGCAACACATTTTTTTTCTCGGCCAATTTCGTTTCAAAAAATATGGAATTTTCTGTCGGATATCTTGTAGTATTTCCGCTTCAGCCCATATACACTTCTGGAAATTGAAATAAGAACACCGTGAATTCATTGTCCCAGGAAGGGGAAACTTTATTGACACATTCCTGGGGTCAGATACATCACATGATCACACTGACAGAACCACAGGCACATAGACACAGGCAACAGAGCATGCACAATGTCGGCACTAGTACAGTGTATATCCACCTTTCGCAGCAATGCAGGCTGCTATTCTCCCATGGAGACGATCGTAGAGATGCTGGATGTAGTCCTGTGGAACGGCTTGCCATGCCATTTCCACCTGGCGCCTCAGTTGGACCAGCGTTCGTGCTGGACGTGCAGACCGCGTGAGACGACGCTTCATCCAGTCCCAAACATGCTCAATGGGGGACAGATCCAGAGATCCTGCTGGCCAGGGTAGTTGACTTACACCTTCTAGAGCACGTTGGGTGGCACGGGATACATGCGGACGTGCATTGTCCTGTTGGAACAGCAAGTTCCCTTGCCGGTCTAGGAATGGTAGAACGATGGGTTCGGTGACGGTTTGGATGTACCGTGCACTATTCAGTGTCCCTTCGACGATCACCAGTGGTGTACGGCCAGTGTAGGAGATCGCTCCCCACACCGTGATGCCGGGTGTTGGCCCTGTGTGCCTCGGTCGTACGCAGTCCTGATTGTGGCGCTCACCTGCACGGCGCCAAACACGCATACGACCATCATTGGCACCAAGGCAGAAGCGACTCTCATCGCTGAAGACGACACGTCTCCATTCGTCCCTCCATTCACGCCTGTCGCGACACCACTGGAGGCGGGCTGCACGATGTTGGGGCGTGAGCGGGAGACGGCCTAACGGTGTGCGGGACCGTAGCCCAGCTTCATGGAGACGGTTGCGAATGGTCCTCGCCGATACCCCAGGAGCAACAGTGTCCCTAATTTGCTGGGAAGTGGCGGTGCGGTCCCCTACGGCACTGCGTAGGATCCTACGGTCTTGGCGTGCATCCGTGCGTCGCTGCGGTCCGGTCGCAGGTCGACGGGCACGTGCACCTTCCGCCGACCACTGGCGACAACATCGATGTACTGTGGAGACCTCACGCCCCACGTGTTGAGCAATTCGGCGGTACGTCCACCCGGCCTCCCGCATGCCCACTATACGCCCTCGCTCAAAGTCCGTCAACTGCACATGCGGTTCACGTCCACGCTGTCGCGGCATGCTACCAGTGTTAAAGACTGCGATGGAGCTCCGTATGCCACGGCAAACTGGCTGACACTGACGGCGGCGGTGCACAAATGCTGCGCAGCTAGCGCCATTCGACGGCCAACACCGCGGTTCCTGGTGTATCCGCTGTGCCGTGCGTGTGATCATTGCTTGTACAGCCCTCTCGCAGTGTCCGGAGCAAGTATGGTGGGTCTGACACACCGGTGTCAATGTGTTCTTTTTTCCATTTCCAGGAGTGTAGTTTCGTGAAGTTCCGAAACGTGACGGCCCTATGTGTGGCCTTAAAAGTAGCGTCTGTAATGGTGATGTTTTTTAAGCAAAGAGCTGTCACTGATTTCTTTTGATGGAAAACCATAGCACCACAGATACTACAGATGCTCGAAGAATGTCTAAGGAGTTCTTGTAGTGAACAAAAGCGCAATGAGTCTTTGGGCGAGGCGTCTTTCATCATCGCAACAAGGTAGCGCAAATCTATCTGATCTCCCACGTGCCGGCCGGCGGATACAGGTGTGACTCACGTAGTGTTGAGACGTGCGGACACTCTCATTCGAAGTCGTCCACCGTTCACAATTAAAACACCTCGCTGCACAGCTGAATGTCTCTGTTGGTAGTGCTGGCACACTCATCAGTCAGTTGTGGCACTCAGAGGTGGCTACCCGCTGGGTTCTTCGCCGCCTAACAGAAGACCATGAAGAGTAACGAAGGAGAATCTTTGCGGCATTGCTCGAGCGTTATTAGGCTGATAGGGATAAATTTTTGTCGAACATCGTCACAGGAGATGAAACATGGATTCATCACTTTGAACGGAAAACAAAGCGACAACCCATAGAGTGGCACCACAGCACCTCTCGTGCAAATAAAAAAATCGAACCCGCACCCTCAGTTGGTAAGACCATGACGACAGTCTTGTGAGACTGATATCATACATTTCGAGTTCCATCTGTTTGGTGCAATGAAGGATGAACTCTGATTGAATCTGTACGTCATTGATGGCGAGGTTATTGATGAAACAAGACGTTGGCTCCAACGTCGACCAGCAGAGTTGCACCCTGCGGCTTCCGGGCACTCCCAATAAGGTGGAGTGAGGTCATCGTATTGAACAGAAATTATGTTGAAATGTAGGGTTTGTAGCCAGAGGAGTGGGGAATAACACGGTACACTGGAAAATACTTGTTGCATGACTTATTGAAGGCTCCTCGTACGTTATTTGTGATTTAGACCGGTAGTAAGTACATACGTCAGACGAGATGCCCAGACAGGTTCCTCCAAATTACTGTCCAGAATTACAGTCAATAGCGGACATCTTACATCCAGGAAGCAGCGATCAATGGAATGTAATGGCAAGCGGTGACCGCTGGCGTGAACCTGAATGAACATGCTTCGACAAAGTATTGAACGTCACCCAGCAGCAGATTTTAATTTCGTAGATGTGAACACAGTGATAGCTTAAAGCATGTGCCATCTTCTTCTCACAGAAGCAGGACTCAGCGTTATGCTTTGAAACAACTATGTTACCTTTCTTTCTTTCTTGCGGCCTTTGCCCTGCTTCAACGCTGGGTCGGCCGGGTTACTATTAATTTGGCAGTGTTAGTTGCAGAGGGTGGCCGAAGCCCTTCCTGCCATCACCCCGAACCCCCCCCCCCGCCCCCCCCCCCCCACCACCCCGGGACAGAATTAGTGTACCCCAGCTGTCCGTGTGTAGTGTAAGCTACAGATTAGTGAAAACGGTTTCAAATGTCTGCGAGGCATGTAACTGAGGCGGAATGTGGGTACCAGCCCAGTATTCACCTATCGGGATGTGGAAAACCACATCCAGGCTGGCCAGCATACCGGCCCTGGTCGTTAATCCACCGATTCGGGAGCGGCGCGCCTACCCGAGTCCAGGAAGTAGCGCATTAGCGCTCTCGACTACCCTGATGGGTTTGAAACCGATATGTAACCTCCTGTACACTGCCTGTATATGAGCCTGAAATAGTTCGAAAACCGCTTCGTGGAACAAATAACTATTTCAAAAAAGAGACTGGTTGCACTTTCCTGAATTTACATACTTTTAGTTTCAGGGGACATATACTTTGGTTCCATGCTCCCTTGGAACTAAACCCACACGATTTCGCAGAATTTTTTCCAGTACAAAACTTTATCTCAGTTATTTATTTCATAAATGTAGATGAATTTTGGGCTGTTACAAAATGCTTTCAAAAGTGTCACCATAAAATTTTGGCTAAGTGAATGCACTATGTTTCCGGTTATCAGGGAAAATTAATTACAAGATTTTTAATGTGTTGCTGCGGAAGTCCGAAGCCGTGAATGATTAACAAAAGATAGAAAAATGTTAAAAAGACTTCCAAGAATTTTGTGAAAGGAGCAGAGCTGAACGAATTATTGTTCGTCGCAGTGTACCGTAATTAAAATTTTGTCGCCCCTTTACTATCACAACAGGCCAGCCGACGAAGTTTCTCAAAATTTTCCCCCCCACTTGGGTGTTTTTTCATTAATGCCTTCTTGGAACTGAATAACACATTACACAAGAAAAAAGGGCCATTTTTCTGAAGCAGTAGCCTGTAAGCACGGGTACGAGAAGATGGGGGGGTGGGGGGGGGGGCGGGTTGCTGTAGGAGTACCTGTACTTCACCTAGTGACTCAGGGTGGTTTGTTGCAGAATGGGTGGGATCCGCCGTCGAGAAGACCTGAGCCCACAAAGACGGCTGACACTTCATTTCACGACTCACACAAAGTGAAATTTATTTCCATCCGACGCCGAAAAGCAGAGGGCGTCCGGGAGCCATTCCGTCATGCCGCAAGCGGCTCGCCACTAAAAACCTCGGAGATAAATGGAATTCTGCGCCGCGAAACAATTTATCTGGATTCAGCCGCTAATGGCCTCTATCGACCTGCACACCCGTCGCGCAGGCGGGCCTCGCGTTTAATACAGCGTGGCAGGTGGGCGGGCCGCGCGCGACGCGCACTTGCTGGCACTGCGCCCAGGAGGCCCCCATCGTGGCGGCACTCCGGCAACCGTGGAGGTCATTAACCTTTGATAGACTGGGTGACAACACTTATAACTTCTGCTGAGTGGGTACATGTTATACCCACTACGTATTTAGTTTTAAAATAAATTTCATATTGTTAATTACACTACTGGCCATTCAAATTGCTACACCAAGAAGAAATGCAGATGATAAACTGGTATTCATTGGACAAGTATATTATACTAGAACTGACATGTGATTACATTTGCACGCAATTTGGGTGCATAGATCCTGAGAAATCAGTACCCAGAACAACCACCTCTGCCCGTAATAACGGCCTTGATACGGCTGGGCATTGAGTCAAACAGAGCTTGGATGGCGTGTACAGGTACAGCTGCCCATGCAGCTTCAACACGATACCACAGTTCATCAAGACCAGTGAGTGGCGTATTGTGACGAGTCAGTTGCTCGGCACCATTGACCACGTTTTCAATTGGTGTGAGAGCTGGAGAATGTGCTGGCCAGGGCAGCAGTCGAACATTTTATGTATCCAGAAAGGCCCGTACAGGACATTCAACACGCGGTCGTGCACCCAGGTTCGTCGTTGAGTACACCATCGCAGGCGCTCCTGTCTGCGATGCAGCGTCAAGGGTAACCGCAGCCATGGTCTCCGAGCTCACAGTTCATTACTGACGCAAACGTCGTCGAACTGTTCGTGCAGATGGTTGTTGCCTTGCAAACGTCCCCATTTGTTGACTCAGGGATCGAACGTCGCTGCACGATCCGTTACTTCCATGCGGATAAGATGCCTGTCATCTCGACTGCTAGTGATACGAGGCCGTTGGGATCCAGCACGGCATTCCGTATTACCCTCCTCAAACCACCGATTCGATATTCTGCTAACAGTCATTGGATCTCGACCAACTCGAGCAGCAATGTCACGATACAATAAACCGCAATCGCGATAGGCTGCAATCCGACGTTTATCAAGGTCGGAAACGTGATGGTATGCATTTCTCCTCCTTACACGAGGCATCACAACAACGTTTCACCTGGCAACGCCGGTCAACTGCTGTTTGTGAATCGTAAATCGGTTGGAAACTTTCATGTCAGCACGTTGTAGGTGTCGCCACCGGCGACAACCTTGTGTGAATGCTCTGAAAAGCTAATCATTTGCATATCACAGCATCTTCTTTCTGTCGATTAAATTTCTCGTCTGTAGCACGTCATTTTCGTGGTGTAGCAATTTTAATGTCCAGTAGTGTATTATCTAAACTTTATTGTGGTTACACGATACATCTGTCATAGTTTTGGGTTTTATCTACCGAGTAAAGCGAAAAATTATATTTTTATTTTATTATTGTTTACTTTATATTGTTATTCAGATTTACTTCACGTACAATATTTTAAAACATAAATTTGTTTTAAATGTCACAATGTGATTTTTTATTGTATTGTATGGAACTGGGAACCTAGAAACAACGGAGAGGCTTCGTTCCTCCTGTAGCCCTCAATGGTACACAACCCCACAACAGGCTACAGCAGTCCACTCACCCCACCGCTGCCCCACACCGAACCCAGGGTTATTGTGCGGTTCGGCCCCCAGTCGACACCCCCGGGAGCGTCTCACACCAGGCGAGTGTAACCCCAATGTTTGCGTGGTAGAGTAATTACGGTGCACGGGTACATGGAGAAAGTGTTTGCACAGCAATCTCCGACATAGTGTAATTGAGGCGGAATCAGGGGAACCTGCTCGAATTTGCCGAGGCAGACGGAAAACCGCCTTAAAAACCATCTACAGACTTGCCGGCACACTGGACCTCGACACTAATCCGGCGGGCGAATTCGTCCTCCTGGAGACTGGAACGCCTTCCCGCCCTGACAGAAGTGCGTTAGACCGAACGGCTAACCGGGCAGTCCAATGTGATATCAGTCTTTTTGTTTTGTTGCCCAAGAGAAAATTTAACTGAAAACAGCAACATCAGTTGGAACAATTTCTGCAGACGAAACTACACTCGGCTTACCGTAGCTGCGAGTTGGCTCTGAACACTATGGGACTTAACTTCTAAGGTCATCAGTCCCCTAGAACTTAGAACTGCTTAAACCTAACTAACCTAAGGACATCACACACATCCATGCCCGAAGCAGGATTCGAACCTGCGACCGTAGCGGTCCAGACTGTAGCGCCTAGAACCGCTCAGCAACCCCGGCCGTCATAGCTGTGAGTTCTTTGACTGCTCGGTGAGGTGGCACATCAAACAACTTCACTTCATTAGATAAATGAATAAAAGATTTACTTTGCTTTGACACATTTCTTTGCCACAGGGCTGCTTGATAATTTATAACTGTCACTGCCCTGAGCTTTTTTACTGTTCAGGTTTGTTGAGTTTTCGTAGATACGCCCATAAAATTCCTTACTCAAGTTCTTTCCATTTTTTTGTTCTTGTTCAATGTTAGGTCTCACCATTTCTTCTCCTGAACCAAATAGGAACAGAGGCCGGCGATACTTCTTTATTTGCTGCCCGGTTGTATTATTCGTAATGCAGTGAACCAAAGCATTTAACATCAGACTGAGGAATCGTTTAATAGGCCATGGTCTGGTGAATCCTGAGCGTCTACATTCCCTCACTAACTTAAAAAGCATATCAGCATCCCTTTTGGTAGCATTACAATGCATGATGATTTCCAGGATGGAGCTACTTCCTTCATCACTACATGGATCGTTTTGATGTTGAGTTGAGAGAAGCATTACTGCTCTCTCCTTTGATGACACATAAGATGTCAAAATTAGTTTACTGGTAATACCAAAGATGGAAGAGTGTATCTCCCTTCGTTTATTTTACAAAAATAATCCTGTAATTTCTGCCTTATGACGGATTGTCCCTACCAACTTTATATTCTTTTTTAGAAGTAACTCTGCTAGGACAAAGCTAGTAAAAACAATTGTCAGTCAGTAGTGATGCATCTGCCTGTCCCATACAAACTATTGACCATAGCCTTGACTTATCATCACTGTCATCGCCAAAGATATCCACATTAATACCATCTGAATTTCCATCTAGTACCTCTTGTAACGTTTTTTCGATTACTTTCGTACTTTCTTCATGGAAAGCCACCTTCGCTAAGTGAATGCCTGCGAGTGTTAAGTGTGTTGCTTGTGAACAGTCAACTGAATGTAATCTTTATTTCCAAATGATCACTTCTCCCAACAATGCAATTTACAGAAAGTAAAACGTCAAATAAGAATTAACTGCAACAAATACTAAGTGGGTACAAATTTGTCCACTGCTATTCGTATCAGTGCTTACATATGTAAGTATAGAGTCAGTCGCTCCCTATCGGTCGCTGGGTGAGGTGCTATACAACGTGTTCGTCAGATTACCAGTTCTCTCAAGCTGACTGAACGTGTTGAGCAAAGATACTGCATCAAATTTTGTCAAAAGCTTGGTGACTCTCAAAGAGAAACAATTCGTAAGATTCAGCAGGTATTTGGAGAAGATGCTATGGGTGTAACACAAATTAAGGAGTGGTTCAACCGATTCAGAAATGGCTGCACATCAGCGGAGAGTGACCAGCGTTCTGGCAGGCCCCAAACTGCTCGAAGTGCAGCTGTTGTTGAGTGGGTGCGAAATTTTGCGACGGCAGATCGTCGTTTGACCGCGCGGGAGATTGCCCAAGAAGTTGGAGTAAGTAAAGGTTCTGCACATGCAATTTTGCGTGATGATTTGAACATGCACCGGAGTGGCAGCGAAATTCGTGCCCAAGTTGCTATTGCCGGAACGAAAAGACCTTCGTTTTTAAGTTGCACAGGACCTTCTGGACACCACCAACACCGATCCTGGGTTTCTGAACACCGTGGCAACTGGAAATGAGTCATGGGTGTACAGGTACGACCCAGAAACAAAAAGACGCAATGGAAGCATCCCGAGTCTCCAAGGCCGAAAGAAGTGCGGCAGGTGCGAAGCAAAATCAAGGTGATGCTGACTGTCTTCTTTGATGTCCGTGGAATTGTGCATCTCGAATATGCACCGTAAGGACAAACTTTGACAAAGGAGTACTATTAAGATCTTCTCCGGCGACTCCGCGCACGCCGTGCACGGCGAAAAACTGGCAACTGCATCACGACAACGACCCCGCACATTCATCCCACTTGATCCAAAATTTCTTGGCCAAACAAGAAATTACAGTCCTTCGACAACCTCCCTACTCCCCAGACATGACTCCTTCCGACTTCTGGTTGTTTCAAAATTGAAGACGCCACTGAAGGGATCCCGTTTTGAGAGTAGAAAGGAAATAATGTGGAACACGACGACGGAGCTTAACACCGTCCCAAAGGAAGATTTCCAGAGGTGTTTCCAGCAGAGGAAGGATCGGTGGGCTAAGTGTGTACAAGTACAAGGGGCCTACTTTAAAGGGAATCAGGGCCCCAACCCCGTCAGGTATTCGAAATATTTTTTCTGGCCAAAATTTGGATACTTTTTAGGCAGGCCTCGTAAGTTTCATCATATATATGTAATAATAACACCTTAAACCACTAATATACAAACTTCTTAAAAGCTTTTTAGAGAATCGAATGGTAATTAGGAAAATGCATCCCCACTTAGCAAATCAAACTTAAGGCCACCTGAACTGCACTCGTTCTTATGACTCTTACTGTTAATGTACCTGAATCAGTTAAATGCCGCATACTATAGCACTGGCTAAGTAGATTAGTGAGCAAATGCCCTCCTTGTTGTTTCCAAAACACATTTTCTAACACTTGCTTCAAAGCAGTAGCTTAACGGGAAGCTCCTTGTCCCATTATTAATGTGTACTTGAGTTGCTGGACAGAATATGGCAGCCAGCGGTCGACTGAAAAACTGTTGAAAAAAAAAAAGAATTGGGTCGTAACAGGTAGATACGGTCAAACTTTCAGGAAACATTTCCCACACATACAACAAGAATATATGTTATATGGATATGGTGCTGGAAATGCTTTATGGCTGCACGGAGTGGCCTCGCTGTTTAAGGCACCATGTCACGGATTACGGGGCGCAGGCTCTTCCCATCGGAGGTTCGAGTCCTCCCTCGGGCATGGATGTATGTGTTGTTTTAGCATAAGTTAATGTAGTGCGTAAGTCTAGGGACCGACGACCTCAGCAGTTTGGTCCCTAAGGAATTCATACACATTTTTGAAACGCTTTATGTCCATGTTATAGTTCATTTTTTACTTCTCTGCATATTCACATTAATCATGGGAAATACACAGGAAAAGAACGTATCAGAACAGCATGAAACACTTATCTAAATGAAATGTTCAAAACGCCCTCCGTTAGCGAGGATATATGCATCAATTACTAGTAAGCCCACAAAACAATTCAACCAATCTTTGGGAATAAGGATAACTGTGGACAGTAGTGAGCCCATTCACGACGTATTAGCTCCGCAGCTTAGTTCCAAGTACGTGTCATGGAGCAATCTTAATAAATCTCCAGTAGCTCCAAGTATGTGTGGCAAGGAAATTCAGCATTTGCACGCTCCTGTTACACGAAAGGTAGGCTGAAAATTAAGCTTTTCGTTACCAGCTTCAACATGCACGGCACAGCAAATTTAACAGACTTCGCTGTAACTGCTCCACCTGCAACGGTCGCGATAGTATTCTAAACCCTAGTACCTTGTCCATGCAAGCACTCTCTTCTGATACCGGCTGTACGTTTCATTTCCGCGTAATTGTCGCATACTAACGTGTTCTCGATGCCTTACAGATACCGCATCCTAGGCCATATTCTTCGTTTCTTCCCCAGAACATTTCCTTCAAGAATACTAATGATGAAGGTATTGTGTCTGAGGACATGGTCAATAAATTGTGTATTACTCTTTCCCATTTCCTTTAATAATCTTATGTCTTCTTTGACTTCCCTCAAGACCTCCAGGTTCCTTCTTCTTTCAGCCCAGCTCGTTCTGGCATTTTCCGCCATATCCACGTATCAGCAATTTCAACTCAATTCCTTTCCGATTACACCGAGTCCAACTTTCACTTGCATTGAGACGTGTACTCAACACAAAAGGTTTTGCAAAGCGTTTTCTGACATCTATATTAATGTGTTTGCTGGTTAAAATGTTTTTCTTAGTCATAAATGGCTGTTTTGACAAAGGCAGTCCTCATCACTTTCATTAAGCCTCTATTGTACATTGTGCTTATATTACTTAGATTACAAAATTGTTTCACCTAATCAGTTCTGATGTCATCGATTTTCATACTGGTTTTAATTTATAACGTCTTTTCCGTACTACCGCTATTTTCTTTTCCTTTTGTTTACTTTTAATTTCCGTAGTTTAAGATTGTCTGATAACACAACATTCTGTTCATATCTTCTTCTGAGTCTAGAACTATCACAGCATCGTCAGCAAATCTAATACTGTGAAGTCTTTCACCACTGGATTTTATTCCCTTTGTCGTCTTCGCTTTTATTCTCTTTGTCTCCTTATTTTCTAATCTTGGCCTCTTCCCCTACCGTACTAATGTTTATTTTTGTGCTTTGATTCTAATACAATTGATTAATCATATTTCCTTCCTACTAGTCAAGCTCTATTTTGTTCATAGTTCTACAGAGTTCACATTGTCAACGGACTTAAGATTCTTATTATTAACAGTGGCTGCTATTTTTGACAGTACTGGTGGACATGAGTCTCAAAACGTTTTGTGTTGCGTTGCTGTAAAATAGCTCGAACGTTTGTAAGATCACCAAACAGTCAGATATCAGGATTCATCTAAATACTGCACGTGGCACGAAACAGTAATAATATAACAGAGTTTTGTCAAATATAGACATGGTTGGAGACCGTGGCTGATATATGAAATAAATTGTTGACGGTCTACAGCAACCACCCACAAATTGGTTATAGTTTACTTTGTTCAGAAAGTACCGTTACCGGTTTCGAATTTATACTATTCATCATTTCGCGGCTTTCATGTTTTCGTCAACACGGATGATACATTGCTTTACGGGGTAGTTGCCGTAGCATAAACAATAATTCACAGTTGAAAACCTCTAATAAAGATGTTTCCTAGACAGACTTCTGTTAGAATGGAACTTATGTGAAATTACCGTCTAGGACGCTAGTTTTCACAATTTTCTGCCAACTACACCAATATTATTTGTATTTCACCATCCCATACGTCGATTTCCATTATTAAGCACTTTCTTTCGATCAAAAAGGAATTTCTAAAACGCACTACAAGTTCTTCCTTGGAAGAAAACTGAAAAAAATGCTCCAGAAAGACATTTCACACAAGCTCCATTCTCGCACAAGTCTGTAGCGCTACCATCTGTACTATACGTTTATAACTGTGAATTATTGTTTATTGATTTTATCGTTAGGCAAGCCACCAGTAAACCAATGAATCATACGTTCTGACGAAAGCATGAAAGACTTCTCATGATGAATTGTATAAATTCGAAATCGGTACCAGTAATCCATCAAATTTTGGGCATGTAGCCGTGCATATGCTACTTAATCAACTGATCTTTCGGCCGCATATCGTCCGGGAACCTTCAGAGTGAGTCGCAAGACGGATGACACGGTTTTTTTTTTTTTTTTTTTTTTTTACTTTATTGTTATTTTAAAACCTGTACAACTCAGGTAGGCTGGCAGCGGCACACTACGCCGCTCTTCAGCCATAGCGTTTTACAAGAGTATAAAACATGGTGAATGACAATGAACAAAGTGACGGGCAAAAGAGAGAGGTCACAGAGACATAAAAAACATGGAGTCGTTCACATGTGATGATAACAACACTGAAAACACGTCGGCACGGCGCACAAAACACTGATGAGTCCGACGGCACAAGTGAACGTAGGAGTGGGACGGCGGACACCAAAAACACTATACGACGTCACACACACGAGACACAAAAGGCGACGATCTCCGGCGCGCGAATGTTCACTATACGTGTGCGAGTCCGGGGACCTGCCAAGAGAGGAGGAGGAGGAAGGGGAGTGGGAGAGTGAGAGGGGAGAGCAGAGATGCCACGGGCAGGGGAGATAGGGGGGGAGGGAGGAAGGGGGAGAGGAAGCCCGGGGGAAGAGGGGGAAGGGAGGGGACAGGGACGATGACACGGTGCCAAGCGCGGCCTTATATACTCAGGTGACAAAAGACATGGAACAGAGATATGCACATATACAGAGGGCAGCAGAATCGCGTACACAGGGTATAAAAAGGCGGTGCATTGGTGGAGCTGTCGTTTGTACTCAAGTGTTTCATGTGAAAAGGTTTTCGACGTGCTTATGGACGCATGACGGGAATCAACAGACTTTGAACACGGAATAGTAGGAGGAGCTATACGCATGAGACAATCCTTTTCGGAAATCGTTAGGTAAGTCAATACTTTAAGGGTCTACAGGTTGCGCGCAGCCGTACGGTACGTAACACGCACTCACCAGCTGACCTGTCTGGAATGCTGACAATTTGCTTGGTCAGCACACGTGTGTCTGGCCGCAGTGCGACGCAGGAGGTTCAAATGGCTCTGAGCACTATGGGACTTAACATCTGTGGTCATCAGTCCCCTAGAACTTAGAACTACTTAAACGTAACTAACCTATGGACATCACACACATCCATGCCCGAGGCAGGATTCGAACCTGCGACTGTAGCGGTCACGCGGTTCCAGACTGTAGCGCCTAGAACCGCACGGCCACACTGGCCGGCGCGCCGCAGGAGTATGCCACTGGCCGCCATCCGCCATATTAACTAGCACGGCCTCAGGCCGCGAATATGTCTCTTTTCTTAGCTCACCATGGAGACTTTCAATAAGACCATAATTAGAATGTCAGACACAGTGATGATGGGTACGCATAGTGTGCGTGTTTTATCATCCTCCTTTGTTAATAAAACTGTTTAAACTTACTCCTCGGTGTTCGCATATTGCAGTACCTAAAGGACCCACCACTCACAAATCCTGACTAATATTTCGCCTAATTATCATCCGGGCAACAACTCAAACAACCCCCTTATAATACTCCGAGATCCACAATGTCAAGAGTGGGCCGAGAATACCAAATTTCAGGCATTACCTCTCACCACAGACAATGCAGTGGCCGACAGCTTTCACTTAAGACCGAGAGCAGCGGCGTTCGCATAGAGCTGTCAGGTTGTCAGGGCTAGCAGACAAGCAACACAGCGTGAAATAACCACAGAAATAAATGTGGAGCTTATGACGAACGTATCCATTAGGACAGTGCGGCGAAATTTGGCGTTAATGGGGTATGGCAACAGACGGCCGACGCTAGTGCCTTTGCTGGGCTCTCCTGGTCAGATGAGTCCCAGTTTCTATTGGTAAGAGCTGACGGTGGACCCAAGTTACCAACAACGCACTGTTCAAGCTGGTGATTGCTCCACAATGGTGTGGCTTTGTTTACATGGAATAGGCTAGGTCCTGGATGTTCGGCTACTTGGAGACCATTTTCAACCGTTCATGGACCTCATATTCCCAAACAACCAATAGAATTTTTATGGATGACAATGCGCCATGTCACCGAGCCAGAATTGTTCGAGATTGGTTTAAAGAACTTCCTGTGCAATTTCAGGGAATGATTTGATTACCCAGATCGACATGACTCCCATCGAACATTTATGGGACATAAGCGAAAGGTCACTCCGTGCAGAAAATCCTGGACCGGCAACAGCTTCGCAATTAGGAACAGCTATGGTTCAATACTTGTGGTGCGCACTTCCAACGACTTGTTTAGTCTGTGCCACGTCTAGTTGCTGCAGTGCACCGAGCGAAAGGTGGCCCCACACGATTTTAATAGGTTGTTCATCTAATGACCCGTATCTGTACGATGTTCTGCCACAGCTCACTAGTCTGGCTGTAGTAAGCGTGTGTACCTTCGGCCCTGCGCACACATCTACGTAAAGTGCGTGTTATCTGACATATATCTAACTTATCATGATTTCAGCAGGGAATCTGATACACACGCACATTACGTAGCAATAAATCATCCCTCACAGAACCGAGTAAGATTGCAATGTTCGGAGGAGGCCGCAAGACAACCTTAACACGGTGTTTCTTGAGAATAAAGATTATCTTTGAAGAAGTTGAAGAAGTAACATTTCGGCGGCTGCATGCCCGAAATTAGATGGATTATTGTTTACACCGCGAAAATGTACACCGGTAATGGTACTTTGTGAATAAAGTAACCTAAAACAAATTTGTGGCTGGTTGCTGTAGACCACCAACAATTTATTATAGTAACATAATGCAGCAGATACCGGAAAAATCGTGTGATGCTAAATACGTTTAACTTCAAAAATTTGGAGCACTAAAGAACGAAATGCTACAGTTAACCGTCAGGCTAATGTAGTAAGCTGCATTTAGTTGCGAACAAACAGTTTTGTCAAATTTATTGCAGTGAGTAAAAACAGAAATCGGTAAATAGGACTGGTTGACGTTAAATTAAATTGCTGTCTTGTAGTTACTTACTTAAGAGGGAACGACAGAGTGTCGGATGAAAATACTGCTCAAATTCAGAACTTTTTTCTCCTTACTGGAATGAAGTAGACAAATAGTGTTAGCTGCAATGAGTAAAGCATACATTGAAGCTGTTATTGGTATATTTTATTGAAAAATATTAGTATTTTCATTGTTTAGTTGAGATTTTCCCGAAGCAGCTATGATAGGAGATAGATCGACGGTTGTCGCTGTAACTCGGGTTTTGGTTGTCTGAAACATGAAATTAACATATACCCTGATCGTAACAGATGTAATTTCAATTCATCGTAGGGATTTGCAAAAAAAAAAAAAAAAAGAAAAAATCGTGAAGTTATAGACATTTGAGAAAAATGCCGATTTTTGAACCCCTGCTTTTTGGCGAAAAAAAATAGTAAGCATCAACATTAAAAAATCGGCTACGATGAACTGAAGAGAATTCAGTTTGCTTCAAGGGAGTCCAAAAATCACTACAATCGGACGGAAAGTGTAGCGTGGGCGATTACAATCATGGCGAAAAACATTATTTTAAGAAAAACGAGTTTGAAGTTTGACTAGTATTCATCACATAAAAAAGGGACAAAGCTTGAAACCTACGGGATATGATTGATGCCTGGTCCATAATAACTATCGATCTGGGTAGTGGATGGTCGCTTTCTGCTACTTTGAGCTGATAAGCCCTCATTTTCGTCCTCAAATCCCCTTTCGTCGCTGAGAGCATCGCCACTGCCGTCTCTATCTTAAGAGAACCGGCGCATTCTGATTTGCATTAATGCAGTATGGCTTATACTGAACAGACGTACGGACAAATTTGAAGCAATGTTTACAATTTCGCTTCGGCTGGATGTTATGTTTGGAGCGTACCTTCAAATGAAGCTATTGAAACTTCCGTTCAGATTTTGAGTAAAACCGACCAAACAACGCTCCAGCAAATCAAGTTTAGTCAAAACCATAAACATTTCACAGACGCAACGAAGAGACTGTGAGTGCAGAAATGGTTCTCTATTGCCGAGGAGTGCCATCCACACTTGGCCTCAAAATCTCTCAGAACCGATACTTTTTGGAGTTCACGCATAATATTCTGATGAACAATTCTTAAATGTATGTACATTAGAACTGCGTAATAAAAGAAATTTAGAGGTTTTTCTACCGTCACCCTGTCGTTCGCCTTTAAGTGAGACTCGAAAGAAGATGTGTTGTAATCAAAATGGTTCAAATGGCTCTGAGCACTATGGGACTTAACATCTATGGTCATCAGTCCCCTAGAACTTAGAACTACTTAAACCTAACTAACCTAAGGACGCCCGCATCTCGTGGTCGTGCGGTAGCGTTCTCGCTTCCCACGCCCGGGTTCCCGGGTTCGATTCCCGACGGGGTCAGGCATTTTCTCTGCCTCGTGATGGCTGGGCGTTGTGTGCTGTCCTTAGGTTAGTTAGGTTTAAGTAGTTCTAAGTTCTAGGGGACTGATGACCATAGATGTTAAGTCCTATAGTGCTCAGAGCCATTTTTTAAATAACCTAAGGACATCACACAACACCCAGTCATCACGAGGCAGAGAAAATCCCTGACCCCGCCGGGAATCGAACCCGGGAACCCGGGTGTGGGATGTAATCGAAAGGTCCCATCACAATGGCCATGGAGACGGCTTTCAAATTTCATAGTAGACCACTTACGGGACCAAGTGACCTTGGTCACAACAAAGACGTCCCAGCTCTTTCTCTACACGTTGGTTAACTTAACGCAAATTGTAGAGTTGTAATAGGCTGTGAATGCATTCCCCCGCTTCCAATTATCGGAATTGAATTCGAGCACAAACTGATGAACCCGAGTGCGTTCTGAGAAACACTGAGGGTCGGGATGCACGTATGCAGACAGGTCGGGGCGCCACGTGTGTAGAAAGGTCGGGGTGTCACGTGTGTTGTCACGTGACCGCCGCCGCCACGGCCGTCGACTTTCCTACGGCGATCCGGCTGCGCCTCCGTCGCCTCCCACGGAGAACGGAGCCCGTTATCCGGCAGGCACGCGCTGCACAGTGAGGACGCCGTAAGCATCTTATACCCTGGGATTGTGGGCTGAACCGGCTCACCTCCCGCCAAGGCAACCTGCAGGCGCGCCGTCCCGCCCATGGAGGTAAAAATAAGAGGAGTTGTCATGACGTCACAAACTTGAAGCCGACCCAAGTGAAGATCCACCGTGTTAGCTACCCCAAAACATTCGCTTCTGGTGGTTCCATTCCGTGTAGTTATTTATGTAGCGTATGTGGTTTTCAAGTACAAATGGTTTCCATGTTTAAATACATACAGACAGATAAAGATAAAATCAACATACATCATAACACATAAATAATGTCTCGTCTTATCGACATTCAATTAAGGATGAAGTAGGCATACACAGGTTGATACAATAAGGTATCTTGTCATAGATAAGATAAAATTATCATATAGAAATTGTTGCTCTAAGGTCATTCAGCAATCACATATATGGAATCCATAGAGTCTCTTTAAAGTTCTATGTCTAGGTTTTCCATCCACTCGATGGCTGCAGGGGAGGCTCCATAAAGTTCCGAATGGATCCTTTAAACGCACGTTTAGGGCATTCTTCTGTGGTGAATCTCGTATCCCCCATCTACAGAGCATCTCGCCACTTCTGCCATGACCAGTTCTGAGTCTATTGAGTATAACCAAAGTTCTTCTTGGCAGGTCTGTACCAGGCTTCGATAGTCCGGTCTGAGACCATTCATTTTTCCATGAATCCATAGCATCGTAAGACGTAGCCATGAGGTTTTGAGCTGTTCTCCATGGTGGTCTTCTAGATCTTAGTCGGGAAAGATTTGGGGCAATGTCCTGATGGATTGGAAGGTTGGTATTGGAGGAGATTTTACGCCATTCATTAACTAAGGCGGTTTGCCGCCTAAGATGTGGTGGAGCTATACTGCAGAGAACAGGAAGCCAAGGTAGTGGAGTGGATTTAATGGTCCCAGTTATGGTTCTCATGGTGTTATGAGTATCCACTTTAGACGTGTGGCTGCTTTTAAGCCAAACAGGGCTGCAATATTCCGCAACAGAGTATACCAGTGCTACAGAAAAAATCTTCAGAGTATGTACATCAGCTCCCCAGCTAGCTTTTGAATAACATTATTTCTTGTACGTATCTTAGCAGCAGTATCTATTAGGTGTGGTTTTAATGTAAGCGATCTATCCAATTTAATACTAAGATATTTTGGGATTTCGTGTAGTCGTGTAGTGTTTTGATAAAAAACACTACAGGACTACACGGAATCCCAAAATTTCTTGGTATTCCGTGTAGTCATGTAGTGTTTCGATAAAAAAAAAAAAAAAAATGCCGCCGGCCGCGGTGGTCTCGCGGTTCTAAGCGCGCAGTCCGGAACCGTGGGACTGCTACGGTCGCAGGTTCGAATCCTGCCTCGGGCATGGATGTGTGTGATGTCCTTAGGTTAGTTAGGTTTAAGTAGTTCTAAGTTCTAGGGGACTGATAACCACAGCAGTTGAGTCCCATAGTGCTCAGAGCCATTTTTTAAAAAAATGCCGGCTTGCGTTGCTTACGGGTGTGCTAATCGTTTTGATTGTAGTGTAAAGTTCGAATAAATCACATTTCATTCGTAAGTGGACTTATTTACGCGCTATTTTCTTATACATACTTGAAATTCTGATGCACTGTAAAGTTTTACAGTATGATTTTATTTCTGCGATTTGACTGTAAATTTCCTATCAATCGAACGCGAAGAGCTCTCTGGCGGCGAGCAATACACTTGGTTTTCAGTGTTTGGCAATTCCCAAGTAACTGGAAAGTCCTGGCACGAAATACCCTGGAAATGGAGACTAATGTTTTAAAATGCAATAATTTATTATAAAAGTAATGTAACTACATTTAGTTAATTAAATCTTCAGTAAAATGTGTGGAACACCTGTTACAGTGGTTAAACTATAAGTACTTAAAGGGTTACATATTTATTAAAGCAACGTTCCCTGTCTATGTCGAGGCTATCTAAATGGTTCAAATGGCTCTGAGCACTATGGGACTTAACATCTGAGGTCATCAGTCCCCTAGAACTTAGAATTACTTAAACCTAACTAATCTAAGGACATCACACACATCCATGCCCAAGGCAGGTTTCGAACCTGCGACCGTACCGGTCACGCTGTTCCAGACTGAAGCGCCTAGAACCGCACGGCCACGCGGGCCGGCCAGGCTGTTTACATCATTACATTAATCACTGTGTTGTCGTGTTACCCTATAAATTGCTGTTGTTTGCCACACTGAGTGTCACTTGGTAGGTACAATTTAAAAACAAAGCAGATGTGTAAACTACAATGTGCCTGACAATCTTAAATTCAGTTCTTTTCCTTCGTAATTTAACGGAACTTCCACTTTCTTGACATTACAGCTATTTGTTTATATCATCTCTGCATACATCTATGGGACACCAAAGGAAATAAGGGAAGTTTATTGCAAACTGGAACATTTAAAATTTGCATTTGACTTGAAAATGCAAAGAATACAAATCGGTGCCTCTAAACTATCAGTCATTGCTTTTGGAGCTCTGACTTTATCAATTATCGACACAAACACAATGAAAGTGAATAGAAATGGATTACGAGAGCACGCTTTTCGTAGCACATACTTCTCGGTTATTGTAATTACAGTACTGAGGCCAGAAGCGTCATATTTTTGTGTCGTATTACTGAGTCGATTACGCATTTAAGACCATAAAAACGTTTGAAGTTGCGTTCGTTATGGTGTGTTGTTCACTAAAACAATGTAACATTTACTACATAAAACAAATATCGCGTGCACACGACAGAAATAACGAACAAGGAGCAATAGTAAACACTCGTCTGCTGATGTTTTGGGGGATTCAAGATAGAGTCAGGCCCCGCCCACTTGCTTCAAAACAACGTACAGCGTAAGTCTGTAGCGCCAACTCCCTTTATTCTCCCTCCATGGTCCCGCCTGCCCAGGATCGCGCAGCAGCGACCGCCAGCGGCGCCGGATGCTCAGCACGACCCTCCCACCGACGTCCGGCGTCACCCTCGCCTTCTAAGCTAAAACCTGCCAGCACACCTAACTAAAAATGTAGCAGTGTGTGCTTCCGGTCGATTTCGGCAGTGCAGCGCAGTGTATTCAGTAAGGCGTACAGATTGTAATGACGAAAATGCAGATAAAATACCTTCTGCACATCCAAAATTTTTTTGCGTTTAATATCCGTCGATAACTTGTATCGTTCTTCTTATTCTTAAGCTGTAAGCCGTATTATGGAAACTATATTTATTATGTAGTGGATGCAATAATGTATTTTTTTGGATTGTATATAATCGATTGTAATTATAATGTAAATATTGTCAATTGCTGGGTAATAGTCAAGGGAACTTCATTGAAATGTGTCGACAGCAACGAGGAAATGGCAGTAGCAGTGCCGCTGTTTCTCTCTACGTATGGAGAGTCTCCCTCGTGCTGCGAGTAGAGACGTGGCAGAAGAGTTTGAGTGATGGAAGAGCGCGGAACTGTTTTCTGAGCGCTCCCCCAGACGCGGTGTGCAGCTGTGGTTCGCCAGTGAAGGCGCACCTACTTAGTTAACCCGTTAAGAACCTGGTAGGAGTGGACAGGCGGAGGGAGATGCAGTTCTAACTACTGCCTGTCTCATAATTATCCGTGTCTCTGCAGACGACTCGAGGTTCTCAAAAAGCGGCAGCAGCAACAATGGTACCTCAGCATTGTCGTCGGCTACATTCTTGGTTGTCCGCACAGCTACAACATCGTAAGACCGTTAACGGACAAAGTATAACTAATATTGTACAGGCATTACCCAGTGACATGTCTTTCACAAACTTTAATAACTAACTTTCTTGAATAATAACCTGCAGTAGTTAAAATTGGCTGGATACCTGTGATGTCATTCTCCAAAAACATTATTGCCAAGCATGGTTCGGTTCCTTTCCTTTCCATGCAGTCATGGAGTGTCATAAGAATATGAGAATTAATTAACTATTTACTGCCAGTTTCATTTCCTTGCTAATGACCAGATTGTCAAGATTTTGCTGCCTCAGTAACCGTTCATACTTGTGTTGCATTACAGAGGCTCAACGCATTTGCAATTTTCAGTATTGACTTAACTCGCTTAAAGTACTGTAAAATTTAATTGGCAAAACTAAAGGAACAGCACAAATTAAAAGTGCGCAATTTCATTTAGTTTGTATTTTAGCTTAGCGAATGACTACTGCTGCCAAGGTGCATACATTATTGTTCTTATGTTAAAAGTAAAATCAGTTCTTAATTTTCTGAAAGCAAATTCAAGTCAGTTTTTCTATAATTAAAAGAAAATAGCATGCATTTTTCCAGATTTTTGCCTTAAGGTATGCTGAGAATGCTACAAATCATCTTTTTAGGCAACAATGTTTCAGTAACAATCAGTCATTTATTTAACCAGTAACTTCATTTAACTTTGCTTTCAAAATTTAGTATTTCATATTAAGTAACCACCAAACAAATAGAGATCCTTAAGGAATGCGCGGATAAAGTAGGTTTACAAATTTCGTTTCAAAAGACAGAATACACAGTTTGAACACAAAATATGGAAAAATAAATAGAGTAAAACATTTTAAATACCTAGGTGAAATTTTGGAGCCAACCGGAGGAGAGAAAGCTGCACAGAAGATCAGACAACAGAAAATGAAGAGAGCATATGGTATGACACATGAAATATACAATAAAAAATGCATCTCCTCGAACACAAAAATCAGACACTACTGCGCAGTAATTAAGCCAGCAGCACTATATGCTAGTGAAACGCTCACACTCCACACAAAATGTGATTTAGAAAAAATACTAAAAGAAGAACGCAAAATTATGAGAAAGATTTTAGGTCCAAAATTAACAGAAGAAGGATACCGGATACAATCAAGAAGAACCACAGAAACTATATCAAACCTGGCAGCAGACATAAGAAGGCGAAGATTAAAATTTTATGGACATGCCACTAGACTTCCCCCCACACGACTCACCAACAGAATTCTCACTTACATAGAAAAAGTCAAATCAACAACACCATGGATTAGCCAAGTAAAATTAGATTTACAAAAAGCAAATATTGAACTTAAAGATGTCAAAGATAGAAAAACTTTTAGAAATAAGGTGGAAAAGTGGATTGTATTGTCGGAGAAGGAAGCACTAAAGAGACCAGGAACAAAATGGACAGAAGAAAGAAAAAGAAAACATGGAGAACGAATGAAAGAAGTATGGAAGAAACGACGTCAGAAAGCTTTGCGTGATCCTTCTGGGTCCATTCGCGATAAGTAAGTAAGTATTAAGTAACTGCAAACTCACTGGTTTCTGATTCTTTTATTCTATCGTGAAATGTTGTATCGTGGAAAAGCGTGACGACCTTCTGTTGCCACGCCAGTGATTTCTCGCTTGATTCTCTTTGCTATTACTTTCCTTAGGATTCTTCATAATCATTGCCTTAGTGGGCTGACAACCGTTTAATTATTCGTTTTTCTGCTAAACAGTAATTTTTGCAGAATGAGATCTTCACTCTGCAGCGGAGTGCGTGCTGATATGAAACTTCCTCTCAGATTAAAACGGTGTGCCGGACCGAGACTTGAACTTGGACACGGTCCGGCACACGGTTTTAATCTGCCAGGAAGTTTCAATTATTTTTGTATTAAATACTACGTGGTACCCTTTTCCCCCCTATGTAGTTCGTGAACGATTGCGCTATACTCCACTATTCCAAAATTATCAGTATTTAGATTAGATTTAGAATAGATTCTTCCTTCAGAAGGGTCTGTTATGGACTTTCCTGCTATTCAAAACGGTTCAAATGGCTCTGAACACTATGGGACTCAACTGCTGAGGTCATTAGTCCCCTAGAACTTAGAACTAGTTAAACCTAACTAACCTAAGGACATCACACACATCCATGCCCGAGGCAGGACTCGAACCTGCGACCGTAGCGGTCTCGCGGTTCCAGACTGCAGCGCCAGAACCGCGCGGCCACTTCGGCCGGCTTTCCTGCTATTAACCAGCATTATTTCCCTTCGGTAACGACACCTTTATTCACTGTAAAACGTCATTAGGCCCACACAACCGCGTTCATTTAGATCGCAGTCCAATAGGCCGATTAGGAAGGGGGGAGCTTACGTCTATCATAGGTTATGTAATAATCGACGACGAACTAAATGGAAAAAATAAGAGACAGCAGATTTTGTATGAGATGCGACGTCGGTTCAGATCACTTTGTCTCAAACAGGTATGTTTACAAAATGGAAGAAGAGTTGGAAGATACCCAAGGAACGAACAAACGATGAAATGTATGAAGTGCGAATGATCGAACTTTAATACTGGTAACTATTTTTTTACACCTTACACAAAACAGATACAAGTTTCGAAGTTTTGCCGTTCTTCAGAGTAGTCACCAATATTCCGTACAGGTGGAAGCCGTTGAATACTCTGCCATTTGTGTTGACAGCTTGAATGGAGCTGTGTATTGACCACCGAATCTCTCCGACACTTCTGAAGCGAATACTATGAAGTGCTTCCTTCATCTTAGGAAGAATGCTGAAGTCACAAGGGCTTAAGTCCAGGCAGTGTATTGGCCGCTACAGCTCTTCCCAGCCCCCATCGGTCGAAGAAATCACTCACAACTTGGCGCCATTTGATCCCAAAGACTGTCCTGCAAAACTATGTGCGGGTCCTGCAGAAAGAGAGCCGCGTCTTTCTCTAAGCTTGTAGCAGGCTGAGTTCCAAAAAACAACAGCTCGCACAAAAAGAAGCAGCCACATTTTCAGCAGCGGCCGCCTATCATTTTGTAGGACAATTCTCGAGTCCATATGGCGAAAGTTGCGACTGATTTGGGACTGCGAATTGTTTAGCCACCTGCCACACACCCCGGACATAAGACCATGAGATTCCTAAGACTAAGGAAACGCTTCATGGCACTGGCTTCAGAACTGTCAGAGAGATTCGTCGGGCAATAGGACGCTCCTCTCGAGCTATCAAAACAACTGGCGCTGCAAAGGAATCTTACGACTTCCACATCGCTGGCAACATATCATCGATAATGTTGGTGACTACTCTTAACGACAGTAAACTTTGAAAAATGTGTCTATTTTATGCAAGTTGTTAATAAATATTTTCACTATTAAAGATCCAACCCTCGTATATTCTCTTCAGAGACCGGAGTCAAAGTTGACTAAACAGGTATATGCAGGAGACAGAAGCAGCAGAAGATATTGAGCAGGAACAGAACATTGTAAGAACAGCAGTTGCGAAGGCTGGTAATGAAGCACAGGGTAAGGAGAAAAGGTATGACAGAAAAGAGGCTTCAAAATCTCGACACTGCACTTTGAAGCGATCATAAATTTCAAACATACAGTTCATCTCTATTATCGTAACAACCCAAAAGAATAAAATCATCTGCTTTACAAACAGAAGAGCAACATTGTTAAAGAGGTGGTAGAAGCCACCAGAAGTCTTGCGAATAGTTTGTAAGATCGATCGAAGGTGACGTCCACGGGAACCAAGCACTAGCCTACAACACAATGAAAATTCTTAACAAAGCAGACAGAGAAACATGACATAAGTAACATAGAACAGCGACGATGGTCGAACGCTATAAACTCCTTTGGTTTTGGTATACAGGCGGTCACACAGAAAATGAATGTGTCGACTCGCATTGTGTGTACAGTGAATGAACAGAAGAGGTGACGGAGTGTCTGAAGGCCTTGAGAAATAGGAAAGCTACAGACATGGAGAGTATCAAAAGTCAACTAAAATACGGTGGAATTTCGCTCCACCTCATACTGCTAAATCTGTTCAGTATATGCTGGAAAACGTTACACTGAAACACCCCGATACGTCTCCTCGCCGCCGCGAACGAGACACACTTCTGCTTTATGTCTATTACGACTAGACGCCTTTTCCATTACAGATGCGATAACCATTTTGTAACACGTAACATTTACGCAAATATCGTTCAATATATTGAAGTAACCCATGGTCTGGGGGTAGCGTCTTTGATTCATAATCAAAACGTCTTCGATCCCGGGTTCGGTACCCGCCACTGCCTACATTTTGAAAAATTATCAGCATTGGCGGCCGAAGACTTCCGGCATAAGAAGTCAGCCTCATTCTGCCAACGGCCTTGTCAAAGAGGGCGGAGGAGCGGATAGAGGTTTAGGGCACTCTCTTGTCCTAGGGGTGGGAAATTCCCCCTAAAGGCGGAAGAATCAGCAATGATCAACGACATGAGGATGCAGAAGGCAATGGAAACCACTGCATTAAAGACACGTAACGAGTATCCACAGGACATGTGGCCTGTAATTGAAGAAGTATCATGATGGTCTCTCCATTGGCAAAAGATACCGGAATAGTCCCCCATTCTGATCTCCGGGAGGGGACTGCCAAGGGTGAGGTTACCATGAGAAAAAGATTGAATAATCAACGAAAGGATAACGTTCTACGAGTCGGGGCGTGGAATATCAGAATCTTGAACATGGTAGGGAAACTAGAAAATCTGAAAAGGGAAATGCAAAGGCTCTATCTAGATATAGTAGGGGTCAGTGAAGTGAAGTGGAAGGAAGACAAGGATTTCTGGTCAGATGAGTATCGGGTAATAGCAACAGCAGCAGAAAATGGTATAACAGGTGTAGGATTCGTTATGAATAGGAAGGTAGAGCAGAGGGTGTGTTACTGTGAACAGTTCAGTGACCGGTTAGTTCTAATCAGAGTCGACAGCAAACCAACACCGGCAGGTATACATGCCGACGTCGCAAGTTGAAGATGAACAGATAGAGAGGATATTGAAAGGGTAATGCAGGAGTTAAAGGGGGCGAAAATCTAATAGTCATGGGCGACTGGAATGCAGTTGTAGGGGAAGGAGTAGAAGAAAAGGTTACAGGAGAATATGGGCTTGGGACAAGGAATGAAAGAGGAGAAGGACTAATTGAATTGAGTTCTGTAACAAGTTTCAGCTAGTAATAGCGAATACCCAGTTCAAGAATCACAAGAGGAGGAGGTATACATGGAAAAGGCCGGGAGATACGGGAAGATTTCAATTATATTACATCATGGTCAGACAGAGATTCCGAAATCAGATACTGGATTGTAAGGCGTACCCAGGAGCAGATATAGACTCAGATCACAATATAGTAGTGATGAAGAGTAGGCTGAAGTTCAAGACATTAGTCAGGAAGAATCAATACGCAAAGAAGTGGGATACGGAAGTACTAAGGAATGACGAGATACGTTTGAAGTTCTCTAACGCTATAGATACAGCAATAAGGAATAGCGCAGTAGGCAGTACAGTTGAAGAGGAATGGACATCTCTAAAAAGGGCCATCACAGAAGTTGGGAAGGAAAACATAGGTACAAAGAAGGTAGCTGCGAAGAAACCACGGGTAACAGAAGAAATACTTCAGTTGATTGATGAGAGGAAGTACAAACATGTTCCGAGAAAATCAGGAATACAGAAATACAAGTCGCTGAGAAATGAAATAAATAGGAAGTGCAGGGAGCTAAGACGAAATGGCTGCAGGAAAAATGTGAAGACATCGAAAAAGATATGATTGTCGGAAGGACAGACTCAGCATACAGGAAAGTCAAAACAACCTTTGGTGACATTAAAAGCAACGGTGGTAACATTAAGAGTGAAATGGGAATTAAATGCAGAGGAGAGAGCAGATAGGTGGAAAGAATACATTGAGAGCCTCTATGAGGGTGAAGATTTGTCTGGTGTGATAGAAGAAGAAACAGGAGTCGATTTAGAAGAGATAGGGGATCCAGTATTAGGACCGGAATTGAAAAGAGCTTTGGAGGACTTACGGTGAAATAAGGCAGAAGGGATAGATAATATTCCATCAGAATTTCTAAAATCATTGGGGGAAGTGGCAACAATACGACTATTCACGTTGGTGTGTAGAATATATGAGTCTGGCGACATACCATCTGACTTTCGGAAAAGCATCATCCACACAATTCCGAAGACGGTAAGAGCTGACAAGTGCGAGAATTATCGCACAATCAGCTTAGCAGCTCATGCTTCGAAGCTGCTTACAAGAATAATATACAGAAGAATTGAAAAGAAAATTGAGAATGCGCTAGGTGACGATCAGTTTGACTTTAGGAAAAGTAAGGGGACGAGAGAGGCAATTCTGACGTTACGGCTAATAATGGAAGCAAGGCTAAAGAAAAATGAAGACACTTTCATGGGATTTGTCGACCTGGAAAAAGCGTTCGACAATATAAAATGGTGCAAGCTGTTCGAGATTCTGAAAAAAGTAGGGGTAAGCTATAGGGTGAGACGGGTCATATACAATATGTACAACAACCAAGAGGGAATAATAAGAGTGGACGATCAAGAACGAAGTGCTCGTATTTAGAAGGGTGTAAGACAAGGCTGTAGCCTTTCGCCCATACTCTTCAATCTGTACATCGAGGAAGCAATGATGGAAATAAAAGAAAGGTTCAGGAGTGGAATTAAAATACCAGGTGAAAGGATATCAATGATACGATTCGCTGATGACATTGCTATCCTGAGTGAAAGTGAAGACGAATTAAATGATTTGCTGAACGGAATGAACAACCTAATGAGTACACAGTATGGTTTGAGAGTAAATCGGATAAAGACGAAGGTAATGAGAAGTAGAAGAAATGAGAACAGCGAGAAACTTAACATCAGGATTGATGGTCACGAAGTCAATGAAGTTGAGGAATTCTGCTACTTAGGCAGTAAAATAACCAATGACGGACGGAGCAAGGAGGACATCAAAAACTGACTCGATATGGCAAAAAAGGCATTTCTGGCCAAGAGAAGTCTACTAATATCAAATACCGGCCTTAATTTGAGGAAGAAATTTCTGAGGATGTACGTCTGGAGTACAGCATTGTATGGTAGTGAAACATGGACTGTGGGAAAACCGGAACAGAAGAACATCGAAGCATTTGAGATGTGGTGCTATAGACGAATGTTGAAAATTAGGTGGACTGATAAGGTAAGGAATGAGGAGGTTCTACGCAGAATCGGAGAGGAAAGGAATATGTGGAAAACACTGATAAGGAGAAGGGACAGGATGATAGGACATCTGCTAAGGCATGAGGGAATGACTTCCATGGTACTCGAGGGAGCTGTAGAGGGCAAAAACTGTAGAGGAAGACAGAGATTGGAATACGTCAAGCAAATAATTGAGGAGGTAGGTTGCAAGTGCTACTCTGAGATGAAGAGGTTAGCACAGGAAAGGAATTCGTGGCGGGCCGCATCAAACCAGTCAGTAGACTGATGACCAAAAAATAAATAAATAAATATTTAAGTTAGTGCGCTGCGGTAGCGTTCGCGCTTCCCGAGCATGGGGTCCTGGGTTCGATTCCCGCCGGTTTCAGGGATTTTCACCTGCCCCGAGATGACTGGGTGTTGTTGTGTCGTCTTCAGCATCATCATTCATCCCAATTACGGTCGGAGGAAGGCAACGGCAAATTACCTCCGTTAGGACCTTGCCTAGAGTGGCGGTGCGAATCTCCCGCATCGTTCCCCTACGCTTTGTCAAGGAACTTACGACTTCATCCCCATTCCATATTAAGTGAATTCAGTCGGTTGTTCTAATAATTTAATTAACCTTAATCATCACTGTATTAAATAAATATCCTTGTTTCTCATTACACATTTAGATTGTCTGTGAGACTGTCGCCATATGGCGGTAACAAAGAGACGCAATTGGCCAACAGAACTTGTTAGTACTGTCTGTGTGAATTTCACGGCCAAAATATGTAAGAACCTCGTCTCCTCGAAAGTTTAGTTCGTGGACTTTAAAGTCCGGTGCCTTAAAATGATCTCGTTATTATTTCAGTTTCAAATAACACGGTGACAGCATCCTTTCGTTGAACAGGCTATGTCACAACTGCTATTATTTCCTCAATAATATTTCACGTCTTCCAGCCAGCCCCACATAAGATGCTTGTTTATAGCTGATCGACCAATTTGAACTAAATTTTATTACAATCATGCATCAACAGTGAACCAAAGTACGGTGGAACATCTCTCCACCTGATACTGCTAAATCTACTCAGTATATGCTGGAACAGATCATACAAAGAGCATGGCAACCCAAAGGGTATATACTGATTATAAAAGGAGATAGAGTTACTTCCAGAATTGTAGAGGGATGAGGCTACTGGACGCAGTACACATAGCCTACACCAGGATCTTGAACAGCATATTAAAAATAATATCAGAATATCTGTGATGAAACAGACCATTGAAAAACAACCAAAATTCAATCGAATGGCTCACTCAGAATTTGTTGATCTGGAAAAAACCTTTCATGAAGTTAGTTCAAAAAACCTGTGGAGCATAATGAGGAAACAGTCTGCCCGCTCCTTTCCATAAATACCTCAAGAAGTCTATACGAAAATACAACAATCACATTAAAAACAAAATATGTAGAACTCAGAGCACCTTTCTTCACTGTCAGTATGGTCAGACAAGTATACAGCATTTTGCCAATGCGTTTTAATATTGACGATTTACTGCGTCGAAAGAAAACCAAGCTCCATGCAGGAATTCGGACAGACAGTGAGACTACTCCGGATTGTCTTTAACTTGCAGACGATGTCACAGTTTCAATAGAGGAAAAATACGACCTACAAGAAGAACATTGCTTTCAGAGGAAAATAGCCGGATATTCACAGACAAATCTAAAACAAGGGCTTTTATAGGACAGGAACCCATAAGAGCAAAAACAACGGGGAAAAATAGAATAGTAAAACAAGTCAGTTTATCTTGGGTATGGTGTCACGTACGAGTAGGACAAAGAAAATTTGGAAACATATACTGAATAATAAACGGATACTTCAGGAACGTGACACAAAGAACGACATGAATGAAGTTTTTCAAAAAAACAACCGCTCCAAGTCCTCTGTATGGGAGTGAGTCATTTGTCATTTAGAAACGACAAGAGTGTAAGAGCCAGGTTGTAAAAAGCTATACCAGAGAAGGCTTATTAAGACACAGCGACGTTAGGATAGAATTAAATATATTTAACCTAAGAAACAATACTGAAGACAACAGAAGAAAACTAATGTTCATCCCGACAGAATGAACATCGGCAGCCTACGTTAAAAGGTCAGAAATTATAGTCCGATCTGGAAAGTGTGGGAAGGTTAATCAATAGATAGACATCGTAATAGAGAAAGGCCTAACATTTGAAGTGCCGAAGAATAAGACGCTGTCCAAGACACTATCCATTCCGTTCAACTTCCGTTTCGTGTCCTTTGCTGCCTCTGACAAAATTACAATATCAACGGCAAACCTTAAAGTTTTTATTTCTTCTCCCGAACTTTAATTGCTACTCAAAATTTTTCTTTTGTTTCCTTTACTACTTGCTGAATGTACAGATTAAGATTATACTATTATACATTTCGCTATAACCCAGGTACTGGTCATATTTACATGTAATTAGCTTGATTCGTTCTGTAGAAGTCAAATGAGGATTGCTTTGTATCTTTTATATTACACCGAAACATTGCACTGTTTTTGTAGGTGAACTTTCTATTCTGAGAGATTCCGAAGACCACAATCAGCTGAAATGAGTCGCATATATTTAGTTTCGAAAGGATACAAACATGTAGGTGGTGAAATTTAGCAGGCATGAAGTTACTTTTCATAAGAACATAACCTCGCAGATATGCACAGCACGTTGAATGTGTTTCCTAGGCATCTCCATAGTTCACGGAATTAAAGCTTGTATGAACATACATTCTCACATACATATATACACCCCCCCCCTTCCCCCCCCCCCCCCTCCCGCAACACACACACACCCGCATCGGCGCGTGCGCGCGCCAGACATTCATACTATTTGTTCCGGAGATATCATATTCCTTCATCATATTTGTCTTTAACTAGTGATATGTGACTATTCACGTAAACGCAACCTTAGGCATTTTACTTGTTTCATGGATGTAGTTTGTAAACACTAAATTATTGCTGCTATTATAAGCTTGTATGCACTGAGAACATTATTTTGAAGTCCCTACTCAGTGACAAGAAACACTGTAGTTTTGTATGTTTCATATTATGTACACGAGACTCTTTTCCCTTGTACAATGTGCTTTACTTTGTGGAATATCTTATTTATAATCACGAATTACGGTAGTTTACTTGGTTACAATGTGAAAGCCATTCCGCTAGAGGATTATTTGACTACGATTTTATTCGTAATGTATGGGTTTCTTTTTAGTTGGATATGCCGAGTACTACGCCACAAGTATAGCTTCTTTTTTTCTCTCTGTGTTGAAATCTTTTCGTCTAAAATACTTTCATAATTTCAACGTGTCGTCTTCTAATGTGCACTTGTAACGGGTTTTAAACTTTTCGGATACAGCTCGTTGATTTCATTTTCCGTAAGTACTTAGCCTGTTGTCATAAATCCTGTATAATAGGCCAAACATAATAATGCAGACTTAACGCTGTCTATCATTTTTTGCCATGTTAATAAATATTTCATTATTACTTCTCAGTATTCAGATTTCTATATTTCTTAAGGGACCTCAATTTTATCTCATTAGAATATGAGACTAGTGTAACATGCTTTGCTAACACATCAATGTTACTGTGTTAATTTAATATTTTCTAAGACGTAAATTCTATAGTAAATATTTTTGTTGTTATACAGGGTGTCCCAGCTTATTACATTTAGTGGACGATTTCCATGATAAAAGATTTCTCTAATTATTTCCTTGAACTATCTCTCACTTATTTCCGCATTATGAATTTTTCTGTTTGGCAAGCGTATTGGGACGTACACTGGACAGCAACAATCACTGTCAACGATGGACGACATGAAATGTAGAAGGTACGAAACAGAAGTGGAATGGTAGATTTATAACGAAAAATGATACAGATTCCACCACATTGTGAAGTAGGATAACAAACATTAATGACATCCATGCTTGGCACAGGTCAGACTCTCAACATAAAGCACGATATCGAACTCTCAGCAAAGAATATGCCCTCCTCGGGTACTAATGCACATCGAGTTTTCAAAAACGACATTGTTTACAATTTTCTAGTATATCCATTACAGGTTCCAGAAGGCAAGCTTACGTCTAGAATTTCGGATCAGCAGTGGTGGTGACATGTTCCATGCAATTTGCGTTGAAGGCTTGTATTTTCAGCCTACTGTTAAATAAAGGTGTATTCTGGATTGCAAGCAAGATCCTAGAATATCTATACACCTGCTTTACTAGTGAGGTACAATGTAAGAATTGTTCGGAAATTTTGGAAATTTGTGGTAAGTTGCTATGGGACCAAACTGCTGAGTTCATCGATCCCTAGGCTTACAAACAACTTATTCTAACTTTAACTTAGGCTAAGGCCAACACACACAACCATACCGGAGGGAGGACTCGAACCTCCGACGAGGGGAGCAGCGCGAACCGTGGCAATGCACCTGAGACCGCACAGCTACCCCGCGCGGCTTGATAATTGTTTACTGCGTCACGTGTTAGTTTGCGTGACATGGAATTTATGGACTAAACTGTGTTTAAACTATTCCTGAAGTCAAATCGGATGCAAAATTGTTACATGGTTCAACGTAGATGAAAAAAAAGGGGATTTTCATCGGGAAAATATTTTGTGGATTTCTTCAGACCCAGTCAGTTCATTTTGGCAAGCAAAAGCACTTACAAGCTTTGTCTGCGAGGTCTCTGACACGTGTGTATTCGTGTCAGTTATTTTAATTAGTGACATTTAAGCGTGTCAAAGAACGTGTTAGAATTTAAATTAAAAGAAACAGAGGATTCGTAAAATTTTGTGTAACAATAATACACGTGGACGTCATTTACCCCCTCGATATTTGTCGATTGTACAGTAAAAAAAGTCAAAGGTATTTAGAATATAGAGGACTCAGGTTACTAAATGTCCGCTCCGGGTAGCTGAGCGGTCAGCGCAACTGAATGTCGATCCTAAGGGCCCGGGTTCGATTCCCGGCTGGGTCGGAGATTTCTCCGCTCTGGGATTGGGTGTTTTGCTGTCTTAATTATCATCATTTCATCCCCATCGGCGTGCAGGTCGCCGAAGTGGCGTCAAATCGAAAGACATGCACCAGGCTAATGGTCTACCTGACGAGAGGCCCTAGTCACATTTTAGTTTAGCAAATGAACGCTGCTGTTATACGTTTACATTTTATAGTAGTACTATCGGAAATAAGTGTGTGTATAAAGAATTACTTTTTTGTATGTTACACGCAGTTTAAATCTTGCCATTTTCACATCAGGTACTGTCTCAGGAAGAGCGCCTTCCGGTATCATTATCGGTCCGGGATTGTAGTTCGAATTCATAGTCACTGATGTAAACAAGTTTTTATTATTATTGTAACCATTATTATTATTATTATTATTATTATTATTATTATTGTGCAAGGTGTTTCACAATTAGTATTGACCGCTAGGAGTTGTGTCGGGTTCTTAGTAAATAAAGCTTTGATAAGAAACCCATATTTGAAAATATACAGTTCGGATACAAAATAAGTTTGCTGTTCGAGTCACCTGCAGATGTCCCGCTTCACGATACGGACACAAACTGACACAAGAGGGTGCCGTCGTCAGTCGCTGCTGTAATTATCACGTCGTGCACTGTTTTCGCCCGACTGCAAAAACGGCTGCGATAGACTGGTAGTTTCGCATCTATGACGGTTGACAGTGGTGTTCCTCAGACATTCTGCACTTTTGGCACTGGAGAGGACGTCCTTCGTCTTGTAGAAGAGAACCTGACGACGATTACGCGAAACGCTATCCACGCTATGGGCTCCTGTAGAGCACACAGCTCAGAGCCCACTGTCTCAGCTGTGTGAGTACCGCATAGGAGAGATTTCAAAGTGTTTTGGTATTCAAACTAAAAAGAACTCTGTGTAATAATCGTAATGATAATAATAATAGTAATTTTTTCTTAGATCAGTCTCTCACATCACTTTACAATCACTTCCAAGAAATTGCAATTCAGGAAATAGCCGACCTCAACGAAAATGATTCACCCACAAATTTAAGAAGTACATGTTCCGTGCAAGTGTTTTTAAAAACAGTAATAGCAAAAAACTCTCAGAACTTCGACCACATCGAAATTTAAACAATAAAAGCGAACAGTGCATCCCCCTTAATGACTATTTACTACTAATGCGTCTACAGATAGCAGACTTGGCTATGTGAGCGGGTAAATTAGAATTTCCTTCAGTCATTCCCGCCTATATCCGGGAAGACTTTCTTTTTTATCTATTCCTTAGATATCGGCTTTCGCCGTATTCTTTTCAATCCTGGCTTTCTCTACCTCTTGTTCATTGCAAATTCTACCTACGGATCCACAAACAATCACGGACTCGTTGTCGGCAGCAGGTAGTCAGCCACATGGCTGGAAGATGGTCTGCTGGCGGTCAGGACACTACCCCACTCACAACTGAAAAGCATCCAGTGTTAAAAATCAATTCGCAGTTTCCTAAAATTCTTGCAATTTCCAGACTCTTGGCTTCCATGCTTCTTTATTCCCCGAAAGCTAGCTGAGGAATTTAGACACTGATACACATAAAAATATAAATGCTTATCGTGAAACATTCTTTGATGGGGATCATGTGTTCTGCGAGGCCCCAAAGCCTCCACCTTTGTGACCGCTGAAGTATGCGGCGAAGATCTCGCGTCAGCCCCTTACGGTCGTGGACGGCAACCCGCGTCGCACGGCGTGCCTGACCAGCTGCAAGCGGCTACCGGGAAGCGGATTACGGGGGCACAGCGGCATGTCGTCTGGGAGCTCCAGCTTCAAACGGCGCACAGTGGACAGATGGCTCCACAGTAGCTCGCTGACACTTCGACCCTCTCTCTCGTCTCTCTGCTGCGTAGCTTTGTGCGATGACACTGAGTGGTATAACGTGCGGTCCTGTCACCAACATTCTACTGTGATTACCAAAACAACTGGTAATTACAATAAGGAGGCGACCATCTCGATGGCTGTGCGGTCAGCGGGGTGCATTACTAACCGAAGGGGCCAGTGTTCGATGCCTGGCGGGGACGGCGATTTTCTGCGCTCGGTGACGGGTGTATGCTTGTCCTCACTTTCGTAACGTCTTATTGAGATGGCTGTTTGGGCACGTACCGAAAGTCAATAACTAAAAAAATAAGGAGATAGAAGGATTTTGTGGCAATGCAGTACGAAATCTGTCTTTAAAGACAGTATTATGTGCCTTTACAGGTGCTGGATGGACAGTCAGCCTTTTGGCCAGTTCCCACGATGTGCAAGCATCAGTTTTCGTAGCGCAGCGCCTTAAAATATACACAGATGCTAAATCTAATTCCCCTCCTATAATTGGGTATCAGCATTCAACCATACAACCTGTAATTCCTCTAATATCTGTTTTAATGTTAATGAACAGATTGTAATAAAACTATACACAACAGTGTACTGCAGCAACAGTATTGAGCCAATTCCATTTCAAGACAGTGTACCTAGTGCTTCATGAGATGCAGAAAATTACCCACAACAGAATTTTCCGTCGCAAGCAGCAACAGACAATTTTTACGTTATTGACCCCCGTTACTGCCAGAAACGGACTGTAGTCTTCCTTGGTAGGCCAGTTGAGAAGCTACTTCAATGAGAAGCGTGCGGTGTCCTGACACCGTGCCTCTGGATGTTTGTTTTATCCGTGCGCTGTCTGCAGCGACGCCTTAAAGGATAGCCAGTTTCACGATAAGCTCCATGACAGACTGTTTCGTACTTTGTGGCATACCATCACATTCCATCAGTTCTCACCACCTTTGTTACACTAATATGATTCTATACGCCTAAGCATTCCTTAAGTGTTGATATCGAGCTGAATGGCCTGTACAGTTGGTAACTCCGAAGGAGTTCGCCTTCGATCTTCATGGGGTGAACCTTTGTAATCACTGTCGCTCGTGATTTCTCATTCGGTGCTCATGGTGCAAGTTAATTGTTTGTATTGAACGTTCTTGAACGTCCACATGTGCAAAGTGTAATGCACATATCCCATAGAAGGTCGATCTCTTTCGCTTTAGCTTATCACTATTTTTCTCAGAATTTCGAACATCTCACACCGTTTCACAATGCCTAACGCTTTTTCTAGGTCTTGACTTTTCTTTAGTCTTGCTTCAGTTAAGACGTGCAGAGTGAGACCTGCCACTCTTCCATACCACCAAAGTGTTTTCCTGCCCGCGCTGGTTACATGCAACCCTGATAATGATGATGAGTATCTCCTCAAAATCTGATAAACGTCGCACCGCTACTTCGGCTGGTGCAGTGCTTCACAGCGAACGTGCTCCCCGAGCAGACAGTGAGCGCTGTCCCCCCTCCAACGTCACAGGGGACAGGGTGGGGACAGGTGCGGAGACATGTGTACGCGGGGTAATCGATCACGAGGGAAATACTGGGAGAAATCTACAGTGTCTTTACGTTTCCTGTGACACTGCAGAGCAATTACGTCAAGCTGCAGATAAGCGAAGTAGAAACGTTTTCATTTTCCCTTTCAGTTGGGCTAAGAATCGTGATTCACTTCCCAACATGACTGGAGCTCTCTAGACATATGAACTAATAAATTTCATGACAAACTTACATTTTCTATATATTCTTCAACCCTGCTAAGACTGTCACATACAGCTGTGAGCCTGCGATATCTACACCTTCATGCGGCACTAAGAAATATGCAACAAACTCTACACAAAGTTAGAAGACGGCTCTGAACTTCGTCTGCCATAGCCTGTGTGGGATACATGGCGCTGATGTTTGATAACGGCACCACGTGAAACTGTTCTACCTGAAATGGCTACAAATGTTCAGCTGCAGCTTCCAAGTATTCTTTTATTATATCACAATTCGTGAAAGGAAACAAGACCTTTGCTGCAAGTAGTACGGTTTTGAAGCTCAACGGAACGGCATACTTCTTCTTCTTACTCTCTCCTGAGAGCTTACTGTAAAGTTATGAAACCGCTTGTACACGCTCAGGGCCTTCACATTTACCGCTTCCGTATTCTTTAAGCTGTAAAAACCTGTGATTCTTATCTGAACTGAACTTTGTGACGCACAAAACATTTTGCCAACTCATCTTTTGTACAAAAGGATAATATTCCTCGCGTTGCGGGCTGAAGTGCGGAGACACTGTCGGTGTTACACAGTGCCGACTCGCCATCGCTGCTGTTAGATTATACCGCTGTCGAAACTGAGCATACCCTCTTCCAGAGTTGGCGCTTCTCCCGTGTTGTCGCGACCACACAGCTCACGCGCGCTTCCCTCGTAACCCACCACGCCACATCTGTTTGCTTACAGTAGCCTGACTATGGAAACTCTCCGTCGCACGCCTTCACATGTACTGATAAGAGGGACCAGTGGACACCCCGTTAAAAACTGAACACAGATCAAGGACGAAAAGAGGAAGAAAGTATACTGAACTGTGAAAAAAAAGCACAACAGTGAACGGTCCAGGCTGAATCACTGCAACATTGAGCGGAGAAGGAAAGTGACGGCATCGTGGTTAAGTGGCGTGAATGATGTTTAATGTTCATTAACTTCTGGAATGCACGGACGTTGTTGTCCATGCTATATAAAAATTCCAGCACGGTAGCTCAGCGTGTTCAGTCAGACAGCTGGCAGGCCCCTGCAATAGAAAGCAGAGTGAAGGGACGAACGACGAACTTCAACGTCCGCTACGATCAAGTACAACGAACAGTTACGAACTGAAAGGAAAAAAGAAAGTGGCCACAGTGTTCGACTGCCAAGCAGGTGAGCCGTGTTCAAAGCTGCTTCACGCCTCCTTTTTCTTTATGCGCATATATTTCATCTTTTTTCACTGTTCGCTGTATTCAAATTTGTGTCTGTGTCGTGGTGGAACGTCCGTTTGCAACAGCGAGGTGAAAAGAGGGGACGAATAATGGCAGCTGATTCTGCACAACTACTCTGTTAGCAGCCGAAAGGAAGTGGCTTTCGAAGGGAAACCCCAGACATCCGATGACAAGGCTACAAGTCAACCGAACGAACCCTCCACCGGAAAACACGTCTGGTGTGCCATACACGGCGTTAGTAACAGTACGTGTGTCATACGATGGGAACCTCTTACCGTCGTACCTAATTTCTACGCATGGATGTGTGTGATGTCCTTAGGTTAGTTAGGTTTAAGTAGTTCTAAGTTCTAGGGGACTGATGACCTCAGAAGATAAGTCCCATAGTGCTCAGAGCCATTTGAACCTAATTTCTACGCTTGGTGAGTGAGTGAGATGTGCCTCCTTGCCCGATTTAGGTGTTCGTATGAATGTGAGTGTGATCACTCGCAATGAAATGATGAAAACATAACAGTTTGTCACATAAGCTGCAGATTCCCCGTGCTGTCAAAACGCATGTTTTTAACGTTTTTGAAGTTGCGTTCCGATTTGGAAGTTTTGACTACAGAATTTCTTTGTTGCAACAAAGTTCACATCCGTTTATTTGTTTCCAGAATGAGATTTTCACTCTGCAGCGGACTGTGCGCTGATATGAAACTTCCTGGCAGATTAAAACTGTGTGCCGGACAGAGACTCGAACTCGGGACTATTGCCTTTCGCAGGCAAGTGCACTACCAACTGAGCTACCCAAGAACGACACACGCCCCGTCCTCACAGCTTTACGTCTGCCAGTACTTCGCCTCCTACCTTCCGAACTTTACAGAAGCTCTCCTGTGAACCATGCAGAGCCAGCACTCCTGAAAGAAAGAAAATTGCCGAGACATAGCGAAAGCCTGGGAGAAGGTAGGAGACGAGATACTGGCAGAAGTAAAGCTGTGAGGACGGGTCGTGAGTCGTACTTGGGTAGCTCAGTTGGTAGAGCACTTGTCCGAGAAAGACAAATGCCCCGAGTTCGAGTCTCGGTCCGACACACAGTTTTAATCTGCCAGGAAGTTTCCGTATTTGTTGTTTTCATTTCTGTGAGATGTCTATGTGGTATCTCGCCTGCTCTCACTATTGACCACATTTACTTGTATTCTATAACCAGTGTATAGAATGACAACTGCCAAGACTACAGTAAGAGACCAAACATTTCAGTCACCGGACGGACGGTTAGTAAAGTAGTGAAAAATAAATAAAATTAAACGGCATGAGGTGGATCAAAAACCGTGACCACTTAACCACGACGCCATGGCTGTTACGCTCTATACAATGCTGCACTTGTTAAGCGTGGACCGTTCCCTGTTTCTATTTTGCTTTTTTTCTTCACTGTTCAGTACACCTACTTCCTGTTTTCCTGCTAGAGCTGTGTTCAGTTTTCGACGGGCTATCCACTGGACCATCTTATCCTTAAATCTGAGGGGTTTGTGATGGGGACGTTCTCTTGTGAACAAGAACGAGTGCTGATATTCAATTCAGCCAGTTGTTAAGCCCGGCGCTAGTGTATGAGCTGAGCAAACGCAGGTGATAACCTATTTACGTACCTTTATGGTTTGTAGAGTTGGAATAATGAAAGAAATGAAAAGAAAGACTTCCTGGACGACACTTGCGTACGAGATACGGATGTGAACCAGTGAACGCCGTGGGCGGGCGTCCGCCGCAGCGCCGCACATCGGCGGCCACGCCCACTCCAGCGCCGGGCGTCCACTGGCGGCTGCCGGTCTGCCGGGCCCCACGACGTGATTCAATATCGGCGCAGTGCCAGGCCTGCTTTTGACGCGCTGTCGCAATTTACCCATAAAGTGGCGGCGCGGCACGCTGGGACGGGTGAGGGAGTGGGGGGCAGTGGATGGGGGAGCTACTACCGCGCCTGCTTCGATGTCGCCCTGACGGCCTATCGCGTCAGGTCGCGTCTAAAACAAGCGCGTATCAGCATATGTTATACACAGCGCTCAGCCGATCACGCTTCCCCCGGCTTCAGCTTGCGGGGAAAAAAATTCAAGGCGGCCTGCCTCTCTTGCAGTGGAGCCGAAGTCAGGGAAGAGGCTATTCAGTTGACTTTGACATTTTAATAGCCACTACAGCTACATGTAGTCATTGACCTATTACCTTCGGTAACTAATGCTGTCACTCTAGACAACTATTAAGTGCAATAAACTATAAGTTTTACTCTGATTTTAATTTTATGTACACTACTGGCCATTAAAATTGCTACACCACGAAGATGACGTGCTACAGACGCGAAATTTTAACGAGAGGAAGACGATGCTGTGATATGCAAATGATTAGCTTTCCAGGACATTCACACAAGGATGGCGCCGGTGGCGACACCTAGAACGTGCTGACATGAGGAAAGTTTCCAACCGATTTCTCATATACAAACAGCAGTTGAGCGGCGTTGCCTGGTGAAACGTTGTTGTCATGCCTCGTGTAAGGAAGAGAAATGCGTACCAACAGATTTTCAAGTTTGACAAAGGTTGGATTGTAGCCTATCGCAATTTCGGTTTATCGTATCGCGACATTGCTGCTCGCGTTGGTCGAGATCAAATGCCTGTTAGCAGAATATGGAATCGGTGGGTTCAGGAGGGTAATACGGAACGCCGTGCTGGATCCCAACGGCCTCGTATCACTAGCAGTCGAGATGACAGGAATCTTATCCGCATGGCTGTAACGGATCGTGCAGCCATGCCTCGATCCCTGAGTCAACAGATGGGGATGTTCGCAAGACAACAAACCATCTGCACGAAACCGTTCGACGACGTTTGCAGCAGCATGGACTATCAGCTCGGAGACCATGGCTGCGGTTACCCTTGACGCTGCATCACAGACAGGAGCGCATGCGATGGTGTACTCAACGACGAAACCTGGGTGCACGAATGGCAAAACGTCATTTTTTCGGATGAAATCCAGGATCTGTTTACAGCATCATGATGGTCGCATCCGTGTTTGGCGACATCACGGGGAACGCGCATTGGAAGCGTGTATTCATCGCCATACAGGCGTAAACACCCGGCGTGATGGTATGGGGTGCCATTGGTTACACGTTTCGGTCACCTCTTGTTCGCACTGACGGCACTTTGAACAGTGGACGTTACTTGTCAGAAGTGTTATGACCCGTGGTTCTACCCTTCATTCGATCCCTGCGAAACCCTACATTTCAACAGGATAATGCACGACCGCATGTTGCAGGCCCTGTACGGGCCTTTATGGATACAGAAAATGTTCGACTGCTGGCTTGGCCAGCACATTCTCCAGGTCTCTCACCAATTGAAAATGTCTGGTCAATGGTGGCCGAGCAAACTGGCTCATCACAATACACCAGTCACTACTCTTGATGGAACTGTGGTATTGTGTTGAAGTTGCCTGAGCAGATGTACCTGTATACGCCATCCAAGCTCAGTTAGACTCAACGTCCAGGCGTATCATGGACTTTATTAAGACCAGAGGTGGTTGTTCTGGGTACTGATTTCTCAGGATATATGCACCCAAATTCCTTGAAAATGTAATCATATGTGAGTTCTAGTATAATATATTTGTCCAATGAATACCTGTTTATCATTTGGATTTCTTCTTGGTGTAGCAATTTTAATGGCCAGTTGTGCATGTTATTTACGCAAAATAGGTAGTCGTCCACTCCCACTGCTCAATTTATCATTAGTACGGACACTGACGGAAATAAAAGAAACGTTCAACAGTGTATTAAAATTCAGTTTCGGAGAACGCCAATGGTAAGACTCACTGATGACTTTGCTATCCTCAGTCAAAGTGAAGCAGAATTACACAACCTGTTGAATGGATTGAACAGTGTAATGAGCAAATAAATGGACTGTGAGTAAATCGAATAAAGTGGAAAGTAATGAGGAGTAATAGAAATGAGATTAGCTACGAAATTAACATTAAAATTGATAACCACGAAATAGAAAAAAGTTAAGGAATCCTGCTACTTTGGAAGCAAAATAAATCCGTACGAAGCAAGGAGGACGTAAAAAGCAGAACAGCACAGCACAGGCGAAGAGGGCATTCCTGGCTAAACATAGACTTCAATTTGAGAAATAAATTACTCACGGAACTGTATGGACTATAGGAACACCGGAAAAGAAGAAAATCGTATAAGTTGAGTTGTATTGCTATAGACTGATGTTGAAAATGAAATGGCCTGATAAGGAAAGGAATAAGAAGATACTCCGCAGAATCGGTGAAGACATCGATATAAGGGAAACACAAATAAGAAGAAGGGTCAGAATGATTGTTCATGTCTTATATTATAAGGGAATAGCGGTGAAGCTGTAGAACACAAAAACTGCAGAGAAAGCCACAGATTCGAACCTATCAGACATCACGACTTTGGGTACAAGTGGTACACTGTTGGTGCAACAGAGCCAGATATGGCTGACCGTATAAAACCGTCAGAACACTGTTAACGACAAAACCTTGGAAGCTCCTTAAAACAGTACAGAAAACACAAATTTGTTATATTTTTACCTAAGGTCTTCAGCTGTTGACAGAGATTCAGTGCTATTCCCAAGGTGGACAGTTAAATGTTCAGAGGATCAACATCACCCTCATCATCATCAACATTCTCGTCTTGTGTAGTTTCCCGTCACTGGCAGGGTCTGCTAGGAACACAAGCCTCAGCATTTTCTCAGATCATCCCACCACCCGTGCCCTTTTCCAAGCTACTATTCCCAACTGGTTGTAGTCATCTCCAGACCCAACAGTTCTCCACCGCTCTGTCGCTTCTCTGGCCCAGTATCATCCCCTATACCTTCTCCTCTTAGGCACTTGTCCGTCGGCAATTTTCTTACTTTCCTCGGGGACTCATGGCTTCCACATCATTGCTGTAAAATTTCTAATAAGGTTTCGGATTGCTTTGAGAGTGTCTCATGTTTGCTTACTGCATTTTTCTCTGTTATGCTCCTCAGGTACATGAAACGTTCCACTGTTTTCAGCTGCTGCCCGTTATCGTTATATTTACATTACGTCGATTCATTTTTCTTCTCGTGACGACCAGCTCGTATTTCTCCGTATTAAAATCTTGGAAAACTTTTTCCTAAACGTCTGACTGCTGCTACACTTCGCCTCATTGATCTCCCTTATTATCAAATAATACGAGTAAATATTTCTGTCATTATATCACCCATCATAGCTGTGAAATGTGACGGAGGTATCGCACTTTCTTGTTGATCGTGGCCTTCTAAGAAAGGAACGGAATAGAAAAACAGGGTTATAGTGAGGATAAAAGAAATGCCCCAGGAAAGTGTACATTGTTTGAGAGTTGAAAGTTCAGAAAATGTGAATGCAACATGTCGATAATTCTATGGTTTATGTTTGAAACAACGAAACAAGGAACATTTTTCTTAGGCAAAAGAGAAAAAAATCTGCTTAGGGTATTCATCTCTTGGTCTCCCTCTACGATTTTTACCCTCCACGCTGCCCTCCAATGCTTAATTTGTGATCCCTTGATGCCTCAGAACATGCCCTCCCAAACGGTCCCTTCTTCTTGCCAAAGTTGTGCCACAAACTCCTCTTCTCTCCTATTCTATTCAATACCTCCTCATTAGTTGCGTGAATTACCCATCTAATCTTCAGCATTCTTCTGTAGCACCACATTTCGAAAGCTTCTATTCTCTTCTTGTCTAAACTATTTATCGTCCATGTTTCACTTCCATACAAGGCTACGCTCCATACGAATACTTACAGAAATGACTTCCTGACACTTAAATCTATACTCGATGTTAACAAATTCCTCTTCTTCAGAAACGCTTTCCTTGCCATTGCCAGTCTACATTTTATATCCTCTCTACTTCGTCCATCATCAGTTATTTTGCTCACCAAATAGCAAGACTCCTTTACTGCTTTAAGTGTCTCATTTCCTAATCTAATTCCCTCAGCATCACCCGACTTAATTCGACTACATTCCATGACCCTCGTTTTGCTTTTGTTGATGTTCATCCTATATCCTCCATCCAAGACACTATCCATTCCGTTCAACTGCTCTTCCAAGTCCATTGCTGTCTCTGATAGAATTACAATGTCATCGGCAAACCTCAAAGTTTTTATTTCTTCTCTATCGATTTTAATACCTACTCCGACTTTTTCTTTTGTTTCCTTTACTGCTTGCTCAATATACAGATTGAATAACAACGGGGATAGGCTACAACCTTGTATCACTCCCGTCCGAACCACTGCTTCCCTTTCATGTCCGTCGACTCTTATAACTGACATCTGGTTTCTGCACAAAATTGTAAATAACCTTTCGCTCCCTTTATTTTGCCCCTGCCACCTTCAGAATTTGAAAGAGAGTTTTCCACTCAACATTATCAAAAGCTTTCTCTAAGTCTACAAATGCTAGAAACGTAGGTTTGCGTTTCCTTAATCTTTCTTCTAAGATAAGACGTAAGGTCAGTATTGCCTCACGTGTTCCAACATTTCTACGGAATCCAAATTTATCTTCCCCGAGGTCGACTTCTACCAGTTTTTCCATTCATCTGTAAAGAATTCGCGATAGTATTTTGCAGCTGTGACTTATGAAACTGATAGTTCGGTAATTTTCACATCTGTCAACACCTGGTTTCCTTGGGATTGGAATTATTATATTCTTCTTGAAGTCTGAGGGTATTTCGCCTGTCTCATACATCTTGCTCACCAGATGGTAAAGTTTTGTCATGACTGGCTCACCCAAGGCCGTCAGTAGTTCTAATGGAATGTTGTCTACTCCCAAGACCTTGTTTCAACTCCGGTATTTCAGTACTCAGTCAAACTCTTCACGCAGTATCGTATCTCCCATTTCATCTTCATCTACATCCTCTTCCATTTCCATAATATTGTCCTCAAGTACATCGCCCTTGTATAGACCCTCTATATACTCCTTCCACCTTTCTGCTTTCCCTTCTTTGCTTAGAACTGGGTTTCCATCTGAGCTGTTGATATTCATACAAGTGGTTCTCTTTTCTTCTAAAGGCCTCTTTAATTTTCCTGTAGGCACTATCTATCTTACCCCTAGTGAGATAAGCCTCTACATCCTTACATTTGTCCTCTAGCCATCCCTGCTTAGCCATTTTGCACTTCCTGTCGATCTCATTTTTGAGACGCTTGTATTCCTTTTTGCCTCTCTCGTTTACTGCATTTCTGTATTTTCTCCTTTCATCAATTAAATTTAGTATCTCTTCTGTTACCCAAGGATCCCTACTAGCGCTCCTCTTTTTATCTACTTGATCCTCTGCTGCCTTCACTATTTCATCCCTCAAAGCTATCCATTCTTCTTCTACTATATTTCTTTCCCCCATTCCTGTCAATTGTTCCCTTATGCTCTCCCAGAAACTCTGTACAACCTCTGGTTCGTTCAGTTTATCCAGGTCCCATCTCCTTAAATTCCCACCTTTTTGCAGTTTCTTCAGTTTTAATCTACAGTTCATAACCAATAGATTGTGGTCAGAGTCCACATCTGCTCCTGGAAATGTCTTACAATTTAAAACCTGGTTTCTAAATTTCTGTCTTACCATTATATAATCTGATACCTTTTAGTATCTCCAGGGTTCTTCCATGTATACAACCTTTCTTTCATGATTTCTTCAAACCAAGTGTTAGCTATGGTTAATTTATGCTCTGTGCAAAATTCTACCAGACGGCTTCCTCTTTCATTTCTTACCCCCAATCCATATTCACCTACTATGTTTCCTTTCTCTCCCTTTTCCTACTCTCGAATTCCAGTCACCCAAGACTATTAAATTTTCGTCTCCCTTCACTACCTGAATAATTTCTTTTATCTCATCATACATTTCATCAAATTTCTTTCATCATCTGCAGAGCTAGTTGGCATATAAACCTGTACTACTGTAGTAGGCGTGGGCTTCGTGTCTATCTTGGCCACAATAATGCGTTCACTATGCTGTTTGTAGTAGCTTACCCGCACTCCTATTTTTTTATTCATTATTAAACCTACTCCTGCATTACCCCTATTTGATTTTGTATTTATATCGCGGTATTCACCTGACCAAAAGTCTTGTTCCTCCTGCCACCGAACTTCTCTAATTCCCACTATATTAAACTTTAACCTATCCATTTCGCTTTTTAAATTTTCTAACATATCTGCCCGATTAACGGATCTGACATTCCACGCTCCGATCCGTAGAACGCCAGTTTTCTTTCTCCTGATAACGACGTCTTCTTGAGTAGTCCCCGCCTGGAGATCCGAATGGGGGACTATTTTACCCCCGAAATATTTTACCCAAGAGGCTGCCATCATCACTTAATCATACAGTAAAGCTGTATGCCCTCGGGAAAAATTACGGCTGTAGTTTCCCCTTGCTTTCAGCCATTCTCAGTACCACAACAGCAAGGCCCTTTTGGTTCGTGTTACAAGGCCAGATCAGTCAATAATCCAGACTGCTACCCCTGCAACTACTGAAAAGGCAGCTGCCCCTCTTCAGGAACCACACGTTTGTCTGGCCTCTCAACAGATACCCCTCTATTGTGGTTGCACCTACGGTACGGCTATCTGTATCGTTGAGCGTTGAGGCACGCAAGCCTCCCCACCAACGGCAAGGTCCACGGTTCATGGGGGGGGGGGGGGGGGGGGTGTGGAGATGATTGTAATAAGACAATAATAAAAAAAATGGACATCAAGCTTTGATGACAAATCGATGGTGTTACGTGTTTGTTTCACGTTGTCATTAGATACTGGAACCACAATTTGGCACTAGCTACTGAGGAATAAGTTTACTGGTCTCAACATACAAGATATACGCTTATATTTTAAACACATGGCATAAAAACATAACGGAAGAAGTACTGCATGGGGAGCAAATCAGTTTTAGTGAAAGACACTCCACGATAGCTGCAGTTTTCACTCAATATCAAACAAAACAAGAAGGCAGAAATTATAATAAACAAACAAATATTACTTTCACTGGGTAAAAAAACTTGTGACAGTGTCAATAGGCAGAAACTCTGGAAGATAATGACGTACTGCGGATATAAGAAACATTTAATACTTCGATAAAATGTTTGTCTCAGGACACGACAAACACTCTACATTTCAACGGAAAAATGGCTAGTGAGATACCAAATAACACAGGGGCATTAGGCTGCTGTATCTCCCCAACTCAACTGAACGTTTACCTACATGAAAAGAAGCATAAATGGAAAACTGAATTCCAGGAAAATACAGCCAGTGGCAGGAAAACTCTTTTAAACAACTTACTGTACGCTGACAAAGCTGTGATCCTAGCAGGTAAAGAAAGCGAGCTTCTGAAAGGACTTTACTTACTGCAACAAACCAGTGCGACATTTGATCTGCAGATCTCAACAGAAAAAACCTGACAAGTGCGAATGGGAGTTGCACCCTGTGGATACCGTGGGAACTTACTTACGTACACAGATACTTTATCAATAGGATTTTATGAGTGAGTATGTGAGTATGAAAATACGACAGAAATAGCGGTACCTATTGAGGGCACTTACATAATCTTTTTACAACACCAGGGGACCAAAGACCTTATCAGTTGACATAAATCTCAACTCTTCCTGAGGTAAAGGGGTCTTAATACTCGAACTGACAGATGGACCGCAAAGTGATCGTATAAAGATTCTGTTCTTACCGACTGAAGTACGAAACCCTGAAAACTAGGAAAAATGGACTTCATGGGAAAAGAACACATTAGAATCAAAGTAGTAATAGATCAGAAGATTTTAGAGTAAGTAAACCACCTCAGTTGCTTAGGGTTTGTCTTGACATAGGAGTACAGCAAAGGTATAGAAATTAAGCTAAGTAGATTCAGTCGGGTATGTAGAACAATTAACAAAAACGTTAAAAACAGACCTAAGAAAATTACTCAAATTAAATTCTACAAAACTATTGCAGCCCCACCCTGCCATATGGAGGCGATGCCTGGGTGATTACTGGAAAGCAAGTAAGTCGTATTCAGGCACAAGAAATGAATTTCCTGGGAAGAGTTAAAGGTCGCACAGTAGAAGACACAATGAGCAATGAAGATAAAGGATAAAATTCCAGATTATAGAAGATAATGGGACGAACATCTCCAAAGAATGAGAATGAGAGACGTTCCATAAAGGTTAGGAAAAAGAGACCGAGCGAGAGTCCACCAAAGATGGGTGCCGTAACCACAAATTCTTGCCTGATAACTGAAGAGAAGGGAAAGAACAGCAAAAAGTATAAATCTCAAACGCTGAACAAGGCTGTGACATGTTTCTATGTTGCTTTTGTATGATGTTGTTGTTTTCAGCATTCTCTACAGCAACGCCTACAGTTACATGACTACTGCGCAATTCACATGTAAGTGGCTGGTAGAGGGTTGTTAGAACCACCTCCAGACTATTTCTCTAGCGTTCCATTCTCTGACAACGATTGGGAAAAGTGAACAACGCATGACCTCCGATTTCTCTTACTTTATTACGACGATCATTTCTCCCATTTTCAGGTTGGCGCCAATAAATACATTTTCGCATTCACATGAGAAAGATGGTGTACGTGATTTCGAGAAAAGGTCTCATCGCCACGAGAAACGCCTTTGTTTTAATGATAGCTGCCTCTGCTCGCTTATCATATACGTGACACTCTCTCACGTATTTTGCGACACTACAAAACGAGCCTTGGACTTTTCCGATGTCCTTCGTCAATCCTATCGGGTAAGGATCCCACACGTGACAGAAATACTCTAGCAGAAGACGGACAAGCGTGGTGCACGCCGTCTATCTAGTAAACCTGTTGCATCTTCGAAGTCTTCTGCCAACAAAACTGAGTTGTGGTCACTTTGCTTTAAGCTTTAGAATCACGATATCGTTGCGATTTCGTGACATTATCCTTCACAAATTATTTATTTAATTCAATTAATCGCAAGTAGAACAAAATAATTAACACACAGAGAAAACACATAAATGTAGACGCAGAATCAATTAGAAAAGGACCATATAAACAAACGTTCTGCCTAGGTAGTGTAAGGTACTTAAATAGGTCACTCAAAGGAAGGGAACCTTGAATCCCAAAATTTATTACTTAAAGACTTACAAAATTATTTATCAATAGAAACTCATGAAATTAAATCATAACAACACTGCATTCAACAAGATTCTTGTTGCCGAAGCAACCACCTACAGGCCCTCACGGAATGCAAAAACCGGCCGCTCAACATCGGCTTTACACAACAGTTTATAACAGTGTGGACAAATTCTAAAATAAAGCAATTATAGTACCCCAAATACTTCAGTAAACCATTCAGCTAATACAAAACCCGCTTTAAAACACTACCCAACCGACAAATGGATAACTAATTAACAACACTCAAACCTGATAAATCGCATAGATTGCCCAGACTAGCAGATATTTGCATGAGATTATCAAAATTAACTGTAAAAACAATTAAATTGTAAACCTAGCCGTCGAGTAAAGCAATTAAAATTAATGGCTCATATCTAAAGTTTTAACTGGCTACTGTAACTGTTAGCCGCTTTGTTCGCAAACGAATTACGAGGAGGCTCGTTTGTGAACTAAATTAGTCAAAATATGCTGTAAATTAACAAGAGACAAAGCTGTACGCGGCTTGTCACTGCTACTTTATGATCTAAAAGGAAATAATAAAATGTTTTCAGATGCTACACAAGCAGCGCGGAAGCCAGATCCTAATAGCTCATTACAAGGGAGAGCACCATTATCACCTAGGTATCTAATGGCAAAGGGAAGAAATCACATACATGTAAACGGGTCGATGCTCACCAGTTTTCAGAATGTAGCGCTGTAACCTCCACAAATGGTACTGTATGCTGGCCTCATTCCTGCTCGCCTGTGAGCCCGCTTGACATTTCTGCCGTGAAGTTAGGGCGGCAGTACTGTATATTACGTCCAAATGCGTGTGATCTCACCCTTTCAACATTCTGGCTTGCTGGTGCGAATTTCTTCTGATTCGACCCACGCTTTAGTCTAGGCAAAGCCGTTTTACGGTTTTTAAAATCTTGGATAAGGAAAAGGTCTTTCAGGGTTCATCGATTCGATGCGCCAGTACAGAGCCGTTTTACTGTTGTCAACATGTTTAAAAGAAAAGTTTTAAAATAATATGCAGATGCCCCACGATGGTGAAACACGTTGTTAACAAAAGAAGAAATTGCAACCAAGACTAGTTTTAATTCAAATATTCTACATACTGTTGCTGTATCAGACGGCCTAATGGAGTGCAAGCAATTTTACTCCACAAACAGGTCTCATGAACGCTCGTCGTATCTCAGCTGCAATCGCCCCTTCCTCCCACCTTTTCCGAGGCTGTTGCAATTTCACTTCTTTCCAATGAATGGGCCGGCCTCCATGCTGCCCTACCCATTGGCGGGCGATTCTCGTTTTTCTGGTCTGTATCCGTACCCTTGGCCTGTGGGTACCGTCTTTGATTCATAATCAAAACGTCCTCGGTGACGCGTTCGAAACAGGCCTCTGCTTAAATTTCGATTGATTATCAGCATTGGCGGCCGAAGACTACCGCCATAACGAGGCACCTACAACCTTCCAACGGAATTCTCAAAGAGGGCGGCGGAAAGGACAGAGGTTCAAGGCACTCTCTTGTCCTTAGAGTGGGAGACTGCTCCTAAAGGCGGAAGAATCAGCAATGATCAACGGCATAAGGATGCAGAAGGCAAGGAAATCACTCCATTAAAGACACATAACGGATATTCTCAGGACATGTGGGTCTGTAATTGAAAAAGAGTCATGATGATCTCTCTATTGGCAAAAGATTCCGGATTTGTGCCCCATTCGGATCTCCGGGAGGGGACTGCCAAGGATGAAAGTGACCATGAGAAAAAGATTGAATAACAAACGAAAGGGTAACGTTCTACGAGTTGGAGCGCGGAATATCAGAAGTTTGAATGTGGTAGGGAAGCTAGAAAATCTGAAAAAGTAAATGTGAAGGCTCACTCTAGAAGCAGCAGCGGTCAGTGAAGTGAAATGGAAAGAAGACAAGGAATTATAGTGAGACAAATATAGGGCAGCAGCAGTAAATGATGTAATGGGAGTAGGATTCGTTACGAATAGAAATGTAGGGCAAAGCGTGTGTTACTGTAAACAGTTCATTGATAGGGTTGTTCTTATCAGAATCGACGACAAACCAATACTGACAACAATAGTACAGGTGTACATGCTGTCATCGCAAGCTGAAGATGAAGAGAGAGAGAGAGAAAGTATACGAGGGAATTGAACGGGGAATACAGTACATAGGAGATTAAAATCTAATAGTCGTCGGGGACTGGAATGCAATTCTGTGTGAAGGTGTAGAAGAAAAGGTTACAGGAGAATATGGACTTGGGACAAGAAATGAGAGAGGAGAAATAATAACTGAGTTTTGTAATACATTTCAGCAGGTACTAGGAAATCCTCCGTTCAATAATCACAAGATGAGGAGGTACATAGGCGCTTCAGTCCGGAGCCGCGCGACCGGTACGGTCGCAGGTTCGAATCCTGCCTCGGGCGTGGATGTGTGTGATATCCTTAGGTTACTTAGGTTTAAGTAGTCCTAAGTTCTATGGGACTGACGACCTCAGATGTTAAGTCCCATAGTGCTCAGAGCCATTTGAACCATTTGAGGATGTGTACTTGGAACAAACTGGGTGATACTGGAAGATTTCAGTTAGATTACATTATGGTCGGACAGAGATTCCGAATGTAACGTGTACCCAGCGGCAGATGTAGACTCAGATCATAATTTAGTATTGATGAAGAGTAGGCTGAAGTTAGAAGGATTCGTCAGAAAGAAACAATACGCATAGAAGTAGGATACAGAAGTACTAAGGGATGACTAGGCACGCTTAAAGTTCTCTAAGGCTATATGTACAACAATAAGAAATAGCTCAGTAGGCAATAAAGTTAAAGAGGAACGGACGTCTCTAAAAACGGAAGTCACAGAAGTTGTAAAGAATAACATAGGTACAAAGAACGTAACTGCAATGAAATCTTTGGTAACAAAAGAAATACTTCAGTTGATCAATGAAAGCAGGAAGTACAAAAATGTTCAGGGAAATTCAGAAATATGAAACACAGGTCGCTGAGGAATGAAACAAATAAGAAGTCCAGGGAAGCTAAGACGAAATCGCTGCATGAAAATGTGAAGAAATCGGAAGAGAAATGATTGGCAGAAGAAATAATTCAGCATACAGGATAGTCAAAACAACCTTCGGCGAAATTAAGACCAAGAGTGGTAACGTTAAGAGTGCAACGTGAATTCCACTGTCAAATTCAGAGGCGAAAGCGGCTATGTGGAGTACAGTGAAGGCCTGTATGATGGGGAAGATTTGTTTGACATCAGGGAAAAAAGAAACAAGAGTCGATTTAGAAGAGGTAGATCGAGTATTAGAATCAAAATTTAAGAGACCTTTGGAGGACTTAAGAGCAAATAAGGCAAAAGAGATAGATATTCCCTCAAATTTTCCAAAATCATTGGCGGAAGCGGCAACGGAACGATTATTCACGTTGGCGTATAGAATATATGAGTCTGGTGACATACCATCTGACTTTCGGAAAAGCATCATCCGCAAAATTCCGAAAACTGCAAGGGCTGACAAGTGCAAGAATTATCGCACAACCAGCTTACTATCTCATGTATCCAATAATCTGACAAGAATAATTTACAGAAGAATGGAAAAGAAAAACTGAAGGTGTGTTAGATGACTATCAGTTTGGCTTCAGAAAAGGTAAAGTCACTAGAGAGACAATTCTGACGTTGCGGGTGGTAATGGCAGCAAGGCTAAAGAAAAATCAAGACACGTTCATATGATTTGTCGACCTGGAAAAAGTGTTCGTCAATGTAAAATGGTGCAAGATGTTCGAAATTCTGAGGAAGATAGAGGTACGCTATTGGGAGAGACGGATAATATACAATATGTACAAGAGCGAAAAGGGAATAATAAGAGTGGATGACCAAGAAAGAAGCGCTCGGATTAAAAAGGGATGTAGTCTTTCCCCCTACTACTCAATCTATACATCAAACAAGCACTTACGGAAATAAAAGAAAGTTTGAAAGAGTAGATCTAAAATTCAAAGTGTAACGATATGAACGGAAAGAATCGCTGATGGCATTGCTCTCCTGAGTGAAAGTGAAGAAAAATTACAGGATTTTCTGAATGTAATGAACAATCTAACGAGTACAGAATATGGACTGAGAGTAAAACGAAGAAATACAAAAGTAATGAGAAGTAGCAGAAATGAGAAGCTTAACATCAGGTTGGTGGTCACGAAGTAGATGAAATAAAGAAATTGTACTACCTAGGCAGTAAAATAACAAATGATGGACAGAGCAAGGTGGACATCAAAAGCGGACTAGCACTGGGAAAAACGGAATTCCTGGCCAAGAGAAGTCTACTGGTACCTGACTTAGGCCTTAATTTGTGGAATAAATTTCTGATAATGTATGTTTGGAGCAGAGCATTGTATGGTAGTGAAATATGGACTGTGAGAAAACCGAAACAGAAGAGAATCGAAGTATTTGAGATATAGTGCTAAAGACGAATTTTGAAAATTAGGTGGACTAATAAGGTAAGCAATGAGGATATTCTGTGCAGAATCGTAGAGGAAAGGAATGATTGTAAAACACTGACAAGTAGAAGGGTCAGGGTGATAGGACATCTGTTAAGACATCAGGAATGACTTCCATGGTACTAGAGGAAGCTGTAGAGAGCAACAACTATAGAGAAAGACAGAGATTGGAATACATCCAACAAATAATTTGGGAAGTAGGTTGCAAGTGCTACTCTGAGGTGAAGACGTTGGCACAGGAGAGGAATTCGTGGTGAGCTGCATCAGACCAAAAAAAGAACTCCCATAAGTTCTTCTTTAGCTGTCACTTTGGAGACCTCCTAGAACTTCTGGTTTTCCTTGGGTTGGTCATGGCTGCTGATAAGAACAACCTTTTAAAACCACTAGTCTCATCTCCTGTGCTCCATGAGTGCTCTGTTTGAGAGGGCCCACATCATAACACTGGACACCTCCAAGCACAGTTCCTGGTGCTCGTCTTGGGTCGACCTCCGCTGGACAGAACCACCACATCCTCCTCCTTTTGTCTTGGCACCCTTTCCAGCATCCTTCTATGTTCTCCTGACTGGACCTCCTACTGCCGCCTATTGGAAATGCCCGTCATTCTCTTCTTACCCTTCCACAAAGTCCAGCCTGAGCCGACATTGTGAGGTGCGCAAATGGACAAAAATCTGAACTGTCTTCTCAAGCCCAGGGTGTTTATCAGACATTATAGATAAATATGAACCTGGCCCTGTAAGACAGATAATATTAGGTGCGGATCATAACAAAAAAAAATTAGAAAAACTGCTGTCATGTAACTAGAATGCTTGAATTAATAAAAGTGAAAGTTTGGGACCTATTCTACAAAGACAAAACAGCTGTTCCCTTTTTCATTCTACATAAAATTTATCACTGTGCTTTCAGGGCTCAAGTGATACACAACAATCATGTTCAGTTACTTCCAACACTCAATAACAGAATACTTACCTCTTGGACATATTGAATTGGCGTTTATTAAATTTGTTATGTCTACATACAAAAATTTTTCATCACATGAAAGAATGATTAAAAGTCTTCATCAGCTAACTTACATCTACGATGGCATAGCTGGTCAATGCACTGAGTTGGTGGAGAATAATTTTACTTTTTAAACCAATGAAAAACTCTCATGTACAATGTGAGGGTAGGTTAGTACTCTAGCTTTTGATATTCAATGGTCAAAGTGTACACAAGTTTGAGTGAGCAAAATCTCAACATTTACTGTGGCCTAACGCATGATGGTACTTTACCAAGTGGGATCTGCAGCGGCGTTGTCTCCATGCTGGATCTGAAACGCTAGTTCCCTACTCTAGCCTTGAATGAATTCACTCAGTCTCAACTGCATATCGTAGAACATTAATTTTTCCCTAGTCGAAATAATGGCTATTGCACACTCGCTAAGGGCTGGAGTGACGTGCAGAATTTCTTTGCCTGCAAAAATTCCTACAGGAATATGTTTGCTATCTGTTGCCATGATATGTGAAGCATATCTTCCACTCTTCGCAGAAGCAAAGCTCTCACCACCCTCACTATTTTCCACACACTTGTGCAGTCCGCCATGAGGCAAGAGAGATTCTAGAAAGTTTCGTTCTCAAAATGCTTTTATATAATGGGGACCTCCCCACCGTGTTGCATCTGGGTTGCCTGTATAGCTTCAGCCAATCGCCATCTCATTAGAAGTGAATTTTATTTTTCTTGCTGGGTCACCACCTAGCCGTGTTAAAGCTGACCACCCATTTATCCTTGGTCCTGGCAATGTTTATGTTAAAGGAATATAGTATTGTTCTATCCTTATCCCTTTCTGCACTGAAGCTCGCCATTCTCTTGTTAAGTGGGGTTTTCCAATGCCATTAACCATCTGCTCGGTTCATCTCCAAAATGCGTTTCACTTCAACTTACTTATGCATGTCCCTGTCCTTCTATTGGTATATATTATTTTGTTAGTTTTCGATACAAGAGTATACTGCAATTGCCCTTTATATTATATCAGTTATTTTTTGAGGATGTCACACTGTATTGTACTGTCATTATGGATGAAGCTCATGTGAGGTACATAAAATCTGGATGCCTTACAACATCATGTGTGCATTTTCGGTTTCATTCCCCTGTACATCATTTCTGCCCACCTCTCCGATTCATTTGCATGTGCCTTACATAAACACCCCTGATCTGGCTAGTTTTTCTCTGGCTAAGGACGTCAAAGACATTCTACCTATCCTTTCCATAATGAGATTTTCACTCTGCAGCGGAGTGTGCGCTGATATGAAACTTCCTGGCAGATTAAAACTGTGTGAAACTGTGTGCCGGACTGAGACTCGAACTCGAGACCTTTGCCTTTCGCGGGCAAGTGCTCACCCAACTGAGCTACCCAAGCACGAATCACGCCCCGTCCTTACAGCTTTCCATACTGTCTCACATGTGGCTCCTGCAGCTACCTACCATCCAGGCATATGTTTTCTCCAACCCGTATTTTCCCACACCATTCCTCAATCTCTGAGCGTATTAATTTGACACCTCTGGTATGGCTGCACCTTCCTCTCCACCCTGGCTCCATATTTTCTCATCTGTTCCACCCTCATTTCTGCCCTTTGGGTCAAACACATCTCAAGCTCCATTCCTACTGCACTCCTTTCCTCCCTCAAAGTGCCGTCCTCTGCTGTTCCAGAAACTCCCACTAGCACAGCTGTCCCAGGGAGATCCTTACCTGTAGATTTCCAAGAGCCTTTGTGCCAAATGCAGCGTGCTCATCCCTGATGGTTTTTTTACTCTGTGTGGTCTGCTTCCAGACTGGTTCCAGTTGGACCGCTCCTTGGCTGCTGACTGTCTTGCAGACACACCAGGTCCTGATACCCTGCCTGGGCATATGGCCAGGAGACACTGTCTCCTTTCGACACAGCTTGCTTGGTACACAGCTCTAGCCAGTGACCAGTTCCATGGAGAGGCCCTCTGTAGCTCGATCACCCTGTCTGATAACGCTGCTGGTGGAGGTGGACCTCACCCTCCAGCTGCCCTGACTGCTGGCAGGCATTCTACAGTGGCCAGGGACTTCGAGCAGTAACACTGTCTCTCCCACTTTCCGGGAGGATGAGAGGTACGCTGTATGTATCACGTGTCTATGCCTACTCTGTGAGCAACACGTGTTACATCTAAGTTACATGGGTAGCCAGCTTCTTAATACGCATAGGCTTCTGCGTTACACACATCCTCCAGTTGGTGACCTAAACTCCCACAGACCTTTCCTTTACGTTGACTATGTGACAGGAAGTGAGACCATGTGTATCTTGGCGCTGGGAGCTGTACTTAGGGCGGTGCATGGACTCTGTTAGGCCAGATCACTTCGAGAGAGCATCCTGGGCCAGTCGGTTGTATACTTGAATTACGTAACCATTACGGCACCTCACCTCAACCTCTCGATACCAGCAATATTCTACTGTGTTTCTGTAAGGTAGTTAACGTATTTCTGAGACAACATTCAGATTTGATTTCATTAACGTAGAGGTACTTTGATACATCGATATGTTTATATTGCAATGATATTATTCTTATGTGAATTCTTTTTTCTGTCACTATGATCTTTGACGTACTTGTAACTCAGATTTTTGGGCGCGTAAGCGGTTATTGGAGAGTCAAGTCTTGGTCGTCAACTTGAAAAGACGCAAATTGTAGTCAGTTTATGTAATGTGAACTTTAACAGTGAGGAAGATATTTTCAAGCATGTTTTATATTGTGAAGTGATGTTTCGCGAGTTACGTGATATTGCAACAAAAGTAGTATAAAAGAAGTATAACTTAAATTCGGAGTGCCGATTACTTTTTTACATCACTATTGTGCTAACTTTCAAAAGTTTTTCTTCAGGAATGGTTTATGAAACACATCTATAAAACTTTAGAATATCGCAGAATAACACCTAGGCTTCTTTGCATCCGAGCTTGGAATAATCATTACCTAGATTTTCGACGATTGAGCCTAGAGTTCACAACGAGAACAGCGTGGGAAACACGAAAAGATGAGTGCCTAGTTTATCCATTGTTTCATGAAATGACTTTATTAACTGTGCTCTAATGACACCTGCCACATAATATAACTTTGTTGTTGCCCGAAAATGCAATATTTAGCAGCGTGAGCAACACTATAATCATAATTTTTGACCTTTGTTGTGGTAGGGTCGTTAGACGGTGAATGCACTCATACATCATCAGGAAATTACTCGGAGGGAGTGCTATGCCGTCATTGCTGTCTGTGGACATCCTGGCAGAAGATGTTGACGTAACTGCTGTGACTGCCCATTGGCTCCGTAGTATTTTCTCCTGTAACTATTGACAGAATGATAGACTTAGACTTTTGCCACACCTTCTAAACATTGACTGTGGCTCGTCCTCTCGACTCTTTAACCAATTATTTGTTTCTTAGTGACTGTCCTAGTGTCATATTCTCAATCGAAGTCCTTGTGCGCAAAGTTCACAATGAGAAAGTTTTTAAGATACTGTGACAGTCTTAAACGCAATAACCTTATTTGTGTTCTTTAATTACACAAGAAGTCATTTTGGTTTCTTAAGTGTTTCTGCACAAACTTAAACGAAGGTAGTTATCGGCCTTCAGCCTGATACCCTTTTTCCAATGTAACACAGGTAACTTGTAGTCAGTTTGTTTGTTAATCCGGTCAAAGTCGGAGTGTTTTTTCAAAATGGTACAAATTGCTCTGAACACTAGGGGACTTAACATCGGAGGTCATCAGTCCCCTATAATTTAGAAGTACTTAAACCTAACTAACCTGAGGACATCACACACATCCATGCCTGAAGTAGGGTTCGAACCTGCGACCGTAGCAGTCGCGCAGTTCCGGACTGAAGCGCCTAGAACAGCTCGGCCACAGCGACCGGCGGGAGTGTTTTTGTGTTCGATAAATACTCATGAGCTAATCTTGTTGAAGTCTGTATCTTAACACTTCCTTCTGTCTGCGCTGACAATCTGAATTGAATAAACGCTTTATGCATCTTCCACCTGGGTATGTTTTTCTTGTGCCGCCTTCAGCGGACGCGTTAGAGAAGCTTGTCGACTGATTACAGTCTCTAGCTGCTATGAAACATTTGATGGCACATCTCTGTGGTGACTGTCCATCATAGCGCAGTAGACCACAATACGCATAGTTGATAATTTTGCCTTTCGTCGTCCAGAGGCAGCTACTATAACACATCGGAGAGCTGTGTTTTTGAAAAACATTGACACGCAGCTAACCTTGTCATGAGTTCGTCTCGGCGATGAAATGAATAAGAATCTGCTTCAGACTTCGTCAACTTGAAATACTCACAAATAGACATCCCTCAGGCTTCCTGATAACCATTAAAGACTATGTAGAGAAAATATTTTTGATGACTTACTGTTACAGTAGTTCAAATTCTGTCCAAGGTCTTCTCAAAGAGGGGTAGAATTAGTCTTGCTCTGGAAAAACGTGCCTAACATGATGCATTCATTGTTTAAAGGCTATACCGATATCGAATCTCTAATTACCAATATCCCATATACATTTCTTCACCAATGACTTCGTCAGAACACGCTAGAGGGAAACATCTGATGGAGACTCCTACTAAACAAGTTCACTCAATACCGAAGGTGAAGTTGCTACTAGCTATGTCAGCTCAATTTATGGTACTCTACTGCCACTGTAATTTGAGTTTTCAAAGGATTTCCGGCTGCTACAGTTGAGAATTCATCGCCGTGTTAATTGTTGGCTGGGCGAAAAAATAGCTGCAAATATTTCATCATAAATAAGCAGCGTCTTTGTCTGACGCAAATGTGACTTCAATATTAAGATCAGTGAGCGTTAACACAGACTTGATTGGGATGACAGTTTCCTGGTTGTGGGTAAGCACTAAGCTGTTTGGATGTAGTTAGTGACTCTGGGTAACTGGTAGCGTTTCTTACGACTGTCTTTGATATACGCTTGTTGTGTGACGTACTTTATTACACAGGTAGCACACAACGCTGTGGGAAGGTAAAGCTGGTAGTGATGGGACTCAATACCACGCCAAACACGACGGATACCGGAGCTGATAATTTACTGCTCAAGGTCTATCATTAATCTCTAAACAGTCTTAACATAGTACAACGACTGCCCCGTTGTGACGATTTTGCCATCATCAGCATTAGGTGTGACCCTCAACGGCACCAACACACTCCCGTATTCGTTGTTGTATGGAAACAAACAGCCTCTTTACGTCGTCTTGGGGGATTTCTTTCCTTTCTTGAAACACATTCTGTATCTGTTCAAGAATACTGCTAGCTGGAGGTTGGTATGAACGAATGTCCTTTTCCCATCGTATCCGAACCACGTTGTATGAATGACACGTCAGGGAACCATAAAACCCTCAAGGTGTATGCGGTGTGAACTGCAATGTAGGATCTTGCTTTATCCTGCGGGAATATGCCGTTCGGCACACAGGTGATGGAGGGCGTGACAGCGTGATTTGCCAGTCTTCTGACATGTTGTTGAGAATTCAGCTCCTCTTCCATTATTACCGAATTAGTCGTATTGACAAATCCAATAGCTCCCTACCCACCTCATGAACCCAGAAGTTGAAGTGACACAGTTCGTTAGAATCGCTGCTCTCTGTGATACGTATTTCAGCCGATCGTCTACAGTCATTCTGGTGTCGTTCCTACCACAAACAGAAGCGAACGCAAGGGGAAGCCACCAAATATCACAGTTGACTCTGCTTCTACAACATGCAAGACTCTGATGTCTCCGGTGTACTGCTGTTGGTAAACGATGATTCGAGTCTTGAGACCTCAACGCAGCTTCCAGTAGCGTGATGCCGACGATTCATAGATGACACTCTACCTGTAACAGCTGTCGTCATCAGTCTATTCGGCAGAGCCAGAACGAACAATTTTACCATTTTCTTACTCCCCTCGACGCACTCTCATTCTGAATCTACCTCGTCACCACTTGTTCTGTAGACACTGCGCGACAGCCAGTTATTCGTATCATCTGTCGGAAAGATACTCAAACGTCCCTCACGCCAATGGGTCAATGTTTCTCAGAATCGAAAGATGAAGATACGTGCTCAAGTGCATTACCCTGGGCTTACTGTGTTACGACATCCACCTGGAAACTTCCAGTCCCATTACACACACCAAATAGGCATAATGTGCTCTCGCCACTCTTAATGTTAGGAACAGTTTTTTAAGTACTGATAATACTGAAAGGTAACTAACATAAGAAGGAAATTTTAATCGAAGTATCCCACAGGCACGTCAGTAACGGAGTACCAGTTTGGTAGTGTTTGGTCGAGATACTTTGATGTGACGCTTCCGATTTCCATGAGAGAGGTGTCTTGAGCTGCCGCCGATACTAGGATGCTTCAACAATTGACCTTAATTATTTTGGCGTAGCGCTGGACAGCCTTGGAGCTTGAATTTCATCGTAGTGGACAACGCTCGCTACTAAATCCCGAAGAAGGTGATGTAATAAGCGTTTTCACAAATGAATATTTGCTGTTATTTTATTTCATTTGTGATGTAAAAACCTGAACTGAGCCGCCACTACATGGGACTGGGTGCCCAAATAATTAGCAGGCGAAATGTTTCCTTCTGAGTTAAGCGACTGTGATCTACCACAGGGATACCTTTATAAAGAAGTACTTAAATTCGTGAGATGAGTGACAACAAACATGCTGGGTCCAACGATCTTCCCCTGAGCTGAAGATCTAAACGCACCTAATAAAAGCCTCAGTCCTTATTACCCCGATGAAATGGAATCTGTCGCTGTGACGCTGGCTGCGATTTTTCATGTCGCTACAGGTGTTATTGTATTTAAATCTGCTACTGGAATTGCCCTCCGAGCAGCCAATTGGTTTCTGGTGGCACTACTGCTTGCTGCTGCTGTTGTTGTTGGTGCTGTAGATAGTGCTATTACTGACTGGTTTGTTTCTACGGCTGCCAGTGCTGCTGCTGCTATTAGAGAGTTTAAGTAGAAATACTTTCACGTTCCTAGCATCAGCATCGATACAGTCACAAGTTATGCGTGTATAAGCTCGGAACTAACTGAGAGTCCACCTCAGTTATGGTCACACGCATTTACGAGGTCGTACTCAGGAGTAGTACCTCCGACATTTTTGTCTGAAAGTTCTTACAGTTTTTTAAATAAAAAAGTTATTAACATTATTCATCTTTATTCTTCACGTCTACATAATTGCAGACCTTTGCCACTGGGCTCCGAATAAATTGTCTAACACTGCGGCGTGTAACGTAACTACGTCGGCGTGTGAGAAGCAGCGTGCTGTAATCTAATTTCGAATTCGAAGAGGTTGGCCACATATGAGGTGCCCTTTTCTTCAGCATGACAATACCACACGACAAACGAGCGCTGCCACATCTGCAACAATGCGACAACTTGTATACACTGTCATCAATCATCCTCCGTACAGTCCAAGACTTCGCACCATCCAATTTTCATCTGTTTTCAAAAGTTAAAGAACCGAAAACTGGTCTCTCGTAGGGAGAAATATCTTCATCGTCAGGGTGACTGCTGAGAAATAAATATGTTGACATGAAGAACGAAGACACACAATTTTAATAACGTTTGTTTCATTAAAAAAGATTTAAGAGCTATCACGTAAAAAATTCGGAGGTATTACATTCAGCACGCCCTTGTACTTAACACGATCAAGTGATTTCGGCGATGTAGCTTAATTATATACTCCTAATTTTACACAGTCACACTGGCTAGGAACACACAATGAATGCCTGTCACATGCCGCAGGCTTTCTGTGTGAAATTACGACGATATAAGAGTAGCTGTTGTCGTAGTCTCCGGTCCAAATACTTGTTCGTTGGAAATCTCCATGCTACTCTATCCTGTGCAAGCCTCTTCATCTGCGAATAACTACTGCAGCCTACAATCTTTTGAACCAGCTTAATATATTCACCCCTTGGTCTCCTACAATTTTGCCACCCCGCCTGCCCCCTCCCCTCCCCCCCAACCACATATACACATCCATCCAGAAGCAAATTGGTGATTCGTTGATGCCTTGATGTTCCAGAATGTGTAAGATCACTAGTCAAATTAAGCCACAAGTTTCTTTCCTCCCCAGTTCTGTTCAGTAACTCCGCCGTTGGCTCTTCCTCGACGAAGAGTCGTAATTTCTTAGTGGTTGCTTGTGAAATGTTTGGAATAAACCCATATCCAACGGAGACCAGTACCCATTATTCTGCACGACACCAGAAGTAGTTAGTGGGTCGTATTTACTAATACAGTAACCTCTTGAAGCTGTACTCGCTCTAACACAGTTCGCTACTGCGTTGCTTATGGTCCATGCTCTTGCAATTTCCCACACGGATCCCAGGATTTTCGATATAACAAGGTAATTTGTTCATACATCTCCCTGTAGGAACTGTTCCTAATGGGTATTATACAGATACATTTACATTTACTTATCAGTTTTCTATTTGTGATTCTGCGTGACTGCGTCTACTACTAAAGTTTTGTATAGACGACATAGTTCCGCACGACAACATTATCTGTTGCCGGCCGGAGTGGCCGAGCGGTTCTAGGCGCTGCAGTCTGGAACCGCGCGACCGCTACGGTCGCAGGTTCGAATCCTGCCTCGGGCTTGGATGTGTGTGACGTCCTTAGGTTAGTTAGGTTTAAGTAGTTCTAAGTTCTAGGGGACTAATGACCTCAGAAGTTAAGTCCCATAGTGCTCAGAGCCATTTGAACCATTTGAACATTATCTGTTACTGAGTAAAATTCAAACACTGTACGCAGAGTCAGACCAAATCAAAAGCGGAATTCGAAAAAAGCAATAATGGGAATAAAGTAAATGTTGAAAGCTGAGCAGGATATATGGTTACAACTCATGAAAAGCTCGACATACAGTACTCATTGGAAGCCTGCTTACTCTCTCATCCTAAAATCGACATAGCTTTGATGTGAATAGCACTAATAATAATTGTAATAATTCGTATTTATAAGTTTGAGTAGTTAAAGCAGATACCTTCCTTATTGAGGATAATTTAGTTGTCTCATAAGTACTCAAACAAATAGTTACCTAAGTGACTTCCACAACTGATTGCTCAGTACCCCAGGTATTACGATAGACGACTCGCACAGTGAAGTGTCGGGTCACACTCACAAGTTAGTATTACTGTCAAACGATTATTTTTAAGCTACCTCCTTTCCTGATGGATTAAATGTCATGAGGATTCTTCCAGTGAATATCACTGTCTCATCTGCCTTACCCACTATTAATTTTATGTGGTAGCTCCACTTCAGATTGCACCGTACACATACTCCCACACATTTCATGGGAGTAACTGTCTCCAATGACAGTTCTGCAATCGAATAATCATACAGTAACAGGTCTTCCTGTCTGGCTGACTACATTGAGGACTAACTGCCACTGTCTACACCAAACAACGATCCTCTGGAGATTCTTCAGCGTTTTTCTACAATCCTCCAGCGTTGGAGCTCCTCTGTGTACAACAGCACCATCTGCGAATAGCCTCATGGAACTTCTGACGTTGTCCACTAAGACACTTACGTACATATTGTGAATAGTAATCATGCTATGACACTCTGTTTGCCGACGCCAGATTTTCGTTTATGCTTGAAAACTTCTCACCTTGAGAATGTGATGCCGTAATCTGTTGGCTAGAAACTATTCCATCCAATCAAACAGTAGGCCTGATTTGTGAGACAAAGTATGTACGGCCCCACTCTCCATTGTTACCAAATTTATCCAAGATGGCGGCGATGATGTCATCCAAGATGGCGGCCTTTAGACTTGGCAACAGCGCATGACCTCATCCAAGATGGCGGCCATGATGTCAGCTGATGACTCGGGTACTGTTATCCAAGATGGCGGCTTTTGGCGTTAAGTTTGAACTTTGGTGGGAAGATAGGTCAGTTGGGCTACCTCCACTAACATAAGCCCCTCCCTCCCCCCCCCCTCTCCTTCCCCATAAAATGGTGCGAAGTTCAAATTCCATCAGCACAATGCAACACACCACAGCTACCTCCACTAAGCTAAGAAAATGGCGGGAAAAAAGGGCACTTGGGCTACCTCCACTAACCTAAGTCTCTCGACCAACACCTCTTGTTAGGAACTAGTGGAAAATGGATAGCCTGTGCTGGACATGTCTTTATTTTCAATTTTTATTTAAAAAATTAGAGATAGTACCACCATCAAGTGTGTTTACCATGTGGTCCAATGTCCAACTGACCTAGTACACAGTGCTGCCACCAGAGGGTGTCATCGCCTCTCCTGTGATGTAATCCCAGATGGCGGTCTGAGGGGGGGGAATAGTGAGAAAAGGACTCAGCCTGTGCTGGACGTATGTCTTTATTTAAAAAATTAGAGTCGGTACCACCATCCAGTTTGCTCATCAGGGGGTCTGGAGTTCTACTGACTTAGTGCACAGTACTGCCACCAGAGGGTGCTGTCGACCCTCCCATGACTTAATCCAAGATGGCGGTTCAGGACGGGAGAAAATGACAGTTCACGCCACTTCCAGGGGCATGTGAAAGTCTCGCCTACAGTTAAAGTTCTACGAGTGTTATACTGATGTCACATGTCTATCTAAATAAGAGCCAAGTCATCCTCTGGGCTGCACGCACACATGTTTACCATTGCTGATGCGATGCCTGTGGATACTGACATCACAGCTCATGCTGTAGAAATCTGTTTGACAGCTTTCTCTCCATCACGATCCTAACGGGACGTGTGAGATGTGTCTAGCCCATGCACACGATACATGTAGTTACTGACATCAACTCTCGCACTGTAGAAATCTGTTCGACACATTTCTCTCCCTCGCAAGCCTAACAGAACCTATTCATGAAATAGCTCAGAATAACATGAATTGCATTCTTCCTGATGGTCCTAACCTAACGAGGTATCACGTATTACCCTTCCCGGGAATCGTAATATCCACACTTGCGAAAATCATAAAAGCATTATTGTTTCTCTGGGAGAGAGAGAGAGAGAGAGAGAGAGAGAGAGAGAGAGAGAGACGATGGTCGCATCAAGCTCTTCTAGAAATAGTGACGTTCGGTAAAAGCTTCTCATTGGCTGTACATTCAAAAGAAGCTCTCTCATTTGTCACCTCAGGCTACATACAACCCTATAACCAACCTCCATTGTCGTCAGTCCACTGCTATCCGCCTTGTTGTATGTTCCATTGTGTCTGTGTTTACTTGTTCTTTTCTCTCTGCAAGATGAAGAGAGGTAGCTGTAACAACACCTCAGAGTTCTGGAGACGGGATTACCAAGTGAGTAAATAATTTCTACTTTGAGTGTACATTTTCGTGTGTATGGTAAATTCGCCTCACTAATTCCAGCTCTTTATTATAGTGCAACTCCAGGATTTAGTCTTGGAGTGTGAGGAGATACAGGAGGGGGCTGGACCGCAACAGCCTCTGGAAGTCCAGCCTCCTGTGTTGGGTTCACAGCCGGAATTGCCTTTTGAGTATAATTTCATTGTAATCTGTTCTTGTACAGTAGCGATTCAAAGTTTTCTTATTTCATAATTCTTTTTTTTTCCTGGATCACCTGAAGTAAATGCGAATTGAGCTGTAGGCAGAGCTGAGGGCTGAAAACAATTATCTACTATAGCAGCAGCAACCTACGTGGAACATCACCCAGTTGTAGATAACCGGCAACAGCACCCACCTAAGTATAGAAAAAAATATCCATGTGTGATCTTACAGTGTAACTAAACGTTCAAAATATATATAATTTTGTCTCGTCCTGTTACAGGATCAGCTCTAGAGGACTTGGATTTGCTGGATGGGCAGCTGGAAGCTGTTCATCAGCAGATGCAGGGACAGCCTCCCGCAAATAATGAGATATCCAAGCAGCATACTTGTAAGTTAAAAAAAGTTTTAAAGAAAACATTTCATGCGTCTAGTAGTAGTGGTAGTAGTATAGGAATTTTTTTTCTGTAACAAATCGGATTATATACACTACGGGCCATTAAAATTGCTACACCACGAAGATGACGTGCTACAGACGCGAAATTTAACCGACAGAAACAAGATGCTGCGATATGCGAATGATTAGATTTTCAGAACATTCACACAAGGTTGGCGCCGGGGGCGACACCTACAACGTGCTGACTTGAGGAAAGTTTCCAACCGATTTCTCATACACAAACAGCAGTTGACCGGCTTTGCCTGGTGAAACGTTGTTGTAATGCCTCTGTAAGGAGGAGAAATGCGTACCATCACGTTTCCGACTTTGATAAAGGTCGAATTGTAGCCTATCTCGATTGCGGTTTATCGTATCTCGACACTGCTGCTCGCTTGGTCGAGATCCAATGACTGTTAACAGAATACATAATCGGTGGGTTCAGGAGGGTAATACGGAACGCCGTGCTGGATCCCAATGGCCTCGTATCACTAGCAGTCGAGATGACATGCATGGCGGTAATGGATCGTGCAGTCACGTCTCGATCCCTGAGTCAACAGATGGGGACGCTTGCAAGACAACAACCATCTGCACGAACACTTCGACGACGATTGCAGCAGCATGCACTATCAGCTCGGACCCCATGGCTGCGGTTACCCTTGACTCTGCATCACAGACAGGAGCGCCTGCGATGGTGTATTCAACGACGAACCTGGGTGCACGAATGACAAAACGTCATTTTACGGATGAATCCAGGTTCTGTGTACAGCATCATGATGGTCGCATCCGTGTTTGGCGACATCGCGGTGTACGCACATTGGAAGCGTGTATTCGTCATCGCCATACTGGCGTATCACCCGGCGTAATGGTATGAGGTGCCATTGGTTACACGTCTCGGTCACCTCTTCTTCGCATTGACGGCACTTTGAAAAGTGGACGTTACATTTCAGATGTGTTACGACCCCTTGGCTTTACCCTTCATTCGATCCCTGCGAAACCGTACATTTCAGCAGCATAATGCACGACCGCAATTTACAGGTCCTGTACGGGCCTTTCTGGATACAGAAAATGTTCGACTGCTGCCCTGGCCAGCACATTCTCCAGATCTCTCACCAACTGAGAACGTCTGGTCAATGGTGGCCGAGCAACTGGCTCGTCACAATACGCCAGTCACTACTCTTGATGAAGTGTGGTATCGTGTTGAAGCTGCATGGGCAGCTGTACCTGTACACGCCATCCAAGCTCTGTTTGAATCAATGCCCAGGCGTATCAAGACCGTTATTATGGCCAGAGGTGGTTTTCCTGGGTACTGATTTCTCACGATCTACGCACCCAAATTGCGTGAAAATGTAATCACATGTCAGTTCCAATATAATATATTTGTGCAATGAATACCCGTTTATCATCTGCATTTCTTCTTGGTGTAGCAATTTTAATGGCCAGTAGTGTATCTTGTTTGTTGCTGTAATTGTTGTTGTTGCTGTAGGCGAGACAGACGAGGATCGACAAAGGTTCTCAGATCTCACTCTACTAGACGATAATTATGATGACTTTTTTGAGGATGCGGTGGAGTCGGCTGATCAGTTGTTTATTACCTGGATCCAGAGCGAAAAAGGTAATTACTCACTCCGCTTATAACCAAGTAATCGTCAGAATTCTTTCTTTCACAGAGCCAGCAGCGGTAAACAATGTACTTAACTGTTATTTACTTTATCTCTTCGTCTACAGTGGTCGCGTCTCAACACGGTGTGGCGAGCATACCGGTGGTAGCTAAACCGTCTTCCTCACCAAAGCGGCGCCCAGTAAGGCACGCCTCGCCTATAAGGGAGCCGCTATCGTCGCGCAGGACGTGGCCGCCGCCGCCGCCGCCGCCTTCTCCCCCACCACCACCGCCACCACCACTGCCGCCGCTGCCCCTGGCCCGGACCCTGCACTGGCTGCGGCCTCCACAGCGTCGCTCTGGCATCCATGGGCCGCCCTCCCTCAGGCTGGTGGGTTAAGGCTGCAGCAACCAGGCTGCTCACAGCGGCTCGAATCTGCAGTGTCTCCTCCACCACCGTCAGGTCCTCACCGATCACGTGAGGTACAGCACACACCCCTGTCCACCTTGCTAAATGCATCGACTAGTTATAGTTATTATTATTATTTATTTTATGGCCTTCATTGGACCACTCTAGTCAAAAATACGAAGTTCTAAACAAGTTGTTACATAGGGGTACAATTTGGTTCAACAATAACTTAATATGATATTTAGGTAATATTATTAGAGTATATTCTTACATGAAAAGTGTTTTGCTCTTCTGTCTGCTCAATATTTCTTCATTATTTCAGATATTTTCTTTCTTTCTTCGTCTGAGACAACTCTTCCTGTACACCTTTTATTGATTTTCATTTGTAGTCTGTTTTGCGGGTCTTGGAGTATTCTGGTTTCCTCTGTCCTGTTACTTAGGTCATCTACTGTAATTTGAAGTTCTTTTATATCTTCCTTAATTTCTGTGATCCATTTAATGTCGCTCTTGCTGTTCCACAATTTTTGTATTATTTTTTTAGTAATTCTGTTTTCTGGAGTTCTCATCAGATGTCCAAAGAATGAGATGCGTTTCTTCCTGATCATGCTCATGACTGGTTCTATTTTCTTACATACTGTTTCATTTGATGCTATTCTCCAATGTCCATTTATTTTATACTGTTTATTTATACATGTCCTAATTATTCTTCTTTCTATTTTTAGTATTCTGTCAATTTCTGCTGTATTCGTCGTTTTGAAGATAGTTTCAGCTGCATACGTTATTTCTGGTTGTGTAACTGTTTTATAGTGTTTCAATTTTGCATCTATAGATAGGCTTTTTTTGTTGTATGTAGTTTTGGTAATGTAATTTGCATAGTTCAGTTTTTTACTCTATTCTGCCATGATGGCTTCTCATTTAGATTGTATGTTATTATTTCGCCTAAATATTTAAATTTATCAACAATTTTGATTTCCAATTCTCCTATTGCAATTTTGTTTGCAAGTGGTGTATCATAACTTCCGTTTTTTTGAAATGATATTCTAAGGCCTACTTTCTCTGCTATTTCTTGTAGTGATTTCACTTGTTGCCTGGCTTCGTGAACAGTGTTGGCTAGGAGAGCAAGATCATCAACGAATCCCAAGCAGTTTAAGCTAATATTATCTTTTGCACTTCCAACTGTTATCCTCTTTGGATTGTCATTGTACCATTGTCTCGTTATGTATTCCAGTGCACAGTTGAACAGTAATAGTGATAGGCAGTCACCTTGTGTTAAACCTCTTTTTATGAGGAATGATTGCGAAATTTCTCCTCTAAACTTCACTTTTGATTTGGTGTTGGTTTGAGTGAGTTGTATTATTTTAATTACTTTTGGATGGAGTCCTAGATTTCTTAAAATTTTTAGTACTGAAGGTCTGCGGAGACAGTCATATGCCTTCTTAAAATCTACAAATGTTATTGCCAGAGGTTTGTTCCGTTTCTTGTAGTATGCCATGATCAATTTTAAACTAATTATCTGCTCTGCACAGCTTCTCCATGGTCTGAAACCTCCCTGATATTCCCCTAACTCCTGGTCTAATTCCTCCTTTATTCTTTCATACAGGATCTTGGATAGAATTTTGTATGTGCAATCTAGGAGAGAGATTCCTCTGTAGTTGTCTGGGTTGCTCTTGTCTCCCTTTTTGTGTAGTGGGTGGACGATAGCTGTCGTCCAATGTTCGGGAAATAGTTCTGTTACCCAAATTTTTGTTAGAGCCATGTGTAAGGAGGTCTTGACTGTGTCACTTGCATATTTCCACATTTCAACAAAAACCTGATCTTCTCCACATGCCTTATAATTTTTTTGTTGTTTAAGAATTTTTTCTACTTCTTGGAAAGTTGGAGGGTCTAGCTTGTTAGGTTTGGTTTTTATTGGGGTGTTTATGTTGATTTGTAAGGGTTCTTTGGGTTCCTCGTAATTCAGAAGTTTGTTAAATGCTTTTGCCATGATTTCTGCATTTTCCTTATTACTGTGTGTCATTCTTAGATCTTCATCTGTCAGTATTAGTGTAGGGGCCTCATACTGTTGTAGTTGTTTCCCAAAGATTTTGTAGTAGTTCCTGGAGTTGGTTTTATGATAATTACCTTCTATAGAGTTTATAATATCTTTATGAAATCCTCTCTTGATTCTTCTAATATTTTGAGTGATTTTTTTTCTTTCATTTTTTATGTTGATGGCATTTTCTTCAGTTTTATGTGTTTGAAACTTTAACCATGCTTGGTGTCTATCTGCATGGAATTTGTCACATTCTGATGTCCATGATGCATGTTTCCTTCGTGGGTTCAAGGGAGCTAGATTCTCTGCTTCTTTTTTAAGATTAGGCACTAGTTGTTCTAGATCATCTGTTAATTTGATGGTTTGTGTTATTTGTTGGTACTTATTATTTTTAATTAGCTGATGTGGGTCAAACCTCCTTTTCATTTTATTAGTTTTTCTGGTGCTCTTCTTTAACGGAGTGAATTTGATTTTAATTTTAACCATATAATGGTCTGAGCCTGTGTCTACTCCTCTCAGTACTCTAACATTGTGGATCTCCTTATGAAAGTTTTTGTCCATACAGACTTGGTCTAGCTGCCACTCGCCCTTCCTCCAGTCTGGGTGTTTCCATGATTTAAGTTTACTTGGCTTCCTCTTAAAGTATGTTGATTTAGATATAAGGTTGTGTTCTCCGCAGAGTTCAACAAGTCTTTGCCGTTTTTGTTTGTAAATTTATATGGACTCCATTTTCCAATTATATCTTTATATTTCCTTTCTTTTCCCAACTGAGCATTGAAATCTCCCAATAAGATTTTTACACTCTTTTTATTTACTCTGTTCACAATTTGTTCTAGAAGGTCCCAAAATTTATCTACCTCTTCCTTTGTTTTTGTTAGACAATTTTTTTCATTTGTTGGGGCATGAGAATTTATTATTGTATAGGTTTTGTTCATTGTTTTAAAGCTTAGAGTCGTAATTCTGGGCTTAACTGATTGGAAATCCGTTACTGAATCTATTATTTTTATGTTTACTAAAAACCCTGTTCCAAACTGGGGACATTGTTTCATTGCCCTCGGTCCTGGTTTCCCATTATAAATTCTGTATCCTTGTGATTCGAATGGGTCCTCTGTGGTGTTTCTCATTTCTTGGATCCCTGTTTTTTGTTTATTTAGTTCATCTGTGAGCTCCTTGAGTTTTCCGGTCTGAAGTAGAGAGTTTATGTTGTGTGTTGCTATATAATTTAATTGCTCATGTTTAATCTTCTTTTTGTGTTTTAGTGTGCATTTGGATGGTTGCAAACGCTCCGATTCGTTGCTGTCTTCTAGTTGAGTACCCACCGAATCCGATGTAGCCTTTTCCTGCCTTTTTGAGTAGGTCTGTGGAATTTTTTTTCTAAAAGACCTTTCCATTTTTGACTTTCGAAGGTTGTCAACCTTAGTTGGAGCAAGCTCCGATTTACAACTACGGTTGTTAACCGCAGAGGGTGTGTTTGGTCCGCGAGAGCTATTTTATTTCACTCAAGTCCGCCAGAAAACCGGTGAGGACTTCCCTATCCGCCACCTGGGACGTGCCACGTAGGAGTATCACCTCTCCTCCTATTATGACAGCGTAGTAGGTGTGTGGGTTATAGTTATAGTGTTAGTAATAGAGAAGTTCCTATGGCTAGTGGCAGTTTCTTCTCCCATCCTTCTAGTGCAGGACATCATGTCAGTGATACCATACCACAGTCAGAATACTTCGTGATTGCAGACGCTTTAGAGGAGCGAATCTCATTCACCAGGACCAAGAACCCAGCAGGAGCGTACCGCAGCCCTGTTGAATTTCTAAGGGCGTGCCTTCCTGTCGTGGAAACGGAGCTCCTCAAGGTAGTCAGTGATCCATGGTATCCTGCATTAAATGCAGTGGGGTGCTTCGCATCGAATCATCGCACCCCCCCCCTCCCTCCCCCCAAAAGATGAGTCTGGTGTTGAAGAGGCAAATCTTCATTATATTTGTGGGAAAATGGCGTGATAACGCAGTGCACATCAATCGGCGAGTGGTTTCATAAATCCACCTTGAGTGTTATACTGGCCCGGTTTTCTGAGATGGAAATCAGAGGGTCAGCTAAAGCACTCAACAGAATATTACACCTGGACATCCATACCCATGTCTATGCTCTGGTAAATGAAGGGTCAAGCTATATCAAGCTTCCTAAAGATATAGTTAACAAGAGGGCATGCATTAATGTCAAAAATACAAACGATCAGGTAGGGTCAATCCTGGCTTGCAAAAGAAAGTACGATAGAAGGGATCATCCTGAGCATCCCAGTACATACCATGTAGGTGATAATATTGATGGGTCTTATAACTTTGATGGTATCAATTTCCTCGTCAAGATCCAGGACATACGTAAATTTGAGGGGCAGAATACTGGAATATCGGTTCATGTTTATTGCCTCGAGAAGAAAAGCAAGTCAGATGAGCAAGAGAAGCATATTGTCATCAGTCCCCTCCATTTCTCAAAATCTCCAGGTGAGTGTGAATTGCATTTAAAAATGCTGCTTTGCTCTGAAGGTGATAATTATCACTATGTTTGGATCAAAGACATGTCCCGACTCCTTTCCTCCCAACTATCAACAAATTCCATAATGAGATTTTCACTCTGCAGCGGAGTGTGCGCTGATATTAAAAACTTCCTGGCAGATTAAAACTGTGTGCCCAACCAAGACCCGAACTCGGGACCTTTGCCTTTCGCGGGCAAGTGCTCTACCGAAGCACGACTCACGCCTGGTACTCACAGCTTTACTTCGGTAGCTCAGTTGGTAGAGCACTTGCCCGCGAAAGGCAAAGGTCCCGAGTTCGAGTGTTGGTCGGGCACACAGTTTTAATCTGCCAGGAAGTTTCATATCAGAGCACACTCCGCTGCAGAGTGAAAATCTCATTCTGGAAACATCTCCCAGGCTGTGGCTAAGCCATGTCTCCGCAATATCCTTTCTTTCAGGAGTGCTAGTTCTGCAAGTTTCACAGAAGAGCTTCTGTAAAGTTTGGAAGGTAGGAGACGAGGTACTGGCAGAAGTAAAGCTGTGAGTACCGGGCGTGAGTCGTGCTTCGGTAGCTCAGATGGTAGAGCACTTGCCCGCGAAAGGCAAAGGTCCCGATTTCGAGTCTTGGTCGGGCACACAGTTTTAATCTGCGAGGAAGTTGCGTATCAACAAATTGTTATGTAAAACATATTTGCCTAAGGTGCCTCAATTATTTCTCCTCAGACAAGTTATTAGTCGCACACCTAGTAGACTGTTCTTCCAAGGACCCAGCACATGTTATTATGACTACTGAGTAAAACAAATTCATAAAGTTCAAGAATGCTCACCACCAGGAGCAATGCCCGTTTGTAGTGTATGCCATTTTTGAATGCCTCCTCATTCCTGTGACCCACTGTGAAGGTGATTCTACAGCCTCAGATGCCACCTTTACAGAAAAACATGTACCATATGCCGCAGCGTACTAAATTGTATCATCACGTGATTCCAGTTTTAACTGCTACAAATCTTATATTGGTGATAATCCTACGGTTTGGCTGCTCACTGAGCTCGAAAAGTTTTCGTAGGAGGTTGATAAGCTTTACAGCACAGCAACAACGTGCAAATGGCCAAATAGAAGGAGAATGAAGATTTGTACAATCCCGCGGTCCAATGCGATATTTGTGAGCTGCCTTTAGATATAAAAGCAGAAACTCCTCGTAGGGACCAGTGTCATCTTATGGGGGAGTTTCGTGGCGCAGCTCACAATGTGTGCAATTTGAAGTAACAGCTACCTAGACACATACTCGTTTTCTTCCACAAATTAAGCGGGTATGGCGTTCTGGCTGCTAGCCATTAGAATAGTTTTTATGTGTTTATAGCTCACAGCCGATCAGAATTGTTATTGTAAAAACCTTTGCTATTATCGACTGCTGAAATTAGATTTTAAGCATGCACAATCCATCAGGATTATTGTAAAAGCTATGCTACTGGGGCTGTGAAATTTAGTTGCAATAGTAAATAAAGTATTTCCACATTATTTTTTAGCGTAGATTTATAAAATCAATTTCCTACCAGTGTTACTGTAGTAGAGTGTAAGTTAAAAGTATTTCAGCATTGGAATGGCAGAGTCAATTTGTACCTCAAGAATACCATGTTGTACCTCAAGAACTATATTGTATTGGTGTGAACTGAATAAAAAAAGAAGAAAGTTAGTCACCATACATCTCTGTTGTTGATGTTGTTGTTTACAAAATACCCTATCCCCTATTGCATTATGTATGTATATGTATATAAAGTCTGTGCATGTCTCAAGTGACATTAGTTTTGCTGAAGATCAGTGCTATTAAGGAGGTGGAAGTTTAGGATGGAAGATAACAAAATATGAAGAATGGTTACGTGGAATTACACCTATCATGCACCATGAATTGGGTTATGGGAGTAGGAGACACGTTACTGTGTCCGCTTCCAAAGATATACAGCAGACATGTCTAAAACTGTCTCTCCTATGCTTGAAGACAACCACAGACATAGCATGTGGTTAAAAAAACTGTACACTGCCAAAGTAGGAAAAGGGTTGAGAAAAAACAATACAGAGGTTGTAAGGTAAAAATTCATTAATTTCTTATCCAACTTAAAAGTAATTTTACATGTTCATAAGCAGACACAGCAACACTTTTTTAATACATGTTCTTGAGTCAATAGACAGAAGGACACCCATAGAATTTCAGGTCTCGAATAGCAGCAAACTTAAAGATTCGACGCATCCACGAAATCTTCTCCTTCCCCTACATGTACACGATGGTATCCGAGTGATCGAATAATTTAAGCGCAGTCACCATACCTTTATAGGGTATGCCAGTATCATCCCATTGAATTTCATGGTAGAAATGTGTTAACCAGTTTGCAGTCTTCTGTGTCTTAGCGCACTTCACATACATGAAAGACCTCGGTGATGCAATGTTTGCCGAGAATGTCTCTATTATTCCACCATCTTGGGTGTACGCGGCAAGTGCAACATCTTTAAATACTAGTTGTATTTGGAAAGTAAGTTTCGATTGATCACGAAATGGAAATCACTGTGATAATCATAAATACTTTATGTGCAACAGTTAGCTACAGCTTACAGCCACTGCTCTACATGGTTACCACCCCGACTTAGACATTTGTCATTGCGTTGTACCATCTTTCCAATACCCTCATCACAGAGGGCAGCCACCTGTGCTTCCTGCAATTTTCTACGCTCATCTATAGCTCGTTGTCTGTGCGAAAATGTTGTCTTCACAGCCATTAGTTAATGTGAGCAGAGATGAAACACAAAGGGAGCCAATTACGGACTGTAGTGCAAGTGATCAAACACTTCAAATCGGAAACGCTGCAAGAGCATTTTCATTTCCCCTGCAAATTGTGACCAAGAATTGTCACGAAGTGGGAACCGTATGACAGTTCTGTAATGTGGGCCGCATAACATCAGACGGAATCACTCACCATGACCTCATACTTGGCAGGAGACACAATTTTGTAAGCATCTTTATGTGCTCACCATGCGCTCAGAACTGAAAAGAGCAAAGTAATGCATCTGACAGGCATATTAGAGACACTGTCGAACACACATGTGTAAAGCTTTATTAGATTTTTACAGTGGTTTCCATTTCTTGACCAATCGGAGCTTACTTTCCGAATATCCCTTGCATGAACTGTCTATGCCCACCATCATAGAAACCCTGGGCATCTGCAATGATATTCACCCCTTGAGATGCCATTGTGAAATGCTCTGGGTATGATGCTGCAGCTATTCATTTATACAGCTCGTTGCACAACACTGGTGAGTGGGCAGTAGTTAATCACACGGTCATGTAGAACTAGAGCATAGTGTCAGTGTGTTCTGAGAAATTTGTCGAAGATTCAAATTCAATTCACACATCTATAGGTACAGACTTAATTATCTCGTTCTGTTTTGAGCAGTCTATTACGATGATTGGTGTAAGTTCCTTCAACTTTCGTGGACTGAGTAGTCACCCTCCTCCCTCTCCTTCAGCAATTACATAGTAAGAAGCGCAAAACCTTGCATACATGTCATAAGCTAGACTGTATTCATTTTCATTCCACTGCAGATGTAAATTGTCATATGGGTAGAATTCTGAATTTAGGTAGACTTCGGCATTAGTTAACTTGCAGTTGTCGAACATGGTGGAATCATTTGCTATGTTACCTCTTCTATCAGTTTGAAACGCAAGTATGATGAATCTAGGTGTCTCTAGCTGCTAGGAGGTTTTAATAGCCCATGTTCGTCTGCTCACAGTTGGTAACATTGGGTACTCGAAAACCTCCCACGAAAGTAATGTCATAGATAGAAATGTAACGGAATTCAGGACTTTTAAAAGCTTCAAATGCTCCTTGTCTGATACACTGATTTGGGGCATTTTCCATATCTCATCCTCTTCTTGAGGACCTTGAATGTATGAGTTACTATCTGTCCTGTCGCACTCTGTACCAGAATGAGTTCTTGTTTAGCGTTCGTAATAATCTGCCACATGTCCTCAAAGTAGCCCATTTTTAGAGGTATACTTGCAGTAAATCGCTTGTACTCTGCAACTGTTCTGTCCTCTGGATCGTCTATGAACCATCCCGCATTTTCTAAACTATGAAAATCCGATGGTGATGCAGAGACACATGTTTTAAGGGTTGATTTTATGCCGACATTGTGCGTATGGTCGATCTCAGACCCATTGAGTTCATAGCATATCTCTTGGAATAGGAATGCTAAAGCGTTACGGGTAAGCTTGGATCCTACTGTATCGCTGCCGTCAGTTTTCTTAAATGACCCCTCTAGATATTTGAAACTATTGCATGGAAGGGTGAGTGAGTCTTGGTCCTGCATGACAATCCTAGTTTCATTTTTCTTGTAAATGTGGTTGAAGCATTAGGTTTGAGAGAGAAGTATTCCTAACGTATAATTCTCTCATCATACTCTACTGGACTGGTTATATTGAGTGAGAACGTCATTTGCGCGGTTTCAAGCCAACTGATTTAAGAAACTCGTAGGTCGCACATGTTATCACTTTGTGGTTTGGTAGCGAAGTGACGTGCTGTGGATTGCGTGCGCTTGTTTTATACCGTACACCCATCCTGCCTCAGATGTATCGTACAATGATTTCCACACCACGAAAGTGAACAAGTTGTTTACTCTGGTCCACAATGCACACCTCAAAATAGACCAATGTCTGAGCTGTCACTGGAGGGTATATTGCATTGGCAGGGGTCTCAACAATCTTATACCCCATTCCGATTCTGGAGAAGAATCCGTAAATAGTATGAATCAGACTGTCGTTGAGATAGTTCGTTGCAATGTTACACTAGACTCGGATTGTGCTGACACAAAGTATGTCCACATGTCATCTGACCTTTAAAATTTACTTGGATACTTCTTCGAAACCTGTCCTTTTGTGAAACCCAGAAGGCGACCTATTGAATCTATTTGGTTAACATTAATCGTTGCATTTACAGCACTTCTTTCAGATTTAAGTGTATTGATGTTTGCACGTAGCTCAGTACCTTTTCCAGACTGTTTTAAGACTTCGTTCAAATCTTTGATATGTATGCACCCGGTTCTATTTACACAATGTTTTTGTCACCATTTGTATCGTGATGCAGTTTGTTGTTAGTATCAGTGATACTTGGGATGCTGTTGTACGTGTCCAGTCTAGTCAGTGAAATACTACATTCACCTATGCTGAAATAGATTGGCGGGAAGTAATTTGCACGCAGTACAGATGATCGTTCTTTTAACGTCAAAGTGTACGACATTGCATCTGAACCTCAACTGATGAAGGAATGTTTAAAGCAACTTAAGAAGATCAGTATTTGTGAGTGGTCGATCTGGTAGGTCCGCAATTTTTTTTTTTTTTTTGTTTGTTTAATTTATGAACAGACCAAGCCCTTTCCTGTACGGTTTCGAGAATAGTCCTTTTCCGATGGCTGCGGCCACCATCATACGGTTGTGTATTCTTGCCTCTTCTAACTGTGCTTGGGAGTTTTGCACGTTCTTCACCGCTCGAGCAATAGCTGCGGCACCACCGGAGAGGGATCCGACCGCTGAGAGCACGGAGAGAGCCGGGTTAAGAAACGTGGGAGAAAACCGCCGGATGTCTTGGGTATTTGTAGAACGCGAGGTGCTTTAACAGATCCTCTTCTTCTTCTTCCCGTACCTTTCTGCTTCACTGTGTTTTTAGCAGCATACATCGCTGTCAGGATACAGTTCTTCAAACAGCTCTGCTTCCTACCCTTGTCCTTCTTTTTTAGTGCACAACGTGCAGCATTCATAACCCGCTTGAAATTCATCACTCCTAAACCCAACTTAATTTTTCCTTGCATGGTTTTATCAACTGCAAATGCTGCGATGTGTTGATTTATACCAATACCCTTTCTTTTCCATATCACTTCACCCTTATCAGCTAAAATCCTATCTCCAATGTGACGACTTGAGAGATCTTTATTTGCAGCACATGCAATGTCATGATCTACACACTTCGTCAAACAAATTAACTCCCTTATCACCTCGTGCCAAGTGTTTCTAAAGCTTTGTTCCATGTCCACAGTAGTTATACCCCAGAATTCCACTGGCAGTTTGTCTAGAATACCACCAACTCCTCTAATGCGTCTCCTAGCATGAATGTTATGCTAGTCCGGTGGTTGTGGAGTGTGCGCCCCCATTATATAGCAGATCGTCGGCATCAGTCCAACTGTTTTGTATAGCAGGAAAACCAAGCCATTTGACTAGAGCTTTATTTCCAGGACGTCTTATGACTCTCTCCACGAGAAACACATCCAGTTGAGAGCTTTTCTGCAACTCCTCGGTGTAGAAGCAGCCTGCAATTTCTTCACCTTTACTATCCTTCAATATATTTAAGTTCTGGAAATCGTTCTTTGCCCCATTGAAACTGTAAATATCTCTGTTGATCAGTTCGGTAGGTATGATTTCTCAAATGCCGTCTTGTGTTTTGAGACATGTACCAAATCACTTACATTAAATTTCTGTCTACGTGGATCCGGCATTTTAATGCGATAGTACATCGTATCCATGAGTCCATTAACGCGAATGTCGATTGGTCACATTTTTATTGTGGTATGTTTGGTTCGATTACACTGAGCAATTATTTCTGGAAGGTTATCTGTCCATTTGTATGAGCCGCGAAGGTTAAAACGCATGCACACTCGACCTTTTATTGTTCTGTTCAGACGCTCCACGATACTTGCCTTCAGGTGAGTGAATATTGAGTAGTGATGTATTCCATACCGCTGCATCACGGTCTTGAAATACCTATTGTAAAACTCCCTGCCATGACCAGTTTGGAGCTTGTCTGGGCATCGATTCGTCCCTGTCTGTAGCAAACGCTGAAAATTATCCGTGACATTTCTACCCGTTTTTGTTTTGACAGGCAATGCCTAGTCAAATTTGGAGTACATATCAATAACCATTAAAATATATATGAATCCATTATTCTCATGCGAATATTCCTTCATATCTACAAGATCAGCTTGCCATAAGTCATCCAAACCTTTAATCATAACATGCCTACTAGGGTATGTTTTGCGTGCTGGTTTGTACAGTTCTCGAACTACTGTCTCCATAATTATTCGATGATACCTCTCTCTTTAAGCTCAGAGATTACTGAAATAGCCTCATTCGAATGAGCTGTATTACCTGCAGCAGCTGACGCCATGAGCTGTCGTAATAGATCTATTAGCTCGCTGCGGTCGTCATAATATATATATATATATATATATATATATATATATATATATATATATATATATTGCGGGATTCGATTGTTCATTGCTTTATGCTCAGTGTCAATACCATCACCGCTGCTGTTGATGTTGTTGTTGTTGTATTCGCCATCAAGTATTGCTTTTATAATGGTTTTATATTTCTTGTTGCTCAGGCTTTTCGCGATCTTATGTACAACAGTCATGTGCAGTATTTCACAGTACTTTACCTATAATTAACTGAATAATTTGTAGGTTTTTTGGTAGGTCTTAGCAAAGTAAGATTCATTAAGCCAGGTGTTCTCTCAAACCGACTGTCACCAATCTGTAATTTGTCATGAGTTACAGTTATAAGATGCACACTCAACATGTACGGTCTTCCCCTGCTAACGCCGAATGTTCCATCTGTCTCACCAGGCGCGTGACGAATAATGAATTCGTCAATGGAAACACCATCGTTATCGTGTGTTTTTGTTTTTGCTGAGAGGCGTCTGAGAGATTCAGTAACCGACTTAAAGGTCTCTCTTAGTTTGCTGTCGATCCATGGGCCCTAACCTCCGCAACTGCAATTTCTCACGAACTGCTTTCCGCGCTTGAATCACTTTCCGCTTCGTTAACATTTCGGTGTATACTAATCAGACATCTCCATAGCATGGTGCTTTATACATCCACTCTTCTTCTTCCTCTTACTGTGTGCCTGCTCGCCCTTCTCAACATAAGGAACTCTACATCTATTTCCTCCTCATCAGCCTCGACCTTTTCAGTTAAGTCGTTTAATTTCTTACCTACTTCATTAACTTACTCATTTAACGCATTCACCGTTCTCAGAATAGTCTGGTAATACGTCTCTAGTTCCCTGGGCGTACCTCCAGCTTTATGCACAATATCCTGAATTTTCTCATCCTGTACCTACCATCATTCAGTTTTCTGATCCCAGCAATCAGCACATATCTTTACAAAATCATTGAACGACATGTCAGTTCCTACATGTGCATGGTAAATGTGTTTTAAATTCAGATTGTCCTGTTTGAAGGCTATAATGAGGTTTGCATTATCCTTAACCTACTCTTTCGGGATTCTAAAATATGTTTGGCTTAGATAAAATAAATGAGCACCCATATGACGACCGAAACAGAAATATTTTCGAATTTGGTCTAGGTTTTCCACAGCAGTATCGTCAAATATGAAGACACTGTTTGGCATTGCTTTTTCAGGTGGAGGGATATCACCACTTTCACTGAATGTCGTATATGTAACACCATCTACACCACGTAATATCTCCTGTAATAACTGATACTTGGGTTGAAACATTGTTTTTGAGAATACACAAACATGTTCAAATCGGAATCCATCTATATGTTTTAGCAGCGTTATGAGGACATAAGTCTTTCCACAATTGGATGGACCTACAAAAATTGCTCGTATATTATCAGGGAGGAGAATCCCGTTCTTCTTCTTCATAGTCTTCTTTTGCATCTTCACAGGACCAATCACTGACAACAAAGTCCTTGTGTTGAGGATGTTTCACCCACCCTGCCATGATACTAACTACACCAGGTACTGACAAGTAGTTGGCATATATAGAAAGATACACTTGAAGGAAGGGTAATAGTATGTGTAGCCACTATAGCTCCATCACTTAACGTAACTTGATCATTCATTATGTCAATAACTGGTATAGCAGTGAAAAAAAATTAATAATCATAATATTTTGAGGTATGAAATAAAACTCAAACATTGTTTGAGATTATATATACATACATTATTTATTTATTTAAATATCATACATAGGATGTAGTATTTCAAGAAAATTATCAGACTCTCTCCGTATCTACTTCACACCTGTACAATATTTCCCAAACAGAGCTTTTTGACATTCAGTAAAGTCTGCACGTATCTCTCTCAAGCCAATGGATGCCTCACAGTACTCAGGTTTTTCACATGCACATTTAATCTGTTTCTCTTTCGATTCAGCGTTCTTGTGCAAACAAAGACGCTGCTTCAAATCATCAACATGTGCACTATGCACATGTATGAAGTTTACAACATCATTGTATGCAGAGTCTACTCTCAGCAACCAACAGTTAAATTTCTCCAATGCAAGACGTAGCACAGTATCCAGATCATATAACTTCATAATTGAGGTGTGCCTTAGATAGACACAGTTGTCACCTGATTCCACACATAGTGCACAGTCCCCATACACTACTGTAATAGATACTGTCACACCAGTGAGGCGAATGTCTGGGGTAGAATGAGATGGATAATACTCTGTAGTCATCTGCTGATTGATGTAGCACTCTGTACGGCATATTTCGTTCCAGTCGAACTTGGAAATTGGCATTTAACACCCTTCGATACATTTTCAATTTCTATTCTCGCATGCAAGCCCCAGACATGATATGCTTCTATACCAACATTTACACGTTTTGTTCCACTGGGAGTTAAATTGTATGTGTAATTGAAATGCATGTGTACACTCCATGCCTTCTTATCCACAGCAACTGCACTCTGTGGTCGCACTAGCACAGGTGTGTTCAGCTGGGATGGGTCATGTGTTGGTTACCAGCACTGCCTTCCACCTTGCTGTTGTTTAGGACCACCAGCAGCCTTTATTGTGTTGGGAGCAGATCTCATGTCCTCATCACATAAATCGATGAGTGGGACAGACAACAACATGAGCTCCTTGTCCTGCTCCAGCAAGTGGGCTATGTGCACTGCAAGATCCCATGTGGTCGCTACAGGTTCAGACGTGCTGGAGGTTGTTGCTGTTGCTGGTCTAGAGGTCGCTGTAGGTCTTGACAAGATGGCTGCTGAGGTTGCTTCAGGTCCAGATGCTGCAGAGATCGGCATGCTGGTGCTCGACACTGGAGGCTTGGACGGGTCGTCAGCTACTGTTGAACAATGACGAGGAAGCATTACACATGGACCAAGACACAAAAAAATCAATAATAGCAATAATAATAACTACAGAGAAAGATGTGATATGGGATACCTACTTTTCTGCTTCTTCCTGTTCTGCAGGGCTGTGCTGGATTGAAACTGCTGTTGATGCTTCATAGTTCTTCTTGTTCTTCTGTTGCTGCTGATTGACTGAACAAGACTGGGGTCCCAGAGCTGCTGAGCCTGCCCTATACCCCCCCCCCCCCCCCCCAATGATGTTACCAGATACCACCAACCTACTGGCTGAAGTCTAACACATGACTGGGTTAAGGGCTCCTATTGGTTCCCACCATTTTGCCCCACCCTGAACTGCCATCTTGGATTACATCACAGGAGTGGTGATGGCGCCCTCTGATGGCAGTACTGTGTACTAGGTCAGATGGACTCCAGACCTCATGACGAACACACTTGATGGTGGTACTGATTCTAATTATTTAAATAAAGATTGTAAATAAAGACATGTGCAGCACAGGCCGAGTCCATTTCCCACTAGTTACTAGGAAGAGGTGGCGGTCGGGTGACTTAGGTTAATGGAGGTAGCCCAAATTCCCTTTCTTCCCGCCATTTTCTTAGGTAGGTAGAGGTAGCAGTGGTGTGTTGCTTTGTCCTGATAGAATTTGAACTTCTCGCCATTTTCTGGGGGAGGAGAGGGCAGCAGGCAGGGAAGGGGGTTAGGTGAGTGGAGGTAGCCCTATTGACCTATCTTCCCACTAAAATTCAAACTTCTCACCAAAAAAAGCCATCTTGGATAAAGGTACTGAGTCATCAACTGACATCATGGCAGCCATTTTGGATGACATCATGGAATGTTGCTAAGTCTACAGGCTGCCATCTTGGATGACGTCATCGCCGCCATCTTGAATAAATTTGGCAACAGTGGAGAGTGGGGCCATACATACTTTGTCCCACAACGGGCCTGTTATTTCGTATGCTCTATTTTGTTCATTAGGCAGCAGCTCGAAACTGTATCAAATTCCTTCCAGAAGTCACATGATGTGTATGGTGCCAACTTTGGGACTGTAATGGTTTACTATTTTGATGATGGGATCTGCTGCTATAGATCTTGTAGCATACAACTTAATATACTTGGCGAATATATAAGGCTAGACATATTTAACTCCACCCATTGAAGAGGGGACAGATCCTGCTGTATCCACAGTCTGTCTGAAGTGATTGGGTTGGTATAGACCACTTCCTGCAGTGGTGGCTGATGAAGTGCCCCTCCAACTAGTTCGGGATTTTGACGGTCTAACTCTTCAATTGGATAGAGCATGCACAATATAGGTAACCAGGATAACCAACAACTCTATCCATCAGTGTCAATCCGAATAACTACTTGCCTATGGGCCAGAGGTAGACAACATGATATTGACTTCCTTAATTTGTTAAACACTTTCTTTTGAATAAGTCCTGCAATTTTTCTGAAAATGGAATGGTTTGTTTGTCTGTACATGCACAACACATCTATCGATTTCCGTCCCATTCAAATAATTCTATTGTTGTGCATCCTTCATTTGTCATAGAGAGTACATGCAATGTAAACCATGTAGAACGCCTGGTTAGATGTAAGAGAGGCCATGTTGGCAGTAATCTTGCTGGTTACATAAATAAATTAACAAAATGAACAATTAAATAAAAACTTAGATATAAACTATAAGAAGCTGATCAGCTAATCAACAACGCCAGTTATATTTTCCTGGTATACTCTGTGATTAGATTTATTAGCCGATTTGTATTTTTGACAAATAGCACATGTTTTGAGCAGCTGTGCTCTTTATCTTATGTTTGGAGAACATCAGTATATTAATCTTCTGTATACTCTTAGATGTGTCACAATGCCGTGAAGCCTTATGCACATACCATAATGCATGTTCATATGTGTATGGAATGTAAACACACCAGGTGTTGGAATTTGAATTTAGTTTATAGAATAGGACATCATGCTGAATCACATAGTGCTGTTTCACCCTGTCTAATGGATTTCGGGAAAGCAATCTTTTTACCTTCTTGCAACTATTGTGTGCATTCTTTAAATCAGCTGTATTCCTGCACATGTCTAAGTAATACTGGTGATAATTACTCGTTAGCCAGTTGACTGATTAATTCGTTCCGTGTATTCTGACAAACCTTGTGGTAATGGAGGCAGTGAATGTGCCGCATTATTATCTCTTCTGGTTATGTAAATAACCTCAAACTTGTATCACTGAAGAAACGAAAACTAGTGCAGTAAGTAGAGACGTAGTTACTTGCATGACATGAGAAAGCTTAGCTTCTCATGGTCACAATGGACTTTAATATTCTTCCCATAAATGTAATAGCTGATTTTTCTAACCATCCAAACTACTGCTAAGTTTCTGATTCAGCAGCGGAGTATGAGTATTTGCTCTCAGATAAAGCGCTACTAGCAAAATTTATTACTCTCAATCCAGAAAGATACATCAGTAACAAAACAGAAATCCGTAGTCATATCAGGATTATACAGAATATCAGAATTTACTAAAGCCTCTCTTAGGCAATAAATTGGTCCTCTCAATCACTTGTTCGGAACACCAGGGCGGTTTTATTCAAAAGACTTAGTAAGTTTACGCTGTTTCAGAGTTGATTGGGTACAAATCATGAAAAAATAAGCACAAGCAGAAGAATGATTCAAACTGTCCCTTAGTATGAGGATATGGAAAATTGCTACAATTTTTGATGGCACTAATCTTATCTGGGCCTGGTGTTACTAGAGTAGAGCGATTACCTTATTTTTAGTGCAATCTGCTGTTCTGTTGATATTTTCTTAGCTATCTGTTCTGTTTTGCACATTGCTCAGTTTTTTTTCCACCTAACAAAGTTAGACGTCTGCAAGTTAGCTGTCTCTCCTGTCTCTGAGAACTTGCGTAGTACCCTTTCTAATAGTCTTATATGTTCTTCCCATAGTAGATCATCAACGTATAGTGTAGCTTGGTACAGCAGTTCAGGTCCAAAGACAGTATCTAAAGAGGTTATAAATGCTCCTGAACTAACGTTAAAGCAGTGTACAGAAGTGGTAGCTTCTTCAACTGCAGATAAATGCAGCGTATTTAGTAGTGCCGGCCCGGGGTGGCCAAGCGGTTCTAGGCGCTACAGTCTGGAACCGCGCGACCGCTACGGTCGCAGGTCCGAATTCTGCTTTGGGCATGGATGTGTGTGATGTCCTTAGGTTAGTTAGGTTTAAGTAGTTCTCAGCTCTAGGGAACTGATGACCTCAGATGTTAAGTCCCATAGTGCTCAGAGCCATTTTTTTTCGTATTTAGTAGTCACTTTGGTGAGACATACCTGCCAGTAAACCAATGGTATTGAGAAATTGAAGCCCAAGAAATTTCTCTAAATGGTCATCCAAATTGTCTGGGCGAGTTCATACACGTACAATAACCTTGTTAATGCCTCTCATATCCAAAACCAAGTGAACACTGGTGCCAGGTTTTGCCACAGGTAACAACAGTCTATAATAGCGTGACATAGAAGGTTTTATTATATTACACTCAGGCGTCTGTTTTACTTTGCTATTAATTGCTGCTCTCTTAGACCACGGGATAGAATACATGTTGCAGCAATAAACCTCGTAGGAGCAGACTTCCATAGGATATCGATAACAGTTTGTGATACCAGGGATTTACAGAAAACATGCATATGCTTTCACAATGAAGTAGTTTATTCTGCTGAGCCAATAGTGGCAAACTCAATTACTGTGATCATTAGTCGTTCTCAGTATCATCACTTTGTATAGAAGTGCAACAGGTTGGTGGTGTCTTGATTTTCGTGAACTCTACTTTTAATCCTTGGCAGTACATAACCACACATCGTGGCATTACAGGAGGTGAGATGGTAGGGGCGAGGGCAGATAGATATGCTTCGGTATTCTCTGCTGTACACTGAACCAGAAAGAAGAACGAACAATCTGGAACAAAAGAGACCAGGAATTTGAACCTATAAATGAAAGATTCAGCAGACTGATAACAGAAGAGACATTCAGAAATCTAATAAAAATGACAGTATTTTCACCAACAGGTGCATGTACTCGGGTACAAAACTACGACATACTGGTGGTAGTGAGAGATTTTATTGCACAAATTGGATGAAATACATATGGAAGAGTATCAGATAGATACACATTACATGAAGAAAGTAATGAAAATGGAGATATGTTATGTCAGTTTGCTGCTAGAAATAATTCATGCATCAGGAGTCGTGTTTTCTATACAAAAGAATACACCTTTCGAACACTGATATCAAGTGTACTTGGAGTAGTTAACGAAACATACCATGTGTTAGCAAAATCACGATATGTTACATCAGCCATAAATGTACGGACCTGCAGCGGTCCGAACTGTGATTCGGACCACTATGCTGTAAAAGTGAGAGAGAATTTAGCGGTTATAGATAAAAACCTAAATGGGAAAAAATCAAATTGGGATATGACAAAACTGAATGAATGATCTTGAAGTTTTAAAAGCATGCTAAATAAAAATTAAAAACGTCCTGACAGCCAAAGAGGAAACAATGGGAAATCGAGACAAAAGGAGGTGAAAGACACAGCAGAGGGAACAAGTGGGATGAGATAAATGGATGGTTTGATGATGAATGTAGACTATCAATAGAACATAAAAATGCAGCAATACTGACAATGCTACAGAGAGATAGAGGCAAGAAGCATGTGGAGTTGTATATAGAATAAAGGTCTAATGCTCATAGGACATGTAAGAAAAAGGAAAAGGAATGGGCGAAAGTAACATTTCAAGATACAGAAGAACTAAAGGAACAGAATGAGACAAGAAAATTTTAAAACGCAATAGGAAAGATGAAAAAATTTCAAACTACGCAAAATGCACGTAAAAATAGAAACAGTTAGATAATCAGAGACAAACAAAAAATATTACAGAGATGGGCAGAATACTCAGCAGCAGCTCAGAGCAGGTATCAAGAGATCCACAAGAACAGGAGTATAATATAGAGGCAAGAGTAAAAAGATCAACATTGAAGGAGGGGGAGTCAATGACATATAAACTGAAAAATAACTGTGTATCTCGTAAAGATTGTGTAGTGTCATAACTTATAAAACTTGGTGGTCATCCTCTAATATGTTAAATAAGTGCATTAATAAATAGCATATAGGAAAATGAAAGCATGCCTGAGGACTAGAAAGCTGGAACAATACGCCCTGCATGTAAGTAAAGAGAAAAGTTAGCTTGTGAAAATTAAGGAGGCAAAATTTTCTGTGGTGCTGAAAATAAGGATAAAAAAGTGAGCTGAAAATATCCTCAGTTAATACCAATGTGGTTTCCGACCAAATAGAGGCACTTCTGAGCAGTCGTTTGGTGTTAGACGAATAATGAAAAAATTGTATGAATATGACATAGATCTCCATTCCCTGTTTGTAGATTTTAAAGCTTTTGATAGAGTTAACAGGCCAGCACTGTAAACATACGAAAAGAGCTGGGCATCTGTGGCAAGCTAAGAGGGTTAATTGAGTTAATAATGAAGTAACAGCGAACAATAAAATGACCAATAGCTTTAAATTTATAGATGGAGTGAAACATGGCGATTGTACCTCTGCAGTCCTGTTCAACTTAGCACTGCGTAGTCTGATACAAAAAAGTTGATGAGAGAGGGAAAATAACAATGAAATGATATCCGGATGATATTGCAATTGTGGGAAGAAATGTAACCACTTTTAAGGCAAGGTGCGAAATAATGGAATCAGAAGGAGCAAAAAATGGACTTACAGTAAACGAAAACAAGAACAAATGCTTGGTAATATCCGATTCAAAGGCACGAAGAACAGCACATAACCTGGAGACTTTTCATAAATGCTTTAAAGCTGTCAGTATTCCATTAACCAGCGACAATAATGTGAGAGACTGTAGTAGAGAAAGAATACAATCAGGAAACAGAGCCTATTAAGTAAACTTACAGGTAGTCAACAATCGAGAAGAATTCTCTAACTACAAAATCAAGCAAGTTAAGAGTATACTGTTCGCTCATGCGAACAGTGGTTGCATATGGGTCAGAAATGTGAACGAAGACAGACGTAGTTACGAACAACCTAAGGGCATCTGAAAGGAAAATCCTAAAAAAAGTTTATGACCCCATGGGAGAGGTAGAGTGTTGGACAATAAGGTACAACCATGAAATACAACAGCTTATACAAGTGCAAGACATAGCGAAATTTGTTAAATCCCAAAGAATAAACTGGTTAGGACATATGGAGAGGATGATAGATGACAGGATAGCCAAAACAATAATGAAAGCAGGGTTGGCCAAGCAATAGCTAGGGAGCTGGACGATATGCTGGCCGACCTTAGCAAAATTGAGATCTGAGGACGGAAGAGTAAAGCAGAGACGTCTGGAGGAAGACTGTTGAGGAGCCCAAGGCCAATCAAGGATTAAAGAGGAAGAAGAAGAAAAAGAGGTACTTAGCGTACTCTACTTCTGTTTTACCATATCAGTTACAGTCCTTTGGCTATCAACATTCAAATAGTATCTACCCAATGAGAAGCCTATTATTTGTGTCATTGTGTTTTACAGCGACAGTCGTCAAAAAATTCTTCTATTACTCCACTGATGATAAGAATGGGCTTTTATCACTCCATTTCCTAACCTTACTTCTACCTGTATCTGTGTTTTGACACTGCACTGTTTAACACCAATATCTCCCATGATACTACAGTTCTGGACAGGCTGTAGGTACCTACGTAATCTCACATATTTTACTGTATAAACTAGTTGACATAATGCTTACCATAGCATCTATATCACTCACAACGCCGGTTGGTACCCATCCCACCAATACATGTACAGTAGCTTGGACAGTCTCTTTAGTTTGACAACTACAATTAATCTGATATGTGGTTAATTCTTCACTGATATCTGAATGGTTGTACCTTATTGTCCAACACTCTACCTCTCCCATGGGGTCATAAACTTTCTTTAGGATTTTCCTTTCAGGTGCATATTGTAGCATATGCATTGAATTTCCTATGTCCTCCTCATACCATCCCACGATTTGTCATCAGTGATCATACTCAACTAATTATTCGTAATATTGCATAACATGGCATGCATGTTTGCTGTTATTGACAATACGGTTTAATACAAAAATACGTGTAGATACACTTCGTTTGTGATACGATTAGTGTGTGTGTGTCATATCCCTCATATTGTCTAAGTCAGGTATGAGGGTAGCTAGTCTGGTTTTTGTCATCCTCTCTGTTTCATTAAAGAAGGTTTGGTGGGCAGCATTACGTGTGCCGAGTATAGTTTATTGCTGGCGTCATCCGGTGTGTTACAGAATTGACATTAGTGTTTTTCACTGTGCCATGACAATACAATTTCGTTTTCGTTGAATATAAATGTTCCATGCCCCTATTGTTGTTGCTACTTATGTTTCTATTCGTGTCGTTTGTGAATACCCGAATTGACTCATTATGACACAGGCTTTCACATGATAAAATGATTTTGCATAAGGCATTGCCCCCATACCAAACAAATTTGGTCAGATGACTGTGATTCACCTCGCTCCTGTACCCTTACCCACAAGTCATAGAACAAATATTCCTGTCCGCTCTAACAACAGAGGGAAATGAACCATTGACGTATTGCTTAACCTTCTCCATTGCTTACCGAATTTCTCCATTGCTTACCGACTTGTAATATGACATTCTCTCCCCTCTGTGGCAAATACTTGTCCATCGTTATCTTTAACTGTTTTAACTCTGTATTACTAAGTTCTCTTGTGAAAAAAATCTCATTAATAGACTGCTGAACTATGTGTAGCAGTTCAGAAAAACTAAACATTCAGTTACAAATTTATCTTTACCATAAATCATTCAGAAAATTATTTATCTAAATTACCTAGCTGTGCATCTAATTGCAATTTAATATTGTTCTGTAATCAATTTTTCTACTTTAAGATCTAATTTACATACATATTCTACAACAAGCATGTCCTCGGTTCCTTTTTTTAGGAAAATCTTTGTTTGCGTCCTTCAATGCAGCAACTTCAGTATTTATGATAACTTTTTTGCAATGGCAAAATTTCTAAATCAGTTGTGAGAGTATTACACTGTAATATTAACTTTGATATGTCTGTAGACAAACTAGTCATTTGAGGATGAATTTCACTACGGAACTCATTATGTTTTCCAGACATTTGAGACGAAAGTATCACTGATATTTCATCGCATTTGGTTGCCATATTATTTGACAATTCATTGTGTATACTGGACATTTCATTACCAAGAGTGACTATTTCAGACAATAATTTAATGGTTAACTGAGTTGATAATTTATTTTATTTAGTGGATATTTCACATGATAATTTAGTTTGCATTCCATTCATCTTCTGTAACACTACGTACAATACTGAGCCGTGCGCGGCTCGTGTTCATGCCGTTTATTGCTTGGCATCTTGTCATTGCAGTTATGGCATCTCGTTTCTTATTCGGTTTACTGGCGTCACTAAATTGCTGGCTTGCCTGCCCGTGTGTTGCAACAGCAACGCTTATCGATAGCGCGCTATGTGGAGCGACCTCTAGTATTTCCGGGTCGTCGTGTGTGGAGCGAGTTGAGTTGGGACGGAGCAGCAGTGAGGGCCGGACAGCCAGCACTCATCCGACCGCTGGCGACACACATGCCCTGACCGACGGAAGGATGTGGTCGCGAGAGTGCACGACCACGTCAAGGACTGGGTTCAGCGAGTTTTAGTTGAATGGACAGTGATATTCGAGTAGTGCAACTTTCACTTGTGTGTGTGTGTGTCCGCCCGTCGAAGTGACCCCATGGCAATAAGTTGTGAGTCGTCGATTTATACTTGGATCTTTCTGATACGCCCGTTAAACCCGCTGGGCAGAACAGGAAATAGGGTTGTGGAAAGGGCCAAAGGTTGAGGTCAGTTTCTCCTTCTACGTGTCATTTATTGTAATGCAATAACGTTTACAATCAAAGCGGCCCATAGCCGGACCTTCACCGAATGCAACTCTTTCACGGCTGAAGGCCTCCAAACAAGAAATCTTAACAAATCAACGAGATAAAAATCCTATTAAGATAGCAATAAAATAATTTTAAAAAAACAGCAAACATATGTAAGGTGCAATACAAATGGCTGAGGGCCACAATTAAATTTCAGAATTTTAGAATATATTACCATAGACTTTTAAAGGCAGAAGGCCAGCATGTTTATAAACAAGAAATCTTAAAAATGAACAAGATTAAAATGCAATTAAACTGGCAAATCAAATTAATTTAAAAAAACATATGACGGCTACATGGAAAGCCTTATGGCTAAGCAGATAGAACAAGCATATGCAAGGTGGAATACGAATGGCTGAAGGCCACAATTAAGTTTCAAAGTTTTAAAATATATTACCATAATCTTTTAAAGGCAGAACGCCGCGATGATTAAGGTTGAAAGATAATTGAGAATTAATTTTGCAAAATTTTTAAGGAAACGAAAGAAATAACCATAAGCCGTAAATTTTAAGTAGCTGAAAACAGATAATTAAACACGAGTGGCACTCAGAAGCCTCCAGGGAGCTCGGTCTGCCCTCGTTCACTTAGACGAAACAGGTGGTGAGCCCAACCAGGAGACAGCCACGGACCGACCGACACAACGACTTGCTTCCCATCAATCAGTAAATGAGAACTCAAACACAAAGGGTACGAACGTGATTATCCATAATCAAATATGTACAAACACTCGGTGTTGCTCAAGGGAAAGGACCGACTCAAGTTCCACAAGATGGTAACTGAAGGCGCCCAGAAGCGCTCGGAGAACCAGTTACACGTTGCCAGATGCGACGACCGACCTCTCAGAGCCGGTGCGCCGACAACATTTAAAATAATAGTCAGTGGAACTAACGCCAACTACACACACAACCTGACAAACACTTCCACGAAGACCTGGACGATAAAACAGCAACTAAGCACGCACAAAGAGAAATCGGGAGTCGATGCACACACATACACAGCCGACACATGAACGATCGGCGAGCCAAAATACGTCGTCCGGTTGGACGACCGACCCACGATCCACCAAGACCATGGTCCGGCTCAAGTGATACGTGGCGGCAGTGGTCGGGCAAGCCATGTCGACGCAGAGCTCACTGCTGCTCCAACCCGACTGCACTACTGCCGCATTGCAATTCCTAACTGGGAGGTCCGGACTGCGCTTCAGACAAGTTCCAACTGACTGAGAGACCCGAACTTGCGATCCGATCTCCCGACCGGGACTACCTCATGACAAACAAGACCGGAACGTAATAGCAGTCGAGCAAAGATACTACGGGAGGCGATGTATCGATACGCGCTGCTAACGCCGCTCACGGTCAGGCAAAGCAGCAACTCAGTGACAGTAGTAATTTAAATTAACGTATTGAGGTGGCAGTACGTTAAAAACAGGGTGTGAAATACATGATGGCGGGAACACGAGCCACGCACGGCTCACTTTCCCGTGCCTGACTTGAGTGGGGACGACCGTTGGTTGCTCGTTTGGTCGGTCGTCGCCGATCGCTTCTGGCTTCTCTTTGTTTGTGCCGACTTATAATTCGTCCGTGTTGTTTCACAGTGACTTGTTTAGTATTTGACTTGTTGGTGGAATAGTTTTCCCAGATCCGCGTGTATCTTGTGCTTTTGAATGAGCAGTTATTTTAATGCTGTCTGCATACTGGATTTGGAAGAGGAGTTGCGAACGGAGAGCAGTTCAGCTTGGGACGGAGCAACGAGGAGGTCCGCAGTGCCAGGGAAGGCCGGAACCGCTTGTGGCGTGCAGGCACTGTCGGACCGAGGGGCTGTACCCGACGACCGAGCCCAGGACGTTTGAAGTTCAGTGAACCGTGTCCAGTACTGCAGCCTGCACTGTATGAGATCTCGCTGTTGTTTGCGTGTTGCTGCTCCCAGGGTCGGTGAGACCAACCGCAACAAGTGGAGTCTGTCAGGTTGGCGGAAACTATTAGCCGCCTTTTACTCCTTGATGTTAGTTGGAACTTAGTATTATTCTTATTAGTGAAGCACAACCAGCGGTATTTTCTGCCTTGTCACCGCTAACGCCCCAGTTACCTGCCCTGTAGGTTAGAGTCCTTTTCCGGCATCGTACTGTAACGCCGGAAATGCATATCCTCCTATTTCCATCTATTGTACTATAAATTTGTTTTCCTTATTTTTGTTACCTGAATATATGACATTTCTGTGTCTTTACATATTGTAATTGTTTTACTATATATATATATATATATATATATATATATATATATATATATATATATATATATATATATTTATGCATTTATGTCGATGTATAATCGGTTTGTTTCGTGAATATTATTTGTATTTTTACGCTGGGTCTTGCCTACGGAAAACTGCTATCGAACGATTACATCGATAGGTCGTGTGAAGAATCAAAGTGTGTAGGATCTTTGGTAGTGTGAACCCTCTCGCGTGGAGCGCGGCAGAGGGGGGTCTGGCTGGGGTTGTGCAGTGGAGCAGGTGTGTTGTGTGAAGCTCCCGCGAGTTGCCGCGCTTTCGGGGTTTGGCAGAATGTAACTGCGCTCGACTTGCGATGATAGTTTCTGACATGGTGTCGCGGGCGGGAAGCATTAGCTGGCGCACATCAAGAGCCCGTTTCGTCTGGTGACCGTGTCGAGAAGAAGGCGCGCCAACATCCAGCTTCAGCAGCAGCGACGGCCGACAATGAGTGACTGTCGCTGGCTATAATATTCAGATTACACAAGCACAAATTAAGAGTGCGAGTTTTGTTACCGTATTTTAGCTTACCTGTGACTGCAGCTCAGCTTGGTACGTACTAAATTTTACTACTGTTAATTGTTCAGAATCATTTAATTCAAGTTCAAAGTTAAATCCCTTATTTCTAAATTGCGTAGATTCAAGTAGCTTTTGAAATGATTGTTGAGGTAGTCCAAGACTAACCGTATTTTACTGAATTTCGATTTGCTTCAGAAAGAAAGCTCACTATTAACTTCAGTCACTAAATTAACTTTCGATTTTCCTGTTTTATTAATTCTTTTGCTAAATTAAGTCAGAGTGTAGCGAAATTTATTACTTCTGACAAACTTTCAGTTTTCACACTGCACGTGTCAACCTTCAGTTGCCACGCTTCTAGTGCTAATTATATGTGTAGTAACCTTTCTTTTTCAGATACTATAGTAATTGTCCTTAGGACTGGCGACCGTAATTTCCCCCAAATCTCAAATATCTAATTACCGCTAGTTAATTGTTAACGTAACGGCCGCACATTTACTTTCTTTATTAACTTTACCCCTTTTCAAAATTAATTTCCACCTGTTTCATTAGCATTTTTCCTTTCATTTAGATGTAACCCTTTCCTCCCTCTTTACCGACAGATTAACTTCGGTGACGATTGCTTTTCCCAAATTTCCATTAGGTACACGCGGTTTAATTTTTCACTGTCATTAAGGTCGATAAGTGAGGGGGAGGTTACAGTACCTTTCCTCGTCGTGTTGATGCTGTCCGATATGGCGTGTAGTTCGACAGCCTCTTGAACTGTACTGTGCATATGTTTTTGGGAGGTCTATCTTGGTTCTCGTGTTTCCTTCGGCCTTGGGTGTGTTTCTGAGGATTTAGTGCTGTCTGTCTCTTCGCCCTTGCTTAAAAATATTCCATCATTGTACCGGTGATCGGACGTTAGGCGGATTGGTTAGACGGTCGGTCGGCGCTTAAGCTACCCCTAGTGTGAGTTTGCCATCCTTTTAGGTGAGTACAGCTCTTGGCTGCCTGTCTCACCACTTACACAGCTGTAGTCACCTCCCTCAGGTCGATCCAGTAAGCACTGTCTGTGGATCACTCCGTCTCATTTAGACAAGTTGTCAAAATTGTTTAAAATGCATTCTAATGTTTTAACATGCTGCTGCCTTCCCCACTTGTAATTTCGGCCTTCAGCCGCTAATTGTTTGTAACACTGCTGTTGGCCATCAGCCAACAAATTATTTTCCATTTTCTCTTAATATGGCCTGCAGCCGTCACTATGGCCTGTTACAGTTCGTTAAGATTGTTTAAAAAGGTTGTAGTATGGCTGGCTCTGAGCACTATGGGACTTAACGTCTGTGGTCATCAGTCCCCTAGAACTTAGAACTACTTAAACCTAACTAACCTAAGGACATCACACACATCCATGCCCGAGGCAGGATTCGAACCTGCGACTGTAGCAGTCCCGCGGTTCCGGACTGAGCGCCTAGAACCGCTAGACCACCGCGAACGGCAAGGTTGTAGTATTTTAACAAGCAACTGCCTTCCTTACTTGTAATTCAGGCTTTCAGCCGTTAAGTATTCTGAAAATTGCCTTTGGCCTTCAGCCCCAGTAATTTTAATCCTTTCTTAATCAGTCCTTCAGCCGTTGGTTGTGTGTAACATTGTTTGTGGCCTTCAGCCGACAAATAATTTGCAATTTTTTCTTAATAAGGCCTTCAGCCGTTACTATAACGTGTTACAGTTATCAAGATTGTTAAAAGGGTTTTTGATATTTTTACCTTGTAATTGTCCACCTTACTGGAAATTCACCCCTTCAGCCATTGTGTAGTTTTGAAACTGCTTCTGGCCTTCAGCCGATGAATAATTTTGAACCTTCTTAATCAGGCCTTCAGCCGTTGATTGTGTGTAACATTGCTTGTGGCCTTCAGCCGACAATAACTTGCAATTCTTCTAATAAGGCTTTCAGCCGCCAGTGTAGTAAAATCTTTTTAAAAATGATTCTTGAGAGTTTTGTTTTTTAAAAATAAAGTGTATGTGTTTTCTGTGCAAACAATGGTAACTGATTAGGCCCCGTCCACACCTTTCCTGTTTTCCCTAAGTCCCACGTTTCAAATACGGACTTTGAATCTGGTACTTGAGTGGTACTTGTAGTAAATATATTACTATTTACAAGATTAACTGTAGGATTACCACTTCGTTTTCAGCCCTCGAATCAATTTCTGGCACTAAAGATGTAATACATCTCTTCATGTATATGTGTTTGTTTGATAATGAGACACAATCGCTTATGATTTAATTGTCGGCAACAGCGAAACAGTGGCAATTTACATTATCCAGCGGAATCCTTGACTGATATAATATTTCCGTAAATCAATTGCGAGAACGTTGCACGAGTACTGGTGTGCTTCTCTATGGAGAAGTGAAACGATTGTGTTATATACATATTGCTCTCAGTCTCAGACGTGGAGGATAAAAGACGCTCATAGAGTTGGTCTCGTGGAGGAATAAAGCTTATTGTTGTGGCAGTCATTACAATCTGTCGTACGTAATTTCTTGTTGTACGATGTTAATTAAATCAGATTCAGAGTATTCGCACTGCATACTAGTGCAATAACTATGTAAAGACACCCTTTGACGTCGAAATATAAAATAACGCTTTTTGTTCGTTTAAAGTGACTTACATAGCCGGCTGGAGTGACCGAGCGGTTCTAGGCGCTTCAGTCTGGAACCGCGCGACCGCTACGGTCACAGGTTAGAATCCTGCCTCGGGATTGGATGTGTGTAGTCCTTAGGTTAGTTAGGTTTAAGTAGTACTAAGTTCTTGCGAACTGATGACCTCAGATGTTAAGTCCCATAGTGCACAGAGCCATTTGAACCATTTTGACTTACATAAAACTGTGGAAGGCGATTACTGCTACAGATCTTTCGGACAATGATTTTTGGATGCTCCCTGATGATTCTGCAGACACGGTCAATACATAGAGAAGTTTAATAACCCGTGAATAATTTTCTGTGAATCTCCTACGGTACTAGACGAATATCCACGTTTCATTTGTGAACTGCATTGAACTCTGCCAGTCCCCGAAAGTGAAAGTAAAGAATCATTTTTGCTTTTCCAGGCGGCCGAGCAGTCATTAACAATTTTGCAGCTGATCAACGAGATCTTCGAGACTATTGTTGCAGCAGGAATTAATTTCAGGTTTCTTTCCACAGCTTCTACGAAGAGTGGACACTGAAAACATCACACCGTTGAAGGTAACTTATACTGAGGCTGAATAATAATAATCAGAATGGAAAACACCTGTCTATACTATATTTTATCCTTCCCCTGATAAGCAGGGCTGGTGGGGGGGGGGGGGGGGTTGGCCCCGCCTTGCTCCCAGGTTTGGGCACCTTAAACACCAACGTCATTAAACTCATTCTCACCTGCAGTTTATTGAGTATCTACTGCGTCGCTGGCTCCATCGTGCCCAGTTTTCCTGTTTTTACCGTAACAATACAATCTGACTGAATTCATGCGTTTCATGTGTAACTTAATTCAATAAACTCAGCATCCAAGTAATTCGTTTCATTGAACAACAATGTTCTCGCAGTACAACGTGGTTAAGCTGAAACACTGAAACAGCACTGCGCCATTACGCGCAATCGCGACATGAATTCAGCTATCTTGAAAGACTAATTACTTACTATTGTTAGAACACGTTACTACGAAAGTTGTCAGTGCCAGTAAGATAAACAAACCTGTGAGTATTGAGTCCAGACGAACCACTTAACAAGCAGGCTGGACTAATAAACGATATCGTCCTTGACTGTTTTTGTATGTTGAACGCAATTAGCAATCTTATACCCTTCTTATATTAAAGGTTTTTCTCGTTGCTCCAACTGAAATTATTGTGATTGTCCATCACTTATTTCTCTTTACAATTTATTGTGATACTTGTTATCAGTTTTCTCCAGTACATTATTCATTGTTTATTTGTGCATGAAATACGAACGGGAAGACCACAACAATGCAATGACGTTCAATATACATAAAATATTCACAACAATTTTTAACTGTCGTGTTTTATGGGACCCAGTGTGGAACACTCTAGAAAAATATGTAGGGTACCACAATACAGTTGGAATGCCACTTTAGATTTCACCTCAACACGCTAATTATTCTAAGATGAGCAATAAAGAGTGACCCATAAAGAGTGAAGCAGTAGACACTCATATGGGATGAGTTAGAAGTTTCTGAAGGTGTATGCCAGGAGCTCACTTGTGTATGGAAATGAAACGTGAACCACCGCAAAATCCGAAGAAAAATAATCTCGAAACAGGTGAAATGTGGTGCGGTTGACGAATATAGAACATCAATGGGCTGTGAAATCACGAAATGAACAAGTACTTTAAGTAATGGGTACGGGTAGGCGTCTATGAAAGATACTGAACAGATGACTGGTTAATAGGACGGGTATATTAAAAGAGCTAATTCCAACAGAAGAAGATGTGACAAATGATTCACAATTTTGTAATTTCTCAGAAAAGTTTTTTAAAATTCACCCTTCAGTCTGTAGTGATGAATTCTGTAGCGATGAACTGACGAGGAAAGAATTCTGCAAAAGACTTTTTGACGCAAACAATCAGTAGATCAGCGTTTTCTCTTTTGTCTCTCTTTCTTCGTTCTGAACATTTGCATTTATTTATTTATCGATTCACGGAGAATTTCCGGTTAGCACCCCGAGAGAACAAATGCGCATCGTCGCTGCGGGGGACTGGCTGAGGTACCATTCTGTGATTCGTGTCGCCTCTGCTCTTTACAGTGTGGACTTTGAGCGAGGGCGAAGGCAAACAGTGTATTTGTTCTGCCACAGTCCCTTTCCTTTCGAGAGTTGGTGAATGCAGATTAGTTGGATTATGTCAGAAGCTACGCTCACGCTAGGAAGCCAGTCGCATTCTAAGAGGAACGAGACGACAGAAATTATTATACACTTTGATTTTCTCTTCACTATTGAACAGGCACACCACATTGCCCTGCAGAAATACATCCGCAAGCCCTTTAGCCATGGATTCGTTTTCATTTCCGCATACATCACGGGCCGTACGCTCACTGCAATTTCACGTATATTTGTGGTCTTCAGAAAAGTGAGAATCACGCGCTTGTTGCAATATGCGAAACCCTGTTTCGTGTGTTCGGTGAGCCGCGTTATGTGGCAAATTACACGTAGTTAATTAAAATTCTGGCAACCCACGTATGTGTGAACAGCACTTTGGCTGACGTTTGGGAGCTTTTGAAGCGAATCAGTCAATATCTGATCTGCGATTCGCTGAAAAGCAAAAAGTTTGAATCAGGAATCATAGAACTATTCTATTCACATTGATTTTCAGTATAAGTGATTTTCTTTTCAAGCCAGTGAATGATTTGTTTTTTCTTTTATTAAATCCATCTGCTGCTAAACTAAATGGCGGTTAACATTGTATACTGTTCGAGAATAATTAACATAATAGATTCCACTACTTATAACTAAAATTTATGTATTCAATTTTTTTTTTTTTTTTTTTTTTTTGTTTTTCTCATTTTCACTTAACACAAAACTGTGTCCACGTCTATCGAGTACATATTTGGTTTTTCAGTTTCTCCTTATTTCTTGTCACCTTCACGTTTCTCAGCTGGTTTACGAGCATAAGTAACATTGTGCAAGCAACTAGGTATAGTATAGATCGTTGTAAATTATCTGCATCTACTTCTACACGAATACTCCGAAAATCACACTTAAGCGCCTGTTAGAGGGTTCATCGAACCACCTTGACAATTCTCTATTATTCCAGTATTGAACAGCACGACGAAAAACCGAACACCTATATGTTTCCGTGCGAGCTCTGAATTCCCTTATTTTATTATGATGATCGTTTCTCCCCATGTAGGTCGGCGTCAACAAAATATTTTCGCATTGGGAGGACAAAGCTGGTATTTGAAATTTCGTGAGAAGATTTCGCCACAGCGGAAGGCGCCTTAGTTTTAATAATGACTACCCCAAATCCTGCATCACGTCAGTGGCACTCTCTCGCCAACTTCGCTATAATACAAAATGTGCTGCTCCTCTTAGAACTTTTTCGATGTATTCCGTTAATCCTTTCTGGTAAGGATCCCAAACCGTGCAGCAGTACCCCAAAAGAGGACGGATAAGCGTAGTGTAGGTAGACTCTTTAGTAGCTCTGTTACATTTTCTGAGTGTTCTCCCAACAAAACGCAGTCTTCGCTTTGCCTTCCCAGCAACATTTTCTGTGTGTTCTTTCCAATTTAAGCAGTTCGTAACCTTAATTCCTTGGTATTTAGTTAAATTTACGGCCTTTAGATTTGACTGATTTGTCGTGTAACCGAAATTTAATGGTTTCCTTTTAGCACTAATGTAGGTTACCTCACAGTTTTCATTATTTAGGGTCAATTGCCAATTTCCGCACTGTACAGATATCTCTTCTAAATCGTTTTGCACTTTGTTTTGATATTCTGATGAGTTTATGAGACGATAAATGACAGCATCATCTGCAAACAATCTAAGATGACTGCTCAGATTGCCTCCTAAATCTTATAATTTTTAACAATTTTATGCAGCGACTCCTAAATCGTTTATATAGATAAGGAACAGCAGAGGGCCCATACCACTACCTTGGGGAATGCTAGAAATCACTTCAGTTTCACTCAATGACTTTGTGTCAGTTACTACGAACTGTGACCTCTCTGAAAGTAAATTAAAAATCCAGTCATATAACTGAGACAATGTTACGATATTCCGTACGCACTCAATTTCATTACAAGCTGCTTGTGTGGTACAGTGTCAAAACCTCTCTGGAAATCCAGAAATAAAGAAGCAACTTGAAAATCAAGAACTAAATCACGATAGAAATATTGACTTTCGTATAATCAGAGAACGAGAACCTTGAAGAATTGGAAATGCAGGTTTAAGATTCCACTAGAGGATTTGTTGTAGGTAGTCTGCTCAGACAAAAGCCTGTGTGCCGATTGACTTGAGAAAGTAAGTTACACATGCCGTCCCACACTAAGTCCATTACACAAAAAGACTGCCGCATTGTCTTAGGACACTACATGGCGTGTGTTTCCAGCACACACAGTTTTGCTGACGTACGTATAACAGGTGCACCACATGGTGTGATAGAAATGACGCGGATGCCGGAAACGTACTCCAAAGTTGAAATATGCGGGACAGTACGATTCTTATAGGCAAATGGCCTAAACTGCACACAGATTCTCGGTGGTGAACCGGGTGAAATGTCGAAATCAATCTGAACAGTGCAGTACACACGTGGGTGATACTGATCCGGAAGTCTAGACCTTAAACCGCGATATCTCTCGGCAAGCTTAAGAAAACGCCTGAGGAAGAAGATATTTTCCAACGGTGAGGACATTCACATAGCGGCTTTCGAACGTGTACCTGAGCAAGAAGTGACTTTCTATCGTCGAGGAAATGAGCGATTGGCAGAATGTCCCGATTATAGTTTACAGACACTTGACGACTATGTTGAAAAATAGTCATTTATCTGTTTCGCTTCGTTGTTGTTGTTGTTGTGGTCTTCAGTCCTGAGACTGGTTTGATGCAACTCTCCATGCTACTCTATCCTGTGCAAGCTTCTTCATCTCCCAGTACCTACTGCAACCTACATCCTTCTGAACCTGCTTAGTGTATTGATCTCTTGGTCTCCCTCTACGATTTTTACCCTCCACGCTGCCCTCCAATGCTAAATTTGTGATCCCTTGATGCCTCAAAACATGTCCTACCAACCGATCCCTTCTTCTAGTCAAGTTGTGCCACAAACTTCTCTTCTCCCCAATCCTGTGCAATACCTCCTCATTAGTTACGTGATCTACCCATCTAATCTTCAGCATTCTTCTGTAGCACCACATTTCAAAAGCTTCTATTCTCTTCTTGTCCAATCTATTTATCGTCCATGTTTCACTTCCATACAAATACTTTCAGAAACGACTTCCTGACACTTACATCTATACTCGATGTTAACAAATTTCTCTTCTTCAGAAACGATTTCCTTGCCATTACCAGTCTACATTTTATATCCTCTCTACTTCGACCATCATCAGTTATTTTACTTCCCAAATAGCAAAACTCCTTTACTACTTTAAGTGTGTCATTTCCTAATCTAATGCCCTCAGCATCACCCGATTTAATCTGACTAGATTCGCTTCGTATCGTAGTGCAATATACAATAAAAGTTGTTGGGCCTGCCATATTAATACATAACTTACTTTTTGAAGTCTCGTCATACCTACAAAAGGAAGAGGAAAGATGATACACATCTTCTAAAATGTTCTCAAAACATTAACGGGGCACAGGTAGGAACTGATGAGGGAAAATTTGTTTGAACATTCGAAGAGTTAATACGAGGGTTGCCCAGAAAGTAATGCACCGCAATGTTTTCCTTCAACAGTTCTTTACTGAACATAATGAAGATTATGCACACGAAAGAATGGTGTTTTATCTACACACCCTCTTTTTCCACGTAACTTCCATCCCGGTCCATGACCTTTCTCCAGCGCCAAACAAGGGCTTGTATACCCCGTCGGTACCAGTCAGTGTCCTAGTGGTGGAGCCAGTGCTTCACTGTGTCATTCACCTCCTCATCGTCCTCCTGGAGCAGCGCCAACTGCCGAGTCGTAATCCGACCGTCCTCGCGAATTACGTCAGCTCGCTGCGACATGTCAGGTGTGACAGCCCTTGGTGGTCTCCCCGACCGCTGCAAATCGTGGAGCTCCGTCGAACCGCCTTCTGATGACCTCACCCTCCGTGCCTTGTGACTAAGTGTACTTTTGTCGACAGCAGATGCTCCATAGACTTTGCACAAGCGGTTCTGAATACTCCCCACGGTTTCTTTCTCTGCAGAGAGAAATTCAATGATGACACGTTGCTTGTAACGTACATAGCCTACAGACGCCATTTCGATACTATCCTGCAGCTACGCCATCTGTCGGAAGTGACGGAAACTTGGCGCGTTCACTCAGGAGACTTCAAATGGTGCTTACGTAACCTTTCGCATTCGTAGCATTGTTTTCGGCTGAGAAAAAGAAAATACGGTGCATTACTTTCTGGGCAACCCTCGTATGTTACTCAAATGGTCAATGATGGGGACTGTAGTATGTATATAGAGATGAAAGGACTAGCGAAAGATAGGAAGAGGAAGAGAAGACAGTGAAATCAGTCATAAGAATGAGCATTCAACAAGAAGTTTAAATGCTTCAACGTTGTGTCGGCTTACCAACGATCGCTGACGTAAAACTTGCTTATATGAGTATTATTGTCATACGGCACCATCCTGTTATAGGATTCAAACTGTTACAGCCTTTATGTATTACTAGCCTTTAGATTTGAGTAACTGTTTCTTCAAGTGTCACTGAAGGTTTCTAGAAGCTAGAGATACCTCTATTAACGAAATCCCCCTGATCGCTTACATATCTCTTATCAATGGCATCTTAAATTAAAAACCTACAATAGAGTAGAAAATATCGTACTTCCGCCCATTATCCTAGGGGCTAATCGTGTGATCACTTAGAGAGTCGTGTGTTCAGAGCCAAGCTCATGTTATAATTCTAATGATTTATACGCTGTGTCATTCATTGAACGTCGGAAAAATTGCACGTAAAGTATCTCTGGTAATCAGTCGTATAAAGCAAGCAAACAGCCGCAATTATCCGCTCAGTAAACATTTGATTGTGTAAGCGTTGAGCTTCATAAAAATTGTCACAGTACCTAATAGATTAATTAGGAAATTCAAATGCAGCGAAAAGCTTAATAACCAATACAATACGTGCCTATAAACGTTTCGTTAACGTCTTTCCGATTTCTTTGGTTGCCGTTTTATAGCCCCATTTCCTGTCATTTACGTTCCGTTCACAAATGCAGATTTGATCACCTGTAATAAAACAGAGGCTTTAAAACTATAAAATCTGAATACCAAGTTTGTTTCACGCAAACGCTGAAGTAGTCGTAGCCTTTACTGTTTTGCTTTCTCTGTTGTGGGTGTTATGAATTATTGTAAACTCTAATTGTTAAAAGCAGTTAACTCTATTGCGAACAGAAAAAATTTAAATGTGCTTTATACTGCAAGTAACTGATCCTTAGAGTTGCACACTTACCTTAACGCGTCATCACACACATTGTTCGCCGCTTTCTCTGTTACTAGTTACATTACTCGGAAAATTATCTTTCTTAATTTATCCTCAGATCGTTGTCGATCCGTTCCCTGGGAAACAAGGACGCTCTTGCGCCGTTAGAATGTACGGTTACATGAACAGCAACTTTTTCATTACATCGTAACCGCTGTAGTTTCAGCACTAATGTTGTACGGCGTGTACTACTAAGATTTCCAATGTAGCACCTGCCCTAGTAGGACAGTAAAGTTGAGCTGCATCGCAACTTTTTAAAATATAAAAAGAGTTAAATGATTTCAAATGTCTGAAAGAAATAAAGTACAGATATATTTGAGGGAAAAAAAAGATTTTTAATCATCAAACTGAGTAAATAGAAGTTCAACTTTCACATCGTAATCTCTAACGCTAGATTAATTGTCATAGGTTTTGAGACGGAAAAATATTTCTTAAGAATTAAAGAGAATAAGACTTGTAATTGATTTTCAGGCTCACTTTCTAACTTATGCTGTTAAATACGATGTGAGCAGAAAAACGAAGTTGTTTGAGGCGTACTCCATTTTTCCCCCGGTTTATGGATCTCATGACTTTTCTAGAGTTACCGAGATTAGTTTCGGTAATATAGAGTCTGCCTTCCTGACTCTTCATTTAATTCTGAATTCCTAGTTATCCTGACGAATTCTGTTAGAATCTGTAGTGTTGTAACACGCCCGGGGGCAGAGATAGGGGGGTCCCTCAATCTGGATATTCGCTTTGACCGTGCGCCCTGTCCACACCATGTATCTGACAATCCTGCGGCGGTCGTATTTTCTCTCCATTGCTGCTGGCTTGCCTGAAATTATGTATCTAAATACGCAAGCGGGTTTACGGGAGCCACTCAACACTAGACACGACACTGTCCTACGTCTGGTATGAACCACTATATTCTGAGACGAAAAGAAGGTCACAGATTGCACTGATTACACTCTAAGTCATAAGTGTTGACGCCAATTAACAGGACGAGCGAACGCGTAACCGACCCGACGCGGGTGATTGTTGATGATGCGGAAACCGAAGGGTCGAACGAAAGTTCTTACGCTCATTACATATACACAAATATCTGGTACCAGTCCTTCTTGACACTTGTACTAATATAACACTGTTAATAAAAGTTAATCTACTGTTCACAGTTCCCACTTGTACGAGCGTGCGCGTAACCGTCGCGACGAGGCCTATTGTTGATGATGCGAAAACCCGATGACCGAACCCATATTCTCACGCTCGCTACAAGGCACTAGCACATGATTGTACTCCTTGTGGTAACTATGTTTACTGATTCAAATTAGTTCATTCTGGGAGGCCGAACGCGACGTGGATGATTGATGTTGTACGGTATGACACGCAACGGGCGGATACTCAAATACGTTAACAGCGGCTCTGCTCACTTTTAATTATTTCTTTACCCACTTTTCTCTGGATCCACTTCCATATCTCATTAATTCACTGTAACAGCACTTGTCGCACTACTTGAGCTTCCATAGTAATGCCTTTGCCACAACACAACATAGCAGCTCCCTGTCCCGTGCTCGACTCTCAAAGATGCCGCCGCTCGCAAAGATACTCCGCAACCAAGTCAGCGATATGACAACACCCTTACAGTGTCTATGTAGTTATATGTCGTCTGCCGTTTACTAAAATAAAAAAGCGCCATGTTAAGGATTATTGGTATACTGGGTGTTACAAAAAGGTACGGCCAAACTTTCAGGAAACATTCTTCACACACAAAGAAAGAAAATATGTTATGTGGACATGTGTCCGGAAACGCTTACTTTCCATGTTAGAGCTCATTTTATTACTTCCCTTCAAATCACATTCATCATGGAAAGGAAACACACAGCAACAGAACGTACCAGCGTGACTTCAAACACTTTGTTACAGGAAATGTTCAAAATGTCCTCCGTTAGCGAGGATACATGCATCCACGCTCCGTCGCATGGAATCCCTGATGCGCTGGTGCAGCCCTGGAGAATGGCGTATTGTGTCACAGCCGTCCACAAGACGAGCACGAAGAGTCTCTACATTTGATACCGGAGTTGCGTAGACAAGAGCTTTCAAATGCCCCCATAAATGAAAGTCAAGAGGGTTGAGGTCAGGAGAGCGTGGAGGCCATGGAATTGGTCCACCTCCACCAATCCGTCGGTCACCGAATCTGTTGTTGAGAAGCGTACGAACACTTCGACTGAAATGTGCAGGAGCTCCATCGTGCATGAACCACATGTTGTGTCGCACTTGTAAAGACACATGTTCTAGCAGCACAGGTAGAGTACCCCGTATGAAATCATGATAACGTGCTCCATTGAGCGTAGGTGGAAGAACATGGGGCCCAATCAAGACATCACCAACAGTGCCTGCCCAAACGTTCACAGAAAATCAGTGTTGATGACGTGATTGCACAATTGCGTGCGGGTTCTCGTCAGCCCACACATGTTGATTGTGAAAATTTACAATTTGATCACGTTGGAATGAAGCCTCATCCGTAAAGAGAACATTTGCGCTGAAATGAGGATTGACACATTGTTGGATGAACCATTCGCAGAAGTGTACCCGTGGAGGCCAATCAGCTGCTGATAGTGCCTGCACATGCTGTACATGGTACGGAAACAACTGGTTCTCCCGTAGCACTCTCCATACAGTGACTTGGTCAACGTTACCTTGTACAGCAGCAACTTCTCTGACGCTGGCATTAGGGTTATCGTCAACTGCACGAAGAATGCCTCGTCCATTGCAGGTGTCCTCGTCGTTCTAAGTCTTCCCCAGTCGCGAGTCGTAGGCTGGAATATTCCGTGCTCCCTAAGACGCCGATCAATTGCTTCGAACGTCTTCCTGTCGGGACACCTTCGTTCTGGAAATCTGTCTCGATACAAACGTACAGCGCCACGGCTATTGCCCCGTGCTAATCCATACATCAAATGGGCATCTGCCAACGCCGCATTTGTAAACATTGCACTGATTGCAAAACCACGTTCGTGATGAACACTAACCTGTTGATGCTACGTACTGATGTGCTTGATGCTAGTACTGTAGAGCAATGAGTCGCATGTCAACACAAGCAACGAAGTCAACATTACCTTCCTTCAATTGGGCCAACTGGCGGTGAATCGAGGAAGTACAGTACTTACTGACGAAACTAAAATGAACTCTAACATGGAAATTAAGCGTTTCCGGACACATGTCCACATAACATCTTTTCTTTATTTGTGTGTGAGGAATGTTTCCTGAAAGTTTGGCCGTACCTTTTTGTAACACCCTGTAGATTTCAAAACTGATCTACATCTGTGAATCCTAATCAAAGTGGCAAGTCATTTTCATTGCTCCACTCTACAATTTCGTGAAACACTTAAAAAGCAGGGAGTGAAGCGTAAAATTAAGATCAGTTTTGAAGCACTTGCAGGAATTACTGTGCTTTTCCTGAACAGTCAGTGATAACATTACTGAGAGGGCCATTCGCCTCCGCAGCCGAATCCGCTAGTAAACGTCTGTGTGTTCCCGAATTACCCGAAGGCAGCCGGTTCGAAGCCTGGTGATAGAAGAAACTCTTAGAACCAGTGTGTGGCCGGCAAGGTGAGATGAGATGGTGGGGAAGGGTTAGTGAAGACCACAGGTTGTGTCAACGTCCTAGATTGGACTCCAGATGTTTTACAGCATGTTGCAGAGTGAGGGTACGTGGCTGTGTTGGTGGTCATCCACTCGTCGGGTGGGGACGTTAAGCTTGGGAGCGTTCTTTGTGCTGCTCGACGGACATTATGGCGGCACTGAACTTCACCCTGCCCCTCCTCTCACCATCATACAACACGAACAGTACACTACACTATACATCCGCCCTTTACAGTAACCTACACTCAACAACTAGACTTCAGACATATCTTTCGTACAACTCTATGAGTTGGGCCGTTTGTGTGAAGAGCAGGGCAACCCGTTACGACTAAACAGCTGAACCTTTATCACGGGGTCTCTCAGCCAGCAAACCATTCTTTATTACGGAGAAGTCATAAGCTCACTGGGCTAAGTACGACATTTGATCAAAAGTACGTGAGGATCTACACTCCTGGAAATGGAAAAGAGAACACATTGACACCGGTGTGTCAGACCCACCATACTTGCTCCGGACACTGCGAGAGGGCTGTACAAGCAATGATCACACGCACGGCACAGCGGACACACCAGGAACCGCGGTGTTGGCCGTCGAATGGCGCTAGCTGCGCAGCATTTGTGCACCGCCGCCGTCAGTGTCAGCCAGTTTGCCGTGGCATACGGAGCTCGATCGCAGTCTTTAACACTGGTAGCATGCCGCGACATCGTGGACGTGAACCGTATGTGCAGTTGACGGACTTTGAGCGAGGGCGTATAGTGGGCATGCGGGAGGCCGGGTGGACGTACCGCCGAATTGCTCAACACGTGGGGCGTGAGATCTCCACAGTACATCGATGTTGTCGCCAGTGGTCGGCGGAAGGTGCACGTGCCCGTCGATCTGGGACCGGACCGCAGCGACGCACGGATGCACGCCAAGACCGTAGGATCCTACGCAGTGCCGTAGGGGACCGCACCGCCACTTCCCAGCAAATTAGGGACACTGTTGCTCCTGGGGTATCGGCGAGGACCATTCGCAACCGTCTCCATGAAGCTGGGCTACGGTCCCGCACACCGTTAGGCCGTCTTCCGCTCACGCCCCAACATCGTGCAGCCCGCCTCCAGTGGTGTCGCGACAGGCGTGAATGGAGGGACGAATGGAGACGTGTCGTCTTCAGCGATGAGAGTCGCTTCTGCCTTGGTGCCAATGATGGTCGTATGCGTGTTTGGCGCCGTGCAGGTGAGCGCCACAATCAGGACGGCATACGACCGAGGCACACAGGGCCAACACCCGGCATCATGGTGTGCGGAGCGATCTCCTACACTGGCCGTACACCACTGGTGATCGTCGAGGGGACACTGAATAGTGCACGGTACATCCAAACCGTCATCGAACCCATCGTTCTACCATTCCTAGACCGGCAAGGGAACTTGCTGTTCCAACAGGACAATGCACGTCCGCATGTATCCCGTGCCACCCAACGTGCTCTAGAAGGTGTAAGTCAACTACCCCGGCCAGCAAGATCTCCGGATCTGTCCCCCATTGAGCATGTTTGGGACTGGATGAAGCGTCGTCTCACGCGGTCTGCACGTCCAGCACGAACGCTGGTCCAACTGAGGCGCCAGGTGGAAATGGCATGGCAAGCCGTTCCACAGGACTACATCCAGCATCTCTACGATCGTCTCCATGGGAGAATAGCAGCCTGCATTGCTGCGAAAGGTGGATATACACTGTACTAGTGCCGACATTGTGCATGCTCTGTTGCCTGTGTCTATGTGCCTGTGGTTCTGTCAGTGTGATCATGTGATGTATCTGACCCCAGGAATGTGTCAATAAAGTTTCCCCTTCCTGGGACAATGAATTCACGGTGTTCTTATTTCAATTTCCAGGAGTGTATTAGTGGACGTTAATATGGGGTGTGTCCACTCTTACAACGGCTTGAAATCTGTTGGGGGGGTACTTTCGTCGAGGTGTCCGTGAAGGAATGGTTGCCCATTCTTGGTCAAGGGCCGAAACCAGTGACATTCGACGCTGGACTTTGGAGCAAAGTCGACGTCCTAACTCATCCCACAGGTTTTCCTTGTCTTCAGCCCAGTACATTTCGGGGATGTTACTGTCTACAAACCATTGCGTCACATATTCGGCTTCAAGAGACTGTGCATTATCATTCCGATGCAATGAATCATCGCATTCGATCTTTTCCTCTACCGTACGCGTTCAACTGTACTGTAAAATCTTTTCATTTCCTTCGCATCGTGTGTTTTCTCAAGGGGGAACGACAGGGTGAGGGACGAAAATATTGCTCAAATTCAGGATTTTGATCTCTGTACTGGAATGTATTAGATGCATGGCGTTCGCTGCAATTCATAAAGCATACATTGAAGTTTTCATTGGTATTTTTTATTGAATAATATTAATATCTTCACTGTGTAGTTGGAATTTTCCCGAGGCAGCTCTGAAAGCAGGTAGATCGACGGTTGTCGCTGCAGCTCCTGTTACGATTATCTGAAACATGAAATTAACATATCACCCGACCCTTACAGATCTAATTTTAGTTCATTTTAGGGATTTTCAAAAAGTAATTTGATATTTGCAAAGATGCCATTTTTGGACCCCTATCTTTTGACCAAAAAAATTCTAAATATGAACATTAAAAAAAAATCAGCTTAGATGAACGGAAGAAAATTCAGTTCATTTCAAGGGAGAGCAAAAATCGTTAAAATCGAATGACAATTTTAGCCTGGGCGACGACAACCGTGCCGAGAAACATGGTTCTGAGAAATGCGCGTTTAAAGCTTGACAAGTATTATAAAATAAAAAACGGCACAAAGCTTGAAACTTAAGGGGTATCATCGATGTACGGTCCATAATCACTATCGCTCCGGTTAGTTGAAGGCCGCTTTCTGTTACTCTGTCCTGATAAGCCCCATTTTCGTCCTCAACGCCCTTTTCGTCACTGAGCACATCGGCGCTGGCATCTCTATCTTCACAGAATCGGCGCATTTCATCGCCGAATTTGATTTGAAGGACATCTGCCACTTGCATTAATGCAGTATAGCCTACATAGAATAGGCAGAGGGCTAAATCTGAAGCAAGGTTGATAATTTCGCTCCGGACGGATGTTATTTTTGGAGCGTATTTCCAGATGAGACTATTGAAACTTTTGTTAACATTTGTAGTAAAACCGCTCAAACAAGGCTCCACCAAATCAGGTTTAGTCAATTCGGCATAAGTAGGGGTGATTGGAATCGATAACGACCTGTGCCAGTGGTATTTTGTGTTTATAACGTCGCTCAAAGAATCGTTACTTTTTGGAGTTCGCGCGTAATATTTTGGGGAATAATTCTTCAATGTATTGAAACGTCCCCTTTTTGAAGAATTATACAAGACTGTGCTTAACCTGACATACAATATTTTTAGCGCAACGCAATCTGACTTTCAAAAATCCCTACAAAAAAATGGCCGTGACTAACATTAACCTATGCGTTTCACAAATCGCTTACCTCACAAAAATCTTGGTTACTCGAACTACTGCAATACAGCAAGCGCCACTACTGCCAGCTAAATAAAAGATTCAAACTACGGAAGGCACTAACTACTGATAGGGATAGTTAGCAAATTAAAGATATTAATAGAGAACAAACAATGTATTTACCTTAATAGTCATAATATATATAGCAGTTCATGACAAATTACAAAATTCCGCCATCTCTCTCCCCACATCCACCATTGCTGGCGACTCACCTCCAACTGCGCAACGCTACGCACTGTTCACAGCCAACTGCCCAACACTACAATGGCGAGTATTACAACAAAGCAAAGCAGCCATAGACTGCACACAGCACAACCAGTGATTTTCATACAGAGGTGGCGTTACCAATAAAAAAACCTAAACAGCCTACTTACAGTATATGAATTCGAATTCTGCAATGTAAAAAAAATCGGGTTTCTTCTACCGTCACTCTGTCATTCCCCCTTAAGTGACAAAAGGGACCACACCCTACCCACGAAAAACACCCCCGTTCAGTAGCACCATCTCCTCTATACCTCACTGTTGGCAAGCACCGTTCTCCAGGCATTTGCCAAAACCAAACCTCTCCACTGGATTGCTACACGGTCATCGACTGGCCATTGCCGTCGCTTTTTTACAGCACCCCATGCGTCGCTTAGAACTAACTACAGAAATGTGTGCCTCATGAGGAGCTGCTCGATCACTGCACGAGTTGTTACGGCTGCCATCCACAATGCTCGATGGTCACTGTCCGACGGTACACGAGGCCTGTGTGTTCTTTATTTAGCTGTGGTTGTGCTTTCGCGTTTCCGCTTCACAATTACGTCACCAGCAGGCGACTTGGACACCATTAGTAGGTTTGAAATGTCCGTTATGAGATGTCTGTGATGTTGTTGCTTCTTAGGTGACATCCAGTGACTATAGCGGAAATCAAGATGATGGTGGACGATGTTAGACCTGTTCCGCGCACTTACGTCATTCGTTCAACGACAGCCGCTGAGCGATCAGTAGTATGCTAAACGCCCTGCTGCAAATGTAATAGCCAATGCGGGCATTAGACGTAATCATAGTAAGCTATTTAGTGAATTTTTATACTGTTTATTGCGAGTTGTCATGTATGATGATGCTGGTAAGCGGATCTGATGTCCCCGTATTTCTTTCTGTGGGGAAATTTGAAGGATATTTGCTGTCGTGATCCACCGACAACGCCTGTTAACATGCATCAGAGCATTTTCAATGTATGTGCGAACATTACGGAAGGCGAATTACTCGCTGTTTAGAGGAATGTCGTTGCACGTATTGCCAAATGCATTGAGGCTGACGGACATCATTTTGAGCATTTATTGCCTTAATATGGAATTTACAGGTAATCACGCTGTATCAGCATGCGTTCTCAGAAATGATAAGTTCACAAAGGTACATGCATCACATTGGAACAACCGATATAAAATGTTCAAACGTACCTACGTTCTGTATTTTAATTTAAACAACCTACCTGTTACCATCTGTTAGCCTAAAATTGTGAGCCATATGTTTGTGACTATTACAGCGCCATCTGTCACAAAGCGAAAAAGTTATCCCACTAAAACATTCATATTACTTTACGTACTACACGAATATGTAATAAGAAATGGGGGTTCCTATTTAAAAAAACGCAGTTGATATCCGTTTGACCTATGGCAGCACCATCTAGCGGGCCAACCATAGCGCCATCTGGTTTCCCCCTTCAAGCTAGACAAGTTTTTTTATTATTTACTCGTCAAGTTCCGTAGGACTAAGTTGAGGGTCAAATCTCAAGGTCATAGAATGTGTCATTACATGGAATTACAACATATAAGTAATAAGAGATAAAAATAAAATGTTTATGAACCCGAAAAAAGTCAGTCCATAAGTTTAAGTAAACGCAATCAACAATACAACAAGAAAGAGCTTAATTTTCCAAGGAACTTCTCGACAGAAGAGAAGGAGTAACGTATGAGGAAACTCTTCAGTTTAGATTTGGAAGCGCGTGGATTACTGCTAAGAATTTTGAATTCAAGTATAGCTTATTGAAAATGGATGTACCAATATACTTCACACCTTTCTGCACAAGAGTTATGGAAGTCCGATCCAAATGCAGTTTTGATTTCTGCCGAGTATTAACTGAGAGAAAGCTACTTATTCTTGGGAATAAGCTGGTATTGTTAACAAGAAATGACAGTTAGGAATATATATATATATATATATATATATATATATATATAGCAGAGTCAACGTCTATAAGCAGTTCACTAACTTTATCTGTAATACCTCATATTTAGATGAAATATGCTAATTCCTTCCCTACTTGGAAACATGACATCCTCTGAAGGTGAGACCTTAGTTAGAGGGACTTCCTTTAAGCAGGTATACCTATCAAGTGACTTTAATCTGTATATATATAAGAGGCCAAAGTCAAAATACCCGGACTCGTGAACAAGGGTCGACAAGAGGTTCGTGAACTTACACAAGTTATTGCCCGAACCGCCCGTTCCTGAGCCAAAATATGCTTTTAGAGTGGGAAGGGTCAGCCCAAAATATAATACCACACGACATAAGCGAATGAAAATAAGCAATGTAGATAAATTTTCATGTCCAACGATCACTCACTACAGATACCGTTCGAATAGTAAATATGGCAGCATTAAGTCTTTGAACAAGATCGTGAACACGGGCTTTCCACGACAGTTTACTATCTATCTAAATATCAAGAAATTTGAACTGTTCAGTTTCATTAATCATTTGCCCATTCTGTGAAATTAAAACGCCAGATTTTGTTGAATTGTGTGTTATAAACTGTAAAAACTGAGTTTTACTGCGATTTATAGTTAGTTTATTTTCTACCAGCAATCAACTTAGGTCATGAACTGCACTATTTGAAACCGAGCCAGTGCTGCACACAACATCCTATACTACCAAGCTAGTGTCATCAGCAAACAGTAATATTTTAGAGTTACCCGTAATTTTTGCTATCTGTTGCTAAAGTAAGAGGTGAACCAATAGTGAGCTACTCCACATATTCCATAATGGTCCAACTTCTGGAGCAATATTTTGTGATCAACACAATCAGACGCCTTAGTTAAATCCGAAAACATACCTAGCGTTCGAAACATTTTGTTTAACCCGTCCAGTACCTCACAGAGAAAAGAGATTATAGCATTTTCAGTTGTTAAACGACTTCTAAAGCCGAACTATACATTTTATAGCACATCGTGTGATATAAAATGATCAATTATCCTTACATGCACAGCCTTTTCAACAACTTTAGCAAACACTGATGGCATATAAAGAGGTCTAAAATTTTCTACATTATCTCTTTCTCCCTTTTCATAAAGCGACATTACTTCTGAGTACTTTAATCATTCAAGAAACTAACCATTCCTAAAGAAAAACTAAAAATATGGTTAAATACAGGGTTAACATGTGCAGAACAGGACTTTAATATTCTGCTGGGCACTCCATCGTAACCATGACAGTCCTTAGTCTTCAGTGATTTAATTATTACCCAATCTCCCCCTTGTCTGCATCACAGAGGACAGAGGAGTATTTCAGACATCAATCTGGGAAAGGCATTTGCCAAGGAAGTTATATGATTCCCCGTAGAAACAAAATTTTTATTTAATTCACCAGTAATGCTCATAAAATGATTGTTAAATACTGTACATATATCTGATTTATCAGTAACAGAAGTATTTTTACTACGAACTGACTTTATATCGTCGACCTTGTGTGCTGACGAGACACTTCCTTCACAACTAACCATATGGTTTTAATTTTATCCTGTGAATTAGCTATTCTATTTGCATACCACATACTCTTTGCCTTCCTAATAACATTTTTAAGCACCTTCCAATACTGTTTGTGATGGGCTACTGTAGCGTGATTGTGACTACTTCTAACATTTTGGTATAATTCCCGCTTTGTTCTACATGATATCCTTATCCCACTAGTGAGTCACCCAGGCTGCCTATTACTGCTAGTACCACGTTTAGAATGTTCTAATGGAAAACAACTCTCAAATCATCATCATCATTTAAGACTGATTATGCCTTTCAGCGTTCAGTCTGGAGCATGCCCCCTTATAAAATTCCTCCATGATCCCCTATTCAGTGCTAACATTGGTGCCTCTTCTGATGTTAAACCTATTACTTCAAAATCATTTTTAACCGAATCCAGGTACTTTCTCCTTGGTCTGCCCCGACTCCTCCTACCCTCTACTCCTGAACCCATGAGTCTCTTGGGTAACCTTGCTTCTCCCATGCGTGTAACACGACCCCACCATTTAAGCCTGTTCGCCCTGACTGCTACATCCATAGAGTTCATTCCCAGTTTTTCTTTGATTTCCTCATTGTGGACACCCTCCTGCCATTGTTCCCATCTACTAGTACCTGCAATCATCCTAGCTACTTTCATATGTGTAACCTCAACCTTGTTGATAAGGTAACCTGAACCCACCCAGCATTCGCTCCCATACAACAAAGTTGGTCGAAAGATTGAACGGTGCACAGATAACTTAGTCTTGGTACTGACTTCCTTCTTGCAGAAGAGAGTAGATCGTAGCTGAGCGCTCACTGGATTAGCTTTGCTACACCTCGCTTCCAGTTCTTTCACTATGTTGCCATCCTGTGAGAATATGCAGTCTAAGTACTTGAAACCGTCCGCCTGTTCTAACTTTGTTCCTCCTATTTGGCACTCAATCCGTTTATATTTCTTTCCCACTGACATTACTTTCGTTTTGGAGATGCTAATCTTCATACCATAGTCCTTACATTTCTGATCTAGTTCTGAAATATTACTTTACAAACTTTCAATCGAATCTGCCGTCACAACTAAGTCATCCGCATATGCAAGACTGCTTATTTTGTGTTCACATATCGTAATCTCACCCCGCCAGTCTATTGTTTTCAACATATGATACATAAATAATATGAACAACAGTGGAGACAGGTTGCAGCCTTGTCTTACCCCTGAAACAGCTCTGAACCATGAATTCAATTTACCGTCAACTCTAACTGCTGCCTGACTATCCATGTAAAGACCTTTAATTGCTTGCAAAAGTTTGCCTCCTATTCCATAATCTCGTAGAACAGACAATAACTTCCTCCTAGGAACCCGGTCATATGCCTTTTCTAGATCTATAAAGCATAGATAAAATTCCCTGTTCCACTCATAACGCTTCTCCATTATTTGTCGTAAGCTAATGATCTGGTCCTGACAACCTCTAAGAGGCCTAAACCCACACTGATTTTCATCCAATTGGTCCTCAACTAATACTCGCACTTTCCTTTCAACAACACCTGACAAGATTTTACCCACAACGCTGATTAAAGAGATACCTCTGTAGTTGTTACAATCTTTTCTGTTTCCATGTTTAAAGATTGGTGTGATTACTGCTATTGTCCAGTCTGATGGAACCTGTCCCGACTCCCAGGCCATTTCAATTATCCTGTGTAGCCATTTAAGACCTGACATTCCACTGTATTTGATGGGTTCCGACTTAATTTCATCCACCCCAGCTGGTTTATTGCACTGCAATCTATTGACCATTTTCTCCACTTCCTCAAATGTGATGCTAATTCCATCATCATTCCTATCCCATTCTACCTCGAAATCTGAAACATTACTGATCGTATTTTCACCTACATTGAGCAACTCTTCAAAATATTCCCTCCATCTGCCCAAGGCAGCTACAGGATTCACCAGCAGTTTTCCTGACCTGTCCAAAATATTTGTCATTTCCTTCTTACCTCCCTTTCCAAGACTGCTAATTACACTCCAGAATGGTTTTCCAGCAGCTTGACCCATAGTCTCCAAACTGTTTCCAAAGTCTTCCCAAGATTTCTTCTTGGATGCTGCAATTATCTGTTTGGCTTTGTTTCTTTCTTCAACATAACTTTCTCTGTCTACCTGAGTTCTAGTATGTAGCCATTTTTGATACGCCTTCCTTTTCCTTTTACAGGCTGCCTTGACTGTGCCATTCCACCAAGCTGTTTGCTTCATCCTACTTTTACACACTACTGTTCCAAGACATTCTTTAGCCACTTCTAGTACTGTGTCCCTGTACCTTGTCCATTCCTTTTCCAATGACTGTAATTGACTGCATTCAACTGACTGGTACCTTTCTGAGATCGCTGTTATGTACTTGTGCCTGATTTCCTTATCCTGAAGTTTCTCCACTCTTATCCTCCTACATATGGACCTGACCTCCTGCACTTTCGGCCTCACAATCCCAATTCCACTGCAGATTAGATAATGATCAGTGTCATCAAAGAATCCCCTGAATACACGTGCGTCCCTCACAGCCTTCCTGAATTCCTGATCTGTTATTATATAGTCAATGACAGATCTGGTTCCCCTGCCTTCCCAAGTATAACGGTGAATGTTCTTATGTTTAAAAAAGGAGTTTGTGATTACTAAGCCCATACTAGCACAGAAATCCAAGAGTGGTTTCCCGTTCCTATTGGCCTCCATATCCTCTCCAAATTTACCCATAACATCTCTCAAAGAACATGAGAAATGTGATAAGGAAAGCATTATATTTATCATCAATGTTATCAGTACTATAAACATCTTGCCACTCTTGTTCCTTGACAAGGTTTAAAAACCTCTCTATTGCTGATGGATTAATTTTCCTAAATAGTTTGTAATTATATGTGACATTTGTTTGAGTACAAAAGCCTTTAGTGTTAAAATTTGTGCGTCTCGTCTGAACAGAATGCCCATCTAGCAATGAAGTATGAATAAAAATATTGTCTATCACTTTGCTACTGTTTCCCCACACCCTAGTTGGAAAAAACACAGTCTGCATCGGATCATATGAATGTACGAGATCTACCAACATCCGTTTTCTTGCACCATCATATATAAAATTTATATTGAAGTCACCACATATAATTAATTTCTGGTACTTCCTACAACGTGCATCAAGAACCCCCTCTAGCTTGAGCAGAAATGCTCTAAAGTCAGAGCTAGGGGACCTATAAACAACAACAACTAGAAGTTCAGTTTCACTAAATTCAACTGTCCCAGCACAACATTCAAATATCTGTTTAGTGCAGTGCCGTGATAAGTTTATGGACTCAAATAGAATACTGTTTTTTATATACATAGCCACTCCCTCACCCCTCAAGGAACTCCTTGAAAAACAGCCAACTAATCTATATCCTTACATCCTAGTAAAGGAAGCCTCTGAATGGTCAAATTATTTAAGTGGTGCTCCGACATACCAATAATTTCAGAGTCAACATCTATAAGCAGTTCACTAACTGTATCTGTAATACCTCATATTTTGATGAAATATGCTAATTCCTCCTCTACTTGGAAACATGACATCCTCTGAAGGTGAGACCTTAGAGGGACTTCCTTTAAGCAGGTATACCTATCAAGTGACTTGAATCTAAAAAAGTTGCAGCTCTAACAGCAACTACTACAGGAATTTTTTCATAAGTGATCCCACCACCACCCACTACACTGTCACCTGTAAGTTTTGCCAGCCTCCCCTTCCCATACCTATTGAGGTGTAGGCAAACGGATGAAATGTGGTGACAATGGCCGCCAGCTACCACAAACCCATGCACAATGGGGTTGCATTTCCAGAACTTTGCAAGAGTTGTCGCTAATATTTTCACTGCAAGCTTTAACAATCGTCATACCATTCTAATATTCTATCCCAGAGTGGACAAACTAATTGAAGGTTAATTTCATATAGTAATGGCCTCCACCTTCAGAGCTTTCTCAGATCGTAAATCACAATATGAAATTTTGAGCTACTTACGTACCACGAAATTCTCTATATTCTGTCAGTGTGGTTTCCATGAATCTTAAACATCGTGGCAGCCAAGATGCTCAAATGTAGTGTCGGTAAAGGACACAATGTAAACTGGCGGCTTCGCACTGTCTAGTTCATAATACCACTGCTCATTATGAAGATGTCACCCTTTAGTTTTCTTCTAAATAAGTAACGAGTATTCTAGTCTGGACGAACTGATGCCGTAGGTCCTCTTAGTGAGTGGCTACCGCAATTTGCTGCACCGTTAATTAGCCGTAATACAACTACACTGTGTTGCTACGAAGCTAATTAATTCATTGGAGAGCGGTAACTGCTCTTCACTGCTGCGAGGCAGCTGGGTGGCTGGAAATACACTCAATATTGCAGTATTATGCTGCGTTGTTACCACCGTTGTTGAGCACCATAACACGCGTGAACGTGGCCCTTGTGGTTGGTTACAGATGTCGTCTCTCCACGTGCTTTGACACCGTGACCATACTATCTGCTGTATTAGTAACAGTATTGAAGAGAACGTCTAATGATATCTGATCTGGACTTGTGCAACAAGATCCTCATTCCAGTTGTACACCAGTCGTTATGACTGTGAATAACTTTCTAAGTCTTCCCCTTAACCCTCCTGAGAAACTGAATTATCTCTAAGTGCATACAATAAGAAGAACAGGTGTGCTTCCTCAGTGGTGATTATCATTTGGACTGTTATTTATCTGGGACAGTCTTTCAGATTCTCACTTGATATTCTATACCCACTTAATGAGTTCTTGTCTGGCTAATTTGCTTTACTACAGGAAATTTACCAGACGCACTTTCCGTAAGTTCCTAATAAGCTCCTTATGTATCCAGCATTAGAAAAGTTTGATCGACGGGAGCGAGAAGTGGTGTTGGTCAGTTTTACGCCAGTTGCTGTTAGAAGAATTCCACTGAGGCTGTTACAGCTGAAGCTGTCAACGTAGAGCAAGGAAGGGAAGATATCGAACTTTGAGAAATGGTTCTGGCAGTCCGCATGAATCACTTTAGAACGTTTCTGAATGAGCAGATCAGTTTTCAGATGCAAGGAGAAATCTGAATGGACAATGGACACTTGGTAGTCACTGTCAGGGATTTAGGGAATAGCGTCCATGCCTATACCGTCGAGACACTTTATCACTGTGACAACCTGCCAGAATCCAGTGCAATACTGTTCTAGCACGCCTTCAGCTGGGTGAACTGGAAGCGGTGCTGTAAGGTGCTGGGAGATCTTAACCTGTATCCGAAAACCGCTCTTCCCGAAGCTATTGCACGGAAGCAGACAGCTAACTGAACGACCGAGATGGCCCGAGAATTCGGTTAAACCAGGGGCGTCCACGACTTCGGCACGCCGGCCTTGCCAGGGCTCAAGTGCCAAAGCACTCAGCCTCGTTTCACATTTCCCCCACCTCCACGCCACACTGAGTGCGACGAGGGGGAAAAGGGGAAAACAACGAACGCGCTACATTTATGGTCGTACTGCATACGACTTGTTTTTATACTTCAAATTTCTCAGCAACGCAGATCATAAACTAAACAAGGTTTTAGTATCAATTAATTATTTCTAGTGCGCTGAACACTCAACTTATATCTGGTACAAACTGTCAGCGTAAGTACAGACGTAGACAATTTCTCAGTGTTTCACACTCAAGTTGACACGTAATAGTGACTTATTTGTTTTCATAATCGAGAAAAGGTCTTTCACAGGAATATTTCGATAGATATATTGTAACACTTTTGCAACTTCATTATAGAGACTTGAAAAATCTACCTAAGAAAAATTATGTCGATGTTCTGGGGAGTTTTAATGTAACAAGATTTGTGATTAAAACTGGAATTACCTTGCCGGTCAATCTGCACATCTCCATATGCACAGGGGCACTTTCAACTGAAATGGTAAACGGTCTCGAAAACAGTTCCAAAACATATGTAAGATTAACAATGTCCTCGAAATCTTTATAAAGCTATCGTCGTAATTCTTGCGAGGCCACAATGAATTCTTCAGACCTCGCGCTTTCTTTAACACCAGTGAGCTTAGGGAATTGGATTGTCTTCTCCAGAATGTGTCACTTTTACAACGCGATTTTTTTTCAATGTCATCTCCATCAGTTCAGAAGTAAGTTAAATTGGAAATTTTGGAAATTTTTAGTAAGTTCTTAGGAGACCAAACTGCTGATGTCATCGGTACCTAGGCTTACACACTACTTAAATTAACTTATACTAACTTATTCTAAGGACAACACACACACCCATGTTCAAAGGAGGACTCGAACCTCCGATGGGCGCAGCCGCACGAACCGTGGCGAGGCCCCTAGACCGCGCGGCTGCCCCGCGGCGAGTTGCCTTGCAATGTCGTTCTGTGGGAAGTGTACACTCAAGTCCACTTATAATGCGAAGTGTGGAATCCATTCCTGACGTTCTAATTTTAATTTCTGCAATCCTTTTTTCTGCATAAATTCAACAATAGCAAGTTTTACGTCGAAAAATCGTTCCAGGCATGACTCCTAACTTAACCAGCGTAATTTTGAGTAATATATGAAGTCTGCATATTCTTCGTTCACTTCCATTGAACACTATTGCAATTGGAAATGGAATAATAGGAGAGATGCAGGAATTTTACAACACTGAAGCGCCAATGAAACTGGTATAGGCATGCGTATTCAAATACAGAGGTATGTGAACAGGCATAATACGGCGCTGCGGTCGACAACGCCTATGTAAGACAACAAGTGTCTGCCGCAGTTGTTAGATGGCTTACTGCTGCTACAATGACAGGCTACCACGATTTAAGTGAGTTTGAACGTGTTGTTATAGTCGGGGCACGAGCGATGGGACACAGCGTCTCCGAGATAGCGATGAAGTGGGGATTTTCCTGTATGACCATTTCATGGTTGTACCGTGAATATCAGGAATCCAGTAAACCATCAAAACTACACCATCGCTGCGGCCGGAAAAAGATCCTGCAAGAACGGAACCAACGACGACTGAAGGGAATCGTTCGATATTACGGAAGTGCAACCCTTCCGCAAATTGCTGCAGATTTCAATGCAATCAACAAGTGTCAGGGTGCGAACCATTCAACGAAACGTCATCGATATGGACTTTCGGAGTCGAGGGCCCACTCGTGTATCCTGGATGACTACACGACCCAAAGAATTACGCCTCGCCTGGGCCAGTCAACACAGACATTGGACTGTTGGTGACTGGAAACATGTTGCCTGAACGGACGAGTCTCGTTTCGAATTGTATCGAGTGGGTGGTTGTGTCTGGATGTAGAGACAACCTCCTGAATCCATGGACCCTGCATATCAGCAGGGGACTGTTCAAGCTGGTGGAGGTTCTTTAATGGTCTGGGATGATGATGATTTTGGTTTGTGGGGCGCTCAACATCGTGGTCATCAGCACCCATACAAGTTCCATATCTTTCCATTTCCAGTCTTGGAACGTCCCGAATGATGATGAGATGACGAGGACAGCACAAACACACTTTCCCAGGGCGGAGAAGATCCCTGGCCTGGCTGGGAATCAAACCTGGGACTCCGTGATCTAGAGGCAGCAGCGTTAACCACTAGACGTAATGGTTTGTGGCGTGTGCAGTTGTAGTGATACTGGACCACCAATACGTCTAGACACTACTGTGACATGTGACACGTACGTAAGCATCCTGTCTGATCACCTCCATCCATTCACGTCCCCTGTGCATTCCGACGGACTTGGGCAATTCCAGCAGGACAATGCGACAACCCGCACGTCCAGAATTGCTACAGAGTGGCTCCAGGAACACTCTTCTGAATTTAAACACTTCCGACGCCCATCAACACAGACGTGAACATTATTGAGCGTATCTGGGATACCTTGCAACGTGCTGTTCAGAAGAGATCTCCACGCTGTCGTACTCTTACGGATGTATGGACAGCCTTGCATGGTTCATGGTGTCTGTTCCCTCCAGCACTACTTCAGACATTATTCGAGTCCATGACACGTCATGTTGCGGCACTTCTGCGTGCTCGCGGCGCCCTACACGATATTACGCTGGTATACCAATTTCTTTGGGTTTTCAGTGTATTTGTACGACCAATTTCTTCAAGTGCTCATGCCTCCAAATCAAGCACAAAGTGCTTCTTGATGTACAGAACAAGTAATCCCGTCTGTCGATCATTGTTTTTTTATGTCTGTAGGTGAAAGTTCATTCTCCATGGTACTACAACGTTTCGTACCAAACAGGCAGTACTCGTCGCTTATACGAATTGAGAATTCTCGTCCCTCTCTTCCGTCATTGCCATTCATTTTAAAGGATTGTCACGTGAGGTTGGTAGACTGCTTCTTTTTGTGAAAACAGCCACTGGGCCTGTGAGCGTCCTTCGTACCCACAACGAGTAGCCTAGGGTAAACAGCGCCGAAACCTCGATTCTGCAGAATTCTCGGTGTTCTGCCGACAGCAGAATGTCGCGCCGCAGTGCCAAAAGAAATGCCGCGCTATTTCAGGTACTTCTGAGATGGGTTGAGCAAACCGAGTGACAGGTCGGACCTCGGCCCACACGTGGATCGCACATGTTGCACACATGGAACTCTGTGACGTCGTGGCAGGCCCTGGGTGAAACTCAGTGGGATTTGGGAACCAGGAAACTACTTTGAAGACTTAATTGAGCTCACCTGAAGATATCTGAAGTCGAGTGGCGATACTGAGTGGTGCAGACAGCCAGGATGTGACACCTGGTGCAGTGATATGGGCATTTAGATTCCTTTATTGCTTACCGTACTACTTTCTAACACGATTGTAAGTCCAAATTTTAAAGTTATAAGCAATTCCAGAGTTCACGTACCTGTTTCGTTCACGGGTAAGTGTATTATGGTTCATAACGGCATGTTGTGTGATACCTTGTCTCGTAAATTTTTGCCTGTACGAAAATTTCTATTACTTTGCTGAAAAACTGTTTACAACTTATCGTTGAATAACACATTTCAAGTTATGACAAAACTGGGCGCTCAGTACTTGCAAGAATCATTTAACACCTTATTCTGCTATAGCGTTGCTGTTAGATTGGCACGTTTGTCCGTACAGCTCGTAGACTAGAAGAAATAACACAGACGTTTCTGAAATAAAATAGATGTCAGCCTTTTACTCCACAGAGATGCATGCTACAAACAGTAAAATGAGAGTACATAAGAAAAATAAATTTGTATACTAGCGAAAACTTCGGTGGTGCTTCTCATGTCAAGAAAAAATATTTTTATATTTCAAAAAACAGACAAATCTGTTTGGAAGGTCTTAATACAGAGTATCGAAAATTTTCTACAGAGACAATATTAACAAAAAGTGTGACACACGTACTTGAGGCCCTGGATGGAGATGTATTTTCCCTAGTAAATGACATAAATATCTGAAGGACCAAACTATTTTCAGAGAAATGAAATTTTGGTGATGCTGTGAACTGCGATTATCTTGACAACGATAAAGCAACAGCTGACATGTGCAGGTTTCATTTTGGGCGAGAAGAAGTCATAACAGAGCGGAAATTATCTTTCCATGCGCATCGCTGGGTTGCACGTAATACTGTAATAAATGCAAACATAATTAATCAGTATACCTCGTCGGTAGTGACGATACCATAATTCAGTAATTATTCTGTTTTTCGTTAGGAGACAGGATCTCGACGTAATTAATTAGTTAATTACCAGATACATGTATACGCAATATCTTGTTAACATCTGAGCATAATGCTGGTTAATTTGAGTTTTTTGCTGTGACGTATGGAAACGCTTTACAAAGCCAAATAGTGAAGAAATAATTCTGCACTAATCACAGCTCAGTTACTATTCGACGTTTAAAACATGGAAGACCTGCTTCGACGGCAAATCAAAATTTTTTCTTATTTTTTCGTTGGCATAAAGTATAATTTGAGTGCGTGAAAGCTGTAAGCGGCCTACATATTGTTCTGTGACAAAAACGGCTTTTATAAACCGGCAGATCTAGTCGTTTTATTTTTGCAATGCTGTTTCCGAAAAGTATACGTACAAGCATATGTTGGGTTAAGTGCTTTCGTAAAACTGGACCAACTTTGTGACTGGATTGAAGATTACCCAGCAAGAACAAGGTAGGGCGTCCTTAACAGGGAGAAATACTCTTATTTGAAGAACTAGTTGCGAACTTACCACAAGGTAACGCTATGGGGCTGATACATTAGACAAAAGATATAAATAAGATGGTGGATACCATCAGAGGCTACATAAGGCTATTTGCAGATGATTCTGTTGCAAGTGAGGAACTTCAAACACCAGAAAATCATAACGAGGCTCAGAAAAATCTGGATACACTTGTTATAGGGAGTGACAGTTGGCCACTGATAGATGAGAAAACCCAATATTGTTTGACTACAGAATTGTCGACCTCATACTAGAAACATTCTCTACCACTAACTCTCTAATATTATGCCGCTGTGCAGAGACTTGAAGCGGAACGGACACAAAATACTTCTTGTACTTGGAAGCTAAATTATGGACTGAGGTTCGTATGAGGAAACTTGGGAATTGCAATTCATTCTCGAAAGAGGGGAAGAGACAGAAGTATAGGCTTTCGTATTTGACAGAGTGGAAGCCGGTCTTATGTGTTCAGTTAGAGAAAATAGCTTATGAGGGTGGTACTATGAAGCTTTTCAACTTCTTCCTAAAGGGAGTAGGACATTGAATTGTTCGCAGAGTGAAGTACAGTTTGTCCGACAGGCAGACGGCAGTGATAGCGAAGAAGTAAGAGAATATTATGGTTTTATGAATTGGCGCAGCTAGGATACCAGATAAATGAGACAAGATTTTAAACATGACTGGAACAGCAACTGTTGAAATTCTTCACGGTAAATGATGACAGCCTGATGAAGGTATATTTAGATATACCGAAACCGTGGTCAAGAATTTTAATAAATCTTTACCGTGCAACTGTTATGGCTGTCATCATTTACCTTGAAGATAAATGAGACCTTGTGTTTCGATTGTGATGACATGAAAGGTGTTTAATCTACGATGCAAGGTACTGGGGTGTGTGTGCTCTGAGGAGCTGGTTAAGTTGACACAGCGCATGGTAGTCATATAATTTGTCAGGTCGCAGCCGCCGTAACTGAACGTATGAAGCGCTGATATGGTCATATCGGCGGAAGATAGGGATGTAACGCACGCACACATTCGAGGTTAGTTCTGACTGTCTTATTTTTCGCTACACGTACCATGTTGAATTACATCACAGTAATAGACGTTTGTTAGAACTAATGATTGCAAGTTTACGTTTCACGTAATGTGGAAATAGGTTCCGAAACTTTTTGAGGCCACAGAGGAAAGCGGAAGTCTTCTAGCACATAAGCGACTGTCTTGTCTGCCCAGTTGAGTTGGTCATCCAAAGATGCGCTCAAGTTCACGGCTGTTGTCTGACTCTGAAGCCGGCCGAAGTGGCCGTGCGTTTGAAGGCGCTGCAGTCTGGAACCGCAAGACCGCTACGGTCGCAGGTTCGAATCCTGCCTTGGGCATGGATGTTCGTGATGTCCTTAGGTTAGTTAGGTTTAACTAGTTCTAAGTTCTAGGGGACTAATGACCTCAGCAGTTGAGTCCCATAGTGCTCAGAGCCATTTGAACCATTTTGACTATGAAATACTGTCCACCTAAATAGCAGGCAGTTGTTCGCGGAATTCTGAACTTGTTAATTTCTGGTGGGACAGTAAAATTAATTGTGGCTTTTTTCCGTTTAGTTTAAGCCCCAAGTTTATCTCCCGTGTTACTACAGAAGACAAATCATCACCCACCTGAACGATTACACTATTTAAATCTTCAGGTCTGGCACTTGGATGGAGCTGGAGGTCGTTGGCATAGAAATGACATTTATGGAAGGTATAGGAGGACAGAATCGGAGAAATGTCATTCACATACAAGGAAAACAAAAGAGGACCTTAGACTGACTCCTGTGGTCCTCTTGAAAGAACAAATTTCCAGGAAGATTTTTCATTCCTACAGAGAACACTTTGCAGCTATCAAACCACTTCAGTGCACTATCTCAGAAACTTAGCTGTCACATTTTTCTGCGTAGTATATCAAAGCTGACGGTATCAAAAGCTTCGCCAAAATCTGATACTGTCAATATTGTTGCCTTGCGGTTGTCTATAGCGTATTTCACGTCAACAGTTACTTTAATTAATGCAGTGTTTATGCTATGGTACTTGCGAAAGCCGGATTGATATTTGTGATGCACACTGAATTCGCGCAAATGATCAGTGAACTTTAGGTCTACTTGACGCTATGTTCCAATGGTACGGAAAGTATTTGTTCTTATGCACATGTTAAATATAACTGAAGTAGCAACTGAGGAAGGATATTTGCAAATATTCACAACACTATTACAGCATGTCAAGAACATCCGTCACAGACTTACAACACCCACAAAGAAACCCTCATCTAATTCCACAGTACATGGAACAATTATAAATTCAATAAAATGTGTAATCAGTATTACATGATTCCAAATTACATTCATGTGAAATTAAGTAGCAATTCTCAAGTCAGGAGCACAGCAATTTTAGTTAAATAATGAAATTATGCAGCAGTGTGCAGAAAAACCAGAACGAAAGAACTGAACAATTTGCATCTGCAGATAATATCCTATGACAAGACGTTCAGCACACATTTTACCCAAGAATAATGAATCTCCAATCACATACAGATGTGTGAAGTGTAAAAAAAATACAGAAAAGCTGTAAATATAACATTAAGAAAAATAAGTTAACAAATGCAGGCATTACCGACAGTAACAGCACATATTGTGGTATAAGAGAGAAAGAAAAGAATGATATAAACGTAGAATTAACCAGGAAATTGATACTAAAACAAGTAAATGACCTCATCGAAAACAAGAAAATTTATAGAAACAAATATCAAGATAAAAAAGAAGCACTAACAATTAAGATGATAAAGGAAACTATTGTAAAGGGTGCAACAGCTACAAAAGCATGTAAAAGTAACACTGCAGAGCTAAAGGTTAATCAGGAACATATTAACAAAAACGGGACCTACCAGAAACAGAAAAAGAAGAACTGTCTTGAGGAACTTAAGTCTGATCGAATTAATAGATTTCAAATTGAACCGAAAAACATAAAAATTTCAGTAGCTTCCAAGCAACACAGAATCCAAACATAGCACAAAAATATCCAACAGCACCACCACTCAGAAAGCAGCGCAAAACACATAAAGACAATAGCCCCTATGAGCGCCATGAGGCCAGGTATCAATGCCAAGAGTGTTTCCATACCACATTGCAATGTACATACACTAGGTCTTAGCTGAGCAGTAGAAGGACAACAGGAGTACATAGTACAGCAGAAAATTAATTCAAGAAATAGGGTTAAACACAACCCACCAACTACAAAACTAATTTCCTTTGATGTGTAAGACATGTCCATTTTAATCCCACTCAGTGACACAATAAAGATGCACTCAGTCTTATGTTTTTTTCTCAATTTTTCCGTTTTTAATTTGAAGAAAACATTTTAGTATCTTTTTATTGTTTAGTTACTTTTTTAATTAGAAAGAACATCCTCGACAGCTGGGAGCGATGTTGTCAGCTTTCAACAGGGAAGTGGAAAGCCTGCCAGCGGTACTGGAGATACATATTTGCTGATTAATGTTCATGAACGTGCACACACACACACACACACACACACACACACACACACACACACACACACAAAATAGCTCTTCAACACTCACAAGTAACAGTGAAGTAACCGAATGTCACAGTATCAAAGAGTAGTTAAGATCCATCCTTTAATTTCCCTGCAGAAAAAAGGGAACACCAAATTCACCATAGTCTGATGAACATACTGTCATCGCGGTCGCACTGTCGTAGTCCTCTTCGTCTGATCAAGGAACTACTAAGTCTGGGGTAGTTTCTTCTCTTCCCAGAACATCGGTGTGCTGTGAGCAAGACCACTTGCTCTTCAGGCTTTCCATGGGTACGCAGATTAGACATGCTCATTCTATCACCCCAGATCAAGTAAAATGACAGAGTACCCCAGTCAAGTTAATATGCTACTTGAAAAATCAACTGCCATGCACACTAGAAACCTTATTTGATAAGATCCTGAATTCTTCAGGCGACTCGCTTATTGCTTATGGTTGGAGGGTCTAGATACTTCAGTTCAGTGGTTCACTTTAATGGTTTCTGAGTGACAGAGTTTGATCTGGTTAACATAATTTTTTTTAATAATATGCAATCTGCTCAAGACGCAATACCATCTGGTTTACAAACAATTTGAGAACGAATTTTGCATAAGGAAAATAAATCAGTGATCAGAAATGGTTCAAATGGCTCTGAGCACTATGGGACTTAACAGCTGTGGTCATCAGTCCCCTAGAACTTAGAACTACTTAAACCTAACTAACCTAAGGACATCACACACATCCATGCCCGAGGCAGGATTCGAACCTGCGACCGTAGCAGTCGCACGGTTCCGGACTGCGCGCCTAGAACCGCGAGACCACCGCGGCCGGCAGTGATCAGAAAAAAAGAATTGTTATTCAAGTTGCCGCTAGCGTGATGTTGGACAATAATGTTTCAGATCATACCCAAACACATAAAGGACACGAAACACATTTTCAACCTTGATAGTAAATCTTTATAATTATTAAAAAAATAGAGTATGAATCCTAACACGCAACAGATCAATAAGTAAATAAAGGAGCAGAAAGAATCTTAACCAGACGGGTGAACTCCAATGAATTAAATCAGTAGCGAAGTGAAACTGGACTTAGATTATAGGAAAGATGCATACTAATATGAGAAGCACTTAAATCAAATTATGAAAGCTGAAAGCGGAAAAATTGAAATGAACTCCCTTTACCATATCGTGATTCCTGAAGCTTGTAACGCTCGGTCCAAGTGTTACCTTATCGTGACTGCGATAGTGATCGCTGCAGACGAGTCACGGTCCACCGTACTGCAGTGGATGCTAAATGTTAATGGCATGGACCGAGGAGTTGGGTTTACGAATCGCGAATTTCATCATCTTCCTGATTACTGATCATCAGCGGGGAGTAAGTTGAAAGGAGAACTACGAAGACTCGGCAGAAGGCCGAAAGCAAGAAAAGTGCATCCGAGTGCAGAATCCGAAAGTGAACCAGAGTCCACAATCTGCATGAGAATTACAAGAACAGAACGAGAGTGAGAATCAAATTCGGACTCAAAAATTTGAAAGCCTCTCCAAATTTTGACAGCCTCACGATAGAGCTCGGAAAGGCACTCGGCACAAACGTTCTAGCCAGTCCCAGAAAAGTCCTAAGTGCTTCTCCAATGAGCCATCTGGGAATCTGTTTAATATTTCCCACCCTCACATGAAAGATGTATCCGCCAATGAGATTTCTGTTTATGGAAACGAGAACCGAGTGTCAATCCATTCCTATGGGCAGATTTGTTTGTTGGAAATTCTGGAGATTTTGTAGAGCTTCGTAGAGTGATCCCACGGAATGGGCAGAGTTTGGAAATAATGCAGACTCATTTGCGACCAAACATTTAGCTACAGGAAACAGCGCCTGGACATCAAAACAAAGCGCGATAATGGCAAGTGGACAGCTGAAGATCCAAACGACAGTTTATTGGCAAGTAGAGCCCTCACCCCTTCCGCTGCTGGCTTCCTGTTCTGCTATAGTGGTGGACGCCAGTCGAGCGTTCCGCCGCCCATTGTTCGATGTACCTGCAGGATAATCCCTGAAACGCTTGTCGGCTACCTGTGTAGTCAGTTGACGTCAAACCTGCCCTTTGAGTGACAGGCAGCTCATCAAGAGCGTGCGAAACGTTTCACCTGCTTCTGACGCCAGCGAAAAGGAGTTCCCATGATCCAGACCAGATGCATTAAATAGTAAAGCTACTACAAGAATGAAATGCTAGATTAGGCACAGACAGACGAATTATCTACATTGCTTGAATCCACACCCTAACAACCTATGTAATCAGGTTAAAAAACGAGTGGCCGGCCAGAGTGGCCGAGCGGTTGTAGGCGCTTCACTCTGGAACCGTGCGACGGCTACGGTCGCAGGTTCGAATCCTGCCTCGGGCATGGATGTGTGTGATGTCCTTACGTTAGTTAGGTTTAAGTAGTTCTAAGTTCTAGGGGACTGATGACCTCAGATGTTATGTCCCATAGTGCTCAGAGCCATTTGAAAAACGAGTGAGAAGCCGACAAATAGAAACCGAATCGGAAACTAACTAAAGCAAGAGACTCTTGAACGCAAACTGAGTACGCAAGTAGGATAAAATATGAGGATAAAGGCAGGAAACAGGCTGCCACTTCACACCCTTATGTCCTCTCCTTCCTTCTATCTTTCTTGTGTGATTTCACACTTGATTCACAATGTTCCTTCAGTTTTCTGGCGTTATTCGTGCCACTGTCTTTCATCAGTTCCTCCTTTTTTGACAACGTTCTCGTTTAATTTCGCTCCGTGACACCTGCTTTAATTGGATACCAGTTAACTGCAGTGTAACTTAACGGCTCAGTGGGGAAAGTATAACTCTGTAACTGTGCTTGAGTGTTACTGAATCGATTAAATACCATTACTGTATTTTTCTTTGGTTTATATATTATCACTAGTTTTAAGACTTCCTCTTCTTCATATTCTGCTCAAATTAAATGCAATCTTCCTTCAATCGTATTTTATTTCATTGTACAAAACGGAAACTTTTATGTTTGGGTATGAATACTAAGATTTGTTTGAGGCAGTCATACATTCGTGTCCTCTGACAGCTGTCCTATCCACTGCAGTATAACTGCAATATGCCAGGTCATTTGAACATTTTGACTTATGTTTGGGCTCCGTCTCAAAATCTGCTGGCGTCCGTCATTTACAAGGAATGTCCTCACTGTCGAGAAAAACATCTTCTTAAGAATGGCTGCAGTCCGACGTATTACAATTCAGTTAAGTATTGTATGTGGGCATGGACCAGTTAATACGTGTGTTGTTTCAATAACAACTATAAGAAACCTAAATTCGTGTCCAGAACCATATTTTCAATCCTGATGATGAACCTACGCAGCGTCCTCACCTAATTGCTACTGAAAACGAGCATCCGGATTTAAATGAACAGTTCTTGCACTCACATGTTTAAAAGTGATTTTTTGTCTACAGTAAAAGGAGTAGTACAAGTTAAAGCAGAAACCACAAAAGTGAAGTTGCACAGGCTTTTGCTGAAGTATCCTTAGTATATTATAAAGTATAGTTTTGTAGGATTATGGTGCAAGATTGTGTAAATATTATAGTCTAGAATACCTGCTTCACAGGTGATTAAAAGACAAATACACACTAATCTTTAATGAACAGATTTATGCTCATTCCCAAAAAAGTAGTGTGGTTGTATCATTAATGGTTCATTTTTTGAAGTTAATTAAATCCAGTGTTGCAAAGTAATTTATTAACTATTCCAAGTGAAGTAAATGATTAGTATTTTTTGAATTAGTCTTTACTACTGTAATAAGCAATGAGCTTTGACTAGGGCAACAATACTAGTTTATGGGTCCCCATCATATCCTTCCCTATTAGGAAAAAACTGAACTATTACTGTTAATAAGGAAAACTAATATTTGTAGAGGAGCTTATACAGTGTATTTATGATGTTATTAATCTTTATGTGTGTTTCTCATGTCAAGAGAGAAGCCTTTTCAGTACTTGATTAAATGATGCTCTTGAGAGTGGCTGCCATTCGTATGGGCTTGGTGCAACTTCGCTCCCCATAATTTACTGGTGTGTATGTTATTGGTAACGGCTACTACACCCAGTACAGAGTACACTGTGTCATTTTGTATCATTTTTGCTTTTGAAAGGGAGTTCTCAACAAAATTAACTTCAATAACTAATATTCAATTTTCTCATCTATATACTCCCAAATTAATGTGCCTAATTAGGCTGTCCACCGTTCAATTTTTTCATTCATTTCTGATTTTACAACTTTCATTAACTCCCTAGTTGAAAGTCCATTTGGTTTCTGTTAATTTCACCAAATTCGAAATTATAGTCCGATACCTTTGTCCATTCTAACGATGAGTGATGCTAATGGAATTAGATTAGGAAATGAGACACTTAAAGTAGTAAAGGAGTTTTGCTATTTGGGGAGCAAAATAACTGATGATGGTCGAAGCAGAGAGGATATAAAATGTAGAGTGGCAATGGCAAGGAAAGCGTTTCAGAAGAAGAGAAATTTGTCAACATCGAGTATAGATTTAAGTCTCAGGAAGTCATTTCTGAAAGTATTTGTATGGAGTGTAGCCATGCATGGAAGTGAAACATGGACGATATATAGTTTGGACAAGAAGAGAATAGAAGCTTTAGAAATGTGGTGTTACAGAAGAATGCTGAAGATTAGATGGGTAGATGACATAACTAATGAGGAAGTATTGAGTAGGATAGGGGAGAAGAGACGCTTGTGGCACAACTTGACCAGAAGAAGGGATCGGTTGGTAGGACATGTTCTGAGGCATCAAGGGATCAACAATTTAGTATTGGAGGGCAGCGTGGAGGGTAAAAATCGTAGAGGGAGACCAAGAGATGAATACACTAAGCAGATTCAGAAGGATGTAGGTTGCAGTAAGTACTGGGAGATGAAGAAGCTTGCACAGGATAGAGTAGCATGGAAAGCTGCATCAAACCAGTCTCAGGACTGAAGACCACAACAACAACAACCTTTGTCCATTAGACGTACGCGCGGTAAAACTTCGAAATCCTCTCACAGGATATCATTAGCGTGTTTCACGGCACGTTAGAATGATATACATTACAGTGTTATATGTGCCTTTCCTATGACAGGACTAAAGGTTCGGTCGTTCAGGAAGAGTGACTTGTCAGAGTGATATACTCTATTCTTATAAGCTCTCCCGATCGTTCTCATTTTTTGTGACTGGTGCTGCTGCTTTTCAGTTAAGTAGCTTCTCAGTTTCTCAGTTTGCCTAGCGATGGCTAAGTGCACCCCACTTGCCAACAGCGCTCGGCAGACATTGACGGTGACCCATGCAAGGGCTAGCGAAGTCCTTCAGCGCTTAGCTTTGGCGATCTGACAGGAACCGGTGTTACCACTGCGGAAAGGCCGTTCGCTTCTTACTCAATCAACCAATCTGATTTTCAAGAGTCTCTTGTTGTATCACATTTAAAAAGGTTCTAATCGTTTCACTTCTGTCTTCCCCATTTACCTAGTTTCGCATTTATTAAGAATTGTGCTCCGAACACTGCTTTTCATAAACCAGTTTCTGGCGTCAAGGTTTATATTTTTAGATGTTAGCAGCTGTCTGTTTGCCTTACGCAGGCCTTGCTACAACGCCATCCTGACAGCTTTCCTCATTATCTATACTTCCTTTACGACAGCAAAATACAGCCACAGCTTCAGGTGTCTCCTGTCCATGATTGTCATTTAGCTGTCCAGAACGCCCTCTAGCTGCGTGCAGCAGCGTCTATTTTCGTATTGTTTACTTGCATATTATAGTCATTAGGTGGCACGCATTCCATTTCATTTGGCACACGTGTCACTTCCTATTAACTTTCGGCACCACCGACCCCCAACATGCAGATTTTCTGTGAATGATCAAAAACACTTGCCTCTTCTATACGTAAATTAAATATTAAAAACTGCTATTAGCAGCCGAGACTCATGCCTATCCTGATTTTGATCTCTTGTATTACTTCTTCAGTACCGATTACCCAGTCTGTTCCGTAACGGCCTAAAGTGAGTGGATCAATCACTGTAATTGATGCCGCATTATCTGAGAATGCAAAGCACTTTATTCTATTCCACATTATTAAACATCTTCTCTAAATCTACGAATGCAATGTCTCTTTCTTTGTTTTTACCAAATCTATCTACATTTAAAGATAATTTCAACTGGGTGATCTACGTTCCTAGTATTCACTTTCAACATTGTTAATCATCGCCGTTTATTTATTGCAGTCTCTCACCTGTTATCCGTGGCTGCCTCTCCTATGCCTTTGTTCAATCCTGGTACTTTTCCTGTTCCATGCACGACATTTTTTCTAAGGCCTAAACGTTGGTTAGGTGTCATGCTCTGAACTTCCTTGCTGACAGTCCAGCCTCACTCGCGGCAACAGACGAGATAAATTGCAAGATTTACTGCCCCGAGGACCAACTAGGAGCAGTGTATCGGCAGAAAAGCAACAACTTTCTGTGCCGTTCTGCTATTAAAACTATTACAAATACTGCTCGCCAGTATCGCGGGGCAGGATAAAAATTGTCACTGTCCCGAAACAAATGATAAACGTTGGTTTTGAATAACTTCCACCGATAAATTCCACAAAAAACGAATAATAAAGAACAAGACATCTAACAAGCAGAGCTCAAACAATGAAACTTGAAAACTGTTATATACGCTGATCAACACCCACGTGACAATGAAATTTGCTTTATTAGGTGTAGCCAGGACACCACTTAATTTTACAACAGATAACGTTCTTTGGAAAATAAAAAGGCTTTTCTCCTGCCCAAAAATTTAGTATCAAAACACGAATATACAACCTTAATAAAACTGACTTTTATAACTGAACTGATTTTATGTTCCTTGGTAGCGCTCTCTCGATGCTCTCCCACAGATGCCGAGAAGTTAGACGGGCGCCTCTTCCGGGTCGAAGACTGGCGTATTGAAGACGGGCACCTGGTCGATCCGGCTGCGACGATGTTTCCTCCTGGCGGCGGTCCGCGGCGGGTCGAAAGACGCCTATTTCCTTTCCTGCCGGCTATTTAACCCGGCGGCTCTAGTCTTCTTCCGCTGATTCTGTCGTGAGGATTGGCGGCCGTTGGCGATACACTGTTGGCGGATAGTGATGTCATCGTATTACCATCCGCGTCGGAAAAAGGGGTCGCGCGCGTGCGTATTCCTCGGCTGCTTACATGTTTGGCGGGAAACGCCTCTAGTGCTGACTGGCTGAACGCGCCGGAACTACGTTGCAGGTGCTGCTTATTCTGCAGCGGTAGCCGCCCGTAGTATTTGCGTGGCGGTGCGCGCCACGGCAAAAACAACACGACGACAGGTGAAACCTGTAATCGTAAGAATTAAGCAAATCTTTAACAGGCCGTCCGTTAGCAGTGTGACAGTCATATGTAACAATAACGTGTTAAAATTTCGATTGGTTTAATAATAGCCTATCGTGAGGCAGATACGACCCAATGGTAGTGAAAGGGTTATGGATAGTCTGAATTTTTTCCTTCCCTAGACTCTTTTTCGTCCCAGCATTTCCGCTTCTTTCTCTTGAAGTGCTTGAATATCCACTAACATTGCATTATTTTTTATCGCTATCAATTTAAGCACATGGGTTAATTCTTGTAATCCTTAGCTCAGCTTCTGAATCTCTGCTTTTACCAAAATTTAATCACTCTGATACGTTCTTTATACTTTATCCGCTATAAAAAATGCACTTGAAGTGATATTTGGTAGCAACTAACTGCAACTACCGAATCCTTTCTGAAATGCGTCAGCATCCATTTCTCTGTGGTAACAGCCAGCCTTCTTTATTGAGAATCAGACATAGCAGGAGGCGTGAAAGTGTTCGTAAAGCCATAACGAACAAGTACCGCCCCCCCCCCTCTTTCTCTCTCTCTCTGTTTGCCGCCCCCCCTCTCTGTCTGTCTGTCTCTCTCTCTCTCTCTCTCACTCTCTCTCTCTCTCTCTACTTCTATCTCTCTCTCTCTCTCTTTATTGGCAAAGGTATTCTTGTTCAACTGTAATACTCATGCCTCAGCACATCTAAAAATGAAATCTACATCTACAATTACATCTACATCATATTCTCCCCAAGCCACTGTTCAGAACATGGCGGAGGGTACAGTTTATCAATATTATCGATTTTCTTCACTATTACACGTAACGTGTATCCACAGGACATGTGGCCTGTAATTGAAGAAGTGTCATGATGATCTCTCCATTGGCAAAAGATTCCGGAATAGTCCCCCATTCGGATCTCCGGGAGGGGACTGCCAAGGGGGAGGTCACCATGAGAAAAAGATTGAATAATCAACGAAAGGATGACGTTCTACGAGTCGGGGCGTGGAATGTCAGAAGCTTGAACGTGGTAGGGAAACTAGAAAATTTTAAAAGGGAAATGCAAAGGCTCAATCTAGATATAGTAGGGGTCAGTGAAGTGAAGTGGAAGGAAGACAAGGATTTCTGGTCAGATGAGTATCGGGTAATATCAACAGCAGCAGAAAATGGTATAACAGGTGTAGGTTTCGTTATGAATAGCAAGGTAGGGCAGAGGGTGTGTTACTGTGAACAGTTCAGTGACCGGGTTGTTCTAATCAGAATCGACAGCAGACCAACACCGACAACGATAGTTCAGGTATACATGCCGACGTCGCAAGCTGAAGATGAGCAGATAGAGAAAGTGTATGAGGATATTGAAAGGGTAATGCAGTATGTAAAGGGGGACGAAAATCTAATAGTCATGGGCGAGTGGAATGCAGTTGTAGGGGAAGGAGTAGAAGAAAAGGTTACAGGAGAATATGGCCTTGGGACAAGGAATGAAAGAGGAGAAAGACTAATTGAGTTCTGTAACAAGTTTCAGCTAGTAATAGCGAATACCCTGTTCAAGAATCACAAGAGGAGGAGGTATACTTGGAAAAGGCCGGGAGATACGGGAAGATTTCAATCAGATTACATCATGGTCAGACAGAGATTCCGAAATCAGATACTGGATTGTAAGGCGTACCCAGGAGCAGATATAGACTCAGATCACAATATAGTAGTGATGAAGAGTAGGCTGAAGTTCAAGACATTAGTCAGGAAGAATCAATACGCAAAGAAGTGGGATACGGAAGTACTAAGGAATGACGAGATACGTTTGAAGTTCTCTAACGCTATAGTTACAGCAATAAGGAATAGCGCAGTAGGCAGTACAGTTGAAGAGGAATGGACATCTCTAAAAAGGGCCATCACAGAAGTTGGGAAGGAAAACATAGGTACAAAGAAGGTAGCTGCGAAGAAACCATGGGTAACAGAAGAAATACTTCAGTTGATTGATGAAAGGAGGAAGTACAAACATGTTCCGGGAAAATCAGGAACACAGAAATACAAGTCGCTGAGGAATGAAATAAATAGGAAGTGCAGGGAAGCTTAGACGAAATGGCTGCAGGAAAAATGTGAAGACATCGAAAAAGATATGATTGTCGGAAGAACAAACTCAGCGTACAGGAAAGTCAAAACAACCTTTGGTAACATTAAAAGCAACGGTGGTAACATTAAGAGTGCAACGGGAATTCCACTGTTAAATGCAAAGGAGAGAGCAGATAGGTGGAAAGAATACATTGAAAGCCTCTATGAGAGTGAAGATTTGTCTGATGTGATAGAAGAAGAAACAAGAGTCGATATAGAAGAGATAGGGGATCCAGTATTAGAATCGGAATTTAAAAGAGCTTTGGAGGACTTACAGTCAAATAAGGCAGAAGAGATAGATAACATTCCATCAAAATTTCTAAAATCATTGGGGGAAGTGACAACAAAACTACTATTCACATTGGTGTGTAGAATATATGAGTCTGGCGACATACCATCTGACTTTCGGTAAAGCATCATCCACACCATTGCGAAGACGGCAAGAGCTGATAAGTGCGTGAATTATCGCACAATCAGCTTAACAGCTCATGCATCGAAGCTGTTTACAAGAATAATATACAGGAGAATGGAAAAGAAAATTGAGAATGCGTTAGGTGACGATCAGTTTGGCTTTAGGAAAAGTAAAGGGACGAGAGAGGCAATTCTGACGTTACGGCTAATAATGGAAGCAAGGCTAAAGTAAAATCGAGACACTTTCACAGGATTTGTCGACCTGGATAAAGCGTTCGACAATATAAAATGGTGCAAGCTGTTCGAGATTCGGAAAAAAGTAGGGGTAAGCTATAGGGAGAGACGGGTCATATACAATATGTACAAAAACCAAGAGGGAATAATAAGAGTGGACGATCAAGAAGGAAGTGCTCGTATTAAGAAGGGTGTAAGACAATGCTGTAGCCTTTCGCCCCTACTCTTCAATCTGTACTTCGAGGAAGCAATGATGGAAATAAAAGAAAGGTTCAGGAGTGGAATTAAAATACAAGGTGAAAGGATATCAATGATACGATTCGCTGATGACATTGCTATCCTGAGTGAAAGTGAAGAAGAATTAAATGATCTGCTGAACGGAATGAACAGTCTCATGAGTACACAGTATGGTTTGAGAGTAAATCGGAGAAAGGCGAAGGTAATGAGAAGTAGTAGAAATGAGAACAGCGAGAAACTTAACATCAGGATTGATGGTCACGAAGTCAATGAAGTTAAGGAATTCTGCTACCTAGGCAGTAAAATAACCAATGACGGACGGGGCAAGGCGGAACGCAAAAGCAGACTCGCTATGGCAAAAAAGGCATTTCTGACCAAGAGAAGTCTACTAATATCAAATACCGGCCTTAATTTGAGGAAGAAATTTCTGAGGATGTACGTCTTGAGTACAGCATTGTATGGTAGTGAAAGATGGACTGTGGGAAAACCGGAACAGAAGAGAATCGAAGCATTTGAGATGTGATGCTATAGACGGATGTTGAAAATTAGGTGGACTGATAAGGTAAGGAATAAGGAGGTACTACGCAGAATCGGAGAGGAAAGGAATATGTGGAAAACACTGATAAGGAGAAGGGACAGGATGATAGGACATCTGCTAAGACATGAGGGAATGACTTCCATGGTACTAGAGGGAGCTGTAGAGGGCAAAAACTGTAGAGGAAGACAGAGATTGGAATACGTCAAGCAAATAATTGAGGACGTAGGTTGCAAGTGCTACTCTGAGATGAGGAGGTTAGCACAGGAAAGGAATTCGTGGCGGGCCGCATCAAACCAGTCAGGAGACTGATGACAAAAAAAAAAAAAAAAATTACACTCGAGTATTAAGTGGGGGACGATTGACTGCAGTTACAGCGTCGTCGAATTTTACGAAACGTGTTCAACTTCGTAGCGTTCGCAATTAATCCTGGGAAATAAAGACGGGAAATGAGGAGCGAATGCAGGTAGCCAATAACATCTGTTTTCCGCTGTAAACAAATCTCCGTTCTGTGCTTGCTCTCAGCAACATAGAGGCGTCGGACAGTGTAAGTGCTGTTTGACAAGAATATGAATGCTGTTCGCCCCATTCGCAATAATTTGAGCTGTCGTATTAGGTTCCTGTCTAACCATAACCTCGAAAATCTTCATATGTTATGGGAAAACAGTGAAGCAGGTATATTAAGCAAGACTATAAACTGATTGCTGTTTGTTTCAAACGTAAATTATATTAGGTTGCTGCATAATCACATACTCTAAAATCGTCACATGTTGCAGTTCCTCATTTATTTCAACAATGTAGTTGCATCGGACACTGTAAATTAACTTCCCCGCAAGTATTATTAGTTTTAGTTTTCCTTGCACTAAATTAAGCTGTGATATTAGGTTCTTGCGTAACCACACCCTCGAAAATCATCATTAGAAAACAGTGAAGCATTTTTGACAAGATAGCTGTGCTCTCAAGTTCCAGCCTAACAACAGACTCCAACATTGTAACATAATCATAAGTAATTGTAAAGTATTAGTACCTATGCTATTAGATTGTGTGCTAACGACGTATTTATGAATCGTACGAAGTAAGATAGATAACATCATTTTTCACAAACAGTAACTAAATTGAAAGCTGTGGTATAAGGTTCTAGCTTAAAGGCATGCTGTAAAAAGAAAAAAAAAACGTTGTTCTTCTATAGGACAAGTAAGAAAATAATAACACAGAAGTAGATTGTAGAACACAACTTTATTACGTATTCATAATTCTTTGTCATTGCTTGAAACGAAATTCGCTTTGGATAACACCATTGTACACCATGCGAGCGAGCGATTCTACTAGCGGGAAGTATTCCAGAAAGATGTTTTTGCGTGTTCTTTTCGTTCGTCAGCACCCACTGCTGGAATCGCCACTGTACGGCTCCACTCTGAAAATTAAATTTACTCAATATGAGTTACCATCAATCACAAAAATTCCTAAAACAGGCCCATAAATAAACAACACATCGACAAATATATAAATAACTAACCAAATTTATAATCGATAATAACCAATTTTGAGTAAGTTATTTGGAAACCATCGATGTCGACAGACATTAAACAAAACTCTAATAATGTACGATCTTCTGCTTAAAAAAAAAGCAGTTATATACGAATTACTGCAGACTATCACGACATCTGAGTAAATCTCGGGGTACTTAATCACGCAAAATTTTTCGCTGGTATGAAACCTAATAGTACGTCGCTAATTGCACGTAATTTAAATTCTAAACTCTTGCTAGGCAAATGCATTTATAGCTAACTTTACGAAAGGTAGAGTGGTAAAAAAAAAGTCTGTGTCGTTACGACAAAAATTAAATGTACGTTAACTTCACATACAAAACGTAACAAATGAAGAGCAACATTCTCATTCGCTATCTGCATAAGACACATCGCCGCGCTCTTAACCAAAATCAAAGCATGACGCAGAAAGCCCGACACATTAACTGCTGTTTTACCAGAAAATTACTGTCTATATTCCTCTGTACGCTCCCTAAGCTCCATTGTCTTATTTCTGGTTTTTTATCTTTATCTTATATTTTCATCCGAGTCTGTTTTTACTATTACTTATAATACACCGTGTATATTTCTATTTAAATTTTCACTGTACTGTCAACATCTGCAGTTACAACAACAGAGCCACCAGTCTCCTTCTGCGTCACTATAGAGCCAGTCTGCGCTGCTGCCACTCCTCTGCTTTACTGTCTGGTATCAAAGACCACGAATATCCTATTCCATTTGAAAGTACACTCGTAATCCGTATATAAATTGGCAAGCTTGCGCATCCAGCATAAGTAATTGTGCGAAGCTCGTCTAATAATCGTCTAGTAACTCATCTGTTGAATCCACGGAACATTTACACGGAAACTATTTGAACAAAACGCTCCGCAACGCTAGATGAAAACCATAGTTGCCTAGAACAGCATCAACCCTGAGCCGTTCCTGTCCAAACATAAATAAAATTGCGCTACGTGATTGGTCGCGGTCGATGAGTAAATTAGCGGCGTTGAGGCTCATCTAGTGGTCACGGATATTCTCTCGTCGATCGGCCATTGCGATGCCGCCAGATCATGAAATGTCTCTCTGACTGCTCGTTGAGCGCAGTAAGAGCTAGACGCTAGAGAGGGGAATGAGTTCCAGAAGACAACTGCGTAAATTCTGGAAAGGTAAGCAAAGGGTCGCGTTTCAAAATCCAGAATTTTATCGGTCTAGTTCTTATATCTATTGCTACAGTATGTGTTGAATAAAAGTCCCAACTCGAGTATCATTTTTTGAGGGGATCCAGACGTGTCGAGAGGCCGAAATTTATTTGATGACATTTTTTTCTAAGAATGATTTCTAAAACTTTGATCACAACTAAAGAGCGTTTAAAGAGAGTTATCTGTCAATTCTCCATCTTTATATCCCATATCTATGTATATATTTCTGAACATAGTCATCCTGGCGACGAGCACTGTAATGTTGATGCGTTAACTTGTTCTGAAAGCGGTGCTGATAATCAAGACAATAAAAGCGGGTTAAAAGCTGTGAGCTGTCTGGGGAAGTTAACCTTCCATTACTGAGCAACTGTTTCACCAGGTGTCCAGTCTAGCTTACCAAATTCCCAGCCAGACTAACATTAATTATAATCTTTTAATAGTCATCTTACAACAACCGGTGATATATATATAAAAAGAGAATTTAAATAAAAAGAAATAAATCAGTTTATATTTGGACATTTATTTTAACATTGATCATTGTTCCATTAAAATTTCAGCATATTAAACCTGATTCATAAGTAAACTGGTGCCTTATTTAAGATTGTGAAAATATGAGTTTGTAATCATTTTAACATTGATCATTGTTCCATTAAAATTTCAGTATATTAAACCTGATTCATAAGTAAACTGGTGCCTTATTTAAGATTGTGAAAATATGAGTTTGTAATCTTGCGGAACACATCAAATATGGAGCCAAGATTGGGTGACGGCATACAACACTGCATTCATAAAATAACATACAAAGAACGTTGAAACATACGCAAGAGGAAATTAACCACAACCAACCGATTCAATTTTCACCCAAAGAAGTTACATTCGTAGCGCAATCCTGTCCGTCATGAAATTACCACACACTGGTATACTAAATTCATACTAACTCTCTGTGAAATCTTCCCGAAAAGAATAGCTGAGGGCTACTTTGATGATTACACCACATGCTTCACGTGGTCAATTTGGTTTACACAAAGAGTGTAATTCCACAATAATTTCGATAATTAAATTAAATTACATCGAAACGCAATTTACAAAAGAAAAACCTCAAACTGGTTACTATCGTCTTGCTATTACCCTGATGGGTCAAACAATTGTATAAGTACGTGGTACTGGTCTCACAAAGTACACCCCACGTGGGTTGAACATAAATAAAAGTTGCTACATTGAAAATTATTGTCAAGACGAGACGTTATAATCTCACGCACATTCGCATTTAAGATTGATGATCTTAGTTAGAGTTATGGATCATCAAGACGTGGTTCCACTTTACTCACAAAGTAGTGACAAAGCAACTACTGGAAGATATTCTGAACTTCAGACTCAAATTACTCTGCATTGCAATTTAAGATAACATAAGATATTTTAGATCTAAACCTGAAATAAAGGTGATTAAATTTTCAGTTAGGCTGAACTTAAGAAATCCATTGTCCTACAGACTTAGCAGAGACAGGCTTAGCCGGAGATCTTACCACTTCAGACATTCGCCACGGTCAGACTGGCATGGGCCCCTACCGAGGGTGCTTCACAGATGCAAACGGAAGTGACCAGAGAGGCAGCCTCCTATACCAACATGACAAGGGACGGAAAGGACCATACCAAGAATACATACCTCTTTGCTTTTAGAAAGCGTAGCTACCTGTTCTGATGTTGGTCCTACTGTTCTCTAGCAGACAGGCTTGTCTGCTACCATCAAGCATCCAACTAGAAATATATTTGCTCATTCATCCTTTCACACAGAAGGTAATGGGGATGACAGTATCTTATCATATACACTATATAAAATAAAGCACATGTAGGTTCCATATGAGACTGTGTGACATGAAGTACATATAAACTCTGTTTAAAAGTGTAGTAGTGTGACAGATCGTTCTTGTTTATGTGTAAAAGTAACACGTTCCACTGCTCAGTCTCCTCCCAGATGGAGTCAGAAACACCACAGTAAATTCAGAAGTGGAATGTATGCCGTAAATGACAACAGATTTAAGAAATTAACATGAAAGGAATCCAACAGAGACCTTTCAGCACATTTCTCCCAACGAGAGACCAATTTGTTGATACCATCACTGTAGGATGTTTGACTTTGTTGACGGAGCCAAAACTTCAGACCTGCTTGCATCACTATCAAAGGGAAATCCTCGAACGTGTGTTTTAAGTTTTGGAAACAGATGAAAATCGCACGGGCCCAATTCGGGACTGTATGGAGGACGAACGATGACAGTGAAACCAAGGAGTCGGAATGCTGCAGATGCCGCAGAGCTGACGTGTGGTCTAGTATTTTCATGCTGAAGGAGAATGTGCTTCCGGACAAACTCTGCGAATTCGAAACTCGATTACAGCACTTTGTTTCTCACGCGTAGACATAGTTACGTTGCACTCTGCCATGTTACGCGCCACATCGCGGACCCCTCTAGTGATAGAGGGCTACAAATACGTAGACATGAAGAACAAAAGTGTAGAATGTTAGCAAAGTTTGTTTTATTTAAAAATGTTTTAGAGTTTTCGGAGGCACTAGTTTTCAGCACGCCCTCTTTTATAAACAAGCAAAAGCTCTTCGAAAGTTAAATACAGTGATATTGCGTTAGGTACTATTCACAAAATTCGCCTGTGTAACATATGTTTCCTACAAGCGAGTTCAAACACCTCACTATGCGTAGTGTCGTTTCTGTTATTACTGTGGAAGCATTTCTGAATACTAAATTCAACATCGGCCTCCTCAGAATACCGTTACGCCCAAGCAAATGTTAACTGTGAGGCTGAGTTAAATTCAGAGCGGACTAGTAACTCGTCAGATCCAAAACCCTAATCCGAACTGGTAGCGGTCTTCTTTATAGTAGGCCTGCATAACCCTCTCGGTGTATTCGGCTCCTTGTGCAGTGACGTAGGCGGGCTCGCTTTAACGCGAAGGGAACCGTCAGAATCTTTATAACGTTACCTGTCTCGTCTCCCCCTTGAGCAGTCTCATGTTACTTCCAAGTTCAGTCACAATAAACGTGTTAAACCCTTCAAGGGTTTCCAGCTCTTTACTTTATTAGTTTCAAAACAACTTTCCTCTCCTCTTCTATAATTTCGTTTCCTACATCGAGGATCATTAGTAACAAACAGAATTTTAAATGCGCTGAAAAGGGACACAGAACGCCAATTCCCCCGAGCTGTACGCCTTACAGACAGGGCTTGACGCGCCGTGCTGCAGTAAACGCAGGACAAGGAAAATAAATCGAAGAAAATATTTCCCGTCTTGCGGAAACGAGCGCTAACTCAATGCTGTGTACTGTGACTTGGAAAACGAAGGAAAACTAAGAGATTTTTGATAAAACCGAAAGCCCATCCTCACGATCAATCGCGCATTACGTGCAAGTATCTAAACGGTAATCTACACATGGAAGTTCATGTATCATTTGGAAGTTAAACACACGTATTCTACTTGATAATACTTCTGGCCTATCCCGCATAAAAAAGTTTACATTATGGTAAAAAATAATACAAGAAAAGTTTCTACTCTTGCTATAGATAGACCATCAAGACTGATCGCCTGAGGTCTGAGCTACAGAAGCCAACAACGATTCTGAAATCAAACCGATGTAGTAAAAGTTCAGCACAGAGATCTATGGAAAGATTGGAAACGACAGAGGAGAATAAGGCAAATTGGGCCTTATAACCGGCGCAGGGGTCGGCATGAGGCTCTTTCGTAGTGCAGTCCAGCCAGCCTGTCGCAGCAGTAATGAAGAGATTTCGTACGTTCCCGCAAGGATGCCATCGCTCAGTTTCAGGCAGCAGAAATCTATAAGCTAGACTTATAGACAGGCTGCGTTAATGATACAGAACGCCCTATCAACATCATTAGAATCATCTAGGTCCGCCCCATGGTGTTCCGTGCGGTTAAACAGTTATTTATATAAAAAAGTCCGGGTATGTATTTATTCCAATCTTCTATTTGTCAGTCACCTCCTTCCCCATCACTGTCCATCTCCACCACTCACACTACATCTACATCTACATCCATACTCCGCAAGCCGCCTGACGGTGTGTGGCGGAGGGTACTTTGAGTACCTCTATCTGTTCTCCGTCATTTTCCAGTCTCGTATTGTTCGTGGAAAGAAAGATTGTCGGTATGCCTCTGTGTGGGCTCTAATCTCTCTGATTTTATCTTCATGGACTCTTCGCGAGATATACGTAGGAGGGAGCAATATACTGCTTGACTCCTTGGTGAAGGTATGTTCTCGAAACTTTAACAAAAGCCCGTACCGAGCTACTGAGCGTCTCTCCTGCAGAGTCTTCCACTGGAGTTTATCTATCATCTCCGTAGCGCTTTCGCGATTACTAATTGATCCTGTAACGAAGCGTGCTGCTCTCCGTTGGATCTTATCTCATCTATCAACCCTATCTGGCACGGACCCACACTGGTGAGCAATATTCAAGCAGTTGGGGAACAAGTGTACTGTAACCTACTTCCTTTATTTTCGGACTGCATTTCCTTACGAATCTCAGGTTGGCATCCGCTTTACCGACACTCAACTTTATATGATCATTCCATTTTAAATCAGTCCTAATGCCTACTACCAGATAATTCACGGAATTAACTGCTTCCAGTTGCTGACCTGCTATATTGTAGCTAAATGATAAAGGATCTTTCTTTCTATGTATTCGCAGCACATTACACTTGTCTACATTGAGATTCAATTGCCGTTCCCTGCACCATGCGTCAATTCGCTGCAGATCCTCCTGCATTTCAGTACAATTTTCCATTGTTACAACCTCTCGATATACCACCGCATCATCGCAAAAAGCCTCAGTGAACTTCCGGTGTCATCCACAAGGTCATTTATATATACTGTGAATAGCAACGGTCCTACGACACTCCCATGCGTCACACCTGAAATCACTCTTACTTCGGAAGACTTCTATGCATTGAGAATGACATGCTGCGTTCTGTTATCTAAGAACTCTTCAATCACACAATTGGTCTGATAGTCCATATGCTCTTACTCTGTTCATTAAACGACTGTGGGGAACTGTATCAAACGCCCTGCGGAAGTCAAAAAGCACGGCATCTACCTGGGAACCCGCGTCTATGGCCCTCTGAGTCTCGTGGACGAATAGCGCGAGCTGGGTTTCACACGATCGTCTTTTTCGAAACCCATGCTGATTCCTACAGAGTAGATTTCTAGTCCCCAGAAAGGTCATTATACTCAAACATACTACGTGTACCAAAATTCTACAACTGATCGACGATAGATGTATAGGTCTATAGTTCTGCACAACTGTTCGACGTCCCTTCTTGAAAAAGGGGATGACCTGTGGCCTTTTCCAATCCTTTGGAACGCTACGCTCTTCTATAGACCTACGGTACACCGCTGCAAGAAGGGGGGCAAGTTCCTTCGCGTACTCTGTGTAAAATCGAACTGGTATCCCATCAGGTCCAGCGGCCTTTCTTCTTTTGAGCGATTTTAATTGTTTCTCTGTCCCTCTATCGTCTATTTCGATATCTACCATTTTCTGATCTTTGCGACAATCTAGAGAAGGAACTACAGTGCATTCTTCCTCTGTGAAACAGCTTTGGAAAAAGACATTTACTATTTCGGCCTTTAGTCTGTCATCCTCCACCACGCACATTCATGTCCTCCTCCTCCCACACTTACCCTGTTCACCTCCTCCTCCTTTCTCTCTCTGTCCACCTGCTCCTCTTTCCTTTCTCTGCCCCTCCCCTCCTCTCCCCTCTCCCTGTCCATCTCCTTCTCTCCCCACTCGCTGTTTATCTTCTCCTCTTCCCTTTCGGTGTACGTTTACCCCTACCCCTCTTTCTGGGCGTCTCCTCCTCCCCTTGTCTGTCCCCATCTTCTCCTTTCCCCTCTCTGTCTCTCCATCTTTTCCTCTCTCATTCTTCCTTCCGTCTCCACGTTCTCACCCCCACCACAATAGGAGGCTGGTGGTTCTTGCCTCTACGGTACTTTCTTTCCAGATCGTAACTAAAATGTGCACCAAATTTGGTTGAAATCGGTCTAGGGGTTTAGGTAGAGATTTTTATCCGTGACTTTCCCCAGGTACACACGTGTCAGATATACAGGGCGAAAAGTATTTAAACCGACAAACTCTGGGAGGTTGTAGGGAACATTAAAACAAATACTTTTCTCTACTGTTATTTTTTCCTATGAGGAGTATTTAAACCGGTAGAGGAAGATTTCTCTGGTGGCAAATTAATTAAACCAACAAATACTTTTCCATTTTCTTATGACCAAGAGACAACACATTAACACAACCCAATTTTAACTGCTGTAGATTTTCAAAAATGCCTCCATTGACACGTAAACGAAGGATCATGTTCGGTCTGACACGGGCAAAAAACAAAAAAAAACACCAGGAGTATCCTGAATTGTTCCTGCTGCTGCTACAATCCGGGCAACCAGATCCTCTTCTGATGCAACAGGAGTTGCGTAAACGAGTTTGCGTATCTCTCCCCACACAAAAATGTCCACAGGCGACATATCTGGGGATTGAGCAGGCCATGGTACAGGACCACCTCTGCCATCCACATTTCTGGGAACCGTCGGTCCAGGAATCGACGCACACGACGACTGAAATGTTCCGGCGCCCCGTCATGTTGGAACCACATGTGTTGTCTTGTAGGGAGCGGGACGTCTTCCAGCAATTCTGGCAACGCTCTGGAGAGAAAATTGTAATAGTGCCTGCCATTTAATGGCGTAGGTAGCAGATACGGCCCAATTAAACAGTTCCCAACAACACCGACCCACACATTAACGGAGAACCGCATTTGTTGAGCGGTAGTAACTGTGGCGTGTGGGTTATCCTCACTTCAAACATGCTAATTGTGCATGTTGAAGGCTAGATCACTCCCGAACGTTGATTCATCGGAAAACAACACAGAGGATGGAAATGTAGGATGCTTTTGACACTGTTCCAGGTACCCCTGCGAAAACTGTGCTCTGGGTGGATAATCAACTGGTTCCAGGTTGTGGACACGCTGTAAGTGAAATGGACGTTACAACGGCTCTCGAAGGACTGTTCTTACATTCGTCTGATTGGTCCCCATGTTACGTGTAATTGCAAGTGCTGATTGAAGGATCCCGCTCCACATGCTGCAAGACAGCCTCCTCAAATTGCATCGTTCTTAAAGTGCGACGACGTCCCTGTCTAGTTAATCTGCTAAATGACCCAGTGTCACGCAGATGTTGGTACACAGCAGCAAAGGTCGTGTGATGTGGCATACGGCGATTAGGATATTGTTGTTGATAAACCCGCTGTGCAGCTCGTCCGTTGCGGTGCGCTACGTAGTACGCACCAAACATATCAGTGTAATCACTCCAGGTGTATCGCTCCATTAGTAAACAGAGACAATGCACTACTACACAGATGGACAGCAGTTGCCTACAACTGAAGAGCGTAATACGGCCTCTAGCAACTAAGGATCGTAATACGGCCTCTAACAACTGAAGAGCGTTATAAGGCCTCCACTGGTTTAAATAATCCCCATAGGAAAAAATGACACTATGGAAAAATATTTGTTTTGATGTCCCCTACAACCTCCCAGAGTTTGTAGGTTTATATACTTTCCACCCTGTACTTCACATTTACATCGCATGAAGTTACGATGAAGCGGCGAAATTTGGCGTTAATGACCTATGTCAGCAGACGACTCATTCCAGTGCTTTGGTGACAGCACACCCTCGCCTGCAGAGCTTCTCCTGGGCCTGTGACCGCCCATCGGTTGGAGGCTAGACGACTGGTAAACTGTGTCCTGGTTAGATAAGTCGGTAACAGTTGATGGTTCGAGTGTAGCAGAGACCCTACGAAGCTATGGACCAAGCTGTCAACAAGGACCAAGCCGTCAACAAAGCACTCTGCCAGCTTATGGTGGCTCCACAATGGTATGGGCAGTGTTTACATAGAATGGAGTAGTTCCTTTGGTCCAACAGAACCGATCATTCACTGGAAATGGTCATGTTCGGCTACTTAGAGACCAAATGCAAGGCATTCATGGTCTTCATGTTCCCAGGAAACGATGATATTCTTATGGATGACAGTTCTACGGAATTGGTTTGAAGAACATTCTGGACAATTCGAAAGAATGATTTGGCTTCTCATATCGCCCCACATGAATACCATCTAACATTTATGGGACATAATCGAGAGGTGAGTTCTTGAACAAAATCCTGCACTGACAACACATTTGCAATTATGGACTGGTAGAGGCAGCATGCTCAATATTTCTGCAGCGGTAATTCCGACGACTTGTTGAGTCCATGCCATGTCCAGTTGCTGCACTACGCCGCAAGAACGGAGGTCCGACACGATGTTAGAAGGTATCTTATGACTTTTGTCACCTCAGCGCATTTCGCGTGTCTTTGTACACACATTTCTCCTGTACGTCGAGTGTATTTCGCTCTGCAGTTTAATTTTCACGCATCTCAGTATTTATGACGTCGTGTACCGTACAATGGTATTACATTGCATGCACGTCCAATGGTATATTGACTACTGAATGCGAAATATGTTGTGAATATTGCATTAAAGAAGTAATAAATTAAAATGTTATGCATGATGTAGCAGTATTTCACGCACCTCGGTGTGTATCATGTCACACATCATATCTCATGAACTATCCAACGTACAACGATACATTTTCTGAGGTACATTCACCGGCATATGTGGAGATTGTTTGCCAAATCTATTGTGAATAAATTTAGTAGTGAAAAAGTAGTATATTAATAGGTGATACAGGGTGTTTCAAAAATGACCGGTATATTTGAAACGGCAATAAAAACTAAACGAGCAGCGATAGAAATACACCGTTGGTTGCAATATGCTTGGGACAACAGTACATTTTCAGGCGAACAGACTTTCGAAATTACAGTAGTTACAATTTTCAACAACAGATGGCGCTGCATGTGATGTGAAAGATATAGAAGACAACGCAGTCTGTGGGTGCGCCATTCTGTACGTCGTCTTTCTGCTGTAAGCGTGTGCTGTTCACAACGCGCAAGTGTGCTGTAGACAACATGGTTTATTCCTTAGAACAGAGGATTTTTCTGGTGTTGGAATTTCACCGCCTAGAACACAGCGTTTTTGCAACAAGACGAAGTTTTCAACGGAGGTTTAATGTAACCAAAGGACCGAAAAGCGATACAATAAAGGATCTGTTTGAAAAATTTCAACGGACTGGGAACGTGACAGATGAACGTGCTGGAAAGGTAGGGCGACTGCGTACGGCAACCACAGAGGGCAACGCGCAGCGAGTGCAGCAGGTGATCCAACAGCGGCCTCGGGTTTCCGTTCGCCGTGTTGCAGCTGCGGTCCAAATGACGCCAACGTCCACGTATCGTCTCATGCGCCAGAGTTTACACCTCTATCCATACAAAATTCAAACGCGGCAACCCCTCAGCGCCGCTACCATTGCTGCACGAGAGACATTCGCTAACGACATAGTGCACAGGATTGATGACGGCGATATGCATGTGGGCAGCATTTGGTTTACTGACGAAGCTTATTTTTACCTGGACGGCTTCGTCAATAAACAGAACTGGCGCATATGGGGAACCGAAAAGCCCCATGTTGCAGTCCCATCGTCCCTGCATCCTCAAGAAGTACTGGTCTGGGCCGCCATTTCTTCCAAAGGAATCATTGGCCCATTTTTCAGATCCGAAACGATTACTGCATCACGCTATCTGGACATTCTTCGTGAATTTGTGGCGGTACAAACTGCCTTAGACGACACTGCGAACACCTCGTGGTTTATGCATGATGGTGCCCGGCCACAGCGCATGGCCGACGTCTTTAATTTCCTGAATGAATATTTCGATGATCGTGTGATTGCTTTGGGCTATCCGAAACATGCAGGAGGTGGCGTGGATTGGCCTCCCTATTCGCCAGACATGAACCCCTGTGACTTCTTTCTATGGGGACACTTGAAAGACCAGGTGTACCGCCAGAATCCAGAAACAATTGAACAGCTGAAGCAGTACATCTCATCTGCATGTGAAGCCATTCCGCCAGATACGTTGTCAAAGGTTTCGGGTAATTTCATTCAGAGACTACGCCATATTATTGCTACGCATGGTGGATATGTGGAAAATATCGTACTATAGAGTTTCCCAGACGGCAGCGCCATCTGTTGTTGAAAATTGTAACTACTGTAATTTCGAAAGTTTGTCCGCCTGAAAATGTACTGTTGTCCCAAGCATATTGCAACAAACGGTGTATTTCTATCGCTGCTCGTTTAGTTTTTATTGCCGTTTCAAATATACCGGTCATTTTTGAAACACCCTGTACATGATGCCGCAGTTTTTCGCGTATCTCTGTGTTTATGATATCATTTCTTCTGAACTATGCAGAGTGATATAATGTTGTTGGTACTTTCAGTGAAATATGTGAATGCTACATCTACATCTACATGGATACTCTGCAAATCACATTTAAGTGCCTGGTAGAGGGTTCATCGAACCACCTTCACGTTTCTCTATTATTCCAATCTCGTATAGCGCGGGGAAAGAACGAACACATATCTTTCCGTACCAGCTCTGATTTCCCTTATTTTATCGTAGTGATCGTTCCTCCCTATGTAGGCCGGTATCAACAAAATATTTTCGCATTCGGAGGAGAAAGTTGGTGATTCGAATTTCGTGAGAAGGTTACGTCGCAACGAAAAACGCCTTTCTGTTAATGATTTCCAGGTGCTGCGCTACATCTGTCAGCGAAGACTCTGATGCAGGCTCACCCGCAGCGCTGTTTGGCGAGTAATGGGCACGTCACGTAACAGCTGTGGCCGACTGTCCCGCGTTGATGGCCGGCGAAGTGCTTCCCCATGGCCAGTGCCTGGACCGGTGTGGCAGCGGCTCCAGGTCCCATGTTTTCAGGGTAGACTGTCCTGTCGGAGAATCGAACTGCGGTCCACAAACTGCGTTCCGGATTGTGTCTCCAGGCATCAAAGCCCCGTGATAGTAGAGCTGCGATACTAACAAAAATGGCTTTAGAACCAAGTGGCTAGGTATTTACACACTTTGAGGCTGCACTTGCTTGGCCTTTGTTGCACCTTGGAGCATTTATGTTAAACACCTCCTCCGCTGCCAGTGTGGAAAGACTTCCTCCTTCTTCCGCTTAGGTACTGCTGTGACTGCTGCTTCCACACCTCGCCAGGTCGGCTCGTCTCACAATGTTGCGGCGACTGTGTTGTAATTTTTAAGGCAATACACTCGCGCTTACCTGTGGCTAGTGCTGCGGCAATCTACTTCCTACTCTCCCCTCTCCTCACCAAGAATGATCGGTGTGCTACATTGTCATTATTACTAGTAGTAGCAATAGTGGTAGTAATAGTAGTCAGTGATAGTGCCAGCGACCTGGTGGCCGAGCGGTTCTAGGCGCTTCAGTCAGGAACCGCGCGACCGCTACGGTCGCAGGTTCGAATCCTGCCTCTGGCATGGATGTGTGTGATGTCCTTAGGTTAGGTAGGTTTAAGCAGTTCTAAGTTCTAGGGGACTGATGACCTGAGATGTTAAGTTCCATAGTGCTCAGAGCCATTTTTGAGCAGCTATGGCAGTAGTAGTAAGGGAAAGCATTGCACCTTCGCGCACTTTTCACACTTCCGAATCTAGCCAGTCCTGTAATACAAGTCCAATACATTTTTTTTTCCATTTTTAAATAATGGAATTCACTTTTTTGTGCTGAAGTCTTTTTTGAAATTACAAAAATCACTTCTGAAAAGTTTTTTAAAATGCGGAAGGTACAAGACGATCATGTGCCTTGGAATAAATATTCGATTGAATCTAAAAGCATTACAGTCGAGAAAATGTTGTGAATGCCATATTTATTGGTACATCTGTTGCATTATTGCTCTGTTACAAACCAATGATCAGCTGGCGAAATCAAATTGAACACAAGTATTATGAAAAATAATTATAAGTATACATATTAAAATATAAGCTATTGGAAATTAACACAAATTTACATTATCGAGACAGGTAAAAATGTTAAAACATTATACGAACTCAGTTCATCCGGAAATATCACGGGCTTCATGGAAAAGTACCTTTTCTTCCCTTTCAAGGTTCAAGATCGTGCACAACTGCCTAGTTATGGCTTAACTGCCCTCATGTTCTACAAATAGTTCTCAAAATATATAGCATTTCATTCAGCATAAAATTCTGTATCTGAAGAATTAACAACATATTCCACTTAGCATTAATATATTATGCAGCTGTTGAACGTTTAAAACGCGAAAAATTTGCAAATACTCTGCAAAACACCATCTCACGTCTAAAAACAACGAAAATGTAGAAAATGGCGGGAACTGATTATGGTGGTGTGTAGTGTGTATTTCTTCATTTGATTCTACACTCAGTCTAACCAAAAAGATTGTGTGTTCCTAAATACAGTACTCTGGATATGCAGCACTCTCTCCTGTCAACTTTACTAGTTCTTAGTTAATACACTGTTTGTATTCACACTGTCTCTACTTACACCTCTGTTAAGGGGGGTAGGATGTGAAACGGGCCGACTTGGAGCAGGAGAGGCACCACAGGACATTTTAATTTACACTGTCTATACTTTTACAAATAAATTCACAAGTCTTTGTTAGCATGACCAGGAAGGATTCAGGATTCACACCCATAGCAGAGGAAGTTCAAAAACATAACAAAACAAATTTTTTTTACATGTGAGATTTCATCATTTTTTCACTTGGTATTGGCTGCATTTGTTGCTGTAGGTACACTTTTCTTCATAAGTAAGAGAGATTCTTCGATGAATTTTGCACAGCATACAAATCATACTTACAGGTGCATGAAACTCTATAATTTCCCAAATCTGTTAAAAACTGTGGAAAAAATTGAGATAATTAACTAAAAAATTCGAGTTTTCTCTAAACACGAAGTTTAAAACGTAACAGCCCATTCATTTTTCCATAGATTAAATAAATTCTAGAGTTTCATACACCTGTAAGTATGGTTTGTAAGCTGTGCAAAATTCATCGGAGAATCTCTCTTACTTATGAAGAAAAGTGCACCTATAGCAACAAATGCAGCCAACAGTAAGTGAAAAAAATCATGAAATTTCACATTTAAAAAATATTTTTTTCGTGTTTTTGAACTTCCACTGCTATGAGTGTGAATCCTGAATCCTTCCTGGCCATGATGACAAAGTTTTATGAATTTACTTGTAAAAGTGTGGACAGTGCAAATTAAAATGTTCTTTGGTTCCTCTCCTCGAAGTTGGCCCGTTTGACGTCCTACCCCCCCTTAACACTAGTTGATCAGTGTTTTTGTATTAAAATTATTATCATGTTAGCAACGACAATTCTTTATCGTCAGTCCGGCCTCTTTTCTAAGCAGTTCAAAATGGTTCAAATGGCTCTGAGCACCATGGAACTTAACTTCTGAGGTCATCAGTCCCTAGAACTTACAACTACTTAAACCTAACTAACCTAAGGACATCACACACATCCATGCCCGAGGCAGGATTCGAACCTGCGACAGTAGCGGTCGAGCGATTCCAGACTGTAGTGCCTAGAACCGCTCGGCCACCCCGGCCGGCTTTCTAAACAGTGTTAGCGTTCGCTCACTATAAAATATTTGCTTTTTCTCTTTTTAGATGCAGGCAAATTTTGAAGAATGGAGCACGTCTTCTTTACCTTTGGTTCGCCTTAGTAGAGACGGTATTCTCTGAATAGTAAATTTTGACTAGGAGCGATGGGTATGCTTACTATAATGGTACTTGAATTACGTAACCATTACGACACCTCACCTGAACCTCTCGATACCAGCAATATTCTACTGTGTTTCTGTAAAGTAGTTAACATATTTCTGAGACAACATGCAGATTTGATTTCATTAATGTAGAGGTACTTTGATACATCGATATGTTTATATTTCAATGATATTATTCTTATGTGAATTCTTTCTTTTGTCACTATGATCTTTGACGTACTTGTAACTCTGATTTCTGGGCGCGTAAGCGGTTATTAGAGAGTCAAGTCTTGATCGTCATGTTGAAAAGACGCAAATTGTAGTCAGTTTATGAAATGTGAACTTTAACAGTGAGGAAGATGTTTTCAAGTATGTTTTATATTGTGAAGTGATGACCGTAGTTGTGGTAGGGTTGTTAGAGTACGATCTTTTAAAGTTGTGAGTATACAACATTCCTATGTTAATTTTAATAGCCACAAAATGTGGTTGCGCTGTACTTTGATTTGTACCGTGTAGGTTCACCTGACGATGCGGCTTGAAGCCGCGAAACTGCTCGTGCTTTAGTAAACAACAATTTTACCAGCAGTCAGCGGAGTCCTTCCTAACACCATGCCTTTCGACAGCTGCGCTAGCTCGGAATATAAAACAGTTTGTGAAAATTACGATTCCTTCTAAGATAACTACGATGTAAACAAATGCTATACTCAGACTTTGGTCTGATGTAATAGTGACCTGAAGGCGCTAATCGGAACAGGTTAAATAAAGGAAAAAGTATCATTTGTGCGCTGCAGTAAGCGAGGCGTAAATGAATGAAACAGCAGAGGCATTTCTTCGGTCGAGTTTGTATCATCGTTTCAGAAAGCGCCCATCGTATATACCACGAGTAGTCTCATCAGGACATTAGGTCTCCTCCGCTGCCACAGTGTTTTTTTTTTCTTTTTTTCTTTTTACGCCGGCTCAGCCATAATATGATGAAACGCAGGTGCACGCCAAGTGGCGGCCCGGCCCCCACTTCCACCTCCCCCTCCTCCTTTGTTCGCCGAGATTTAAAGTCGCTGCCCCGGCAGGCCTCTACGGCGACATTCTTCACGGCTCAGTGCTCATTCCACAGTGAGGTCGTCCTCCTCCTGCACCGCCGCTGCTGCCGTCGCGGTGGAACGTTATGGAGTCGCGCGCAGATAGCTGTTCTAAGTCGCGCCCTTCGGGACCCGGGCGCGCGCTCCGTTTTATTTTCCTTTCACTTTTTATCTCTGCCCCCGCCCCCCCCCCCCCACTACTTTTTTCCTTTGTACTGCGTTTCCTCCTCTGCGAGGGGAGCCAGAATACGGCTGCATCGATTCCCCGTGCTGCGCCGTATTGCGGTCGCTGCCTCGCGCTACTCCGCCGTCAAGAAACTCGTGCCGAGCGCCCACACACACACACACACACACACACACACACACACACACACACATGCGAGAGCGCGAAGGGCCACGCACACCGTTCTCTCCAGCAACAGGGTTGCGGGGTCACAAAGAGAACTGCAGTGTTTTCGCACGTGTGGGGGTCGGTGTGTTTGCAGAGAGCAGCGCCATCTCACCGAGCTATGTTGGTCTTTGCACGAGCGCCAGTTTGTTGAAGGCGTGTTTCAGTCGTTAGGTCGACACCTCTGCATACTGCATGAACTGAGCGTTTCCTCGTTCAGCTGAGAGTATACGTGACGCGTGGGTGTTCTAAACGCACTTCCAGCTAAATTAGCCACTCTGTTGGCAGTTGAGGGGCAGTCGCCTGTTAGGTTGGGCTGTAGCACGTGCAACAAGTTAGCAAAAATTCACGAAATATGCGACATTTTTGGTGCTCTGACATGGAAAAAGTTCTCTATTAGTACTATGAAACATCGATGAACGTTCGTTACTAGCAGGCCCGGGTGGCCGAGCGGTTCTAGGCACTACAGTCTGGAACCGCGCGACCGCTACGGTCGCAGGTTCGAATCCTGCCTCGCGCATGGATGTGTGTGATGTCCTTAGGTTAGTTAAGTTTAAGTAGTTCTAAGTTCTAGGGGACTGATGACCTCAAAAGTTAAGTTCCATAGTGCTCGTAGTCATTTGAACCATTTGAACGTTCGTTACTGATTTTTGCTCATGGATTTATAAACTGCTAGCTTAGCGTCCGCTGCTTGGGTCGCGTAGACATTATGACCTGCGCAGAGTTTCTTGTCTTTGTTTAATCAAGTTTTTGTGTTGTTCACAAATTTCAACCAAAACTGGTTCAAATGGCTCTGAGCACTCTGGGACTTAACATCTGAGGTCATCAGTCCCCTAGAACGTAGAACTACTTAAACCTAACTGACCTAAGGACATCACACACATCCATGCCCGAGGCAGGATTCGAACCTGCGATCGTAGTGGTCGCGCTGTTCCAGGCTGTAGCGCCTAGAACCGCTCGGCCACTCCGGCCGTCAAATTTCAACACTTTCTAGACGTTTCGCGCTTATTAAGGCCATAGAACTATGGTCTTTACCGGATGGCCTTCAGACGAAAACGCGATTGCAGTAGCAGGAGCCCAAAGTTTTTGTTCATCATTCCTTTAGCGTTCTTGTGGAGATATTTCCACAGAAACTTTCACCCCATATATATATTTCTTTACATTTAACCGAGAAGTGGAATACTAATGTTCATAGATTTAACTTTAAAATTCTTTCAAAGTAGATGAATACTTCCTTTAAAATTTTCATCCCTTACTTTACCTTCTTAGCGATTTAATTTCTAACAGAGATGCCAAATACAAATTTTCATATATTTAGTTTTGAAAGAGCTGTCATAATGAAATAATTTGATCAGACTTTTCATCCTCTACTTCACACCCTTAGGGGACTGAATTTCCCACAACAGTGGAACATATATATTTTTTTATTTATAACCTAGAATTTAAATACTATTTTCTATAGATGTAGCTTTAATAATACTTTAGTAGTTCTTCAAAAATGATTTATTTTCCAAAAAAACTTCCACCCAATATTTCACCGACATTGGGACTAAATTTCCACAAAGTCTGAAACACGTGTTTCTTCATTTCTGACTGAGAAACCAAATAACAACTTTCGTAGGTCTAACTTCAAAATTCTCTTAATATCGACACATTTCCAGAAAACCTTTCATCCCCTAATGCACCCTATTAAGGTTGGAGTTTAGAAAAATCCCCTTTTAAACTACAGTATAAAATCATCCCCCTCTCCAGTTCCTATCGTTAGTGGTTTGGTCTGAGTGAGTCAGCCAGCCAGTCCGGACACTGCAAGTTATACATAGAGATAGACTGCTGGTCATTAAAATTGCAAAACCTGAAGGCAGCGTGCATCAAGAGTCAAATTGGCACGAAGTGTGCTACATGTTTTGCTATGCAAATAATTAGCACATCAGTGCAACATCACAGCAGGTAAGACTAAATGCATCTACATTCTGTACACATGGGAAGCTGCTCAGCGGGTTCCTCATAGAGAAATCGCATTTGAACGTTCGTTTTTTGTGGGAAGAGCCTGGTATCTCTCGCGTAAGAAGAAGAAACTTCTAAAAGTATACGTCAGAATTGGACAACGCCAGGATCGTGGCGTGTCCGTAATGCAGTTTACGTTCCACAACACTGGTAGCGTTGGTCGCTATCCCGCGACTTCCGTATTGAATGGATGGTCTCAGGAGGGCCACACTCAGTGACATGCAATATCTCGACGGCCTCACGAGACTAGCGCCCGAGAGGTAGGAGGTATCGTTACCTCGGTCCCGCAGGGTCGCACAGCCGCTCTAGGGACGTCAGAAATTGGACTTGTTTGCAGCGATGTAGTCTACACGGACGACGTCTTCGGCTCCACGGACTGTGTGCACGTGAACCATGATCTCTGCCGATGCAACAAGAGAGCAATGTGCACCGACCGTGGTTCTCTCGGCGACGTCACCAGGTTCATGGCTGGCAGCATGACATCTTTTCAGGTGATCCCGGGTTCACTATGGACGTATCCATGTGTGGAGGCTCCGAAGAGAACACACATCGCCAGTGCGCATTCGTCATCGTCAAACGGTCAAAGCACCTGGCGCCGTGCTGTGGAGTGTTGTTTGGAACATAATACGATTGCGCCGAGTGCCCATCGTTCCGCCTATCTGAATCCGCGCCTCTGGCTGGCTGTTGCCACATGTGGGGGCTGATCAGGATCTGGCTTCTAGGCTGTCCAGAGAGCGTCCTCTATGGCGAATATGCGGTGGGCGGCCAAAGCAAGGGGCTCTCTGTCGGCCCGGTGACTTGGTGCAAGCTAAACTTTCCTGTTCACCGCAGAAGTAGCGTGGAGCGGCCGAGGTGTTATTAGTTGGCCACAACATTGATCTGCAGTTCTTGTGCCTTGGCTTCTGCATGATTTGTTTGAATTATCAGTTCAAATACTGAAATGGCTCTAAGCACTATGGGACTTAACATCTGAGGTCATCAGACTTAGAAGTACTTAAACCTAAGTACTCTAAGGACATCACACACATCCATGCCCGAGGCAGGATTCGAACCTGCGACCGTAGCGGTCGCGCGGTTCAAGACTGAAGTGCCTAGAACAGATCTTTTGAAAAGTCTGTCACGTGACGTAACGTTGACATAGTGTGACCGCGGTGTGATAAGGCCTTCAACCGCGCGGTGTAGTCGGCGGTTCGAGTCCTCCCTAGGGCATGTGTGTGCGTGTGTGTGTGTGTGTGTGTGTGTGTGTGTGTGTGTGTTGTCCTTAGCGTAAATTAGTTTAAGTTAGATTACGTAGTTTATAAGGCTAGGGACAGATGACCTCAGCAGTTTGGCCCCATAGGAACTTACCACAAATTTCCAAATTTTTCACTCACTTGGCGGGACGTGACTAGAGGTTTATGCATGTGTGCAAGATTGTATTCGAGGCTCTTTTTCAGACTTGGTTTTTCAGCGTCACATATAAGATAAAAGTGGAGGACTGCGTAGTTAGCGACAGTGCCCGTAAGAGTAATACACGCCTTGTGTATCCTGGTGAAATATACCTCGGCGTGTAAGCAAGGAACTGGTTATTTTCAGGTTAGTGATAAGGCACAATCGGGGTGGTGTTTTGACACTGGTTGCCAGTGTGTTTCATTAAAGTAAGAGTATAACCAATTTTCTTGTTCCCAATAGGACTGCCCCCTAATTCTAAGTTAGATGTGGTGTACCATACTCCCTTAGGCTAGTTTACTGATTGGTTATCTAGCTTAAATATAACACTGTTAAACTGGTCTATCTATCTTAAGGTTCGCTAAGATATTTAAATTCTGCTGTACAACTGACATGTCGTCAACAGTCTGGTCATGCCTAAAGAGGCAAGTATTACTGTACAGAGCATACTTATTGAAAAGTATTAAAACAGAAATAAAACTATCAATACTTAAGTACCTCAAATAAGAGGGTATGGGGAGGGTGCGTTGTGCGATAGCGCCCAAAATTAAATTAGAAGAATACGGGATTGCACTGTGAGGCAAACACACTGGTATCACATTTGTTTTACGGTAGCTAGTAGACAGAATATGTAAAACCAACTAATAGAGACCAGAACATCCAAAATGTGATAGAACCATGGTTTCTAAGAAATGGGAAGGCAAGCACTAAATACAGTATATACATATCGAATAAAGTTCACTATACTGTCAAAACACACACGTAATAACATGAGACAGTATAAATGTCAGTTACAACAAGGACACCAGAAAATCTTTCCAGTCCGGATGTAGGAGAGGAGCTCTTCCTCCCAGCGAAATAATGGTCTTTACAGACATGACACGAGCTCATATTGAACAAGGCTGCAAGGCTGGAATGGAAGGACGGCTTTGGAAGCAGCCACACTGAATCTGCATTAAAGTGATAAGAGGAAACGACGGTAAACCTAAGGCTGAAAACAGTAAGTCTTGAATTCGAAGTCCAGTACCTTAATCACTGTGTTATTCTTTCAGTTCTACAGCCAAGATAATCATAACCTTCGTGTAAGGTATACATTCACATCAGTAGCATTTTTTCCAGTGCAACTGTGGGACAAACTATCGAATCTCCACTGAATTTCTACGAATTACATTTCATAATCAGCAAGAGTGCTCCCGTAGCTAGCTGTGACCAATCCTGCGTACGGTTATAAATATTATCAACTCTTAAATGCCTCAGATAGTTCGCGAATCGTATTTTATATTAAACTTTCGTGCAACTACATTGTAGGCACAATTGTAAAAACAACCTGTGAAACGTTAAGTGAACATAAACTAGAGAGGGTGCATTGCCAGTGAAAATTTTAAAAACTGGCCAACACAAATTACCGCAGTACAAAGAAGTTTGTTTAGCAGTAAAGCAGAGTACATCCACCTCGTAAGCTAATTTTTGTACTACTGCATTGATTAAACATCGCAATTCGCCACTTAAGAGTAGAGTAGGGCAACAGGGCGCCAGTAGATGCGAAAACTAAGAGAGACATTAACTACACAACGCTCCAGAGACTATTTTTAATTACGGTACTCCGCAGCGCGGCGCGGCCATGAATGCGAACGCACGACGCCCGTGTTTTGTTTGCGGCGGTTTGCCGGCGCTGGCGCCGGGCGGCGCTACGTGCTCGCGTATAAATTTGCATGTCATCTGGCAAATTAGGCCGATCGGCAATTCTGGGCGTGTCGATGCCGCAGCCACTCGCTCCAATGCGTACAGATCGCTGCCTCTCAGGGTTGCTGTTTTTATTGGACACCGTACAACAAAATATTATTGCTCTAAATACTACAGCGTAACATCAAGCCTGTGCATTTTTCGAATTCGATTTTCTTAGTTTATATAACGAAACGGCTTCTCACAGTTTTTAAATTTATTCCCCCGTATACCCCCAAAACCTCTAATTAGCCAACAGCAGTACTCTTTCCATTATCATCACTATGTACTGTGAAGTAATCAAGCCTGGTACACATTCTGTAGACATTGATACCAATGGGTATCGATAATACCCATTGGTATCAATAATTTAATTTATAAGTCGTAAATTTCGTACCTAAAAACTCATTACTTTACACTACTGGTCATTAAAATTGCTACACCAAGAAGAAATGCAGATGATAAACGGGTATTCATTGGACAAGTATATTATACTACAACTGACATGTCATTACATTTTCACGCAATTTGGGTACATACATCCTGAGAAATCAGTACCCAGAACAACCACCTCTGGCCGTAATAACGGCCTTGATACGCCTGGGCATTGAGTCAAACAGAGCTTGGATGGCGTGTACTGGTACAGCTGCCCATGCAGCTTCAACACGATACCACAGTTCATCAAGAGTAGTGACTGGCGTATTGTGACGAGCCAGTTGCTCGGCCAACATTGACCAGACGTTTTCAGTTGGTGATAGATCTGGAGAATGTGCTGGCCAGGGCAGCAGACGAACATTTTCTGTATCCAGAAAGGCCCGTACAGGACCCGCAACATGCGGTCGTGCATTATCCTACTGAAATGTAGGGTTTCGCAGGGATCGAATGATGGGTAGAGCCACGGGTCGTAACACATCTGAAATGTTACGTCCCATGTTCAAAGTCCCATCAATGTGAATAAGAGGTGACCGAGACGAGTAACCAATGGCACCCCATACCATCACGCCGGGTGATACGCCAGTATGCTTCCAATGTGCGTTCACCGCGATGCGGATGCGACCATCATGATGCTGTAAACAGAATCTGGATTCATCCGAAAAAATGACGTTTTCCCATTCGCGCACCCAGGTTCGTCGTTGAGTACACCATCGCAGGCGCTCCTGTCTGTGATGCAGCGTCAAGGGTATCCGTAGTCATGGTCTCCGAGCTGATAGTCCATGCTGCTGCAAACGTCGTCGAACTGTTCGTAAACATGGTTGTTGTCTTGCAAACGTCCCCATCTGTTGACTCAGGGATCGAGACGTGACTGCACGATCCGTTACAGCCATGCGGATAAGGTACCTGTCATCTCGACAGCTAGTGATACGAGGCTGTTGGGATCCAGCACCGCGTCCGGTATACCCTCCTAAACCCACCGATTCCACATTCTGCTAACTGTCATTGGATCTCGACCAACGCGAGTAGTAATGTCGCGATACGATAAACCGCAATCGCGATAGGCTACAATCCGACCTTTATCGAGGTCGGAAACGTGATGGTTCGCATTTCTCCTTCTTACACGAGGCATCACAACAACGTTTCACCAGGCAACGCCGGTCAACTGCAGTTTGTGTATGAGAAATCGGTTGGAAACGTTCCTCATGTCAGCACGTTTAGGTGTCGCCACCAGCGCCAACATTGTGTGATTGCTCTGAAAAGCTTATCATTTGCATATCACAGCATCTTCTTCCTGTCGGTTAAATTTCGCGTCTGCAGCATGTCATCTTCGTGGTGTAGCAATTTTAATGGTGTAGTGTAACTTATAAGTCGTATATTTCGTAACTAAATCTTATTATTTTATGTATAACTATTTACAGTTTATGTAATTAAGATGATTTCTTTAAGTTTTAATATGAAAGTATATAAATCTGTTTTACCAAGTTTGCTGGATTAGCTATGAGTTAACAGAAACAATATCATTGACAACGATGTATACCATTTAAACCTCATTGCCTCAAATGGTATCTTTGCACTTCTGCTTGTTGGCGCTGGGCGGAAAGAGTGGTTGTATAACGAAGCGCTGGAAAGACTTTGTATAAAGTTGTAACGTTAGTTGTGGAAAAAAGAGTCTTGTGAAACCTTTTGGAGATAGATATATACTGTGAACCAGGGGTCTACGAATTTATGAACTTAGAAGATTCAATGAAGAAACTGTTTTATTCGACATTTTACAAACCATCAACTCGACAAACCTAGCAGTAGTATATTTCTTCGTACAGCCAAACCTGGAGACCTAAGTCATACCTTGAAACGAAAATAACGTGGCCAAATCCAAAAAAATCAGCTAAGAAAAAAGTTATATTGCAGTAAACTGAAAATATCCTTGAGTGACACTTCCTTCAGAACAACGACGAAAGTCTGTTCAGTGGACACGTAATGGTATAGACGTTATTGAAGCTGTGTTTTACAGTATATATTTGAATAACCCAAAACTAAATCGTTTCTACTCCTGAAACTGCAGGTTTTCAACAAAAATTTATTTATATGTTCTATGTTAGGTATTGAGTATACTTGTTTCATTACATCTAACTTCCCAGGAAGCGGCAGAACGAATACTTACCTCCATTGCCGCACCATTTCCTAAGCTTGGCATTCCGTGAACCGAGTTCTATCATCGTTGCTCCTGCATGTGTTCTGATGTCAACTGCATCCCCTCCATTTAGTTATCGCCTCTGTCTTTTGTTATCTCTTCGATTTGAACAACTTCATTGATACATGTTAGTTCCATTGTCTAACAGTACGTCTCGCCCAAATCTATTTCATCTTCATTATTGCTGTTGCGGTCTTCAGTCCAAAGAGTGCTTTGATGCAACTCTCCATGCTGATGTACCCTGTGCAAAGCTCTTCATTTCAGAGTAATTACCGCAAGATATATGCGTTTGAACCAGCTTACAGTACTGATGCTTAAGTTTCCTTCTACAAGTTCTTCGACCCTCACTTCCCTCCATTGCCAACCTGCCATACGTTCATGCATTAGGATGTTTCATGTCAACCGGTCTTTTCTTTTGATCAGGTTGTGTCATACATTTCCGTTCTCCCCAGTTCAGTCCAGTGCCTCCTCACTAGTTATTCAATCTACCCTGTTAATAATCAGCATTTTTTATAGCACCACATTTCCCCATTGCTCTCGTATGAGGAACGAATTTTCAGTTTTGCAGCGGGGTGTGTGCTGATTTGAAACTCGGAGTAAGTTTCACTCCTGGTTTACCGGTACTTCAGTTGATGTTCTTATAGCCTCTTTTCAAGACACATCCATTCCGTTCAACAGTTCTTCCAAACTCCTTGGCAACTGTAAGAGTCATCTTCATTACGCATAGTTGAGAGAATAATCAAAGCATACGGTAAGAGACTTGAGAGGAAAACGTTATTATGACCAACCATCTTCATTTCAGTCATAATAACATTTTCGAATCACGGCTGTTTGGGTGTACATTTCATTGTTCTCCTATCTCTGGTGATAATTCCAGATATACGTTTCCTAAGCAACAGTGAATGCCTTTTCACATAAAAAGTCTTGGTCTACCTATTATTAGCCAGAATCTGACACTTCTTATCTATTTTAGACTTACCGTCTTAGACAATTCGGAAGATCGATTTTAATGCAGCTAGTTACTTTCCAGAATATTTGTAACTTTCGTTTATTTCTTTTTCCTATCTTTCCTGCGGTTGTCTTTAACTCCCGCAAATGCCAAAAATAAACATCTGGTTCTAGTACTCCATTGTCCATTTGCTCTATTTTCTTTTCGATGTGTTAATTACAAACTATTTTAACCTTATTATAGCTGTTTTTAAACTCACTTCCAAATTCCCTCTGTCAATTTCTTCAATTTGCTGTGGACGTATATCTGGCAGTAACGCAAAATTACTCTGTCAATATCGAAACGAAGGTTATTCTGGTATGTTCCATTAACTAATACCTCTTTTTCATGGTTTAAAAACTATAAGATGCTCTGTAGAAATTAAAGAATAGTTTTGCTACATTGAATCTCATTGTTTGAGTAATATTTCAGTTATATTTTTCACAGAAACTGGAAGTGGTCTGCTGCATCATTAAAGCCTATACAGTATAATTCAATATTCCAGCACAGACTTAATCAACCCCATCCCTTAGTGACTTGGTGGAAGTTTTGTTGAAATTGAGTCAGAAACTCTCCAACACCATAGGGAATGTGGTAATCCATACTGATTTCTTCATTTTATAATAACTTTTGGGTGATATAATTGTTCTATAGTGCTAAATACACTTCTAAATTCTGCTTGTTTCTTTCTGTGTTCAAAATCCAATGTGTTTTCAGTGCAATTTGCGATGATTTTAGTTAACATCTTGTGCAATAACGAGAGCTTCTTATATCTTGGTTGTCTCCTTGGATTTTAGTCGCATACCCGATATGCCTCACTGAAGAATTGTTCTTTAGTTATTGCCTGGTTCTGCATTAAAAATTTCACGTTACCCTCTTGCAGAGTTATCTACTGTCTTCATCAGTTTCTGTAAATATTCATAGAGATCTACTAAATCGGCAGCTGAATTTGAGCACGCTTTTGCGTAGACTTTAAGTATTCCAGTGGGTTATCTAACAACTATTTTAAAAAGATATCGTTCTCATTTCCGTTCAATACCTGCTATATTATTTTCAGGTTTTACTACAGTAAATGTGAAGGTGGTCTGGAGACATTGTCTTTGGTTAGTAATCAAAACGTCCTCGTTCCTGTGTTTTAAGCCCACCACCGCTTACATTTTCAATAAAAAAAAAACATCGTCATTGCCATCCAGAGGATTCCGGCATAAGAAGTCGCCCTTATTCAGCCATCGACCTTGTCAAAGAAGGCGGAAGGGCGGTTAGAGGTTCAAGGCACTCTCTTGCCCTTGGGGTGGGCAAGACAATGGCAACCTCTGCATTAAATACAGATAATGTGTATCCACTGAACATGATCTCTCCATTGGTGAAAGATTCCAGACTAGTCCCCATGTGGATCTCCAGGAAGGGACTGACAATGTTGACCATGAGAAAAAGGTTGAATACCAAACGAAAAGCTTACGTTCCACGAGTAGGGTAGTAGAATGTGTGAACGTGATGGGAAAACTAGAAAATCTGAAAAGGGAAATCCAAAGGCTCAGTCTAGATATAATGGTGATCAGTGAAACAAAATGGAAAGAAGAAATGGGTTCTGTATAGAAGGGTATAGGCTAACATCAACAGCAGCAGAAAATTGTGTAACGGGAATAGGATTCGCTGTCAGTAGGAAGGAAGGGCATAAAATGAGTCACCACGAACAGTTCAGTGATAGGGTTGAGATTCGACAACAAAGCAACAGCGACAACGATAGTTCAGATATACATGCCGAAGTCGGCGGCCGAAGATGAAGAGATACTGAACTGGTAATTCAGTAAGTAAAGGCAAATAAAAATCTAACAGTCTTAGGGGATTGGAACGCGGTTGTAAGGAAAGAAGTAAAGAGGGTTGCAGGAGAATATGGGCTTGGTACTTGGAATGAGAGTGGACTAATTGAGTTATACAATAAATTTCAGCTAGTAATAGCGAATGCTCTGTTCAAGAATCACAATAGGAGGAGGTATACTTGGAAACGGAAGTAGATACGGGAAGATTTCATTCAGATTACACCATGCTCAGACAGAGATTCCGAAATGAGATACTGGGAGCAAGGCGTATCCAGTAGCACTTATAGGCTCATATCACAATTTAGTATTGGTGAAGAGTAGGCTGAAGTTTAAGAGACTAGTCATGAAGAATCAGTGCTAAAAGAATTGGGATACGGAAGTACTAAGGAATGAAGAGATGGGCTTGAATCTTTCTGAGGCTATAGATACTGCAATAATGAATAGCTCAGTAGGCAGTTTAACTGACGGGGAGTGGACCTCTCTAAATAGGACAATCACAGAAGTTGGAAAGAAAATCGTAGGTACAAAAAAGGTAACTGGGATAAGCCATTGGCAACAGAAGAAATACTTCAATTTATCGATGAAAGAAGAAAGTATAAAAATGTTCAGGGACTTCAGAAACACAGAAATATAACTTACTTAGGAAATAAATCGATAGGAAGTGCAGGAAAACTAAGGCAAAATGGCTGCATGAAACATGCAAAGAACTCGAGAAGGCAATGATCGTGGGAAGGACAGACTCAGCATACAGAAAAGTTATATCAGCTGCCTTCGGTAAAATTAACAGCAAGATTGATAATATTAAAAGTTCATCGGGAATTTCAGTCTTAACTGCAGAGGAGAGAGCGGATAGGCGTAAAGAGTACACTGAAGGTCTCTATGAGAGGGATGAATTGGCTGATCGCGTACTAGAAGAAAAAACTGGTGCCATACAGATAAGGTAGAGAATCCAGTGTTGGAATTAGAATTTAAAAGTGCTTTAGAGGACTTAAAATCAAATATGGCAGAAGGGATAGATAACATTCGATCAGAATTTCTAAATCATTGGGGGAAGGTGGCGACAAAACGACTGTTCATATTGGTGTTTAGAATGTATTAGTCTGGCGATATACCATCTGATTTCCAGAAAAACATCATCCGCTCAATTGCAAAGACAGCAAGAGCCGACAAGCGCGAGAATTGTCGCACAGCTCATACATCCAAGTCGTTGACATGCATAATATATAGAAGAATGGAAAAGAAAATGGAGGATGTGTTAGATGATCAGTTTAGCTTTAGGAAAGGTAAAGGCACCAGAGAGGCAGTTGTGACATTGCAGTTGATGATGGAAGCAAGACTAAAGAAAAATCTGGACACGCTCACAGGATTTGTAGACCTGGAAACAACGTTCCGCATTGTGAAATGGTGCAAAATGTTCGCAATTCTGACAAAAATAGGTGTAAGCTATAGAGACAGACGGGTAATATGCAATATGTACAAGAACCAAGAGGGAAAAGTGAGAGTGGGAGACCAAGAGCGAAGTGCTCGGATTAAAAAGGGCGTAAGGCAGGGATGTATTCTTTTGCCTCTACTGTTTAATCGATACATGGAAGAAGCAATGACAGAAATTAAGCAAAGGTTCAAGAGTGGAATTAAAGTTTGATTTGTAAAGAATATCAGCAATACGATTCGCTAGTGACATGGCAATCCTCAGTGAAGTTTAAAAAACAATTACGGGATTTGCTAAGTGTAATGAATAGTCTAATGAGTACAGAATGTTGACTCGAAGTAAATCGAAGAAAGACGAAGAGAACATGAAGCAGCATAACAGCATAAATGAGAACAGTGAGAAACTTAACATCATAAATGGTGATCACGATGAAGACGAAGTAAAGAAATTCTGCTGCGTATCCTGCAAAGTAAGCCATAACAGACGGAGCAAGGAGGATATAAAAAGCAGACTAGCACTGGCAAAAATAGCATTCCTGAACAAGAGAAGACTCTTACAAGTGGAGGCCGCCTATTGTGAAATTCAGATTCGATTCATACTGCGCATAACAAAAGCTCATGGCCAGAGGTGTAATGTGGCAAAGCACCACGATGCACTTCTCAGCCGTTGCCGAGAAAATCGACAGTTAAAAGAAACCGTTGCGGTGAAATACTCTACGATTTATAATTTTCTACAGCGTCGTGGCGCAGCGATAAGCGCTCGGGTTCGTAATCCGAAGTTTGCCGGATCGAATCCCGCGCCATGCAACTTTTTTTTTAGTACTTGTTTTTTGTAATTCAAATATATATATATATATATATATATATATATATATATATATATATATATCGTGGGGTCTCTAATTCGAACGTTTGACTTACACTATACGTATTCGTATCGGAATATCGTTTCTACGTCTTCCGTTAACAACACGTGTAAACATTATGAAGATAATTAATAACATTTGTGAAATACAATTTTGTTTGCGGAAAACATAATCATGTTCGAAGTCGCCAGTTTTTCCACGACAAACGACTTTCTACAACTTATTATATGCATAATTGTTGCAATTGATTGCCGGGAATTATATTTGAATTACAAAAAACAAATACTAAAACAAAAAAGTTGCATGGCGCGTGATTCGATCCGGCGACCTTCGGATTACGAACCCGAGCGCGTACCACTGCGCCAAGACGCTGTAGGAAATTATAAATCGTAGAGAGTATTTCACCCCAACGGTTTATTTTAACTGTCGATTTTCTCGACAACCGCTGAGAAGTGCAGCTTGGTGCTTTGCCACATTACACCTCTGGCCATGAGCTTTTTTTATGCGCAGTATGAATCGAATCTGAATTTCACAATTGGCGGCCTCCCCTTGTTAGTATGAAACATAGGCCTTAATTAGAGGAAGACATTTCTAAGAGTGTACGTTTGGAGCAAGGTATCGTATGGTAGCGAGACATAGACTATGGGAAAACCGGAGAATCGAAGCATTTGATATGTGGTGCTACAGAAGAATTTTGAAAATTAGGTGGACCGATAAGGTAAGGAATTATGAGTTTCTCTGCAGAATAGGTGAGGAAATAGATATTTGGAAAACAATGGCAAGAAAAGGGACAGGATGATAACGCATCTGTTAAGACATCAGGCAATAACTTCCACGGTACTAGAGGGTGCTGTAGAAAGTAAAAACAGCAGAGGAAAACAGAGACTGAAATACATCCAGCAAGTAATTGCGGACGTAGGTTGCAAGTGCTACTGTGAGATAAAGATGCTGGCGCAGGAGAGCAATTCATGGCGGGCAGCATCAAAGTCTGATGATTCAAAAAGAAAAAGAAAAACAACTACCAACAATTTTCAACTCGCTTTTATACGTACTTTCTCATGATACAGCGCTAGCAGAGACGGTGCCTCAGGTTGATACCGTCGTGCTCGCAGCGAGCACCGGCCGAGACTGGACTGCCTACTCTCGCGAAGGTGCTCTTCAGCGCCTCTCTGAACTGCCGTTTCAAAAAGGCGAGTTTAAGGTGACGTGACTTACACAAACACGATTTCAATCAAACGCAATTTTCTCTTTCGTCGGAAGGAGGGAGAACGAATGAAGAAGAGGAAGCAGGAGAAGAAAGTTGTCCTCCTGGAAATTTATTTTCACCGCCAGCGGCGGGATGACCCGAGATAGCGGCGGCACTTACTGCGCCGCCGTGCGCGCCCAGCCAGATGAATAATTTTATTGGCAGCTCCCGCGACGACTTATTTATGACGTCATAGCACGCGCCATTTGGCTGCCACGGCGCCGCACACAAGAGTCTCAGATATACGCCGCGAATGCGCGCTGCCGGTTGCCGAACGCAAAGGGGCAAGACCAGGGCGTGCACGGCTTCCGGCAGCGCCACACGGCTCTGAAATCGTGTGACACTCCCTGCCCCCTTTCCCTACCCTCCCTAACGTGTTCAGTTAGCAGTCGCAAATTTAATTAAGCTCATCGGAAATTATGTAGTTGGGAGCGAAGAAATAACATACTACAACTCCTCTATTTAGTTCCCGTCTGCAAAATTACTTACTATACATCGAGGTTTTTTTTTTTTTTAAGTACCGCCTACTCGAAACAATTGGTTCTTGTAAAAAAAGTGAATCGCATAGAATAGTGCATTAGCGACTGTCAGAAACGTTGTTCCGAACTCAACAGATTTTCCACCAAGCAGTTGCTTTCATTTCCTCATAGAGGTAAGCGAAAGTGGCACATACACAACACATAAGCCCACTCAGTCATGTTACACAATGAGATATTCAAATAACATACTACAGATTTAAAGTAACAGTTAAATAAAGGTTAGTGATGCAAACTAATCAGCAAGTGAAAACCTTACTGTGACACTGGTTTGTATAATAACTCGTAGCAGCAGACGGATACAAGAAGAAATTCTGTGTTATATTAAACATCTGTCACTTCAAAACTACCTGATAAACATTAACTGCTTTCTGCTCTGTTCAGATATTTGTATGAAACAACAAATAGCATTTCAGTGCTATTCACCTTGAATCGTGTGTCGAATGCTGCTGCCAAGTTGTCAGTCAAATACTTCCCTCTCTGTACTTTGACTGTTTATGTTATTAATCTTCTGCAGTAGATGAATTATTTTCTGCAGGTTGATTACAGGTGAACTCTTTCTCGAAACTAACAACCTTTTCTGTTCTCCACTAGCTTTGATACTGATTCCACTTTAGTGTCTGTAATGTGCATTGTCTAAAATAAACATTTACGTACAGTATTCTCAAAAGCTGTCCTTGTTACCGTTGCGTTTCGTCAGAGAACACGTACCTTGGGATGACGTAGCCTCGTTGTCGTTGCAATAAAATCTGCTACTGCCACTACACCAGAAACAGTGATCTCTGTGCCACCTGGTAGATCTCTGACCTAGAGCATCTAACTTCAGCTTGCCTGCAGATTATTGTAATTTTTTTAGTCCACCATGTTTTACTTAGGCAAAAAGATTCCACCAGCCTGCAAGTGATAAACCATTCTTTACTTAGCTCTAGCTTTGAACTTAACGTCAATATTTGATGTAATAGGTTGATGTGGGAGCTGAATCTAAGAGTATTTTCGTTTTGTGTTGTCGTGACGTTTCGTGATAGCCATGGTTGTAACTAGCCAAGGAACGAAATACGAGCATTACATCTTTGACTGGCACGATCAGACAGTTGAAGTTCGACATTCAGATAATACGGAGAGTACTGAGCGAAAAAAAATCGGACGACCTTTGCGTATATCTAATATCTATTAACACATTAAAATGCAGAGTGACACTGTTTTGGGCAGATAGTTCTCCGTCCAAAAGTTTGCAACATGCTGAATGTCACAACAGTTATGGGTGGATGTTAAAGAATTTCATGTCCAATTAGTGCCAAAAAGGGCTGATACAGACAACATGAACTGTACACGCCCTTTCCAAGTTTATTTTATTAGACGGTGCACATTTACCTTATTTTTCCCTAAAATGCTGAAATGGGGCTCGTATAATTGGTCACAAGTTGTCCGTTTAAACTTCAGTCGATTGCTTAAAATATTGGCCTTTGCTTAATACAACGCAGAAGAACAAATCACACTTCGATACACTTCTGCACCGATTAACACAGATCACAGTGTTCTTATCATAAATTATTATTTATGAAACTAGCACCTTCCACACAGTTGAAATTCGTGAGCATAATGTTTCAATAACCATGGGGTTAACATAGTAACCTGATTTTGCACAATAATGCAACGTATAAGACTGCTATTCGACACCCTCCACCCACGTGCAAAGTACAATCAAAGGGCCTCTGCAAAATCACTTCCGAAGCTACACACAGTGCAAGATCAAATCCGTTACGAAAATGTCTCACAATCTAATTAAAATTACCACACACCGCGTCCTCCTCCCCTGACAGCAATAATTCGATCTTCTGTTCAACGACAAAACCTCCTCAATCCTGACCACATTTTACGTAGTGAAAATATATCACCAACTTGGCCATCGCATTGCCTTACAAACAGAATAATATTTCAGAGCACATTATAATTACAACTTAGAAAATATCAAAAAAATGGCTCTGAGCACTATGGGACTTAACTTCTAAGGTCATCAGTCCCCTAGAACTTAGAATTAATTAAACCTAACTAACCTAAGGACATCACACACATCCATGCCCGAGGCAGGATTCGAACCTGCGACCGTAGCGGCCGCGCGGTTCCAGGCGGTAGCGCCTTTAACCGCTTGGCACCACGGCCGGCAGAAAACATCACATGTGAGGAAACAAACATAATTCTCTAGTGTTCACAGGTTGAGTTCATGTATGAATTTATTTCAGAGATAATGAAATCACGTCAAATGTAGAAAGAACTTGGCAGTATGAACCGACTTATCAGTATGAAGTTACCTCTTCTGGCCTGGATGCTCGCACTGATTGTGTTGAGAACGGTGACATGAATGGTTTGTAGCCTCTCCTGAAGCCAGCTGGTCCATGGCTGTTGTAGCTCGTCCTTGATAACCCTGTATACTAAAACTGGGACGGAGTTCGTGTCCGAGCTGGTCAGAGACGTGTTCTGTCAGTGACAGGTCTGCAGATCACGCTTGCCACAGCAGTACCTCAAGATCACGCAGACAGTTCATAGAGCAATGTTCGGAGGAGCACTATCCTGTCGAAAAGAGGCACTATGATACTGCCGCATGAAGGGTAACACACAGTGATACAGGATGCCCGTGACACTGTTGTACCGTCAGTTCCCTCATTCACCACCAGCCGTGACATGAAGTCGTACTCTCATCATGACGCTACCTACGAGCAACACCGCTGGGCCTCTCTAAAACTTAACAAGAATGGGAGCTCTCCACAGGTATTCGCCATATTCACCAACTGTAGTCATTTGGGGTAGTGCAGAATCCTGACTAATCGCTCAACACAGAGCGAGGCCATTCATAAGCAGTCCCAGCTTCCCAGTCAAGGCAGAACTCCAAAGACAGCCGTTTGTCTTGTGGTTTTAAAGAGAAGCGTACGCATGGACGATAATTCCTTAGTGCACCTGCTGCTAGTCTCCGACCGACGGGGTGGGATGAAGCAGAATGTTGCAGCAGTCCTGTACTTTTTCTCGAATGGTGCGCGCAGATGCTTAGGGGTTACAATACGGTGATCCTCGCTTATGGTAATCAGACATGGTAGACTGAAACCTTTCCGAGGACTCTGCCTGCTCTCACATTCTCGTCCAGCACAGCATCTAGTCAGTGTCACATCCGAGTGCCCCAGAAATCTGGATATTGCACGATCCGATCAGCCGTCCAGATGGAGACCCACAATGAGGGCCATTTCAAACTGCCAGATGCATACAACGCCGTCTCACATGAATAAGCGGCATCTCCATATCCTCCGCAGCACACTTAACGGTTTTCCAACCTCTTACACACCGAGCGAGGTGGCGCAGTGGTTAGCACACTGGACTCGCATTCGGGAGGACGACGGTTCAATCCCGTCTCCGGCCATCCTGATTTAGGTTTTCCGTGATTTCCCTAAATCGCTTCAGGCAAATGCCGGGATGGTTCCTTTGAAAGGGCACGGCCGATTTCCTTCCCAATCCTTCCCCCACCCGAGCTTGTGCTCCGTCTCTAATGACCTCGTTGTCGACGGGACGTTAAACACTAATCTCCTCCTCTCCAACCTCTTACATAGCCTACCAGACCTGGTAACAACACTTAACACGGGTTACACTAATGTACTGTGATGTCCGTCCTACATGTCACAGAGAACTGCAGATCTAATCATTTACATAACCGCCGATTGTTTGTACATCAAGTTATACTGACGTCCTACCATGTCTTCTGGTTGCTTCATTGAGAAGTACTTGAAATTAAAGTCAACGCCTATTTAACAACAATTCCAATACTTGCGTTTGCCCCCATACTCTTCATCAGCTACACAACACTAGTTTCAGTCCGGCTGTTGCCACCCTGGAATATTTCCCGTGAAATTTACTGGATCTTAAATCAGATACCACTGCGGGCAACTACAGTTTCTCATCATTGCGCACAATTGTTAACCACAACAGTTAAGTCATTAAACTCCCAACGCGACTCTTCCTTAGCTTCTCATTACATTACTTTCCCCAGAATTCTTTAAACAGTACTTTTCATTATATCGCGCTTCCTCTTTTCCCTTCCGTTGACATTCATCTTACATTTAATAACTGCAATACGCAACGTAACTCCTCTCACTGAAGATTTTTTCCTACCTCCGACCGCGTCACACTTCTGTGCTCGGCGGCTCTTACCCTCTGATTCGTATACTGACTGCTTGCGAACGCACCGTGTCCCCAGCTCGAAAAGCTCGGATGAATTGAGACCAGAATGCTTCCAAAGAACCTGACAACCCAGTTGATGTGGTACCAGTACAGTCAGGTATAGTTCGGTGAACCGCATAGTGGCGACATAGATCTCTAAGAGTGCACCTATGTTTGTGCCTTTTCTCCATTTCACTTAAGTCTTTGCTTACTCGTTTTGCCCATACACCTACGAAAATTGTCTCATATTCTGCTCTGTGCATGCGTTTACATTAAGTTGGTTTAACTAATGGGTTTATGTAATTCAACAGTACTGAAATCCCGTCTGAAAACTACAAGGAGTTGTAGTGAGTTGTCATTACATTTATTTATAGCTTTCTGAAAACTTGTCTTCTTTTATATGTTACACAGGTCTTACAACACATAAAATACATTGAATATAACCTACGCAATCGTTTCTCGAAGTAAGGTCACTCTGAGGATGGCAGTTTATGTGGTATATCTTAACAATATGTGTATAAAAAAAGAAGTGATAGTGAATCAGAAACCAACTGTAATGAGAGTAACTAATTAAGAAAACAAAAACAAAAATAAAAGTGATAAGGTTATTTTGGAATCTTCCTATTGCTAACCATCGGTTTGTGGCTACCGCAGTACGTCTCGAACCTCTCTTGCTCCGGGAGAAATTTTAGTTTGCTGTAGACATTACGCTGTTCGTATTTTTCTAGAATGGAGGCTCCTTCAGTTACTGTATGACTCGGTATTTCTCAATCCATCGCTATTCCGTATTGGTTTTAACATAATTCTCCTCGACTACTAGTTATCTATCGTACATTACTATTTGGTAACGTGTTATTAGTAGCACTATGGCTATTGTTTGAATCGGCAAAACCTCGAGTCATCACAAATCTATACTAGCAAAGTATACTGTCCTATTACTAATTGGTAATATAATTACGTTAAAAGAAATTACAGTTCCATATGGTGTTGTTTAGTAGGTAATTTTTTTCCAACACACACACAACACTTAGCTGATTACGCAGTTTTGTAAGTAGGCTGTTTATGTTTTCTTATTGGCAACGTTACGTAGCGCTCTGTATGAAAATCACTGGCTGTGCTGTGCGCAGTTTGTGGCTAGTTTGCATTGTTGTCTGCCATTGTAGTGTTGGGCAGCTTGCATAGCGTTGCGCAGTTGGAGGTGAGCCGCCAGCAGTGGTGGATGTGGGGAGAGAAATGGCGGAGATTTGAAATTTGTAAGACTGGATGTCATGAACTGCTATGTATATTATGATTTTTCAACACTGTTAAGGTAAATACATTGTTTGTTCTCTATCAAAATCTTTCATTTGCTAACTGTGCCTAACAGTAGTTAGTGCCTTCAGTAGTCTGAATCTTTTATTTAGCTGGCAGTAGTGGCGCTCGCTGTATTGCAGTAGTTCGAGTAACGAAGATTTTTGGTGAGGTAAGTGATTTGTGAAATTTGTTAATGTTAGTCAGGGCCATTCTTTTGTAGGGATTTTTGAAAGTCAGATTGCGTTGCGCTAAAAATATTTTGTGTCACTTTAGTGAATGTTTGAGTACGTTCAGTTTTGCTAAGCTGTTTGAAAAGCAAATAATGTAAGAGGTTTATCAGCACAGTAATTAATTAATTTTTCTAAGGGGACGTTTCAGTTTTTCTGGGTAATTTGTACCACTAGTATACATGCACGTGTAGGTGTTTGCGTGTTACGTGACCTTCGCCGCCACTGACATTTTCGCCGACCTCAACTACACCGTCCACAGAGTCTGAGTTAAACACACCACTGTGTGCTGTGTCAAAACGCACGGGGTACGTTCGCTCTTACTGGTGCTGAGCGTCCTGCGTGATAAATCAGTGATAACACCTGGTGGTCACGATAATATACGTGTGTGATGTGGTAAAACCAAAATGAAATTGTGTTCTAGATTATATGAGAGCGTCTACGGAATAGCAGGTGGCGAGCATGCGCGACTCAGCGATATATCATATCGCCCTCGCTGCGTCCAGAGATGCCGCCTGAGCGACGCGCAGCAGCCGGCCGCTATTGCGAACAGTCGACAGCATCGATGATTATTACATTAATTGTTGAAAGTTGGCGTGGCGTTGCGTGTTTGTTCGTTTTAAATGGTTCCTATTGTACAACGAAAAGGGTTAGTTAGTTCCCGGATAGACCTCTCACCGACCAAGTGGCGGTAGTGGTGTATATCAGGTCAGATCTTATAGCGTTTCACTGCGTGGTGTAGTGAGGCTACTCAGTTGACACCTAAGTCTTGGGAGAGTGCACGGAATTTTGTTGATTATAGTTGTGGGAACAGTTTCGTTCGTAAAACTTGCTGCGGTGAGTCTCGCGTGAGCCTGATTTAATTGAGAGATTGATTTGTTAGGTGCTGAGTTTTGTGGAATCGGTGTGACCGATATCCCGTCTGCATTGTATATTGAGTGGACGCAACGCGCCGAGAGGTAATTGGGTTGCTTGTCGTTTTTATTGAGGTGGTTTGGGTATTGTGCGTGTGTGTATCGAGAAGGGAAAGCCTCGAACACGTGTTGGTTGTATTTTCAAGACCACCAGCTTGCAGCAGACAGCGAATTGGCTCATAGAACGACGAACTGTTTCACTATACGGTGATGGTGTGCACGTATCACTGAGCAGACAAGCGATAGTAAATTGAAGGAACCATTTAACGAGCTACACGTAGCTAAACCAAAACTTGATTCATCAAGGTGACGAGTGGCCGATTTAAATGTCAGGGAACTTAGCGGGTCGCGTGTGGTCAACGCCTGAAGAGGTCAAGATTTGCTTTCAAATTGTAACTTAAGGTTAGTTGAAAAGTGGCGGTGACATTTAGGATTTTTGCTTGATTTTTTTTATTACTTGTTTCCGTATTGTGGGGACTGATAATATATTTGCTGGCACTCGTTCACTGGTGATAACCAACGTGTATTGAGATACCTAGAAGGAAAATAAATCCAATTTTATTGGGGTTAAAGGAAACTTCCCAGTCTATTCAATTGGTATCTAGTGTGAATATATCTATATCATTTTCGGAAGTATGAAAGAGTGTAATTTAGAGATATTGATACAGAGGAGTCAATATCACGTACAATGTGGTGTTTTTAAATGTGTTTGGTAAAAGGTTCTTGAACGAATGAAATTATAAATAAGCTACTGAAAGTAGATTTTCTCATTATTAAAGAAAAGATTTCAATTAAGGGAAAAAGTTTTCTAAATGATGAATAAGTTTAACTGAAGTAATTGAATTATTTACGAAAGGCCCAAGATTTTGCTACTAACAAAGATTCGTTATTCTGTGACGCATGCGAAGTCTCGTCACTTACATATTATCTCTGCGTCGAGTTGGGAAAATATTTAAGTGAGAATTAAAAATGTTTTTATTCCTAACAGTAGTGGTGGAAGTGTCCATAAACAGAATAATCATTTCAAGACGGTAGACAGATTGGTAGTTTAGTACAAGTAATAAAATAGTTCCGAATTTATGTCAGAGAGTACGTACTGTGTTGTGAAAAGCTCGTTGCGAAAGATAACAATTGCTATGTGGATGTCGCATTTATCATCACGCAAGATAATCAGGTACTGAAATTAAAGTAATTTGTTGCTCTGACGAGATCAGTATCGTAGAAAACGAGAGTGGTTCATTAAATAGGCCCATTTATTCACTACTGCTTAACTTCAGTAATCATTGGCGTGTGAATATTGTTAAGTGATGCTGGCGAAGAGTTCTCGGGCTTCCAGCCGGGTTGCGATGTCTTCAAACTGCGACGTTTTGACGAGTGACATACTCATCATCTTCTGGCGAAGTGCCGAGACTTTGCGGATGCCGGTCCCTTTGTACCTGCGGTGTGCCCCCCACCACCTGGCCGCGGGAGGCTGGTTCCAGCGGAGCCGGCGGGCGGGGTGGAGGGGGAAGCGGGTGCGCCGTTCGTGTCTCCGTCAGAGCATTCTGATCGCGTCTCGTGAGCTGGACGGTTCTTGTTGCGTTCCTGGCGTAATGCTGGATTCCAGGCCGCGCTCAGTTGATAGCCTTCGTCCCTGTTCACAAGATTCTCGTGGACCCGTATTTCTATTGATTCTTTAATGACGCTATCCCAATAGCTCCCGGCTCGGCACAGCACCCTGGTGTTTTCGAAATCAAAGGTGTGGTTTTCTTTGATGCTATGTTCAGCTATAGCAGATTTCTCTATCTGTCCAACGCGAACATGCCTGATGTGTTCCTCGCACCTTTTAGCGATGCAGCGCTGCGTTTGACCAATGTACTGCACACCACATTCGCAGGCAATGCAGTATATACCAGGTGTGTTTATTTTGAGTGGGTCTTTAGCTGAGCCCAGCAGCTCTTTCGTCTTCGGCGGTGGTCGGAAGACGGTATTTATGTTCGATTTTCTTAATAGCCTCCCGATTTTGGCTGATGTGGGCCCCAAATATGGAAGAAAGGCGAGTCTCTTGTTAACTTCCTCTTCCTCTCCTGAAATTTGTCAGCCTGTCTCCTCTTGAAGGCCCTGACAATCTGTGTTTCACTGTACCCGTTTTTCCGAAATACCTCTCTTAGGTGGTGTAATTCTTCTGAGAGGCTTTCTTTGTCACAAATGACGTGCGCCCTATGTACCAAGGTGGTCAGTACTGGCTGGCGTTGCGCCGTATGGTGGCAGCTGGTTGCATGGAGGTACAGGTCTGTGTGCGTCTTTTTTCTATATACTGAATGGCCCAGCGTGCCATCCGTTTTCTTCCTGATCAGTATGTCCAGGAATGGAATACAGCCATTCTCTTCTACTTCCATCGTGAAGGTGATATTTTCATGTATGCCGTTTAGGTGGTCCATAAACTCCTCCAGTGCCTGCCTGCCATGCTGCCATATCACGAAAGTGTCGTCCACATAGCGGAAGAAGTGCCTGGGTATACGGTGAGCAGTTTGTAGTGCCACCTCCTCAAAGTGTTCCATATAGAGATTCACGATACCTGGAGCAGGGGGAGATCCCATGGCCACTCCATCCACTTGTTCATAATGCTCTCCATTGCACTTGAAGTAGGTGGTCGTAAGTGCATATTCAAAGAGCTTCACTGTTTCAGGCTCGAAGTACTGATTAAGGAGCGTCACGGCGTCTTGCAGCAGTACTTTCGTGAACAAGGAGGTGACGTCGAAGCTCACGAGGAGGTCATCACTCTGTATTCGGATGTCCTTCAGTTTTCTAACGAAATCTGCGGAGTTTTTCACGTGATGACTGCAGTGTCCCACCAGTGGTTTCAATAGTGTCGCCAGGTATTTGGCCAGTCCATAACTGTGCGAGTTGATAGTGTCCAGAATCGGCCGTAGAGGCACCCCATCTTTGTGAATCTTGGGCAATCCATACAGGCGCGGTGTCGTTGGCGCTCTGGGATACAGCCGTTTCTGCACTGCCTCTGGTAGATCTGAGTCCTTCAGTTGCGCCACGGTTTTCCTGTTCTGTAAAGTTCGTTTAATGTGCTAAATAATTTCCCTTTACAGAGTGTAGTGTATTCATTTAATACTTGTTTGCCTTCTGCTATTGCTTTCTGTAAGTGGAAGTTTTCTTCTATTGTTTGCTTGTGGTATAGGCTGTGGCCAGATTTCAATATTTTTAAATGTGTTGCTACTGTAGTTGGGTGATGGTTATAGGCTATTAGTTGATGAGTAAATGTGCTGTAAGTTCAGCTACTTTTTAGGTCTCTGAGGCATTCTGAGTGTATTGTTTTAAATGTGCCATTTTGTTTTGTGTGTGCGTGTGTTCTTGCTCAGTTGTGTCTCCCATGTGGTCATTGTGTGTTGTGTTGTTCTGTGTTGTGTAAGGCTTTGTGTGTGTGTTTGTGTGTGTGACGCATTCCTTCCTTTTCCATTCACAAATTTATTGGTTTAATTTCTGTATCATATGGGTCTTATAACCATTTTCCACTGGCAATTCTTTTTAATTTGTTTATCTCCTGTGCGTAATCCTGTTTACCTATGGCTGTTTTGTTCAGTCTGTGGAGCACGAATCTGAAGATTGCTTACTTGTGTTCCACGGGGTGGAATTGTGAATGGTGGGGCTCATGGTTGTCATTTTGCTGAATATTATGAAGTTATGCATGTTGTTTGCTTTTCATGTGATGAGATCCAGAAAATTTAGTGTGTTGTCTATTTTTGTTTCTAATGTGAAGTGAATTTGTGGACGTAAGTTGTTTATTTCATTGTGTAGCTGTTCTATGTCTGTGTCTGGTTCAAGAATCAGACGTATTATGTCATCAGCATGATGGTACCAGTACATAACTTTGTATTGTTTTGGTTATATTATGTGCATGAGGATCTCCTTCTCTAAGTTGTTCATGAATATGTTGGCTAGGAGGCCACTAATTGGTGATCCCATTGGCAGTCCTTCAAGTTGGGAATGAAAGTCGTTGTTGAATATAAAGTAATTTTGTGTTGTCATGATCTTGTGTACGGTTGGTGTTTGATTAATTGTGAATCTGTGTTTCCATGTTGTTTTAATCTTTGTATCATTTTGTTGATTGTTTCATTTATTGGAATGCAGGTTTACAATCATGTAACGTCAAATGATACGAGGGCTACTGAGTTTGGTATGTCTATGCTCTTGGTGCTCTCTACCAATACCAATGAGTTTTCTAGGTTCCTGTTGTTTTTGAATGTGTTTGTGTATGTTGGGATAGGTGATATGATAGAAGGTTTCTGAAGATGATGGCTGATCTTAAACGGATATACCACTTTTGCACGTATGGTAGGGATTTTAGGATGGGTGTTTTTGGATTTTATTGTATCATTACTTTTATCTGACTTTTAGAGAATGTATTTTTTATGTTTTCAGTGTTTGTTGAATGTTTCTCCTGTACTTTGCTGTTAGATCTCTGGTCAGTTTGGTGATGTTGTCCTTCGGAAACACTAACGTTTTAATTCCTTTTCATTCATATTCATAGCAATGTTCTCTTTGTCTGCCGTTGTTAGCTTGGCACTGTTTTGTTTTAATTTCTGTTTAAGATTGTTGGCTGTGATTTCCTTCTGTGTTTTGTCATTAGAAATTACGGCGGATTTGTGAATTCTGATTATCTGTGTTATTTCTGTAGCAACTAACTTTCTTGTTACGTTTTATGTACTCTGTCTCTCTTGTTCTTCTGTAATGTATTCAGATTTTGCTATGTGATCTTCTATTGTTTTGTGCTGTATGTGTGTGTGTTAATGTTGTGTTTTGGTCCTTTTTCCAGGAGGCTATTCTCTTGTTTGTTAAGGTTAATGTCAGTTAGGCTAATGATTCTGTCATGGAACTGATGTGTTTGATTGTGATGACTGTATTCAGTGGGTGTGTTTGTGGTGTTTATGATTCAGGTTAGTTTTTTGTTTTGTTTCTCCCGTTGTCGTTGCATTATTTTCTGTATGGGCGCCTTTTCTCTCTCTATTATTTCCGCTAACTGAGCTGATATTTCGAATTTATTGGTCAGCTCTAAACATGTTTTGTGAGGTTTGTTGTTGATCAGCTGTTCTTTACCGTCTAGATCCCTAATATCATATTTTAGCTACATAATCTCCGCCTTCGTTTTCACTTTACTTGGTGTAAATAACATGATATTCCAAGATAATTTTTTTATATCGCCTGAAATTACGAGTTAGACAATTTTTATTAAATTGTATGTTGAGGGTGGTGTTCTGAAGTTCTACAAATTGAATATAACACCCATAGACAAATAGAATTACAAACAGAAGCTAAAGACAGTAAAATAAATGGCAGTAGAAGTGGGGAATTTAAGGAGACGGGACCCAGATAAACCGACAGAACCAGAGGTTTTAGAGAGCTTCAGGTAGAGCATTAGGGAACGATTGATAAGAATGGGGGAAAGAAATACAGTAGAAGAAGAATGGGTAGCTCTGAGAGATGACATAGTGAAGGCAGCAGAGGATGAAGTAGGTAAAAGGACGAGGGCTAGCAGTAATCCTTGGGTAACAGAAGATATGTTGAACTGAACTGATGAAAGGAGAAAATATAAAAATGCAGTAAATGAAGCAGGCAAAAAGGAATAGAAAGCTCGCAAAAGCGAGATCGACAGGAAGTGCAAAATGGCTAAGCAAGGATGGCTAGAGGACAAATGTAAGGATGTAGAGGCTTATCTAACTAGGGGGTAAGATACAGAAAGCCTACAGGAAAATTAAAGAGACCTTTGGAGAAAAGAGAACCACTTGTATGAATATCAAGAGCTCAGATGGAAACGCAGTTCTAAGCAAAGAAGGGAAAGCAGAAAGGTGGAAGGAGTATATAGAGGGTCTATACAAGGGCGATGTACTTGAGGACAATATTATGGAAATGTAGGATGATGTAGATGTAGATGAAATGGGAGATATGATACTGCGTGAAGAGTTTGACAGAGCACTGAAAGACCTAAGTCGAAACAAGGCCTCGGAAGTAGACAATATTCCATTGGAACTACTGATAGCCTTGGGAGAGCCATTCCTGACAAAACTCTACCATCTGGTGAGCAAGATGTATGAGACAGGCGAAATACCCTCAGGCTTCAAGAAGACAATACAGCAAGTCAGCGACGGTGGAACATCAGGATTAGTGCAAAAAACAGAAAATATTTCAAGAAGCCGACGTACTAGGGAAACAGCAGCTTACCTTGAGGTGGAAGATTAGAAAGACGATAGAGATAGCCAAGCGATCAGCCAAACTGAACAGAGAAGGCGTGTACAGAGTTCCAGCGCCTTGGCGCTATGCAACTATAGTTCTCGCAAAGCATCCCACACAGGCGCGCGTGAGACCGCTGCGGCCGTAGGTACACAGAGAACTGGCGCCCCTCAGCGGCATTGGCGAATATATCTTTCATGTTCAAAGACCCTTGTGCTAATCAGTAACCCCGTTTCGCCTACGTACAGTCCATACTCGTAGCTGATTTCGTAGACTCTATCAGTGTATAGATTGTCGACTGCATCTTCCGTTGGGTTGGAAAATATCAGAAGCAGCAAAAAAGGAAACGATTTCATTGTTTCAATGAAACCAGCTACATACTGCTGCTTTGGAAAATTGGCGATTATTCGTAAACGCCAAAGAAAAAGATGTTCTTGGTTCAAAGAAAGTCGACAAGCTACATACCGTATCAGATTACAAAAACAGTTTCGTCCTGTAGTGTATATGAGCTAAGGTTTTCTCATACAGTTGTAAGCAGAACATCCTGACGTAGGACATTTCCATCAGTCGCCGAAACGTCATGGGATTTTACTTACTGATAATGTGGTCGCAAAGGCTGGGGAATTTCTTTGACAGTAGCAATGGCCAATAAGCCTACGCTTACGATACTAACATTGTTTCACTCGATATTTGTTCTTCGAAATATTTCTGAAGCTGCATTTTGAGACCTATGTGAATAACCAATATTCACTGAAATTTTGTTGACTGTGACAATTTTATGTTATACGACAGTAAGCATCGAACAATAAAGGTTCCTTGTGCCAAGAAGCCATCGATTATTGTATGCGGTGGTCAAAGTAGTCAACAGTCGTACTGGAAGAAATGTAACCAATGAAGTGGGAGCTCACCGGTAAAATGAATGAGAAATACTGTGAAGGAAATAACACTTCGTACTACCTCCTTTCATAAACAGCAACGTTTGTACCGTGTAGTGACCCGACAGATTTACGGTAGCATTTTCAGCAGCAGTTGATTTACTGATTCACCTGCAATCATCTAGTGAGATGGCACAGTGGATAGGGCTCTGGACTAAACAGCAGAGGAGCATGGGTTAAATCCCCGAATGACCATCCAGAATCAGGATTCCCGTAATTTCCCTAAATCCATTAATGCCTTTGAAAACGTTTTCGATTCGCATCCTCGTCCTTGCCTATTGCCTGGGCGCCAACTCTAATGAGCTGCTCCACAAGGGAGCGATTGAGCTTGAACTTACTTCCTCTGTAAATAGACTGTTCAGGTTTTTATATTGGTAATGTCACGTAGCACTCTGTATGAAAATCACTGACCGTGCTGTTTTCAGTCTGTGGCTGGTTTGCATTGTTGGAATATTTGCTATTGTATTGTTGGCCAGATGGATGTGAACAGCGCATAGCGTTGCGCAGTGGAAGTGAGCCGCCAGCAGTGGTGGATGTGGGGAGAAAGATGACAGAGTTTTGAGAGCAGACGATCTGGACGTGTGTCCGTCAGAAAAAGGAAATTTGTTAGACTGGATGTCATATTATGACTTTTGAACACTATTAAGCTAAATACATTGTTTGTTCTCCATCAAAATCTTTCATTTGCTAACTATGCCTATCAGTAGTTAGTGCCTTCAGTAGTTAGAATCTTTTGTTTAGCTGGCAGTATTGGCGCTCGCTGTATTGCAGTAGTTCGAGTAACTCAGATTTTTGTGAGGTAAGTGATTCATGTAAGATATAGGTTATTCTTAGTCAGGGCCATTCTTTTGTAGGGATTATTGAAAATCAGATTCCGTTGCGCTAAAAATATTATGTGTCCGTTTAGTGTTGATCAGAATAAGTAAAGAGAGAGATGTCTGAGTACGTTCAGTTTTACTCAGCTGTTTGAAAATCAAATAACGTAAGAAGTTTACCAGCACAGTAATTCATAAATTTTTTCTAATTGGATGTTTCATACTTCTTTGTCTACAACAGCGAAAATCTAAATTTAGAAAACCTGTCAAGGTCTCTTAAAGTCGTCACTGCTTTTTAATAAGCGGAAAGCAACTCGCGGTTAAACTTTGCAGAAATCTTCTTCCGAACTACTTCAACGACTCTCGTTAACGGTTAACTCTGGAGTGCTTCTTGTTTAGTTTGCTGAAGTGTGTATTTAATGCAAACTGCAGTTCTCTACTTCTCGGCATCCCTGTACTACATGTTCAGCAGAGTCTGAATTTTCTCCATTATTTTCCTTGGAGCGTGAGAATGTTTCTGCATCACAGCGAATTGTTTGATATGTCAACTGTAGAGAAGAGAGGAACATATCTCACGGTACCATACATTTCCACTCTCCTCGACGAAAGAGGATAACACGAGGGCCAAACATGAATGTAAAAATGTTTTTGTCCGTATCCTGAAACGTCAAAAATATTATGTGTTATCGTAATTTCGACGATGAGTCCATTAGCGTCAGACCCTAAACTCGGAGATAGGAGGGACAGTGAAAGAAATCGATTGCATTCCTTTCAACCACCTTTCAGTTGCCTCAAGCGATTTAGGGAAGCCGCGGAGAACCTAAATATCGATAGCACAAAATGGATTTGAAACATCGTTCACTGGAACGCGGGGTCAGTGTCTCAAAGACTGCGAAAAGTCACACAGTAAACACTGAAATAGGGACTATCTCGTCATATGTGGGAACACGAAAATAACGTAGGGTATTTCACTGCTATACAATACTCCGGCGTGAGCGGATGTCTTGGGACATGTAAATAGAACTACATTTATATAGCACACATCTACATAATTTTAATGGAAACTAGGCCCTTCGAAAGGTAGTAACGTTAAATAAGTTATTCAACGACTAACCACCTGCGATAAAACAACGAGAAATTGTATAGAAGCTCATGTCCATAATGCAGTTTACCGTAGGACACGGTATTATGGAGGCACTGTTGTGCATTGAATAACAATTCTAGACCTGAAATAGATTACAGCTTTGTAACCCTGAACTGAAGCAAGTTTACGTAACACGCAAATAAGTCATACGAAGGTATATATACAGGGTGTGACAAAAGTGGCCCGGAGAACAGAGTTCAAGGGTGCAAAGAAACACGGAAGAGGAAAGACCTGGGTGACCTGGGTGGCCAGCCGGGACCGCGACCAGATTGGTCTTTGCTAACAACTCTGTCAGGCGTGAAGACCGTGTAAATCTGCTACAAGGTTCGGCTGGCTGTATGGGCAGTTGCTCCGTCCCGTTGGAAGTAAGTGTAGGTCTTTCCGTCCTCCGTTAATGCTGCCGCAAATGATCCGGTAGACTTCTCTACATGTGTGTGTGTGTGTGTGTGTGTGTGTGTGTGTGTCTCCAAATATTTGTTGCTTTAATCGCAATTTATTGACACTGAATATTTTGTGAATTAAACCATCTAGATTGCTTATTGGAATTTCTTTATTTACTGCGACGTTTGGGCTACTGCCATCGTCAGATATCAGAAGACTTCGAAGTTATAAAACAAAGTTCTATGTTGATACCAAAAGTATGACTAACCTGTTAGGCATAGTTTAATAGTACTGGCACAGAATCTTCTTTTTTGAGTTCTAAAATTTCTGCTGACAAACGACGACAGTAGCCGAAACGTCGTAATAAATAAAGAAATTTTAATAAGCGATCTAGCCGGGCTTATTCGCAAATCAGTTCACAAGTTATCACTGGGAAGGCATTCCACTTTCTGTACTCCCTATGTACATTTCCCTGTTCAATTCATCCCAAATAATCCGCTCACTGTGAAGCAGCATATGGCAATGAAACGCCTTGTAGCAAGTTGTTCAGAGGTAACATTTTCAGCAATGTGAAATAGACTCATGTGTGTCTATTTGTAAAGAAAATAGCGGCATCGTTTGACGATGCTGTTATCGCTCTTGAAAATAAAATGACCTTATGATACACCTTATTAGCAACACAGTGAAAGTCCTTTTAACCTATTCGACCGCAGATTTCCACAATGCGCTGTCGATCTTGTCACCTAATTGCTTTCGATAGTATTTATCACAATTCTGAACGATCGTATTTGATTATTGGCTGGGAGACCCCGCCTCAGTTTGTTCAGCCGTCTGGTGCAAGTATTTTTAAAACAATTCCCAAATTCTTCAGTCTCAGTTGCACATTTTTAATACATGACGTGGTCGGCGTCTCTGGATCATCTTAAGATCTACGTAGCTGCATCAGCAACCCGCCGTTTCTGTGTCAGAACTTCATATCGGAAACCCATGTGAGGCTCTCACAGAGTCACGAAAGATCTGAAGGTGATCCAGAGAGATCGAAACATGTCGTGTATTAAAAATGGGCAACTGACATTGCGGAATAAATGAGAATTGTTTCAAATGTCAGTACAGTTGCTGCTCTCTCGCAACGAATCTGTAGGCTACAGTGCAAGTCTTTTCGTTCGTCGCCATATCAGTCTCTTGCACATCGGTGGAAATGAAATGAAATTACTAGAACAATACTAAAGCCATGGCCCGAGCGAAAATAAATTCCATGCCAGCAGCAAATCGAACCTGGGACCCCCTTACCGAGAGCAGTGACGCTAAAAGCTTATTTTTTTGTTTTTAGTCATTGTTTTCGGAATTCGGTCTGGACGGACGTTACATGACACCCCTTCAATTTAACTGTTGAATATTTCCCTCAGTTTCTTCGTTATAGAGGACGACTGGACGCGCTGAACTACGGTGCCAGCACGTCTCGACCACTAGCAGCGGACGGTATTTGTCGTAGATAAATAGTCGTTCATTGTTTAATCTATGCATGTGAAGTTAGCCAACATGTACCTCCTATATGCGGGTGAACAGCGTAACGCCACTCCAACGCTCTGGAGCGGTATATCTAGAATCACTGCAGCCTCACTAACGTGCGTATCCATCTGAGCATGTATGTATGCACAGATAGGTCAGCAGTACTGCTCATGTGTGTTCTGCAGTGTTATAGAACCAATTTTTATTTACTTTTTATGAATTAAATTCATGGTATTAACATGTGGTGCAAAGGTCAACCTGTAGTCATCTAGTAGTAGGAAGGCGTAAGGTGTCAAAATTACCCTTTAAGAACTTTTCCTTCAATGTCGTGTCCAATTTTCTTTTTTTTTTTTTCGTTCATGAAATTATACGACATTTCTCAATTTTCCTTCTCTTTATGCAGACATATTAGAATTTACAAAATATTTAAATTTTCCTGGATATTTCAGTTGAATTACCTAGAGCGACATAAAGGGTCAGCTAGACACCGCTAGATTTCTCTTTTGAATACATGTAAATAATCCAACTATTAAACGCCAATAAACAGCAGTTACGCAGAATTGTTGCTGCTCATTGTTGTAACGGGACATCCTCCTCTAGCATTACTTTTCCTCAACAGTAGTTGACGATACCAGTATTATTTTTCGAATTTGGACAGGTTAATATTATGTCATTTGCTTTTCTGAAAACTCTCATGTAATTTTATATACAGTATGCTATATTTCAAGCTAAAATTTATGAAAATGAATTACTATATAAAATATTTTAGTTTTGATGTTGTAATCGATAAGTACTAGTTCTGAACGTACAGTTAAAATTATTTTTTTAGAAACATTTGAAATTACGAATTATTTGGACAATTAAAATTTCTATTACTAATTACATAGTCCTGTACTGTTTACTGTGTTTATTTCTGGTTTCATTAATGAAATAATAATCTAAATTAATAATGTAACGAAAACTAATAGGAATTCATTTGTTAAGAAAAATTGTAAACCCTTTGGAACATTGTTTCTTCCGCAGAGTGTGAGAGTCGTAAGCTTGCCTCTATGTGATCGGACATATTTTTGTATAATGGCACTCCGTCTTCAGGCCACAAGTGGCCCATCGGGACCATCCGACCGCCATGTCATCCTCACTGAGGATGCGGACAGGAGGGGAATGTGGTCAGCACACTGCTCTCCCGGTCATTATGATGGTTTTCTTTGACTGGGACGCTACTATTAGGTCGAGTAGCTCCTCAGTAGGCATCACGAGACTGAGTGCACCCCGAAAAATAGCAACAGCTCGTGGCGGCCCGGATGGGCACTCACCCAAGTGCCGGCCACGCCGGACAGCGCTTAACTTCGGTGATCTGACGGGAACCGGTGTACCCACTGCAGCAAGGCCGGTGCCATTTTTGTATAGTAGGTGCGAACAATGTTGTTTCGGCTTTGTTAATGGGAAAAATCAAAATACTGTATGATTTACTAAAATGTGAGAAAAATCAGTGGAAAATATATTAACGTAAAAAATAATTCAGCAACAATAATATTTAAATTTATTTAATTCAAACCAACATAGAGGACCCGATGTTAGATTTTCAGCTTCAAGAATCAAACCCTAGACGAGAAGAACTGGAGACATCTCAACGTGACGACCTAAGTAAACTTAAAAGTTTATTGTACTCTTCTGTCCTTCCAAATCATCATAAAAGATTTTGCATATTAATTACTTGGGCTGGATATTGCCTAATGTGGAAAATAGATAGAAGAAGGAATGAGGGGGGAGATTACGTGCACATTCCAATTCGTCTTGTTTATATCGTGTAATTCAGGTAATATTCTTTGTCTATGAATCACTTTCAAATGAAGAAATGTTTCCTTTCTTAGAGAATTCGGACGTTGAATCGGATATTGACTTCACTGTAAGATGATAATTTTATACCAGAGATAGGTGAAAATAAAGATGTGGGCATTGAGAATCTAGACGGATTAGTGGAGGAGGAATCAAAGGCTGATATACATCTGATCCATCACAGCAAGCTCAGATGAATGCCTGTACAAATATGGTCGCTAGGGATGGAACCAAGTGGAGGAAGGAAGGGCTCTTAACGTTCTAGAGGAAAGAGAAGGTCCGACTACTTACAGATGTCAACGAGTGGACGACTCAGTCATCAGTGCTTTCCCTCTTATTTTTAACGAAGCAGTGCTACCTCTTACAAAGAAATACACAGAATCAAATGCTCGAATAGTACTAAAAAATCAATGATTGGATCCCATCACGGAATTGATGACATAGAAGAATTGATAGCCATCACATATGGTGGGGGTGCATCCTGCACAAAATTTATTTCTGTAGATGATCTTTGATCGCATTCTTAAATGCCTACTTTTATTGAGGTCGTTATACCAATGGGAGATTTCAGGAGCTTCTAGGATTTCTCCGTGTCGTTGACAAATCAACCTGTGCTGAACACCTGCCAGCCAACAAATTCGCTCTTGTATCTGAAATTATGAGAAAGTTCATGGAAAACAGTACTCGTTCTTATTGCCTTGGAGAAAATATAACCATATACGAGCAAATATTACCAAACAAAACAAGATACAGCTTCACTCAAATCATGCCCAGCAGGGCCGACAAATATTACCTGACATTTTTGGTCGCTGCCGACATAGCGACAAAGTATACAAAGTACATGTCACGTCAGAAAGGAGGACAGGCATAGAGAAAAGCTACCACTCGGAGTGCATGTCGTTCTGCATCTCGTGGAACCATTTATAAATCAAGGTCGACAGACAACTTCTTCACGTCTCCTGAACTTGCCCAGAAGCTCAAAGAAATGAAAACGTGCCTTCTACGAGCAGAAATAGAAGACAAAGAGAGAATACAGGATCGAAGGCTTCTAGAAACTGGAAGAAGTACTAAACCAGCCTCTGAAAAAGAAACATGTCCAGTGACAACTGCGCAAGGCGGCAGAAGCCATGTGCAGAAAATGTGCACATAAAACAGAAATTATCTGTGCCAAACACACCTAGTGGATTGCTATGTCTTGAGGAAAAATTACTACAGAGGCTTATGTAGGACACTGCCAGTATAGTATGAATCATATGTACTAGAAGTGTCTAGAAAGTTTTACAAATAATTAATATATGAAAGTTCGTAATTTTGGAAATTTGTTAGCGTGAGCAACGGATAAATTGGTAAGATATTTTTTGTTGAAATAAGTAAGTTATCCATTAATTATCATGTTAAATTGTTATTGTTGCAACTAGTAAAAACTGTGAAGGTTAAAAAAATATTTCTTAACTTGGATATGAAAATATTTTACAGGGGTGAAAATGACTCGTTCCACAGTTTTAGGTATGTCAGAATCTCCGCTGTTCTAGTGTAACCTATAATTTATTTCAATAGAGCCTATAAGCGAGCTGAGTGCATTTTAATAAATAATATAGACAATTTATATACAGCAATATTTAATTTGAGGGTGCGTTGTGCTTGCCAAGTGTAGTATAACAGTCGTCAACAAAAGCTGCTTCACCTATAAGGTTTAATAGAAATACCAATATGCAATCCACATGTACATTTTTTATCTCATAGAGCAATTAAATTAGTAGAAAAGTAGAAAAATTAGAGCACAAAATACACGTGTCAGTATGTTTTGGATAATAATTTCGTTCTGTTGCAAGGTTCCAATTTTCTTTCAGGATCAATCATTAGAGATTTGTATACTTGCGTATTACGATAAGCAACCTGTGTGTGTGTGTGTGTGTGTGTGTGTGTGTGTGTGTGTGTGTGTGTGTTAGAAATTATTATTTATTAGGATAAATAATTCTTCTGTGGTGGCATAGATTATATTTTCGATACATAGGCCTCTCTGTCTTGTCCCACCATTATCTGTCTTATTCCACCACCACCTCCTAGTGTACTGAGTAAATGTGTAGCTTAGGTGCCAAATCCCAACAAATAGCTCGTCGAGATACTTTCTACGTTCCTTCCAAAAATAGTTTTTAAATGGTAACACCATTGTAGAATTTTCAAAAAACCATTTTTATTGGCTTGAAAGATACTTTGAAACTTCTAAAATATGAAGCAAAAAGTGTCATCTCTGAAAAAGTTGTTCTATAGAATTCTGACCTGCTCCTCTGGCACCTCGGATGATCAGAAACGGCCCAACTCTAGGCCCCCTTATGGTATGGGTATTCACAGAAACATTTCACAACAATAGTAAGTTTGATGACATCAGCAAGTGTCAGTACGTGTACGTTCAAATGGTTCAAATGGCTCTGAGTACTATGGGACTTAACATCTGTGGTCATCAGTCCCCTAGAACTTAGAACTACTTAAACCTAACTAACCTAAGGACATCACACACATCCGTGCCCGAGGCAGGATTCGAACCTGCGACCGTAGCGGTCACGCGGTTCCAGACTGAAGCGCCTAGAACCGGACGGCCACACCGGCCGGCTCAGTACGTATGCGTAAAAGACATTTCTTTCTCTTCGAGTCTTGATTTTTTAGCGCAATTTTGACTTTTGATAGTGTGTTTGTGACCTTATAGTACAGAGTTTCAGCTTTCAGATAAGGGTGAGTGGTAAGGAAGTGTATTCGCGGCGTCGAAGCATTAGGTCATCAAAGCGCCTAAAGAACAGATACGAGGCTAAGAGTATTTCGGAAGGAATTAGTGTCTCTGCTAAGAAACTGAAAGGCAGTGACCAGGATTTTGATGTGAATTATCGATTATCATTTCAGATACACCCCTACATATTACGGATTGAACTGCAGGATTACAAATTTTGTTGCAGTTTCCTCTGCTATTTCCCACCACGTGAAACGTAAAACGTGCAATGCAGACATCACGTTCCAAGAATGAAGTCCTCAAGGCTTAGGCCTCACAAAATTATTGTTTGTCCAAACTATCCAGAAGTTGTTATACAAAATAGTAAATTTATACAGAACGCATGTGAAATCAACTGAGGAATTGGCTTAGCAATGCACCTGCTGGGAGTAGGGCTTACCGGAATTGTAAAGTTTTGTGCGTTCATGGAATTGTCACGACCGGTATGTTAATCGTTTTGTGATAAACTAATGGACACAATTTAGATCGCAACAGCGATCAGTCCTGGGCTAGCAGTTCAATGGTAAGAGATTTCCAAAAGTAGAATTTCTTAATTTGTTCATGTCTACAACACACCTCAAAACTACAAACGAGTTGTCCTCGGAATACGGGTTTTCAAAACGGCACGTAGCATAACTCCAAAGTTTTCAGTTTTTCTATTCGAAAATATAACCACGACTTTGAAATGACATTTCCAAGTGAACCACGAAGGGGAATTTAGCTCCGGTGATTTAAAAAAAATTGCTATTAACAAATGAACTGACCTTTTATTGGTGAAAATCGAACGTCTTTATTCAAACACTCGACAGTTAGACAAAAATCTATATTTCTAAAATCGCTTACTGGTTCACTAGCTGCACTCATGTAGGTGACATAATTTTTTTTTCTTTTTTCCAGATTCAAATCGGCACCAGTTATAGAGAGTGCCAAAGATCGCCTCAAGTTCCAGATGCCTTGGGAGAATTGCTGCAGTGTCGCCATTTTGTAAAATTTTCGCACAAAAATAATTTTTAATATGGTTAGATATATGCTCAATAAATTATTTCTCTATCACCTTTACTTTTACTTAAAAAAACTGTCAAGAAAACGTTTTGTTGTTGCGATGTTACCCCATGTCCGCATTCTTTAGCGTACGACACTAGGCATCGTTGAACAGTTCCGAGCCTTCATGATAGCAGGTCTGCAGGGCAACAAGTTCAGTGTATTTGTAATATCAAGGAAAAAGAGGCGTCGGGGTGAAGTTTTATAGCGTTTATTTGAAAAGAGTTACAAAAAGTGCTCGAAATTACGCCCCCCTGCTTGAAAGCACGTAGTGCAAAGGCGCTGGAGTGACTGTCGCACTCTTTCAAACAGTCCTGGCAAGGAGGTAATTGGATCGGAGGCTGCCACAATACCCGCTATCTGCTCTTCATCCGTCTTAGTGGATGTTTCATAGACAACAGATTTCAGGTGGCTGCAGAAGGAAAAGTCACTTGACGTCCAGTCGGGGGGCGGAACGTGCAGGCCATGCCACAGACCCACCGCGCCCTATCCAGTTCTCACCGAAAGTTTCATCCAAATGCATTCGCACTCCATGGGCGAAGTGGGCAGGTGCACCAGCGTGTTGGTACCACATTTGCTGTCACACGTTGAGTGGAACATGTTCCAAGAATCTGGCAGAGTTTCTCGCAAAACTATTATGTATCTGGTCTCGTTCAGTCGCCGGGGCAACATGAATCGACCCACCAGATTCTCGGCTACGGATCCGGGCCAAATGTTGATACAGAAGCGATCTTGGTGACCTCGAACAAAGGCGGTGTGCGAATTTTCCCATGCCCACACTTGTTGATTGTGGCTGTTGAACGTGACCTCTCGTGTAAAGGATGCCTCATCCGTAAAAAGTACACGGTTCGGAAAGTCCGGTTGAAAGGCACACCTTTGCAGAAAACACTGGGAGAATTCAGTTCGGCATGGAATATTGTCTGCGTTAAGGACATGAACCTTCTGAAGGGGGTAGAGGTGCAAATCATCTTCATGCCACACAAATTCTTCAAATTGTGGAATGGCTTACAACTACTTCCTGTGCAACACGGCGCGAGTTTGTTGAGGCTTTGTTTTCCAGCATTGCCAACGCCTCCGCTTCCAGTTCTGGTGTACGCAGTGTGGGTAGACGACCGCGTCCGTCAGGGCTTCGCACCTGTAACACGAGATGAATATATCGAGTTTCGAAGTAGGCCTTAAATGCACATGTACGTGCCAGTGGAAAACGGACCTCAAGTGCACCTGGATCTCAAAGGGACTTGTGGATGGCAGTAAATGTGAGTTGATCTGGCACTCGACGATTCGGAAACCGCCCAACGTACAATCGTCGAGCAGCGTGAGTATTTCCGTTCGCCACCCCGTAAGCAGAGTGCATGTCTGTGCTTTCCTCCCAAGAATAGCGCTCCATTTCCTGTCCGCTCCCACACAGTAACACATATAGAAGTGTCCCCGCCTGATGATCAACTGACGCAGGGCGGGCCAGCCTCCGCAGTGTTCACAGGTGCGCACCACCTATCAAACAAGTGTTTGCACAGCCAAAAGCAACGCGTGCGCGTCCCAGTAAGAGGCGGAAAATCCGCAGTGTTGTCCCGCCTAGAACATCAGCAACTATGTCGACTACAGCGTTCGCAAATAAAGGTCACAAAACTTCAACCCGGTGTCTCTTTTACGAGGTTTCATTCAAGTTCTAAGGCCTCCGATTTTTTTTCTAATTAACTACTCACCCGAAATCTATGAAACTGGCGTTACTTCTCGACGTAATCGCCCTGCAGACGAACACATTTTTCACAACGCTGACGCCATGATTCCATGGCAGCGGCGAAGGCTTCTTTAGGAGTCTGTTTTGACCACTGGAAAGTCGCTGAGGCAATAGCAGCACGGCTGGTGAATGTGCGCCCACGGAGAGTGTCTTTCATTGTTGGAAAAAGCCAAAAGTCACTAGGAGCCAGGTCAGGTGAGTAGGGAGCATGAGGAATCACTTCAAAGTTGTTATCACGAAGAAACTGTTGCGTAACGTTAGCTCGATGTGCGGGTGCGTTGTCTTGGTGAAACAGCACACGCGCAGCCCTTCCCGGACGTTTTTGTTGCAGTGCAGGGAGGAATTTGTTCTTCAAAACATTTTCGTAGGATGCACCTGTTACCGTAGTGCCCTTTGGAACGCAATGGGTAAGGATTACGCCCTCGCTGTCCCAGAATATGGACACCATCATTTTTTCTGTACTGGCGGTTACCCGAAATTTTTTTGATGGCGGTGAATCTGTGTGCTTCCGTTGAGCTGACTGGCGCTTTGTTTCTGGATTGAAAAATGGCATCCACGTCTCATCAATTGTCACAACCGACGAAAAGAAAGTCCCATTCATGCTGTCGTTGCGCGTCAACATTGCTTGGCAACGTGCCACACGAGCAGCCATGTGGTCGTCCGTCAGCATTCATGGCACCCACCTCGATGACACTTTTCGGATTTTCAGGTCGTCATGCAGGATTTTGTGCACAGAACCCACTGAAATGTCAACTCTGGAGGCGATCTGTTCAACAGTCATTCGGCGATCCCCCAAAACAATTCTCTCCACTTTCTCGATCATGTCGTCAGACCAGCTTGTGCGAGCCCGAGGTTGTTTCGGTTTGTTGCCACACGATGTTCTGCCTTCAATAAACTGTCGCACCCACGAACGCACTTTCGACACATCCATAACTCCATCACCACATGTCTCCTTCAACTGTCGATGAATTTCAATTGGTTCAGAAAACGAATGATTGCACGCTGTTCAAGTAAGGAAAACGTCGCCATTTTAAGTATTTAAAACAGTTCTCATTCTCGCTGCTGGCGGTAAAATTCCATCTGCCGTATGGCGCTTCCATCTCTGGGACGTATTGACAATAAACGCGGCCTCATTTTAAAACAATGCGCATGTTTCTATCTCTTTCCAGTCCGGAGAAAAAACATCAGAGGCCTTAGAACTTGAATGCACCTCGTACCTTGATGTCACAAATACACTGAAGTCGCTGCCCTGCAGACTTGCTACCGGCATGTTGTGGGCTCGGACGGCATGTTGTGGGCCAACCCTCTTAGCGGCACGCTACGCTGTTCAACGACGGCTAGTGCCGTACACTAAGGGGGTTGGGGTTGTTTTGGAGGAGGAGACCAGACAGCGAGGTCATCGGTCTCGTCGTATTAGGAAAGGAAGGCGGCCGTGCCCTTTCGAAGGAACCATCCCGTCATTTGCCTGGAGCGATTTAGGGAAATCACGGAAAACCTAAATCAGGATCGCCGGACACGGGATTGAACCGTCGTCCTCCCGAATGCGAGACCAGTGTGCTAGCCTCTGCGCCACCTCGCACGGTCCGTACACTAAGGGATGCGGACATATGTTCCTACGTGAAATACGCTTGTTGTGACCCACTCATTTTCTACATTCATTTCAGTTACATCCTTACATATTACGGATTGAGCTATAGGATTATAAGTTTTCTTGCCGTTTTCTTTGTTTCTTTTTTTTTCTCAACACTTGAAATGTAAAACGAGCAATACAGACAAAATGAAGTACTCGAGGCTTATGCTTCACAAAGTTATTGCTTTTCCAAACTGCCCACAAGTTGTTATACTAAGCAGTAAGTTTATACGAAACGCAAAAGAAGTAGAATTGTCCTACCTATGAACCAACTTCATTGCAGATGGACACCATGCTCTATGTATTACGGCAACTAGGATCCACAAGTAAGGGGTTCATGAGTAAGTGACATTGTGTCAGTAACTAGTAACGGGCTGGGAATCTGGGTTGGAGGGAAATGTGCTTGGATGACTAAGGTGGTTAAGGCGACTGCTCTCGTAAAGCGGGAAATCCAGGTTCGAGTCCCGCTCTGGCACAAATTTTCGTTTTTTACCACTGAATCATTCCAATGCCCAGATGTAGACAACGCCAATGAAGCCTTTCAAAAAACTTCAGACCATTTGAATACTTTAGGTTATCTCCAAGATGGCGGCTCTGAGCCTTTCTTTAAATACTCTCTAAAATATTACACTGTGATTGGCTGTTCCGTTTCGATAGTACTCTAATATTACCTGGCGAGGGATGAGGAACTGGAAGCTGGGGATGGGAGGCATTTGGCGTGTCACGTGTCTACATCTACATCCATACTCCGCAAGCCACCTGACGGTGTGTGACGGAGGGTATTTTGACTACCTCTATAGGTTCTCCCTTCTATTCCAGTCTCGTATTGTTGGCGGAAAGAAAGATTGTCGGTATGCCTCTGCGTAGGCTCTAATCTCTCTGATTTTATCATCGTGGTCTCTTCGCGAGATATACGTAGGAGGGAGCAATATACTGCTTAACTCCTCGGTGAAGGTATGTTCTCGAAACTTCAACAAGAGCCCGTACCGAGCTACTGAGCGTCTCTCTTGCAGTCTTCCACTGGAGTTTTTCTATCATCTCCGTAACGCTTTCGCGATTACTAAATGATCCTGTAACGAAGCGCGCTGCTCTCCGTTGGATCTTATCTACCTCTTCTATCAACACTATGTGGTAAGGATCCCACACCGGTGAGCAGTATTCAAGCAGTGGGCGAACAAGTGTACTGTAACCTACTTCCTTTGTTTTCGGATTGCATTTCCTTAGGATTCTTCAAATGAATCTCTGTCTGGCATCTGCTTTACCGACGATTAATTTTGTATGGTCATTCCATTCTAAATGACTCCTAATGCCTACTCCCAGATAATTTATGGAATTAACTGCTTCCAGTTGCTGACCTGCTGTATTGTAGGTAAATGATAAAGGATCTTTCTTTCTATGTATTCGCAGCACATTACACTTGTCCACATTGAGATTCAATAGGCATTCCATGCACCATGCGTCAATTTGTTGCAGATCCTCCTGCATTTCAGTACAATTTTCCATTGTTACAACCTCTCGATATACTACAGCATCATCCGCAAAATGCCTCAGTGATCTTCCGATGTTATCCACAAGGTCATTTATATATACTGTGAATAGCAACGGTCCCACGACACTCCCCTGCGGCACACCTGAAATCACTCTTACTTCGGAAGACTTCGCTCCATTGAGAATGACATGCTGCGTTCTGTTATCTAGGAACTCTTGAATCCAATCACACAATTGGTCTGATAGTCCATATGCTCTTACGTTGTTCATTAAACGAGTCTGGGGAACTGTATCAAACGCCTTGCGGAAGTCAAGAAACACCGCATCTACCTGGGAACCCGTGTCTATGGCCCTCTGAGTCTCGTTGACTAATAGCGCGAGCTGGGTTGCACACGATCGTCTTTTTCGAAACCCATGCTGATTCCTGCAGAGTAGATTTCTAGTCTCCAGAAAGGTCATTATACTCTAACATAATACGTGTACCAAAATTCTGCAACTGATCGACGTTAGAGATATAGGTCTATAGTTCTGCACCTCTGTTCGACGTCCCTTCTTGAAAACGCGGATGATCTGTACCCTTTTCCAATCTTTTGGAACGCTACGCTCTTCTAGAGACTACCGTACACCGCTGCTAGAAGGGGGCAAGTTCCTTCGCGTACTCTGTGTAAAATCGAACTGGTATCCCATCAGGTCCAGCGTCCTTTCCTCTTTTGAGCCATTTTAATTCTTTTTCTATCCCTCTGTCATCTATTTCGATATCTACCATTTTGTCATCTGTGCGACAATCTAGAGAAGGAACTACGGTGCAGTCTTCCTCTGTGAAACAGCTTTGGAAAAAGATATTTAGTATTTCGGCCTTTAGTCTGTCATCCTTTGTTTCAGTACCATTTTGGTCACAGAGTATCTGGACATTTTGTTTTGATCCACCTACCGCGTTGCCATAAGACCAAAATTTCATAGTGATAGGTGAGACGGGTATGGTTGGCACATTTTGGATTTTTCAATTTCTGGACTCTAACAGTACCGGCAGTGTCGTGACAGTGACAGAAAACTCGACCGTGCCTCAGAGCATACATACTCACACTACTGTTACCGACTGCTAATACTACAACTCTGCCAGTATGGGCCGCCCTAACTATTTGAACCAGAGACACTTTTCAGGCTAAATTTGGACTTGGGCGGAAGAATGATTCTCGTTGTCAGAAGCTCTGAAGGTACACTGTTGCTAAACTATCTGATTAAGAGTGTACAGACCACTATTAATGAACATTACTATGGCGTGTGCCCAGTCTTCACTTTTATGACGGACTGAACTTTAGTGGGGATGTTTTCAGTGAAGTGTGTGAATGACTGTGGAAGAATGGCAGCCTATTCACCCTCAAGAGTGATGTTGGGCTCTGCAGTGTGGAGTGAAATCGACCTTCTAACTTATTACGAAGGTATTCCATTGAGTTCAGATAGGGACTACCCAGGCCAGTGGATTTCAGGCATGTTATTGTCAGCAAACGATTATCTTACAAGATGCTGCTTTATGACGTGTTGCTGTATTCGTCGTTTCTGATCTGTTCCTCTACAGCGCTGTAAAATTTGTTCATATCATCTTCCATTTAGCATTTTCTTACGAATCATTCGCAACTGCAACAGGAAAAATGCGAAGTGTCAGTAGTATACAAAGTATTTTCCACCACTTGCCGTAAGATGGCATAAGGATTATAGAGTTAGAGATGGATGGCGGGTTTTTCGTGGTTAGGGTGTGATCCGTTTACTGCGCTTAACAAAACGATAAATGAGGAAGGATATGAATTTTACAACTGCCTACTGTACAGGAACACTTCGGAACGATGGCTGTTCGTGTCAGCATGACAATGCACCCTGTCATTTCTGAGGCAATGGTTTGTGGAGAATAAAATTTCTGAAGTGGACTGGCCTGCCCAGAGACCCGAAATCAATTCAATGGCACACCTCTGCGACGAGTTCGGACGTCAACTTCGCTCCTGACCCCAGACCCTCTCTAATTTCAGCTCTTGTGAAAGAATGGGCTGTCATTCCTTCGTTAAAAGTGTCCCCGTCAGAATTCAAACCGTAATAAAGTCGAAGAGTGGGCAATCCCCCACATTAGTGTCCAATGTCCAGTAAGAGATGTCCGGATACATTTCATCAGATAGTGTATTTATAGACTTCGCTCTCTCTCTCTCTCCCTCTCTATCTATCTATCTATCCATCTCTCTCTCTATATCTCTCTCTCTTTCCTCTTTCCCCCTCTATCTCTGCCCCTTTCACACATATAAACACACACACACACACACACACACAGAGTCACTTTTATTTTGTTAGTGAGTGGGCTGCGTAAACTCCAGTTACTACCCTGGTGAATATTTCATGTAATATCTTGGCTGAGGATGAGCGCTACGCCGGCTTTGAATCTGCATTCTCAGTCATTGCTTACATTATCTCCACATGAATTATGCTTCATTGAAGGAGTGTTAAACTGACAACGCTAGTCCGCTCAGCGGAATCAGTCTTTACTGGCGACGTATGAAAGTTACTTTTGTGGCCTGATAGGACGTGAGATCGACAAGCAATCTAAAACCATCTGCAGCACGGTCGTCTAAGATAACGATCACCAGTGACTACCAGATTTGCAATATGTTGGAAACAGTGTGCAAGTAGCATCATTTGCCTAGTCTAATTTAGTTAAAACACATAACATTAATGTTTTTTCACAAGTCACATTATTCTGAGGCTGATAATCATGTAATCTGGTAATCTTCTGACTCCTTGTCTTTGTACTAGTGGCCATTTGATCTCGTAGATTATTATGATAGGATTTCTCTACACCATCTGAATATAAGTCACATAGAAAGGAAGTGGAAATATTACTTCGAAAAATACACTGACGGAAATGCTACCCGATAAGCCAAGAAACAGTAATCTGATATTTTTCAAACGCTGGTGGAAACATTCCTCAGACAGTGGGTACTAGATGTTTAAACTCCATTCTATTCGGACTGAGGTGTCACCCCAGTGACAGTAATACACCTATTCGTTAAAGTATGTAAGTAAACTGCCTCTGAATATCATCTTAAAGAGTTTCTTGCCATGCCTGAAATTCATGTTGCGCCCGTGAACAGAGACTGCTGAATGGAGGCTGATATAGAGCTATACGGCTTTCTATCGCACCCCAGGAAACCTTCATAGATCATGCGAATGGGCAGTTTATGTCAGCTTTCGTCATTCGCCAGATCTGGCTGAACAATCTCGCGATCTTCTCGTGGTTCAGTCCCACCCTTCTTGCCACATTGTGGCCAGAGTCCACCTTTTCAACATTCGATATGCGGTTATTGCGCGACAGCCAGCTCTCTGTGTTATCTCTCTACATGATGCTATTACGTCCCTCTCAAGTCAATAATTCGATCTTTCTCCAAATTAGAGAAGTCATAAAAAGCACGGGCACGTCTTCTGGGCATCCTGTACTGTGGTCTCCACCTGAAAAGTTCCGGTGACGTTAGACACACCCAGCAGCCATCGTGTGCTTACTTAGTTCTTCTTCTCTGGGAACAGCTGTTTTCGTAACTGAAAGTAAGATTCCATAAGAATGAAATTTTAATCAACTTATTCCTGCCGCACGGTCATATAGAAGTATCAAGTTTGTTGCGCTCCGTGAAAGTTTTGACGGTGTAGCACCTTCCGTCGGTGTACCGTACATCATTGAGATTTAAAAAATGAACAATAGGTAAGATGAATTAGAGTTAGGGAGTGAGTCCCGCCACTATCTGCGGCTCGTGGCGGCAGCCTCAGAATTATCTCGAGCCTCCCACATGTGGACGGTAGTCACCCTATTAGCACGCTCCCTGTGATTCAGAAGCCTTTCTCAATTCATAATATCTCCATGCCTTACGAAGAAACATGCCGATGGTTTGTTATTCTCTATATTTAGTGCTAATCTAATGTGCTATATTCTCCTTATGTTAATGTCTGCTGGCCGCTGTGGCCGAGCGGTTCTAGGCGCTTCAGTCCGGAACCGCGCTGCTGCTAGGGTCGCGGGTTCGAATCCTACCTCGGGCGTGGATGTATGTGATGTCCTTAGGTTACTTAGGTTTAAGTAGTTCTACGTCTAGGGGGCTGATGACCTCAGGTGTTAAGTCCCATAGTGCTTAGGGCCATTCGAACCACCATTTAATGAGTCTTTAAATTTAATTAGTGCTAATACTTTTCACACTTTCAACATGCCCATTTGGCAAAAGCTGGGATCAGTTTTTTTAAATCTCCTGCTAGTATTTATGGTTTTTACGTTTTCTTGAGGGTGCTAATGTAGTTGTTTGTGTATTTTGTATTCATTATATGTCTGTAGTGATGTAAGTTTTCCATTCGAATGTAATATTTCGCAGTGATGAGTGTATCGGCTTTAATACGTGTTATACAGTTTTAATACCCATTAAAACTATGGTATTATTCTATCTAACGTCGGCCTACTAAGTTGAGAGAAAAGTACATAATGTTTTCTAATTTCAACTCTCACTTCATTTTAACGTTCACCCGAACATGTGTTATCGTTACTCTCTCAGTGAATTCCTGTATGTGTCTGTGTTGCATCGTGGAACTGCCCATCATCTGTATAGTATGTTAGAACGATGATCCCTGTATAGCTCTGTTGAGATTTGCCATGTTGTCTCATTCACTGCGATCCATTTTACAGAGTCCCGTAGAGCGTGAAGTACATAGTTAAGCAGTGTGTATGTCTGTATCGTCTACACGTACCAGAGTGTGCGTTCTGTTACCTTGGGTACCGACAAGTGCATTTAGATTACTGACTGAGGTCACAAGAACCAGGTACTTGATGTAAGGACCATACCCAATCAGGAAATGGACTCTCAGAGCACCTACAACAACTGACCACTTGACGCCGATGTTTCGTCCAAAGTCACTCATTACGACGAGTTAGTAAGTTAAATGTTCCATAGATCATTTGAACGAATCTTGTATCGAAATGATGTGGGACGCGTCAGTTTACGGGATATGTATAGATGATTACTGTTAACATTAACGAATCCGTTGTTATTTTATTCCTAGTTGTCCAGCTACAATTACAAAACAAGTCATTTTTTTCGGTCTACCAGTTTTTTAACAGAAATTTGTCAGTGGAATGGAAGATGTCCACGAGAAATGATTTTAAATCAGATTTGAAACTTGTTTCGCTATTTGTCAGACATTTTGTTATTGGCAAATGATCAATAATTTTTATTGCTGCGTACTGAACACCTCTCTTAGTCACTGATAGATTCAGCAATGGGTAATAAATGCCAGTTTTCCCTCTGGTGTTGAAGTTATATATATCACTGTTCTCAAATTGTGATGAATTATTTATGACGAATTTCATCAGAGAAAATGTGTATTATAGCGGCTTAGTTACAATGCCTAGCTCCTTGAAGAGGTACGTACACGCCGTCCGTGAGTGAACACCATACTGATCGCTTTTGGGAAATCAGTACTTTCCTCCTAAGTGTGGAAATACAGCAGAATTTTTTTTCTTTCGACACCTGGCCCACTCCTACACACACATGGTGCAAAAGACAGATACACTGATGACCCAAAACACTTCTGCGTTGCAGAGATTAGAAAAGTCCTCGGTAGGATTCCAGACATACGTGAACCAGATGTCTAGGCACAGGTCACGCAATTCGACTAAATTATTAGCCGGTGGTTTGCAGATGCGGAGTTGGCACCCGAGACCGTCACAGATGTGTTCCGCTGGGTTCAGACCACACGAATGTCGTGGCAAAAACATCAGATTGAGCTGAGTGTCATGCTTCGCAAATCATTGCAGCACGAATGTGGCCTTGTGAAACAGGCAGTTCTCCTGATGGGAGATACGCTCAGGGAATACACCAGGTATGAAGGATGTGTAGGTGGTACGGAATAATGTTCAAGCAGTCCGTAGCTGTCACAGTGCCTTCGATTACTACCATAAGTTCCGTGGACGCTGGGGTGAGTGCATCCATAGCATAATACTGCCTCCAGCAGCTTATGGCGCGGTTCGTACGCTTGGATGACAGCGTATCTGGACGCCACGATCGACCCGGTGTAAGAGGAAACGTTTTTCATCCAATCAGGAGACCCGTTTCCATTGATCCACGGTCCCATCTAGACCATCCCGCGCCCACCGTAACTGTGTCGTCTGCTGTGGAGATCCAAGCCGAGCAATGTTAGCTAGACGGTGTGCTCCAAAACACTTGTGGATTCACGCGCATTGTACTCTGTCGTCAGCCTTGACACAGAGAAGCGCTTAGTCTACTTCAAAGCGGGCAGGATTTCGACTTCCACGTCCTTTGATGTGGCGTGGACTTTAAATACCTTCTCGCCTTCTTGAGGGTTCCAGCGTCCATTTACCACTTTCCACACATGCTCACATCGTCTTCACCCTTCCAGAGATGTTCTTTCTCAGATGTCGGTCCGTAACAATCTACTCTTTGTCTAAGTTACTTATGGCAGTGGATTTGCCTGTTCGCGGTACGTATCGTCTCTAGAATGGTTCAGAATTTGCCTCTGCTCCAGTTGCATAGATTGCTTACAGCACCACGTCCCACAGTGCCACCACTCGGAAATTAGTATTTTGTTGGGCAGTGGCTATAGTGTTTTGGCTCATCGGTGTAAATTTTGTTGGTATGGTCTTATATTCCTTTGGAGTTTTCTAATTTTCTGCTTTTGATGAACTTGCGATCAAACACGACAGCAAAATAAACGGTCAATGTACTTAGCTAACGTTTATTTAACTATGAATTGCCATGTAAATAATTTAGATCTTCACAGTTTCTGTCGTACCATTTCCAGTTCTTTTATGCTCAGCATGAGGTCTGGCATTTGACACCCGCTTGGGGTCGTCATGTAGGAGAACCTTCAAGAAATTGCTCATTTACAATCCTGTCGAGGACGACTGTAGGTGTTTTGATATTCATTGGTGTGGCTGTATAATTTTTCAAGGTAAGCAACCTTTAACCGCGTTCTCACTCTTCCATTTCGGGCGTCCGAAACGTCTCGCTACCACACCTTGGGTGGGGTCTTTCGGCACCCGTCCATGAGTATAGTGACCAACAAAGCTTACGCTTGCCGTTGACACTAGAACCACCGTTGCTCAGGGCGGTCCACTCAGTCGATGCCGATAATTCCAACAGCGTAAACTGGGGTCCAGCAATGGCGCACGCATCGCTGCGACGAGGTCCACCAGCACTCAGACGCCGTCATCGTACATGTGGACACTGTGCACATTGCAACGACGCCCTTTGCCACTTCCCTTGCCGATGGCGTTCGAAACTCGGACAGCGCTCGCGCATTATCTGCAGCAACATCGCATAGTGTGTGGCGAAGGGTTCTTACTATACTGCTTTCCAACATTTCTACGGAATCCAAACTGATCTTCCCCGAGGTCGACTTCTACCAGTTTTTCCATTCGTCCGTAAAGAATTCGAGTTAGTATTTTGCAACCGTGATTTATTAAACTGATAGTTCGGTAATTTTCACACGTGTTGACACCTGCTTTCTTTGGGGTTTGAATTATTATATTCTTCTTGAAGTCTGAGGCTATTTCACCTGTCTCATACATCTTGCTCACCAGATGGTAGATTTTTGTCATGGCTGACTCTTCCAAGGCTATCAGTAGTTCTGATGGAATGTTGTCTACTCCCGGGGCCCGTTTTTGACTTAGGTCTTCCAGTGCTCTGTCAAATTCTTCACACAGTATCATAGCTCCCATTTCATCTTCATCTACGTCCTCCTCCATTTCCATAATAGTGTCCTCAAGTACATCGCCCTTGTATAGACCATCTATACACTCCTTCCACCTTTCTGCTTTCCCTTCTTTGCTTACGACTCGTTTTCCATCTGGGCTCTTTTCTCCAAAGGTATCTTTAATTTTCCTGTAGGCAGTATCTATCTTACCCCTAGTGATATACGACTCTACATCCTTACGTTTCTCCTCTAGCCATCCCTGCTTACCCATTTTGCAATTCCTGTCGATCTCATTTTTGCAACGTTTATATTCCTTTTCGTCTGCTTCATTTACTGCATTTTTATACTTCCTCCTTTCATCAATTAAATTCAATATCTCATCTGTTACCCAAGGATTTCTACTAGCCCTCCTGTTTTTTTCTATGAGACTTTGTGTTCTTACCAACTTGGTCCACTGCTCCCTTCACTATTTCATCTCTCAAAGTTACCCATTCTTCTTCTATTGTATTTCTTTCCTCTGTTCTTGTCAATCGTTCCCTAATACTCTCTGTGAAACTCTCTACAACCTGTGGTTCTTTCATTTCATCCAGATCGCAGCTCCTCGAATGCCTACCTTTTTGCAATTTCTTCAGTTTTACTCTACAGTTCATAACCAATAAATTGTGGTCAGAGTCCACATCTGCCTCTGGAAATGTCTGACAATTTTTAAACTTGGTTCCTAAATCTCTGTCTTACCATTACATAATCTACCTGAAACGTTCCAGTGTCTCCAGGTCTCCTCCATGTATACAACCTTCTTCCATTATTCTTAAACCTAGTGTCAGCTATGATTAAGTTGTGCTCTGTGCAAAATTCTACAAGACAGCTTCCTCTTTCATTCCTTACCCGCAGCCTATATGACCTACAACTTTCCCTTCTCTTCCTTTCCCTACTATCGAATTCCAGTTCCCCAGTTTTGTCTCCCCTAATTATCTGAATAATTTCTTTTATCGCATCATTCATTTCTTCAATCTCTTCATCATCTGAGGGCCTAGTTGGCATACAAACTTGTACTACTGTGGTAGGCGTGTGCTTCGTGTCTATCTTGGCAACAAAAATGCGTTCATTATGCTGTTCGTAATAGCTTATGCACACGCGTATTTTTTATTCATTATTAGACCTACTCCTGCTTTATCCCTATTTGATTTTGTATTTATAACCCTGCACCGGCAGTCCTGTTCCTCCTGCCATCGAACTTCACTAATTCCCAGTATATTTAAGTTATCCTTTCCCCTTTTTAAATTTTCTAACCTACCAGCTCGATTAAGGGATCTGACATTCCACGCTCCGATCCGTAGAAGGCCAGTTTCGTTTCTCCTGATAATCACGTCCTCCTGAGTAGTCCACGCCCGGAGATCCGAATGGGGGACTATTTTACCTCCGGGATATTTTACCCACGAAGATTCCATCACCATTTAACCATATAGTAAAGATGCATGCCCTTGGGAAAAATTATGGCTGTAGTTTCCCCTTGCTCTCAGCCGTTCGTAGTACCAGCATAGCAAGGAAGTTTTGGTTAATGTTACAAGGCCTGATCAGTCAATCATCCAGACTGTTGCCCCTGCAACTACTGAAAAGGCTGCTGTCCCTCTTCAGGAACCACGCTTTTGTCTGGTATCTGTCACATACCCCTTCGTTGTGGTTGCACCTACGGTACGACTATCTGTATCGTTGAGGCAAGCAAGCCTCCCCTGCAACAGCAAGGTCCATGGTTTATGGTGGAATGATACGACATGGCTGAGCAAATCATCACCGGACCCGCACCATGTTTCACTCTTGGCTCGTAAACTCAGCCAGGAGTTGGGAAATGTCCAAAACAAATCTCATCCGCCCAAATGACGTTCTTCCGTTGCTACATAGTTCAGTTTTTATGGCCTGGGCACCACGTTTTGCTGTTACGGGCATTTCAGTCACTGACGAGTGGTTTTGGAATTCCAGGTCGCTCTGCAGTTCTCTGCTTGTGGAGCTCCCTTCATTTTGTTTTGGTCGGTTCTGTCAATGCGACACTCAGTTCTGCAGTGACTTTTGCAGCTATCATCCTTTTACATTTGGTCACAAGCCTCTTCAATGACCATCTGTCGCGACTTGGCGGATGATGTTTCTCCGTTTTCCCTTTGTGCGGTAACAATGTTCCATACGGTGCCTCTTGAATCACCAAACATTTCGCCTGTCTTGGCCACGGAAACACCTACCATACGAGTACCATCAATGTTCCCATGTTCGAATTCACTGAACTCCGAAATAAAGTACTCAAAACGACAGAAAAACCTATTGTGAACGCGGCTGACATATGCTACGTACTGGGCGCATTTCGCAGGTGCCGTGGTGGTCAGATACAACAGCGCAACTTTGCAGGCTTGGATAACATCTGCATTTATGGCAAAGCATGCGTTTTTCGCGGTGCTCCCGTATCTTTGTCCAGCCCCTGTACCAGCGTCACTTCCCCCCCAATTACTGTTTGAGTAGCGAACGGTGCACGTTGAGACGACTGTTGTTAAGCCTCCGTGTGATCTCGGATATCCCCTAATTTTATGTTCGTCGTTATTTCGCGAGATGTATTGAAGAGGAAGCTACGTACTGATCCACTCTCCGACAGAAGTACGCTCTTCGCATTCATAACGTCCATCACGAAATGTTTCTTACTTATTAAAGAAAGACGTGAGGAAACACCCTGCTCTTCTTTGCACCGTCTCTACTTCCTCAATTATCTTACATATAATGGTTCTAGACTGAAAAGCAATATTCAAGAATCACTTTTTTTCAGCTGCCTTTTTCGCGGGTGGTCTAGACTTCATGGGGATTCCTCCAATAAATCTTGGTCTGATATTTCTGGTTTCTACAACTAGTTTATGTGGCCTTTCTCCCTTAAATCGCTCAGTTCGCATACATCAAATACAGAATGGACGAGACCACTTCCAGTGATAGACAACCGTCTAATCAAACCATCACTAATCTTCTCGTCCATGTATGTACCATAGGCTACATTTGTTTCTGTTGAGGGTCAGCTGTCAATCTCTGTACGAGCGCATGTACTTAACAGGTGTTTTTACATTTCGCTACAGTTTTCTAATGTTTCAACTTCTCTATACATTATAACACCATCCGCAATAAGTCTCATGAAGCTTCCAACGCTATCTACTAGTTCATTTACGCATTTTGTAAACACTGTATTTGGAACGCGCGAATGTACTTTACTCTTCGATATGAACATCATGTTGTGCTGTATTTACACTCAACTTTACAGTCCAATCCCAAACCTATCCTGATATTCGGTACCGTCGTATTGAGCTCATTATGCGACAGTGCGAAACTGTACAATGCACCTTAAGGAACAGGACGTCAATCTGGGAGCCAGTATTTACTGCCTTCCGAGACTAGTGAACGAACAGAGCGAGCTGCATTTCACACGATCATTATTCGCAGAATTTTTTCATGTAGTTTCCGGTACAGGAGATTTTTGGTTTCCAGAAAGGTCATATTATCCGAATATAAAACGTTTTCGAAAATGATAGAACAATCTAACGTGAACAACATAGGCCTACAGTTGAGTGCAACTTTATTACATACAGTGGCAGTGTCCTAGAATGCTTCCTTCGTTCAGTTACACAGGATATTCTGCTGGAAGAGGAGAACGATTCTGCAGATACTGACAACCTGTTGGCCACTAGCGAACCACAAAGTTCAAGCGGTGCCTACTCGTCCCATTTTGATTCCAGTCTCAACTAGGTAGGTTGGATTGCGTCTCTAGAGAACGCCTTACACCTTCCTGTGCGCAAGCCCATCCTCCAGCGCCTCAGAGAAGATACAGAGGTACTTCTTGCGCCTATTTGCATATTTCAAGTGGGAATAGCGTCTTTTCGAGAAATCTAGGGATGTACGATACACCTATGTCAGTGGAACTTACTCACCAACGAACTATCCAGCCACTGGTATCGATGTGAGCCATTGGGATCGAGTTGTTGCCACTGTAGAGGCTTAAGTCTCGCCACTGCATTTCGCTCGCATCACACCATGGAAACGCTTCCAGTTATATGTCCCCACCGTGAGCTTCACTTCTAATAGCTGATGGTATTTGACTATCTCCATACGGTATTCATGTAATGCTCAGGTACTATCGGTACCATGTTGTGCATTCATAGTCCGGTAACTTCATCTTCGCAAGTTCTAACAGCATGTATTCTATTTACATCTCTTTTGTACTATAAGCTTTACCTAGCACTGGCTAAACAATTCCTTCTCCCCCTAACAGACGGTGGGTTTAATGTGGTGCACTATGTATCGTTTTCATTCAGTGCGTAACGAAGACATAAAGAGTACACAACATTAAATTAATGAAAATTACTAAACTAGTCTATAGTAAATTTATGTTATTCCCATTTATGTACGGGATTATTAACGCTGGTGTGCAGAACTTCAGGACGAAGCCACCCTTCTCGTGATGGGCCACTGCCAAGTAACTTAACTCGATGAAACGTGGACCACACGTAGAAAGAACTGCTACAGTATATTGCAGAAGGCAACTGAACGAAATACACGATGAGACGAACAGAAATGACACTTTTATTCCAATACAGTAATTGCACTGAAGTCATGACGATTCTTGATGGTTCTCTGGACATTAGAAACGGCGGGACGTGGTTATTAACAGGGCATGTGATAACCACTGGCTTCAAGGCATGCTTTACAGCGTGCTCCCATGCTGGCACCACGGTTGGTAAGGGTTTCTTCCGCTAGGTCTGTTCATTCCTCCACCAGTGCAGTTGATAACTGTTGGATGGGGGTTGGTGCATGTGGACGCCCTGCAGTACCTCCCACTGGCAAGGCAGTCCACTCGTCTAAAATCTTCTCGTTCCAAGCACTCCTCCATCAGCGCAGTTCGCTGCGGTCGGCATTGTGATCTATGAAAATGAAATCTGGTGCTAATGCACCTCTGAAAAGACGTACATGGGAAAGGAGAGTGCTGTGTCACAATAACGTTGACCGGTGACTGTACCGTGTTCAAAGACTTGCGGATCAGTACGGCCGTGCAACATCACGCGTCCGTACACGGTAACACCTGGATCACCAAAGTCATCGTGTTCGCCAGTTTTAGATATTCCCACATCTTGCCACATAAAAATAAACCCAGCATTATAAGCATTGTAGAACATGATCATTTAGGTGGTCGATATGTTGTGGTTTGGGGTGGCATAATGTTGCTTGAGCGTAGCGGCCTCCAAATCTTTGAACGCGATACACTCTCCGGTCAAAGTGATTGTGACACTACAGTCCTTCCGCACGTGCTGCGTCTTTTCAGTGGTGAATTTGCCCCTGACTCCATGTTTAGGATGACGATGCTCGACCGCATCGAACAGTGCTGATGAAGGATCCCTTGGAACGAGAGGATTTTCGACGAATGGACTGTGATGCACGTTTCCCCATAATGAAATCCCATAGAGAACGTTTGGGGTACGCTGGAGAGACTTACTGCAACCAGCATGATAGCACGTTGCACGGCAGGCACTTCCGTCCGTGGTGACCGCATTTCTAGTCATGAACCATGTTCCGTCTTTTTGTAGTATCCCTGGAACCAACATGAATCACGGTGACTTCAGTGTAATTATAGTCTTCGAACAAGAGTGCCATTCCTTTTCGTTTCATTGCGTATTTCTTTCGGGTATGGCGTTTACTATGCTGTAGGAGTTCTTTCTACGTATAGTCGAGTTTCTCTGAGATATGTTACTTGACAGTGTCACGTCATACGAAAGTTACTTTCGTCATTAAGTTTCGCACAGCCGTGTATACTACCTAAACGCTGACTCACTTCCACGGTTCACGTTTCATGGTGTACAAATGCAGTTGTCAGTTTCCCATTTAACGGCTTCCAGGAGCAGCAAAAATTTATTTTTCAGTATTTTATATAGTTATTTACAGAATTTAAATATTTTAAATCCTGGTGTAGTCTACTCATTAAGAAGTACAGGGTGTCCAGTGAACTAGTCTCTGATTTCAAAACTAAATGACTCAAAAATTAAGATCGATAGACGAGTGCAACAAAAGGTATGCTTACTGGTGAAGTGTAAGCATTTTTTACAGAAGATGTACAGAAATTTCGAAATAGTTCGAAAAGCTGCTAACAGACGGCGCTGGACGCCGTACAGCTCGTACGGTATCAAGCAGTATTTTCAATCACATCACTTTTTTTTTTCTAAATGTCCACGTCTCGCACTACGGAGTTTGTGGAGACGAACAATGAAATTTGTCATCACATCCTGTAGCGTCTGAACGAAAATTGACTCAAATCCCACGCAGATCGCTGATTCAATGTCGACAAGCGTGCTGGGACAGCTTCCATGAACCATCCGGCCCATGGTCGATTATCGAACGCTAGCTGTGTGGCGACAGACAACCTAACATTCCCTATTGATCGTTTCTCGCTTGAAAAAAGCGAACAATAATGTCTCTGCTCCATATCGCATCCGAAACAGTAACTTTGGGAGAATACAGTAGCCCTTCTTCGTGCAAATGGCTATTTTCGGCATTCCATAATTCACCATTCAGGTGAAAATATGCTTCATCTGTGAACCAGACGCAGCCAATATCAAATCCTTCATTATCAATCATTGTGAGAATTTGGTTCTCAAAGTCAGCCTCTGTCTCACTTTGAATTTTGAATGGAAACGTGTGTAGGCCCTGTTTCAATATTTTCTGTGTGCTGGAACACGGGGTCTGCATCCTTCCACCACCCTTTACACCTACCAATCCTTGATCCGCTCCATCCTCTGTTATGCCAGCGTGGCTATGATTTCCGTCACTCACAGGTTCTATAAATCCCTCCAAATTCTCGAACGCCAAGTGCTCCCCCTCGCCCTCTGCATCTTTCCCGCGCATTGGAATGAGTTATATGCCCTGAAAGCAACGGCATTCAGTCAGTCGTGGACTAGCTGCCGGACGAGAAGGTCATGTTAGACGTGTCCGAAAAAGTTATTTGTAAAATGAAGAAGTGACTGTTACTTCGCGTTCGATTTATATTTCCGTGCAAGCAGATGCATTTACGGACAGTTCTGTGAAGTCTGGGAGATTTTGGAGTGTTTTTTGTAGAGAAAACCGCGTGTAAAACTATCGGCCTTTGTAGAGAAGTCAGCGTGGCGTGTTCAGTATGCACTTACAGAACATTTTTTGGCGAGCATCTTCATTTGAAGAATCCACTGAAAAGGATCGAGTGTGAAACTCATTTCGTAGCAGAGTATTGACTGTATTAATCTCGTAATATTTCGGGTTGGACTTAACACATTTCTGGATGTCTTGCATGTGACATAAGCTGCATGAACTAGTAGTGGATGTGCTAACGACGTAAATGTGGGCTTGTTGACACCATAGCTAAAAGACAATAAAAAACATTAGTATCGATAAGAGGACATTTTCAATGAAGGAATGAAGCGTCCCCTTATGCCCGTTATTACTAGAGATTTTCAGGTTTATTTTGTTACATGAGTTACGTGGACTATCCAGTCATAAGTATGGACGATGGTTCTCTTCAACGCTGTTTTTAACATCGTCTGCATAGTACCTACGAATGCAGAGCAACGGATGGTGAACGAACGCTATACTGAGGTAGGTGGACATTAATTTTGCAGCCTGCTTCACTCAGTGCTAGCGAACATTTTAACACCATTTCGCCGCAGCAGTAAGACAAACATTACAGTTAGAAACTGTGTGTATGTCTTGAGGCAGCGAAACTGACACAAATACCAAAATTAAGTTCAACCTGTATTTGAGAATGAGAACACTAGCGACTTCCAACAAACTTTATACATAACTTGAAAAGTTTATGACACTTTGTTACTTCCGCACTACGAACACTATTTGTAACACAGTTTGCACATACTACTCACATATACCACTGAACGTGCCTGTAAACTTATTTCATTGTACGACACACATTTCATGAGAGATGACGTTGTAAACATTGAGAAACACGAAAAACTTTCTTTTGCTTAAAATTGGACAACACGTTACTCATTTGTAATCATAGAACTTTGTAAAACGAGCAGCCACAGCCGTTAAACTTCATAATAAATAGAAGTAAAACTAAACGCAAGACAGCTGTAATTGGTGATTTCTTTACTGTAACAACCGGTTTTACTGCATTAAAACAGCATCCTCAGGTGAAATACATAAGTAGGAGAAATCCCGTGTAATGCGTATAATTATAGTACTATAAGAATCTTTTAAAAATTTTCCTGTAAAATTTTAAATTTGTTCCAGAATTTTAAGAAAAATGTTTTTTTAATATCTTTATAGACCCTGAGTGAAGTATTGAAAAAGATAGAAAAACTCAAAATTGAAACCACAGTGCCACATTAGCGCACAAAGATGCCCTCAGCACTCGTAGTCAAAAATAAAACCCCTGAAGAGGGGATGTCGTCAAAATAAATAAAACAGGACACAGGGACGAATGCTACGGTGGCACACTATTAGAAGAAAACAGTATATAAGTACTATGAGTGAAAACGAAAGGCATAAATAAGGAAGGATCAAAATTGGGGCCTCCAGTGAGCTAAAGAATCAATCCCCCACCCCCACCCAAAGCTTTCTCACACCCTTTCCCCTTCACTCAACTTTACACTATTATAAATAAATATCAAGACCGCAAGGCTGATTGAGCAACACGCTGGTAAGAATATCCGTGTGGAATTCATGAAATGGAGGACACTAAATTAAAACCGCAACATACTGACATGGTTACTGACACAGTAAATTTTTATGTCAGGCTGACTATATTAAGTGAAAGTACACCTAACCATGACAGAAATTTAAGATATAAGGTAGCAAAGGACTTAGACAAATTGAAGTAACATAAAACGAGAATATGTACAAACCCCGTGCTGGTTGCAAGAGTACAGCACTGAAGGCGGTCAAGTGTGTACTAACAGGGAAACTTGACATACGGAGAGAGGCGCTACTGACTGAAGCCGCGACATAAGGAAAACTAGGCGGGATTTTTTAAGTACAGAAAGTAATAAAAAAAGTTAAATGTAACAACTGCTTATTCAAGGAAAGGAAAATCGCTGAAAAAAGTAATACCTTTCCTTGAAAGAGAACAGTTTTCTCTAGTTTTTTTGTTATTCTGCCTTTGGATGCATTATTAGGACGCTCCCCAAACTTCCATATTCAAAGATCAGCCGCGTTTACCGCATCTCGCGGTTTTACGGTCGCTCACTAGTGTCTCCCATCGTATGCCAACTTTGTGTGTTAGTACACTCCTGACCGTCTTCTGTGCTATACCCTTGCAACCACCACGGGGTATGTATAGATTTTCGTTTTATGTCAACTCAAGTTATCTAAGTCCTTTCCTAGCTTATTCTTAAATTTCTGTGATGGCTAGGTGTTCTTTCACTTGATATAGTCCGTCTGACAAAAAAATGTATAATGTGTCAATAGCTGTGTGGTTTTCACCTGCCTTGAGATGACTGGGTGTTTGTGTTGTCCTCATCATTTCATCTTCATTCATGAAAGTGGCGAGGTTGGGCTGAGAAAAGGTTGGGAATTTGAATGGGCGCTGACAACCGCGCAGTTGAGCGGCCCACAAACCAAACATCATCATCATCATCATCATCAGCTGCGTGGTTTTCTTCTCGTAGTGCCATTCGTCGCGATGTACTGTTTTATTTATTTTGACGACACTCCCTCTCGAGTGGTTTAGATGGTGTAGCGCGGCGTGGCGTGGTTGTGACACGTGTGGCGGCCGGGCCGGCTGTTGCTGCTGCTACTGACGCTGTGAGCCCTAGTTCTGGATGTAGGCAGCCAGGGGGCGGCAGCTGAGAGCAGCGGCTGGCGCGCTGCACCACCTGCTGGCAAAGGGACGCTTCTGCAGCCTCCCTCTCCCCAAACCACCCCCTCACCCCCAGCCCAAACGTCTGAAGCACCAGCTTTTGTTTCTGTTTTACATACCACACTTAAACTTGTTGCCTTTCCAGCCAATCTAGTGTTGGGGCGGAACTTCGAAAAGAAAATATTGACATGCTGAATAACGGTAACAAAGATTAGCACGACGGTTGCACAGAAAGTAATGCACCGCATTTTTTTTCTACGAATACGAAACGTTACGTATGTATTACTTGAAGTCTCCTGACTGAGTGCGCCAAGTTTCCGTCTCTTCTGACAGATATCGTAGAAGCAGGACAGTTTCAAAATGGCATCTATAGACTATGTACCTTACAAGCAACCTGCCGTCATTGAATTTCTCACTGCAGAGAAAGAAACTGTGGGAATGGAATATTCACAAACGCTTGTCCAAAGTCTGTAGAGCATCTGCTGTCGACAGAGGTTCAAAAAAATGGTTCAATTGGCTCTGAGCACTATGGGACTTAACAGCTGTGGTCATCAGTCCCCTAGAACTTAGACCTACTTAAACCTAACTAACCTAAGGACAGCACACAACACCCAGCCATCACGAGGCAGAGAAAATCCCTGACCCCACCGGGAATCGAACCCGGGAACCCGGACGTGGGAAGCGAGCACGCTACCGCACGACCACGAGATGCGGGCTGTCGGCAGAGGTACAGTTAGTCGCTGGGCGCAGAGGGTGAGGTCATCAGAAAGCGGTCTGGCGGAGCTCCTCGATTTGCAGCAGTCGGGGAGACCATATACGGCTGTGTCACACCTGACATGTTGCAGTGAGCTGATGTCATTCGCGAGCACAGACGCATTACGACTCGGCAGCTGGCACTGCATCTGTCAGTCCAACAAAGGACAAGGATTGGTAACGACAGGTCATACACACCCTTGTTTCACGCTGCAGGAAGGCCATAGAACGGGAAGGAAATTATGAAGAAAAGTAGGATGTGTAGATAAAATACCATTCTTTTGTGACTAATCTCATTATGTTCAATAAAGAATTCTTGAAGAAAAAAATGCAGTGCATTACTTTCTGGCCAAATCTCATAGAATGAAGAATATAGATTTTTCGATATGCTAATGGCAAAATTCTAGTTTTAAAATTGAACTCATAATTTATGACTCACCAACGGCCTTTCCACAGCGGTAACAACAGTTCCCGTCAGATCACCGAAGTTAAGCGGTGTCGGGCTTGGATAGCACTTGGGAGGGTCACCATCTGTATCTACCGAGTGCTGTTGACAACCGGGGTGCACTCAGCCCTTGTGAGGCCATCTGAGGAGATACTTGATTGAGAAGCAGCGGCTCCGGTCCCGGAAACTGACAACGGCAGGGAGAGCGGTGTGATGACCACACGGCCATCCATACCTGCATCCGGTGACGCCTAAGGGCTGAGGATGACACGGCAGCCAATCAGTGTCGTTGGGCCTTGAAGGACTGTTCTGTTCGTGTTTTTTTTCTTTTTATTGATAAGTTATGATTCAGGTTGTAATGAATCTTGCTTCCTCAGAACTTTTCGAACTTAGATTTCATTATTTGAGTCCGTATAAATTTAGGCCTGACCTGAGATAAATGTCATACTCAAATTATATATTTCACAGAATAAATGGTCAGATTCGCACCTTACATGAGACCTTTACAAATCACAATGAAAATGTGAAGATGACACCTAACGTAAACCGACAGTTACGAGAACATTTGTCTATCAATATATAATGCAAAAAGAGATGACAGTCAACCGACGGTAATTAACACACCATTCCTATACAATGAATGTCTTTGAGCGGACGGTAGAACAGGGAACACGAGTCGAGTCGTTTTTAGTTTTCAAAAGCCAGCTCCACAATGGGGTAGTGTAGCCACGCTGCAGGAGTTACGCCAGAAACCATTTAAAGGGGTGGCAGGAAGCAGGACAGCGACCACGGGCCAGGTGATTCAAGCTGGAGGACCGCCTGTAGCGAGGCATTTGCTCAAGGGCAGAGAAGAAGCTTTAGAAAACTGCATTTTGGAATTCTAATGGGATATGAACAAAAGCAAGTGACGCACTTTCATCCAGCGAGTGTTACACATGGAAAGGTCAATGTACGTTAGGCATCTAGAATGGGCACAAAACGTCCGATTGGCGGAAACACACTAGGAAGGAGAGTAATACTGAAGTTTCGATGTAGTTTGATAGAAGGGACGTTGCGATTAGTAGAGGGTGTTTCTACAAAATAAGAGGAACGCTCCTATCGGTCGAAAAACAACCGTGACATGAAAAAGGAACCCAAGTGGAGGGAGGCAGTTCTGCCAGGAGTAGGACAAGAGATAAATTTTTCGGGAAGACTCTTCTCTGAACTGGCGTCAAGTGCAGAATGGAGCGCTTAACGCTCTGTACGATGCAGAGAAGAAATTTGTGTGGACACTGTATTCACAGCGGCTGCACTCTAGCTCCAGCTATGGAGAAACGAACCAGCCAAATTAGTTAATTGCTCTTGCGAGAACAGAGAGGGCACTATAATATGCATGTTGCTCCACCCATGCGTGTGTATATCGCCACATAATAAGACTAGGGCGCAGTACACGTTTCCTCGCATAACGAGAAACGTAAGGAAAGTTTCTGCTGGAAAGTTCAGCAAAGGCCAGATTAGTTTTGTAGGAATTTCAGTGGGATAGAGCGGCCTTACAGACAGCAGCACGTCGCAGCTTAAGATAAATACCGCATGCAGAGGCGTAAACTTTGTTGGTTCACCAGCTTGCGTAAACTGTAAACTCGAGCGGCCTTGGGTGATCTTGCACACAAATTTGTCACTTGACTAATCATCCACTGTAAACTTGATTGTCATCCTAAATAGTACCGAACTTTGAACTGGAATCGGACGATTTTCGTAGTACTGACCAACATCATAATCTATGTGTAGGAGCAATTTTGTAAAGAAACGTCTAATTAAACTTTCATATTATTGTGCTCAGGATTAACGTAAAGAAACTTCCAATTTAACTTTCATAATACTGTGCTTAGTTCAAAATGGTTCAAATGGCCCTGAGCACTATGGGACTCAACTGCTGAGGTCAGTAGTTCCCTAGAACTTAGAACTAGTTAAACCTAACTAACCTAAGGACATCACAAACATCCATGCCCGAGGCAGGATTCGAACCTGCGACCGTAGCGGTCTTGCGGTTCCAGACTGCAGCGCCTTTAACCGCAAGGCCACTTCGGCCGGCTATTGTGCTTAGTATTAATGTTCTTTCACAGAGTTAATATTTAACATTGTTGTGTATAAAATTATTTCCCTTTTTGATGTTGGCAAGATGCGCTATCCATTTCACTGTTTTTATGTTGGCGAGTTGAAAACTGTATGAAAGCTGTAATTTTGCGAGAAATAGTGTGACATTAAACTTGTCATTTCACCTCACACAGTTGTTCTTATTTCTAGAATAAAATAAAACAACCCCCCACCCCCCACTCTTACACAGCAAAACTAATATTATTATTCTTTAGTTTTCATGCAAACAAAATTTCAGTTTGCATTTTTAATTCTTCTAATTTTACTGTCGATAGTTCACTCGACAGTGATAAAAAGACAAATCTGACAGTTTCTATACTGCCAAAATTTGTAGCCTTCATTATTAAGTATTAGGCTCATAAATCTTTATATAAATAATTATTTCTAGGAAACATTATGTAATTTATACCTGAAAATTAATTTCAATTAAGACAGTCATAATAAAATTTCCTTGAACCACATCCTGGTCTAGAAGGGTCTGGAAGCTAAGTACGTAATGCTTCAAGGAAATTTTAGGCGCTAGACGCGCCGTCATAGTTTCGTTTACTGTCGAGATTGGTCAGTGCAGCTTATAAGTTCTTTGTGTAGTGTTGAAATGTTGCACAATGCATTTACTTAACCAGTGGTGTCTTAGAGAGAGTCAGGAACAATTTATGAATAAATACTGAAAATGTCAAAAAGCACCAACATTCCAGAGCCTTTTACTGCAACGAAAAGTCTTGGACCTATTACTTGGAAAGCATAAACAAGAACCGACACCGAAGACAACGAGACAGCTATAGCAAAATAAGTGACATTTATCTCCTAATATACTGTTTCTGTCCTTAATAGTTGCTCGCATCTCGTGGTCGTGCGGTAGTGTTCTCGCTTCCCACGCCCGGGTTCCCGGGTTCGATTCCCGGCGGGGTCAGGGATTTTCTCTGCCTCGTGATGGCTGGGTGTTGTGTGCTGTCCTTAGGTTAGTTAGGTTTAAGTAGTTTTAAGTTCTAGGGGACTTATGACCACAGCAGTTGAGTCCCATAGTGCTCAGAGCCATTTGAATCCTTAATAGTTGGTTCAGTGTGGGATATTTACTTTCTGTACATCTACGAACCTTTTGATTGTAAGGGCTATGTAACATTGTAACGAGTTACTTACAAATAAGGAATGGGTTTTATGAATTAAAAAAAAAAACTTAAGGAAACCCACATATACCTATCACAATTTTACATGTAAATAGATGAATCACTTCATTTATTTTTTGTCGTCATTCAGCTCCTTTCGCAAATGAAGCAACGTTTTTCAAAACAGCGGTCGTAGCTCTGCTTACAAGTCGAACAAGCAGCTGACGAACCCTTATCAACTGCTAGGCTAGAAGAGGAACTGAGAGGTCTGTCGACACTATCACGGATAGATTTTGACGTCTTTTTCTCGACGAGTCGGTATCCGTCCGGCCTTGATCAAATGTTTTCGGATGCTGGGGGTTTACATGAGCTTTCAAGTCTGTGCTGCTACCAGAGGTTTCAACACATCGCTTTTGAGGGGCATTTCGTGTTCACACTGCAGCATCAAAATATTACCACACAACGATCAGAAAACAACACAAACAAAAGAGGTTTCGAGAATTACAGCTCAAACGTTTCCATCAATCTTACTTTCGAGTGGGACGAGGCTACGAAAAGACACAAATGGCAACAGTCAGAATTTTTTCTAAGAGAATTAAAGTAAACTGTAGATATCAGTCTCACACGGGTGTCCCAGGTGGAGTGGTCACTATTCACGCATATGACTTGAACGACCATTGGAAACAAAAAATTCCAGTAAATATGGGGTCCAAAGTCCATGCCTTAACAGCAATAAGCACTTCATTTTCGGTACTGTGAAACACACCTCTTCTACTGAAAACGTGCTCATAGCACTAACGGTATGCTCCAAGTCGTACTACACTTTTTTGCTTCGAATGCTCGTTAGCATTATATCGCTGAGTATTGACGATTGCTCTTGAGATAACCTGTATGGTAAACATTTCGCTAGTAAAAAGAAAAGAGAGTTTTCTCTATCGTGAGTTATATGCTGATAATTATAATATTATCCAATTATATCGCCACAAAATCACGTTGTTACCGGTATATAAACTGTACAAATATCGATTAAAAATATTTTAGTGATACAGACTTATAGATATCCGATATCCCAGCCCTAATCAAGTCTTCTCGTAGCGCAACTCCGCACTGGAACAAACTAATCAACTCACAATCGTTCTGTCGTATCGTTCTTCGGGCGTCGAACAGGTTAAACTCTGGAACAGTTATTTCTGAGATAATTTCGCCACAATCAGTACTAGAATGACACCAAACAAAAATAATATGTCTTTTACCTGGCGTTTGTCCCGCCCTAGCAGGGTCCTCTAGTTACACGTCTGCCTCCATTTGGTACTGTCAGTGGTATCTTCATACGTGTCATTCATGAATTCCATATCCTTCATTATACGGTTCATGCATCGTGTCTTGGGTCTGCCACGAGGTCGTCGGGCATTTACGTCAGGCGCATAGCTGTTCTTGTAACCGAGTCTGCTTGACTGCGCTCGATGTGTCCTTACCGTCTTAACCTGTTTTCCAGTAGTTTGTCTGAGATGGGTGTAACTCCAGGTCGCCCTCGAGTGTCGACGTTTGTTGCGTGGTCAAATTGGGTGAGCCCAAGGGACCATCCGAGCATACGCATTTCCACCACGTGGAGCCTGCTCACGCTTCGTTGTCGTTAGCCAACACTCCGACCCATAAAGTGCGACTGAGCGTGTGTGTATTGTGTATTGAACCGGGGACCTAGAAACGACGGAGAGGCGTCGCCTCGTCGGCCGGAGTGGCCGTGCGGTTCTAGGCGCTACAGTCTGGAAACCAGCGACCGCTACGGTCCCAGGTTCGAATCCTGCCTCGGGCATGGATGTGTGTGATGTCCTTAGGTTAGTTAAGTTTAATTAGTTCGAAGTTCTAGGTGACTGACGAACTCAGAAGTTAAGTCGCATAGTGCTCAGAGCCATTTGAGCTTCGCCTCGCCCTAGTCCTCAGTGGTCCACAACCTCACAACAGGCCACAGCAGTCCTCCATCCCACTACCGCGCCACTCCGAACCCAGGTTATTGTGCGGTTCGGCATCCCCCGGGAACGTCTCATACCAGACGAGTGTAACCCAAAATGTTTGAGTGGTAGAGTAATTATGGAGTACGCGTAAGTGGAGATAGCGTGTGCTATGCAATCACTGACATAGTGTAACTGAGGCGGAATAAAAGGAACCAACCCCCATTCGCCGAGGCAGATGGAAAATCTCTTCCACAGGCTGGCCGGCACCCGGGATCTCGACACTAATCGTGCCAGGGAGCGGCACGCCTTCCTGCTCAGGAATCGGGCGTTAGACCGCGCAGCTAGCCGGATTCTATAAACCTTTGACTTAAGGCGTAAAGCCGTACGGGGATCACATAGGACGCCGATTACCTGACGAAGTTTCATACAGGCTGTGTTAACACTGACCCATATATCCGATAGACTTTCACCATGACTGCATACGAGTGAGCCAGGATATTTGAATTTTTCCACATCCTTCCGGTCTTCTCCACCGACTTTAATGGTCACATCGGCTTGAATACCACGGTCCATGTATTCTGTCTTCTTGCTATTCAGTCGGAGGCCAAATTTACCAAGTCGTTGATCCCACTGCTGCGTCTTTTCCTGGGGATCTTCGCGTTGTTCGCTTTCCAGTAAAACATCTTCAGCATATAGGAGTGGCCAAGGGTGGGGTGACGGTAGATCGTATGTCAGTGTCCACACACACACAGGATAAACAGTAGAGGTGACAATGCTGAACCTTGGTGTACTCCGACACAGAGTAAATGGGGGGGATGTTCCCACTACACATCAGACGTGTGAAATGAATTATCAGAAGTATTGATAAAAATTTAACTATGACCTACCGAAAACATAAACTTATCTAATTAACTTTTTTGCCATGCATATTTCAGCTGTTCTGGTGGTGTTCAGTCTCGTTTACTGCAGCTCTCCTTGCGAGCCTATCCTCTGGAAGCCTCTTCAGCTCTGAATAACTCTGCTACACCCTACATCCATCTGAATCTATTTACTATCTGCTTCCACAACCACCCCTCCTCCTTCACACTTCCCTGTACAGTATACCGATAATACCACCAAGTCCGAGGTGTATCCTCCCAAAAGTTTTAAAAACTGTTTTCAAAATTCGACGCAGTAACTCCTCATTAGGCATTCAATCTAACCACATAATCTTCGTAATTCTTCTGTAGCACCACGTTTCAAAAGCTTCTGTTTGCTCAGTTTGTATCTTCTGGCTGAAAGCACGTGGATTTTTCTCCCACTGTATCTGTTATAGTGGGAGACAAATCCGACGTGTCTTCAGGCAGAAGGTACAAAATGAGCAAAGAGAACAAGACGAGCAGGACAAGGCAACGGCGTATCTGCCGAACGCCGTCGAAGTAGCGAACCAAATCTGCAGAATCTTGGCCCGACGTAACATCAAACAGGTTTTCCGTCCACCTCCGAAAGCGCTTGCACTATTAGGTTCTTTGAAGGATCACGTGGGGCTCCGTAAACAGGGTGTCTAACGTATAACAAGCAAATGCGGTGACTCATACTCCGGGTAGAGTGTGCGGACAGTCGAAAAAGGTGCCAGGAGACAGCAGACACACCTAACTCAAGCAGCCAACAGAATCTTTCGTATCGTAACATTGCATAATACCAGGGGACTCGACGAAATATGAGCAAACGGAAGTGCTAGAACTGTGCTCTAAAGGTCGGTGTTCGGATAGGAGTGGCCGACATCCTGGTTAATAGATGGGAGCGGCTTCACTCTCAGTAAAGCGTGAGACCCAGCGCTCAGCCAACTGAAGTCACAAAGTCGACCGAGAGTGACTTGCGCGCCCGACTGAAGCGGCAGGAGCTCTGAGGGACGGCGGTTCACGTCCAGCATTCGGCAGCCGCATCTGCCAGCACCTCCACTCCCCACCACCGCACCACTCGCCACGCCGTGCGGCCAGATGGTTAGGATGAGTTGGGGAGCGATAAGAGCACAAAGGAGGCGCATTGTAACGAAGACGCTCCTTGTATAGGTATCACCTCGAGTTGACGCTGCCCAAATATCATGTTACGTTAACGACAGCACCCGGCAAGCCATCCGAGAGTAATAGAAACGCTCGATTCGCTGGGAAACTTATATGATACATTTGAAGCATTTTTGAGATTTAGGAAAAACTTTTAGTACGTTTACTGCAATACACTATTTGACATACTCAAGTCACCAAGGATAAATAGAGGGAGCAAAATGAGATGTACGACTTTCACAGAAATCAAATTGTATTCAACAGCAGGAGGACATGAAAGGGAGGTAATAGTTGATAATAAAATAAGACGAGTTGCTGTTTGTCCCTTATTTAATTTGCACAAATTTTAGGTAACAGATTAAACCAAGGAGAACTTTGTAAAGGGAAACCAAAAAGGAAAACAAAATAGGAAACCAAAAAGTTCAACTTCTCCAATGATACTGTAATTCTGTCTGAGACGGCAAGGGATTTTGAAAATCATTTCAACGGAACTGAGTATCTTCAAACCAGACTGCAAGATGATCTTAAACAAAACTAAAACAAGGTTAATGGAGAACAGTCAAAGTAAGTGATGCTGGGAGAATAGGATTAGGAAATGAGGCTTTAAAAGCGATATAACAGTATACCTATTTGAGTGGCAGTGACATAAGTAAAGAAATATAAAATTCAGACTGACAAGAGGAAGAAAAGCTTTGGTACGTTCATTGCAGGTCTCATGGATGCGGGGAGTGAAACGACTAAGTCCATAGAGGATTCCCAACAACAAATTTTATTTACCTGGTATCGAAATAATCAGCACTGGTAACAGCATAGAGACACAATGATATTACAGCCCCCTATTTGTTCAAATAACACAAAGTCAAAAATTCAGAAAATTGTTGCAAAGCAATTAGCATAATGTTTAAGAATACATATTTTAATTTAAGACAAAGTTAAATGACTTCCTTCAATAAATGACTTTTTTTGACTTGAAACTTATGCTTCTGCTTGCGAGAAAACTTAGTTACAAAATACTGATTTCTTTAAAAAAAAATAAGAACTTTGAAGGAAAGACTTTACAGATGTTCTGCTTGTTCAATATAAATACCTTAGACAAAATTAATTGACAGGACTAACAAGCCTGGCGACTCCGAAAGGGTTTGATATCTTTTGAATAGTTTAAAGCACCAAAAACATTGTTTACAGTTTTACATCAGAAAAAATTTCTTAAAGATAGAATATATGCATCAGTTACAGTACTGCTCAAACTTATCAGTATTTCGTGGTCTTAGACCTACTGAGTTATACTGGTCACGCGGCAACGCACGAGGCGCAGCCCAGCCGGCTCACAAAACAAGTTCCTTCTATAACACACCAAACAAACTACTAAAACATGGCCCGTCTAACGCCAATACTGAAGACAGCCAACCTTTTGCATTCACGATGTTAAATCGGATATTAACATACATTCATGAGGACAGGCGAACAGTCAATAAGCAGGAAGTTCTTAAAGCAAATTGCAATATTTGAAAGCACGTAAGACATTTTCATTGCAACTTTAACCATCAAGTGATTTAAGTAGGAAGCTTACTGAAGTACTCTATAAGTGCGCAAAGCAGTAAAAGATATAATTATGGGGTTAAGATAAAACTACACCTTCAGAATTACAACTAAGACGGTATTGCATAATTTGAGCTGCTTGCTCACACAGTTGAACAGAGCTAACCAGTACATAATCAAATACTGCAAGAGCAACCGTTACCAGTAATTTGACTAACTCGCACTTAAGAGTAAGCACGCTGCTATTCAACACAACATACTTCAAACAACATAACAGACTTTACCACAGTCGCGCTTATAGAACTTGCCAGGCATTGGGCTTCAAATAAACAAATAATATTCCAGCAGAATTTCTCGTACGAAAGCTCTATACAATTCGAACGATTTGCACAGCTTTCACAAGTTAGATCCAGTAAATTGCACAGTAGAGACAGGTCGTACTTTTAAGCAAAACGATACCTACAGGGCAAGGAACTCCCATACACAAAAAGCGACAGCACATTTGAGGTACCACAGCTCAACGCGGAAGTCGTGAAGGGCCACCCAACAGTTAATCGTGCAAGAACGATCCTGGATGAGATAACAGCTTACCCACCAGAATTAACACAGCTGAAGGTGGCAGCAGCAGACACGGTGATAGGATGCAGAAGAGAATGAGATTTTCACTCTTCAGCGGAGTGTTCCTAGCAGATTAAAACTGTGTGCCTGAACGAGCCTCGAACTCGGGACCTCTGCCTTTGGCGAGCAAGTGCTCTACCTTCTGAGCTATCCGAGCACGACTCACGCTTCGTCCTCACAGCTTCACTTGTGCCAGTACCTCGTCTCCTACCTTCCAAGGCTGTGGCTGAGCCATGTCTCCGCAATATCCTTTCTTCCAGGAGTACTAGTTCTGCAAGGTTCGCAGGAGAGCTTCTGTAAAGTTTGGAAGGTGGGAGGCGAAGTACTGGCAGAAGTGGAGCTCTGAAGACGGGGCGTGTGTCGTGCTTGGAAAGCTCAGATGGTAGAGCACTTGCCCACCAAAGGCAAAGGTCCCGAGTTCGAGTCTCGGTGCGGCACACAGTTTTAATCTGCCAGGAAGTTTCAGGATGCAGTCGGTTGTATTCGGGCCTCTGCACCGCTACACTGTCCTCCAGACGTAGCAAAGCCCCAGCTCCGCTATTAGCGTGAATTCTCACGCCACGTCGTCCCCTCACAAGCCTTGCTTCAGTACTCGGCTCACCAGCGACTGTGTCACGACCAGCATTGCAACGACGATGACTGACAGGGTCACTGCCCTCTCTCGATAGCCAGCGAAACTTCCACAGCGTCTAGCTGCTGCACCGACTCTCTTTCGAATCGTTCCGTACGAGCCTAAATAGGCGATCGCGGCCAATCGCATCGCGGCAAAGAGCATACACGAGAAAGAGCCGACACACTAACCACTCCAGAGATAAGTTGCGGCTCAGTTTTTCTGATGAAGACAAATATGTTAAAGCTTTGTGTTACCTTGTATGGAGGTGAAACATTGCCACCAGCACCTCTGTATGTGATATGGCTCTCTAACGTCCGTCTAGGGACAGACTGTCTTCCAAGGTGTGTAGCTTTAAATGAAAATTTTAATAAAAGAGTTACTGACGAGCTAGTCAGAACTCAACTACTATGTTGAATGTGGGTGCTCTAATTAAATAACATATCCAATCCTTAGGTATTTAAGTTTCAATAAAATGTCGTCTTTTTTCTAGTCATCAGTCGTCTGTCTGGTTTATGTGGCCCACCACGAATTCCTCTCCTGTGCCAACCTCTTCATCTCAGACTAGCATTTGCAACCTACGTCCTCAATTATTTGCTGGATGTATTCCAATCTCTGTCTTCCTCCACAGTTTTTGCCCTCTACAGCTCCCTCTAGTACCATGGAAGTTATTTCCTCATGTCCTAACAGATGGCCTACCATCCCTTCTCCTTATCAGTGTTTTCTACATAGTCCTTTCCTCTCCGATTCTGCGTACACCTTCCTCATTCCTTACCTTATCAGTCCACCTAATTTTCAACATTCGTCTATAGCACCACATCTCAAATGCTTCGATTCTCTTCTGTTTCGGTTTTCCCACAATCCATGTTTCACTACCAGACAGTGCTGTACTCCAGATGTACATTCTCAGAAATTTCTTCCTCAAATTAAGGCCGATATTTGATATTACTAGACTTCTCTTGGGCAGGAGTGCCTTTTTTGTCATAGCTAGTCTGCTTTTGATGTCCTCCTTGCTCCGTCCATCACTGATTATTTTACTGCCTAGGTAACAAAATTCCTTAACTTCATCTACTTCGTGACCATCAATCCTAATGTTAAGTTTCTCGCTGTTATCTTTTCTACTACTTCTCATTACCTTCGTCAATCCATACTGTGTACTCATTAGATTGTTCATACCGTTCAGCAGATCATGTAATTCTTCTTCACTCTCACTCAGGGCAGCAAAGTCATTTGCGAATCCTATAATTGATATCATTTCACCTTCAATTTTAATTCCACTCCTGAACTTTTATTTTCGTCATTGCTTCCTCGATGTACAGATTGAACAGTAGGGGAGAAAGGCTACATCCTTGTCTTGCACCCTTTTTAATACGAGCACTTCGTTCTTGGTCGTCCACTCTCATTATTCCCTCTTTGGTGTTGTAGGTATTATATGTGACTCGTCTCTCCCAATAGCTTACCACCTACTTTTTTCAGGATTTCGAATGTCATCATTTTACATTGCCGAACGCTTGTTCCAGGTCGACAGAAACTTATGAACGTGTCTTGATCTTTCTTTAGTCTTGCTTCCATTTTCAATCGCAACGTCAAAATTGCCTCACTCGTGCCTTTATTTTTCCTAAAGCCGAACTGATCGTCATTTTGCGCATCCTCAATTTTCTTTTCCATCCTTCTTTCTATTATTATTGTAAGCAACTTGGATGCATGAGGTGTTCAGCTGATTGTGCGATAATTCTTGCACTTGTCAGCCTTTGCCGTCTTCGGAATTGTGTGGATGATGCTTTACCGAAAGTCAGATGGTATGTCGCCAGACTCATACATTCTACACACTAACGTGAATAGTTGTTTTGTTGCTACTTCCCCAATGATTTTAGAAATTCTGATGGAATGTTATCTAGATACCTCTTCGACCTTATTTGACCTTAAGTCTTCCAAAGCTCTTTTAAATTCTGATTCTAAGACTGGATCCGCTATCTCTTCTAAATCGACTCCTGTTTCTTCTTCTATCACATCAGAAAATACTCCCCGTCATAGAGGCTTTCAATGTATTCTTTCCACCTATCCGCTCTCTCCTCTGCATTTAACCGTGGAATTTCTGTTGCATTCTTAATGTTACCACCCTTATTTTTAATGTCACCGAAGGTTGTCTGACTTTCCTGTATGCTGAGTCTGTCCTTCCGACAATCATTTCTTTTTCTGTCTTCACATTTTTCCTGCAGTCATTTCGTCTTAGCTTCCATGCAATTCCTATTTATTTCGTCCCTCAGTGACTTGTATTTCTGTATTCCTGAGTTTCCCAGAACATTTCTGTACTTCCTCCTTTCACCAGTCAACTGAAGTGTTTCTTCTGATACCCATAGTTTCTTCGCAGTTACCTTCTTTGTACCTACGTTTTCCTTCCCAACTTCTGTTATCGCCTTTTTCAGAGATATCCATTTCTCTTCAACTGTATTGCCTACTGAGCTATTCCTTATTGCCGTTTCTATAGCCTTGGAGAGCTTCAAGCGTATCTCGTCATTCTTTAGTACTTCCGTATCCCACTTCTTTGCGTATTGATTCTTTCTGACTAATGTCTTAGACTTCAGCCTACACATCATCGATACTATACTCTGATCTGAGTCTATATCTGTTCCTGGGTACGCCCTACGATCCAGTATCTGATTTCGGAATCTCTGTCTGACCATGATGTAATCCAACTGAAATCTTCCCGTATCACCTGGCTTTTTCGAAGTATACCTCCTCCTCCTATGCTTCTTGAACAGGCTATTCACTAGTACTAGCTTAAACTTGTTACAGAACTCAGCTAGTCTGTCTCCTCTCTCATTCCTTGTCACAAGCCCATATTCTTCTGTAACCTTTTCTTCTACTCCTTCCCCTACGACTGCATTCCAGTCCCCCATGACTATTAGATTTTCATCCTCCTTTACATACTGTATTACGCTTACAATATCCTCATACACTTTCTCTGTCTCTTCATCTTCAGCTTGCGACGTCTGCATGTATACCTGAACTATCGTTGTCGGTGTTGGTTTGCTGTCGATTCTGGTAAGAACGACCCTGTCACTGGCCTGTTCACAGAAACACATTCTCTGCCCTATCTTCCTATTCATAACGAATCCTACTCCTGTTATACCATTTTCTGCTGCTGTTGATATTGCCCTATACTCATCTGACCAGAAATCCTTGTCTTCTTTCCATTTCACTTCACTGACCCCTACTATATCTAGATTGAGCATTTGCATTTCCCTTTTCAGATTTGCTAGTTTCCCTACCACGTTCAAGCTTCTGACTTTCCACACCCCGACTCGTAGAACGTTATCCTTCCGTTGATTATTCAATCTTTTTTCATAGTAACCTCCCCCTTGGCAGTCCCTTCCCGGAGATCCGAATGGGAGACTATTCCGGAATCTTTTGCCAATGGAGAGATCATCATGACACTTCTTCAATTACAGGCCACATGTCCTGTGGCTATACGTTACGTGTCTTTAATGCAGTGGTTTCCATTTCCTTCTGCATCCTCATGCCGATGATCATTGGTGATTCTTCCGCCTTTAGGGGCAGTTTCCCACCCCTAGGACAAGAGAGTGCTCTGAACCTCTGTCGGCTCTTCCGCCCTCTTTGACAAGGCCGTTGACAGAATGAGGGTGATTCGTTATGCCGGAAGTCTTCGGCCGCCAATGTTGATTATTAATTAAAATTTAAGCAGTGGAGGGATTTGAACCCAACTGATTATGAATCAAAGACGCGACCCCTACTGTTTATTAAATTCACACTAAACTCTCTTCTGGTTATCAACACAAAAGTAATTATGTCCACTGATAATAACGGCTCGAGTCTTCATTATAGCTGGTAACAAACACAATACAAAACAAATAAATAAATTTTTTCTCGAAAACGCAATACAACGTTCAAATCTAGAAAGTAGTGTAGTCTAACTTCAAACTATCTCCACTAAATAACAGCCAAATCGACACACTAAGTCACTGTCTTAAGTACCCATTCGTTATGAAAATAATCAGAGTCCCTTCAGGCTAAGCTGAGACTGAAACCACCTCTGTGCCTAATAAATCAAAGTCCTAAACAGCCCTCATTGACAATCACAAGTCCTCCTGCACACTGACTCAGAAATAGTCATAATTCCAACAGCTACCTATTAATTCCAAATCGCACTCAACGTCAAAATATTTCTGTAGCCGACACTTGTGTGGCCAAATCGTCACCTATAAACTTTCGACTACCTCCAGAACCGCCCAACTAGATCGGCCCTCCAAAACTGCCTAACGCCGACAGGCCTCAAACAATATGGCCACCGCCTTTACATATTTTCGGTCTACCCGCTCCTTGCTTGGGGCTCCCTACTCCCAAACAATGGGTGCACTGACATCACTTGATGACCTTACGTGATCACTGGTCTCTTACACAACTGTTTATTCATTAATTTAAACAAAAATCTGGATGCGCCATTGGCTGTGCGCTGAAGTTCTACACAAGACTCGTATCTTACAATAAACTTTATGAACCACAGTTTGTCCGCATATAACTTTAAGCATTTACAACTTTCAATTTGCAATGGTGATAACGGCTTATCTTCCCAGTATCTTTAACAATCACCGTACTAACATGACCAATGTCTAATTTTAATAGTAAATTGATTCCTGTTTCCATTACCGTTGCCGTATTTTGTGTGTCTCTGATCAAAGTCAACTTATCGGCAAAAAAGTTCAAATTTAACTTTAAGCAATAATATTGACAACAAAAATGATAAGTCTTAAAATCTGAGTAGTGTGGGTGGCTTATAATAAGGCCTGGCAACCTACACTGAGGTGACGAAGCCACAAGATACCTTCAAATATCGTGTCGGCTCTCTTTTTGCCCAGCGTAGTGGAGCAACTCGACGTGCATCGACTCACAAGGACCTTGGAAGTCCCCTACAGAAATATTGAGCAATGCTGCCTCTATTGGTGTCCACAATTGAAAAGGTGTTGCCGGCGCAGGAGTTTGCGCCCGAACTGACCTCTCGGTTATATCACACAAGTGTTAGATGAAATTCATGTCGTGCGATCTAGGTGGCCAACTCATTCGCCCAAACTGTCCAGCATGTTCTTCAAACGAGTCTCGAACATTTGTGGCCCGGTGGCATGTCATCGTTGTTTGGGAACATGAAGTCCACGAATGGCTACAAATGGTCTCCAAGCAGCCGAACATAGGCATTTCCAGCGAATGATCGGTTCAGTTGGACCACAGGACCCAATCATTTCCATGTGAAGACTGCCCACACCGTTATGGAGCCAGCACCAGTTTGCGCACTGCCTTGTTGACAACCTGAATGCATAAATTCGTAGGCTCCTTACACAATCGAACCCTACCATCAGCTCTTACCAACTGAAATTGGGACTCATTTGACAAGGCCACCGTTTTCCAATAGTGTAGGGTCCAAGAGCTCAGGAGAGGCCTTCAGACGAAGTCATGCTGTTAGCAAATCCCTAGCGTTAGTCGTCTACTGCCATAGCCAGTTAAGGTAAAAATTTCGCCGCGTTGTCCTAACGAATACGTTCCTCATACGTCTCGTATTGATTTCTGCAGTTATTTCACGCATGACTGCATGTTTGTTAGCACTGAAAACTGTACGCAAAGGCCGCTGCTCTTGGTCACCTACATCTACATCTACATGGTTACTCTGCAATTCACACTAAAGTGCCTGGCAGAGGGTTCATCAAACCATCTTCATACTACTTCTCTACCATTCCACTCTAGAATGGCACGTGGGAAAAAGGAACACCAAAATCTTTCCGTTCGAGCTCTGATTTCTCTTATTTTATTATGATAATCATTTCTTCCTACGTAGGTGGGTGTCAAAAAAGTATTTTCGCAATCGGAAGAGAAAGTTGGTGACTGAAATTTCGCAAATCTCGCCGCAAAGAAAACTGCCTTTGCTTGAGTGACTGCCACACCAACTCGCGTATCATATCAGTGACACTCTCACCCCTATTGCGCGATAACACGAAACGAGCTATCCTTCTTGGCACTTTTTCGATGTTCTCCGTGAATCCTATCTGGAAAGGATCCAACACCGCGCAGCAATATTCCAGCAGAGGACGGGCAAGTGTAATGTAGGCTGTCTCTTTAGTGGGTTTGTCGCATATTCTAAGTGTTCTTCTAACAAAGTGCAGTCTTTGTTTCACCTTCCCCACAATATTACCTACGTGGTCTTTCCAATTTAGGTTCCTCGTAATTGTATTTCCTAGGTATTTAGTCGAATTGACAGCCCTTAGATTTGTTCGATTTATCGTATACCCAAAATTTATCGGATTTCTTTTAGTACCCATGAGGATGACATCGCACTTTTCTCTGTTTAGTGCCAACTGCCACTTTTCGCACCATACAGAAATTCTATCTAGATTATTTTGTAATTGGAATTGATAGTATGATGATTTTACTAGACGGTAAGTTACAGCATCATCTGCAAACAGTCTAAGGGAGCTGCTCAGATTATCACGTAGATCATTTATGTAAATCAGGAACAGCAGAAGGCCTATGACACTACCTTGCGGAACGCCAGATATCACTTCTGTTACTCGATGATTTACCGTCTATCACTACGAACTGTGACCTTTCTAAGAGCAAATCAAGAATCCAGTCACACAACTGAGACGATACTCCATATGCACTCAGTTTGATTAATAGTCGCTTGCGAGGAACGGTATCAAAAGCCTTCTGGAAATCTGGGAATATGGAATCGATCTGAGATCTCTTGTGGACAGCACTCATTACTTCGTGGGAATAAAGTGCTGCACAAGAACGATATTTTCTGAATCCGTGTTGGTTATGTATAATAAGTCATTTTCTTCAAGGTGATTCATAACGTTCGAGTCCAGTATATGCTCCAGATTCCTACTGCAAACTGACGTCAGTTATATGGGTCTATAAAGAATGGGTTACTCCTTTTTGCTTTCTTGAACATTGGTGTGACCTGTGCTACTTTCAAGTCTTTAGGAACAGACCTTTCGTCAAGTGAGCGGTTGTATATGATTGCTGAGAAAGGCGCTATTGTGGCTGCATACTCTGAAAAGAACCTGATTGGTATACCATCTGGACTGCAAGACTTGCCTTTCTTAAGTGATATGAGTTTTTTCGCAACACCTAAGATATCTACTTTTATGTCACTCATGCTAACAGCTGTTCTGGTTTCGAATTCTGGAATTCATTAAGTGAAGGCCATCGGCCACTGTCCGTGGTGAGGGGTAATACCTGAAATTTGGTATTTTCAGCACACTCTTGACACGATGGATCTGGGAATATTCAATTCTCTAACTGTTTCCGAAACGGAATGTCGCATGCTTGTAGCTCCAGCTACCAATCTGGATTCAAAGTCTGCTAATTCCCGTCGAGAGGCCATAGTCACGTCGGAAAGGTATTGACGTGTATCACCTGAGTATAAATGCAAGTGCACAGTCATATGGTACTTTGTGCACGCGATACTGCCGCCATCTGTGTATGTACACTTCAGTCATCTCAGTCTACATCGATGAGCCAAAACATCATGATCATCGCCCATCGCCTCCTGATGGTGCTGCGGGAATGTGATGCAGTAAGGAAAGAATAAAAGCGAAAGAGAGTCTAATGCGTACTAATTACAGCGAAGACATGGGCGGGAATTGCGGAAATCCACTGATGTCAACGGTTTTGGCAAAGGGCACATTGTTATGGCGTTGCGGCTGGAAGCGAGAATCTCTGAAACAGCGAAGGCGGCCGCCTGTTGGCTTACTACTGTCGTGAGCTCCTGTGGAAAGTGGTTTAAGAATGCTGAAGTAACGAGCAGGCCGTATGGTGCTGGACGATCATGTCTCATCATAAAACCTAGAGGTCGGAGCATCCCGATTGTGTAATCCAGGATAGGCAGTGATCTGTGGCAGATCCTACGACACAGCACAATGATTGTGCAGCCACAAGTGTTTCGGAGCACACCGTTCAAAGGCCATTGTTGGACATGGAGCTCCACACCAAACGACCCCTGTGTGTTCCTGTGTTGGCCCAGCGACATCGCCACTTATGAGTGCAGTGGGCACAGCACCACTGAGCTTCCACCGTGGATCAATAGAAACATGCCGCCTATCGAATGAGTCGCATTTCTTGTTACACCAGGTCGATGTTTGCGTCCTTATACGCCGTCATCCAAGTGGAATGGCAGCACGAAACATGCACCGCGCCACAGAAGCAGGCCGTTGAGGACAGAATTATGCTGTGGAGTACAATTAGTTGGGCTTCCATGGGATCTCTGGGGGTAATCGAAGCCATCTTGACAGCGGTGAATTGCGTGAACATTATTGCGGACCACCTGCATCGCTTCATGCTTGAAGTCTCCCCCTAAGGCGATGATCTTCCAGAAGGATAACTGTCTGTGTTGCAGGGTCAAAATCGTGCTGCAGTGGTTAGGGGAGCATAATAGTGAACTCACATTGATTTGTTGGCATGTAAATGTGTCTGATCGATACCCACTTGAACACTTATCGGGCGCGATTTGAGTGGCCGTAAAACACCATCCGTAATTTGCGGGAATTTCTTGACCTGTGCGGTGCCCTCTGCTGCCATATACTTCTGGAATCCTGTCAAGCACTTGAAAAATCCATGCCAAACAGAACTTCTGTTGTACCGTGTGGTCATAATGTTCTGGCTCGTCGGTATATTCCTGCTCCTCTGAATGTGTCTGTCTTCGACCAAAAGGTTTGGTGAACCAATTAAATGTCTTCGGCAAATTCAATAATAATATTATGTAAAGAAACGTCCCCTTTGTATGTGAAAAAACACTGTGCTAGAAAAACTCTTACGTTATTTGATTTTGAAACAGCTGAGCAAAATTCAACGTACTCAGTCAATTTTCTCTTTACTTATTCTGATCATCATTAAACTGACACACAATATTTTAGCGCAACGCAATCTGACTTCAAATAATCCCTACAAAAGAATGGCCCTGACTAACAATAACCTATACCTTTCATGAATCACTTAGCTCACCAAAATCTTCGTTACTCTAACTACTGCAATACAGCGAGCACCAATGCTGCCAGCTAAATAAAAGATTCTAACTACTGAAGGCACTAACTATTGATAGGCATAGTTATCAAATGAAAGATTTTGATAGCGAGCAAACAATGTATTTACCTTAATAGTGTTCAATATATATATGTGTGTGTGTGTGTTCATGACATCCAGTCTTACAAATTTACTCTTTCTTATGGACACACATCCAGATCATCCGCTCTCACAACTCCGCCATCTCTCTCCCCACATCCACCAGTGCTGGCGGCTTACCTCCAACTGCGCAACGCTACGCGCTGTTCACATCCAACTGCCCAACACTACACAGGCGAATATTCCAACAATGTGTCCAACCAGCCACAGACTGCACACAGCACAATCAGCGCTTTTCATACAGAGCACTACGTGGCGTTACCAAAAGAAAAACCTAAACAGCCTGCTTACAGTAGTTCCGTCGACATACATTGATGATTGCTACAATTTGTGGCGATTAATAGCTTGTAAGTTACAGATTATTTAGTGAATTAAAGTAAATCAGATCTTTTCCATGCTGTATCTCTCCACAATGTCCGTGGACATACATGTCTATCACTGCAATCGTATCGGCATCTTCTTCCCCCCCCCCCCCCCCCACCCCAAAAATAAATAAATAAATAAATATAAAAAAAATAGTTCAAATGGCTGTGAGCACTATGGGACTTAACTTCTGAGGTCATCAGTCCCCTAGAACTTAGAACTACTTAGACCTAACTAACCTAAGGACATCACACACATCGATGACCGAGGCAGGATTCGAACCTGCGACTGTAACGGTCGCGTGGTTCCACATTGTAGCGCCTAGAACCGCTCCGCCACTCCGGCCAGCCATCTTCTTCCAAATGCCATCTCGTGGCCACCTGTATAGAGATGCTTTTCTCCGTATTTGTGCAAACGTGAACAATACTTTCTTATTTCAAACCGTCAATGGCTTGCTGACGTCATTACCGGGTCTGACGAGGTTTGTTCAAGACCACGCGGACACCCCTTGTGGTTGGCGATTGTGCATTACAGCTTCCGACAGAGCGGGAGGTGCCCGTGGCCAGCGACAGCTGTCTTGTCTCCCTCTCCCTCACTGCAGCGCACACGCGCGTATTTCAAACGCCGCACCCGGCAGCACTGAATTCCGACACACAGATATGTCTCGTCCTGTTACAACGTGGAGTATGGCCAGTAAAGAGACGAATATACGAGGGCTATCCGCAAAGTACATTACGTTTTGAAATTAAAAATAAATAAAGTATTGGAAATTTTTTTAATTATATACAGATGAAAGCCACACTTAAATACTACTTTTTTACATAGTTGCCATTTAAATTAAGGCACTTATCGTACCGATGGACGAGCTTGGAAATTCCTTCGTCGTAAAATTCGGCCGCCTGCGGCTTCATCCACGTGGTTACCTCTTCTTGAAGCTGTGCGTCGTCACCAAAACGCTGCATAGCCAACCACTTCTTCATTGCTGGGAATAAGTGGAAGTCGCTCGGTGCCAGGTCGGGACTGTACAGAGGATGAGGAAACAACTCCAACTTAAAAGATTCGAGAACTTCACGAGTGGCATTTGCCGTGTGGGCCCGGGCGTTGTCGTGAATCAGCAAGATCTTTGAGCCCTACTTTTCCCTGCGTTTGTTTTGTATTGCTCTTCTGAGGTTGTGCAGAGTTTGGCAATACCTTTGAAAGTTTATTGTAGTGCCTCTTTCCAGGAAATCCACAAAAATCACACCTTTTCTGTCCCAAAAGACAGACGCCATCACCTTCCTTGCCGACATTGTCTGCATGCATTTCTTGGGTTTTTGGGGGGAATTTGTGTGCCCCCACTGCACTGACTGCAATTTTGTCTCGCAGTTCACATGCTTAACCCATGTTTCGTCACCAGTAACGATGCGATCGAGTAATGAGTCGCCATCTTTCTCGTAAGCGTTCAAAAACGTTAACGCTGCAGCCATTCGCTGATTTATGTGAATCTCTGTCAAGATTTTTGGTATCCATCTTGCACAAAACTTGTGGTAACCAAGCTTTTCGGTAATTATTTCGTGCAATAAACTTCGGGAAATTTGTGGAAAACTCATAGAGAGTTATTGTGAAATTACGGTTTTCACGGACCGCGGCATCGACTTTTTCGACAAGTTCGGCAGTCACTATGCTGGGTCTTCCACTTCGCTCTTTGTGTGAACGTTAGTTCGGCCATTTTTAAATTTTATGACCCATTGACGCACTCCACCTTCAGTGATTATGTTGTCCCCATACACTTCACAAAGCTGCCGATAGATTTCTATCGGTGTACAGTTTTTTGCAGTCAGAAACCTTATTAGAGTACGCACTTCACACTTCGCGGCATTTTCAATTAATGCTGACATTTCAAACTGTCACAGTAACTCAACGGAGTACAGCACGAGCCTCTCACTAGCACGGCAGGATGCCAACTGAGCGGCGGAATGCCATGACACCAAGATGGCCGCGCTAGCCCTGCCCCTAACGGACACAAACGAAAACGTAAAGTACTTTGTGGATAGCCCTCATAATAAGAGCTTCTCTGACGTGGACTGACCAAGGCTAGGTAGGAAAGTCAACTAAATAATGAAGAGGTTCTGAATCGATTTGTGGAAAAGAGAGCCGTATGACAAGACATGACAAAAACAAAATACTGATTCATAGGACACATCCTGAGACATCATAGGGAATATATACAGGGTGGTCCATTGATAGTGACCGGGCCAAATATCTCACGAAATAAGCATCAAACGAAAAAACTACAAAGAACGAAACTCGTCTAGCTTGAAGGAGGAAACCAGGTGGCGCAATGGTTGGCCCGCTAGATGGCGCTGCCATAGGTCAAATGGATATCAAGTGCGTTTTTTTAAATACGAACCCCCATTTTTATTGCACATTCGTGTAGTACGTAAAGAAATATGAATGTTTTAGTTGGACCACTTTTTTCGCTTTGTGGCAGATGGAGCTGTAATAGTCACATATGTATAAGTACGTGGCATCACGTAACATTTCTCCAGTGCGGACGGTATTTGCTTCGTGATACATTACCTGTGTTAAAACCGACCGTTTACCAATTGCGGAAAAGGTCGATATCGTGTTGATGTATGGCTATTGTGATCAAAATGCCCAACGGTCGTGAGCTATGTATGCTGCTCGGTATCCTGGACGACATCATCCAAGTGTCCGGACCGTTCGCCCGATAGTTACGTTATTTAAGGAAACAGGAAGTGTTCAGCCACATGTGAAACGTAAACCACGACCTGCAACAAATGATGATGCCCAAGTAGGTGTTTTAGCTGCTGTCGCCTTTAATCCGCACATCAGTAACAGACAAATTGCGCGAGAATCGTGAATCTCAAAATCGTCGGTGTTGAGAATGCTACATCAACATCGCTTGCACCCGTACCGTATTTTTATGCACCAGGAATTGCATGGTGACGACTTTGTACGTCGTGTACAGTTCTGCCACTGGGCACAAGAGAAATTACGGGACGATTTTTTGCACGCGTTCTATTTAGCGACGAAGCGTCATTCACCAACAGCGGTAACGTAAACCGGCATAATATGCAGTACTGGGCAACGGAAAATCCACGATGGCTGCGACAAGTGGAACATCAGCGACCTTGGCGGGTTAATGTATGGTGCGGCGTTATGGGAGGAAGGATAATTGGCCCCCATTTTATCGATGGCAATCTAAATGTTGCAATTTATGCTGATTTCCTACGTAATATTCTACCGATGTTACTACAAGATGTTTCACTGAATGACAGAATCGCGATTTACTTCCAACATGATGGATGTCCGGCACATAGCTCGCGTGCGGTTGAAGCGGTATTGAATAGCATATTTCATGACAGGTGGATTGGTCGTCGAAGCACTATACCATGGCCCTCACGTTCACCGGATCTGACGTCCCCGGATTTCTTTCTGTGGGGAAAGTTGAAGGATATTTGCTATCGTGATCCACCGACAACGTCTGACAACATGCGTCAGCGCATTGTGAATGCATGTGCGAACATTACGGAAGGCGAACTACTCGCTGTTGAGAGGAATGTCGTTACACGTATTGCCAAATGCATTGGGGTTGACGGACATCATTTTGAGCATTTATTGCATTAATGTGGTATTTACAGGTAATCACGCTGTAACAGCATGCGTTCTCAGAAATTATAAGTTCACAAAGGTACATGTATCACATTGAAACAACCGAAATAAAATGTTGAAACGTACCCACGTTCTGTATTTTAATTTAAAAAACCCACCTGTTACCAACTGTTCGTCTAAAATTGTGAGCCATATGTTTGTGACTATTACAGCACCATGTATCACAAAGCGAAAAAAGTGGTCCAACTAAATTCATATTTCTTTACGTATTACACGAATATGTAATAAAAAATGGGGGTTCCTATTTTAAAAAACGCAGTTGTTATCCGTTTGACCTATGGCAGCGCCATCTAGAGGGCCAACCATAGCGCCATCTGGTTTTTCCCTTCAAGCTAGACAAGTTTCGTTCTTTGTGGTTTTTTCGTTTGACGCTTATTTCGTGAGATATTTGGCCCGGTCACGATCAATGGACCACCCTGTATATATTGATTTGTAGGTGGCCAAAGTTAAATATTAAATTATGTTTCAAATGAGCGCCAGGCTCCCTACAAATTATTTCAAATGCTTTCGGCAGAATGTAATGCAGGCTAAGTTCACTGACCTAGAATAAATCGTGTCTTTGAAAGTATGTATTTTTTGTCTAAATAAAATTAGTGAAGCTTTGCACTTTAGTTAATTGAATAACTTGAAATATTTCTTCCTGCTCCGGCTGTGGTGATATGTCACACAAAAAAATAAATTTAAATACGCCGCGTAATGGCGGCCAAACACGAAAATTTCCTCCAGACCGAGCGGTACAAAAAGGAACATGCATAACCCGCTGCCTCTGAATCTATCTTGCTACTCTCCCATGCAAACCACATATACTTAAATTACATGAAATACACCACAATGGCAACATGGAATACAGCACAAGGAATAGTCACAACGTTATAATCACATCACATTCAGGTTTCCCACTTCAATTAGTATTCATCCCAGTTTCACACGACACTGCCCCACTTCGCAACTTTTCTTTCCTACTATGAACTCTGGAGGATATATGCACGTCTTCCCGTGCAATGCAAGCCAAGTGGCGTTGCTGGATAGACGGCTGACTCACCTTGTTTCACTCTCAGAGTATTATAGTTTGAATCAACCGTCACACAGAAACATAACACGCAAAGTAATATTAAGAACATATTAGTCACACACGCGACTCCTCAACTGATACCATGGACGAGTACTTCTCTTTATCCTTTGTCTCATACACAGATTGAGACTCACACAGTACTCACCACGTGGAAGTACTCGTCTCTAATTTCAAGTCCTGAATACGCCATTTCTTAAATATCTCCAACTTATAGTAAACACGCCAGTAATTCAGCTTAACTTTAGCCCTCGGAAGTATTTCAACTTATTTCTACACGTGGTTTCATTGTGACCGTTGGTCACTTCCGAAGATTACTACGATCCCCTTAATATTACCTGCCTGTCATTTAATTCTCCCCCTAAAAGTTCCTGAAACAGAGAAATAATTATTCCAAACTACTCTTTCACGTGTATACCATGTCTCCACTCTTTTGTATTTACGGAGCACACCTAAGACAGGTCTTACCAACACAAGATCTAGCGCCAGAGTGCTGAAACATGGCCGTTCTTCAGGTCAGCTCGCACCTCCGTCGATGTGGGGGCGCACCATGTTATCGTATTGGTCAGCCACATTTCAGGCGCTCAAAGCTCAGGTAAATTTCATCTCTTTGGTTCCACCAAAGGTGACCAAAGGACCGTCTCAGAGATGCTCATAAATTGCACATTCACTATCTGCGGTTAGCAGACGACCATACATTCATTCATATCACAGATCTCACCAAATTGGATGCAGGGATTTATTTTGTGGGAGTGCACATGTGATCAGTTAAATAAATAAATTATCCTTCTTTCCTACACTTCGGTGTATTAAGTGAAATTGAGTTATTATTACAAAAAATATGTTGTTCTGACAAGAATAACAAAGAATGCTGTACATATTTTCAGTGTCGGACGGTACTGTACCCATTAAACATTTTCATAATTAATTTGTAGCTTATGCCCATGTAATATTATTCAGAGTCCTTTTATTATTTGCTTCAAATATATCGGCTTGAATATTTCAAAAGGGACACTATACTGACTACAGTAAACATGTTCATATACACAAGCGATACAGTAGTTACGAAAAGATGAAGAGACTTGATGGATTGTCTAGTTTGGAGAGACGCATCAAGTCTGTCTTCTGTGTGAAAACTACTACTGCCACATCAATTTGTTGAAAGTACTACTCACAAAGTTTCACTGTAAAACGTGTAACAATAAAAGTATATTTATGAGGAGTTCAACGAAGTACTGGGTTGGTGAATACGTTCGTAGCCTTTTTCCATAAGTTTAATAAACACAACAGATACGCATGACAGAGAATGACAGAGACTTTAGTCATCAGTAAGATATCCACCTTCACTATCTGCAAGTCTTGGGGTATCTTAAGGTGCGTCTACACTGCTCGTGGGGCTTGTGTACTTGTGAGGCTCCGAGGGCTCACCCCAAAACAGGCTTGTTAAGAGCCCGAGCATATGGCTTGTCTGGCCCAGGCTGTTGTCGGTACATCAAAGGGAAGCGCGGTGAGCTGCGCGAGTGGTGTGGACGGCAACAAACTTTTACCAGTTGGCTCGCTGCACTTGTACAGTTGGGTCTTGCTGTTATTGCGTTGTGTACATCGGTTTTTCTTTTAAAATGGAGTGGACCGACGATTTTGTCGTTAAATCATAAATACTTATGAACAATATCCTGGGCTGTGGGATGCAACAAACTCCCATTACAAAATAAAATTAAAAAAAGTGAAGCGTGGGATTCCATCGCGACAGAACTCCGCGTGGATGTGGCCGAATTAAAAAAAATGATCAGCTTATTAGCCACTTACAGGAAAGTACACCAGAAGAAAAATGAACCTGGGAAGTCTGGCGCTGGGGTTGAGGAAGTGAACGCTCCAGACTGGATCGCTTTCAAAGCTTTTGAATTGCTGCGCTGCAAATATCAGCTGCGGAAGGCAATCAACACAGATTCTTGAGTATTGCTCATCAGTATGGAACCCTTACCAGGTTGGATTAATAGAAGAGATAGACATGATCCAGCGAAAAGCAGCGCGATTCGTCATGGGGACATTTAGTCAGCGCGAGAGCGTTACGGAGATGCTGAACAAGCTCCAGTGGCGGACACTTCAAGAAAGGCGTTACGCAATACGGAGAGGTTTATTATCGAAATTACGAGAGAGCACATTCCGGGAAGAGATGGGCAACATATTACTACCGCCCACATATATCTCACGTAATGATCACAACGAAAAGATCCGAGAAATTAGAGCAAATACGGAGACTTACAAGCAGTCGTTCTTCCCACGCACAATTCGTGAATGGAACAGGGAAGGGGGGATCAGATAGTGGTACAATAGGTACCCTCCGCCACACACCGTAAGGTGGCTCGCGGAGTATAGATGTAGATGTAGATGTAGATGTAAGTATTCGGGAGGACGACGGTTCAATCCCGCGTCCGGCCATCCTGATTTAGGTTTTCCGTGATTTCCCTAAATCGCTCCAGGCAAATGCCGGGATGGTTCCTTTCAAAGGGCACGGCCGACTTCCTTCCCAGTCCTTCCCTAATCCGATGAGACCGATGACCTCGCTGTCTGGTCTCCTTCCCCAAACCAACCAACCAACCAACAGATGTAAGTAAAAACTATTTATTCTTGGAAATGTGTAAAAAACCTATTAACAAACTTAATGGGGTTTGGTCCCTTTTGGGTTTCGTCTCCACTGCTACTTAACTTTTTGTCTTTCTCAGCTTACATTTCGGACCCTGCTCATTTGTTATTTTTAAATGTTTTGGTGTCATTCCCTTATATACTATTAACCAAATCATATCCTAAGATATTTTTGTCCTATTTATTTTAGCTTAACACTATTTCTATTAGAATATGCTTAGTAACTGCTTATAGTTTTCAAATTTAAAAATTAAGTAAGTTCTAATTGTGATAAAACTATGGATTTATGGCAAAATGAACTCTGAAAGTCACAGGGGGGAAAGAAGGAAATGGATTAACAGGACTGGAATACATACTGAGGCAACGCTGGGTACTCAGCTACTAATAAATAAATAATAATGAATAATATTTATTTTTCTAGTACAATATATTTAAGCACATGTACATTTATATGTATTTTATTTGTATATTATGTTATTTGAGGAAATAGAAATAGGAATTAAGGAAGATAAAACTTCACATATATAGGTAGTTGAAATGTGTGCAGTCAGGCAGTCACTAGTATGTACGAAACTAGTAGATGAAAAACATTCTTTAATAAGTTGCTGGTAATCATCTTGCCTTGTCAATCTTCCCTCTTTGGAAATGAAATAAGCGGTGAATTCGTCTCAAATATCTTGGGCAGTCTGCGTTGAACGTTGTGAAATGTTCGCTAATCGTGTAAACGTTGTAGCAGGAGTGATCTCATTTCTCTAAGTTCCTGGCTTTAAATGCCCGTTCTCCTCATGATCCACTGCTCCTACAGTGGTATAAATTTGTCTGGCAGCAGAACTTTTTCGCAAAAAATTATGGAGGTATACATAATTCATAATAACACTTTGGGCTTTCTCAAGCTGTAGAATATAGATTTTCTTATTATCCGGAATACGGAAGAAAGTATTCCGAACGCATTTTCCACAATCTGCCGTGCTCTCTAAAATGTGTAGTTAAATATTCTTCTCATTGACCTCCGTGGTTGTTGTCCATTACGCGGCTTCATGATAGTATTGTTGAGGGGAAACTCGTCGTCTGCGACAATGACATAGGGTACTTTTTTGTGTCTATCTGGGAGGTACGATCGTCCGGAGAAACCCTTATTCTTAAAAAGAGATATATTTAGAAAAACGCCACCGTCTGAAATTCTACCTTGACACCCGACATCAGTATACAAAAAACAATAGATCAAAAAGAACAATGCTGAAAAACGTATTGCAATTGCAAAAATTGCTTCCAGAATTAACTGGGCTTTGGACTGCGCAATGTTTGCAATCCATTGCACCGAGGCAATCAGGAAAGTTCCATTTTCTATCATATTCCTCCGCTGCAAGCATCCACTCTTGTTGTGTCTGTGGCATCTGCAAAAAAGTAAATAGAAACTAATAAATGCTAATAATATAAATAATTATTAATATCATTGACAGTAATGGATATTGTAATAATTATGAACATTAATAATAATTAAAATCAATAATAATGCGTAATATTGTGTAGTTAATCATTATAACGAATATTCTGCATTTCACTTATCAACTTGACATTGTTCCCAAGTTTTTAAAATTATTATTATACATCCCCCTATTCCTGCATCCATTCCTTTACTTTTTATTTTACTTGCTTCGTTATTGTTTATATCAATCTATTGTCGTCGCTTATTTTAGGAGGAATTTAAGGAGGACTTGGAGGAACAGTTTCGGGCAAGGATACAAACGAAGTTACAGCGAGGACTTGCGAAGAAATTAGTAGTTAAGATGTCGATCATTAAACAACGCAAGGCCACAGTCTACCACCCACACCGAGCAAACGCACGAAGGTATTTCCTTCACCTAGAAAAAATCAGAAAAAAAACGGCCGAAGATCCTCGCAAAGGAGAGGCATATAATGCACTACAACCTGCTTTATCTAAAACTAGAGACGAGTTTGACATCTACGGAGAGTACATAGTGAACGTTCTACAGTCCGTGGACAAAAGAACACGTGCTTTCGTTAAAAAAGAATTTTTCGACACGATTTTCAGAGCAGGAAGCGGCTGTTTCGCACATTCTAGACCAAGTTCAACCAACAGCGACCAAAGTTGCTCGTCGCATTTGCCTATTACTTCAACTCAACATGTTCATGCCGATGAGGAGATGCAAAGCAACTTCCAACAGACATCTGCTTCTACTTCTACTTCTACTTCTGACAACGCCGAACAAGGCTCTCCACATCTTCTAGATCTGCTTGATTTATAACAATTAAAAGTAATAATCTTTCCGTTTAATTGTTTCTCATGCTTTAAATCCAAATGTTTTTATTTCTTTCCATATGAACTGATTAATAAAATTGCATTAATAACAAACTTTGTATAATTTATAAACTTATCTTTTCAAACTCCTTCACGGTGCCAGTAAGAGCTGCACATACTTCAGGAACAATGTTTGATATCACTTGCTTGGAGACTTTAAATAAAAAACTGAGGCTGGTGTAGCAATCGCCAATGCTAGGTATCTGAGCGTAAGTGCCAACCGCTCGGTAACTGGTATAGCTTTCCGAAATTTGCTGTCAGCCTTTGATATTTTCGGTCCAAGCTATTTATCAGATATTTAAAATCTGATGCGAACATACGGCAAAATCTCTTGAAATGTGTTTCCAACATTCAAGTCATCCATCAAATCACTCCCACTATATTTTCTTCTTCTTCTGACAACTGTGGTCATCCACCACCTGCGTTTTCTTGGGTCTTTTGAGCGTCTTAGTGTATATTCTTCCTCAGCTAAAAGGCGCGTCACAAGGGAGCTGACACTTGCTATAACCACTTCGTCCATTTTTAAATTAGGAAACTGGCACTGGTCACGGCTGCGAGTACGGTGCGGATCTTCACGAGCCAAAGCCTGGCCAGCGACTGAAGTAGTGTGGACGAAGGTAGAAGCAGCACGAGCGCAAGTCAGACAAGTTTGACAAGTCTCCTGACAGACGAGTATGACGGGCACAAGTCCGGCGAGCACGAGGAGTGTGGACGCACCTTAAAGATTCCCCTACTGTAGAAATAACGTGGTTTCGAGGTGAAGAGCCATGTTTCGAGCGCATTTTCATTCTCAAAGGAAGTTCTACGAAGTCTGTTCGATAGAGAGTGGAAAATGAGAAAACCTGGGGGCGCAAGATCCAGGTGAACAAGGTTGGTGCGGAATGACTTCCCAACCCAACTCCTGTACAGTGGTTTCTGTCAATCTAGCAGAATGCGGTTGCGCGTTATTGCGGAGTAAAATCACTTCACGCAGACTTCTTGGCCGTTGTTCTTGGAATGCAGGAAGTCTCAGTTGTTGAAGCAAATGTCAGTAGTGATGGTTACATCTCAGGGAAGAAATTTTTAGTTCACCATACCGTCGCTGTTCGACCACAAGCATGACATTATCTTTCGTGGATGCGTGCAGGTATTTGTACTCGGGGTTGCTTCTTTGTTTGGGCTAAACCAATCCCTCCTTTTCCTTATGTTAGCATAAAGACACCATTTCTCTTCACAAGTAACGATACGGGATAGGAATCATTGGCACTGTTTACGAGCCAACTGACTACGAGCAAGCAGAGATGTACATATGGCCAATCGCTGAGTATCGTGACTTTCACCTAGAGGATGCGGTAACCATACATATGATTTTTGAAACTTCCCCGTTGCATGCGAATGTCTCCCGTTGGCGGACTGATCACACTTCATCACATTTGCAAGTCCCCTTGCACGCTGACGTGGATCATCGTGGATTTAGGTGTTTCAACGATCTTAAGCAAACCCCGAATATCTTCCTCAACCTGGAGAGTCACTAATGTCGAAACGATTCTCCTTAAAACGACAAAACCATTTTCTTGCCGTGCTCTGTCCAGTGTCATTATCCCCACGCAGGGCGCAAATTCTTCTGGCTGTCTCTGCTGCTGTCAACCCTCTATTGGGCTCTTAGCAGAAGAATATGAAACGATTAATGATCGACCAAAAACAAACTTCTGATTGTTAACGGCAAGACTATCTCTTCTACTGACGCTGGAAGGCGTAAGAACACCCTCAAATGCAGAAGAAGCTGACTAATGAAAGACAAAGCGAGCCTGCTGAAATGTTAACTAAAAGTGGCCGCGTCATAAGCAGCGAGGCGCGTGACAACAGGCGCCAGATAATTGAATTTCCGAGGCTGGAGCTGCTGCTTGGCCGACTCGTAAAACGGGCATGTGAAACTGCCGGCCACATAAAAGATTTTACGAGCTCCGTGAAAATGACGCTGCTACCGCAGTGTGTACCGAGCCGCTTGAGGAACGTAAGGTATCCGCCACTGCTGGCAAGCCTTGTACCTCTCAGCGTTTCATAGAGAGTGGAGTGAGGAAGAAAACAGAGTTAACGAGGTACTCCTACAAGAACCTACGTACGTTTTCTTCCGTTTAACACGGAGCACGGTGCGTAAGCTGGAGCTCATAAGTTTGCTTGGTTCATGGCATTGTTTCTTTCAAGACGTTGTGTCTCAAAACCTCACATGGAGGGCAAACATGGACAGGTATCGGTGTAGAGTAGAATTCATTAGACTCACATAGCGATAACTATAGCCACTGCCACGTACAGTTCTTGCAGCAGGCAGCATATCGATCTATTCTACGTGTCATTGGGTCATTTTGTTCATTCGAATTTCATTCTTTGTTTTACAGCATCCTAAACAGAAACTTTCTATGTGTTTGTTTTATACTCAATTCTTATATCACAGATATATTCAAAAACAAAGAGTTAGAGAAGATGTTGATTTCGTTTGTTCTCTATACGACAATGAATGACACGAATGTCGAAATCGGATGAAATTTGACAAACCAGAAGAGGAAAGGTATTGGTTTATTTTATGTGTTTCTTTTTCTTCCTTCTTTCCATGACTTCATTTTCTCTCCAACCGCTCATCTCTGATCATCTATCCATACTCTCTTTGGTCGAGATTTTGGCTTATCTTCTTCATAGGTTGCGTTTTCTATCAATAGCCTGAAGCGATTCCTGTCACGTATTATTTCTTCTGGAGCACCTATTTTGTTTTCATCTTTCTTCACTGCTTCTAGCCATCCTACTGTTTTTCTTTTCAGTTTATTAACGTAATTAAAAGTTTTCTTTGTAATCCATGTTTCTTCCATTCTTTTTAAATGTCCATATAATTTTAGCCTCTCTTCCTCATGTAGCTCCTATTTCGTTTATCATAACATTTCTTTTACAAAAAATTTTGATTCAAGAATATTACCCAAACGGTTTTCATCAGTATTAACGAAAACTGTCCCTTAGATGTCACAGTTCAGCACTTCCAGCGCCAATCATATACGTCTCTGTATCCAATAGAGATACTTCATTTTTAGAAGAGCACTGATTCCCACTAACCAAAGATAAAAAGTTACACTAAAAGAACCTGACACCAATTTCGTCATAGATTCCAAGTCTTGCGCTACATAAAGGAAGTTGCCGGTGTAGGTACTGTGTCCATCATCAACCGACACTTCATCACTGACTTGTACAGAACAAGCTGCCGAGTCCTCATCTCCACTTCAAGGATGCGACGCTACCAGAGATGAAGCAATCAAGACGCAGGCGAACGTGAAACGCGCCAAGCAGACGCGAACAAAGCAAGCGGCAATCAACAGCGATAATTAGGGCATCAATTATTCCGGACGGGCCTGGTAGGCCAGCCCAGGCTCCACCCCCTTCCCCCACCACCATCACCCCCCACCCCCTCCCGCTACCGGATACCTACCACCTGAGCGCAGGCAAACTGCGACGCGGAATTTCGCCACCAATTAGATCGCTGTGTACACAGAGAATCTTGTTTCCGTGAATCAGATTTCCATCACCAAAAACGAATAAGGTTTAATGCAATTACACAAGCCGGATTTTTTTTTCGTTTTTGAGTCAGTGATTGGTTTGACGCAGTCCACCACGAATTCCTAACTTGTCCCAACTTCTTCATCCCAGAATGGTACTTGTAAACCAAGTCTTCAATTATTTGCTGGATATATTCCAATCTCTGTCTTCCTCTACAGTTTTTACCCTCTACAGCTCCCGCAAGCACCATGGAAGCTATTCCTCGATGTGTTAACACATGCCCTGTCATCCCATCTCATCTTCTTGTCAGTGTTTCTCATAACCTCCTCTCGTCCCCATTTCTGGGGAGAACCTCCTCATTTCTTATGAGTACATTTAATTTTCAACATCCCTCCACAGTACAACTCAAACGCTTCGATTGTCTTCGGTTTTCCCACCCCACAATTCCGTGCTCAAAACAAATAATTTCAGAAATTTCTTCCTCAAATTAAGACCTATGTTTGATAGTAGTAGACTTCTTTTGCCCAGAAATACTCTCAGTGTCTGTGCTACTGTGCTTTTATGTCGCCGTTGCCTCATGCGTCATTTGTTATTTTGATTCAAGGTAGCAGAGTTATTTTACTTCCTCTAGTTTGTGATCACCAGTTTTAGTATTAACTGTATCCATAATTATCCCTTATTTTATTTCTGCTACTCCTCATTACTTCTGTCTTTCTTCAGTTTACTTTCAGACCATATTCTGTATTCAGTAGTATATTCATCCTATTCAAGACGTCCTGTAATTCTTTTCACTTTCACTGAGGACAGAATGTAATCAGCGAATCTTATCTCTGGTATCCTTTCACCCTAAATTACAGTCCCACTCTGGAAACTTCCTGTTACTTCCGACATTAGTTCTTCACGGTATAGCTTAAACAGTAAGGACAAAAGAGTGCATCCCTGTCTTAAACATTTTTAATCAGAGAACTCTTTTCTATTCCTATTGTACCTTCTTGGTTCTTGTACATAATGATCTTATCCGACTTTCCCTACAGCTTACTCTTTTTTTTCTCACGATTTCTAACGCCTTGCACCATTTTACATTGTCGAACACCTTCTCTAGGTCGATAAAGCTTTCTTTTGGTTTTTCTTAAGTCTTCCTTTATCAATTGCAACGTCATAACTGCCTATCTAATAGCTTGACCTTTCCGAAAGCCAAACTGATCTCTGCCTAACAGGTCCTCAGTTGTCTTTTCTATTCTCTAATTGTCCTGTATATTATTCTCGCCAGCACCTAGGATGTGTAAGGTGTTAAGCTGATTGTACGATAATTCTCGCAGTTATCTGCCCTTGCTGTCTTCGGGATTATGGGGGAGGTATTCTTCCGAAACTCTCATGGCATATTTCTAGTCTCATAGATTTCACACACGAACTTGAGTAGTCATTATATTGTAGCTTCCACCAACGATTTTAGAAATTCCGAAGGAATATCCTATCTGTCCTCTGTGCTTAACAGCGAAATTCCAATTGTACGCTTATGCTGACTCCCTTTCTTTTAATTTCACCGAAGTTTGTTTTGACTTTCTATATTCTGACTCAATCCATGCGAAGAGTATTTTTTTCGAGTTTTTCATATTTTTCTTGTAGTAGTTTCGCCTTGACTTCCCTGCACTTCCAATGTATTTTATTATCAGTGACTAATCATACTGTATTCCTGTCCTTTTATAACACTACCGTCTGCTACTGCTGTACCATAACCTTAAAGTTGTAGGCAGATCGTGAAATAAAACTATCTTGTTAAAGCAATTACGGTATAAAGCAACAGAGCAGTATTACCCTCTGAGAGGAATTTTGTTATGTTGACCGTGTTGTACCTAACGGATGTGGTTTATCGGAAATCAAAGTCAGAATTACGCAAATATTTGAACAGTAACAAACAATATTTTTGCCTAGCTACACTGTTTAAAGAATAAGGAAAACGGTCGCCAGCCTAATTAGGCAAGAGAAAGATTAACGTTCTCGTTTAAGAAAGTAGGTATGCGTAACTTTAACGGACAAACACAACCTAGACTGGGCCACACGCGAGTGCAGTGAACTCTGACACCTGCATATGTTAACGTTAAGGATGGAACAAACAGCTAGAGCAGCACAAAACTATTTACATAAATATAACAGATAACGAAACACACTATTACTTTCAGTGTTTATTCATACTGAATGGTCTTTATAACGTTATTATTACCATTCACTGCACAATCATTAATTGGACATAGGTTAAGACTCTCTCAGCTAAATACTTTACTATTTAAAATGAAAGTTAATTGGAATCCACTAACAGGTTGCTTCTCACTATCTTTTGAATAAAGAAATTATGATTTTCATAAATAGTGGTCTTCCCGTTAATTGTTACCTAGAATTAGCACAATAGACAACTGTGGATCCTGTTATACTATTAATATGCACTTCCAATACACAAGAGAGACAAACACTTGGCAATCATGAACATATAAGTTTCTACTATTGCAGTTTTCCACTTTTACTACAGTGAAACACAATGTTGACAAATTTGCAAGAAACTGACTCACCTTTTAAAATTTACTACAGATAGCACTATGATTATTAACTAAGCAAAACTTTATAAGCCTCAATTATAAGAACTTTAATTTTTAAAAGAAACTGCAAATTGTCTTCATAACCACAGTCTTCTACTTGCAAGTAAATGATTAAATAGGAGACTTTGAAACTCCATAAAACTTTAAATTAGACTGTTTCCATCCCTGGGAGGCTTTCACAAGACTAAATTTACTACCTCCCACAATTTCATTAAATCCACAATAAATCTAAATACTCCCTTCTTGCCAAAGATCAAACAACATTATTTAATGTTCTGAGGCTTTCATTTTTTCCACAAACTAGGACACTCGGTAATCATAGTTTAAATGGAGAGGAACCTGAAAGGTGTTGTGGTAGGGAAAAATCAAGGTAGGAACATGAATTCAATTATAAGTTACCTTGTATTTGAGCACAGTAGCACATCCAGTAAGCAGATCCTTCACTGTACATCATTATAGCATTCCGTTACAGTGACTGCGCAATGTGGTGGCAACTGTATGTTGGTAGGTGGATTTGCAAGCAGAATTGCCGGACTTTGTCCCTTCTTGGTGGCAATGATGGATATCAATTCCAGAATCGTTCCACCTATTTATCCATCCATCCAAGGCATTGGAAAGTGACAGAAAAAGCCTCTCTCGGAACCAACACCATATACAACTTTAACATGACAGTACACAGTTTGGTAGCTCGTCCCCGACTGACTCTTGGTTCCACCTTTTATACATAGGCCAGCCACAATTTGCGCGCGCTACTCAGTTCCGTTCCCGAGGGGAACCACTACACCTTTTACATACAGATAACTAAGAACCCTAAGTGAGGATCATCAGTTTACATAACAGCAACCAAACACATTAAATAAAACAGAACATTTGCACATATTAGTATTTCTACAAAAAAATTATTCACCGAAATTCCAAATGTATACAGTAACTTTTGTCTCCCTCCAATCGAGACAAAGAATTTAAATGAAGATATACTACTTTACATAGAATCAAACCATGACATCAAAGTTTTAAACAAAGAAAAGAGTATACAATTTTGTGTTATCTATTCAATCAAACACATTTACAGAATCTCAACGATGTAACATTAAACCAAAGCAAAAGGCAAAATAAATCCGTACAGCATTAGAGCCATGGTGTTACACTTTCTTGAACGTTTTTGTACTTCCTCCTTTCGGCGATCAGTTAAAGTAATTGTTCTATTACCCAAGATTTCCTCGCGTTACCCTTCTTTGCACCTATACTTCTCTGAGCAACTTTTGCGTGTTTAGTGTTTTTAGAAGTTTCCATTACCTTTTCCGCTATTTTTTTCATTTTTTTTAATCATTTACGCACTATCTGCGTCACCACAGAGCTTTAAACGCATCTCATAACTCATCAGTACTTCACTATACCACTTCTTTTCACGTCGATTCTTCAAGACGATTCTGACAAAGTCCACCTTTCATCATTACTAAATTGTGATCAGAGTCTTTATCTGCTGCTGGGTACGCCTTACAATTCATCATCTGTTTTCAGGACCAGTCTGACCATTCGGTAATTCCGATGAAATCGTTCCGTATCCCCGGGTCTCTACCAAGCGTACCTCCTCCTCTTGTTATTTTTGAACAGTGTCTTCGCTGTAACTAGTTGAATCTTACAGTAGAACTCAATCAATGTTTCACGTTCTAAACGCCTTCTGAAACAGCTATCCGACTTGTTTATATGCGACAAGAGTCGACAGGAGAGTGACTGCATCATCCTAAGGTTCCTTGCCACACGCAAATCCTGTCACTACGCTAATGAGTGTGAAGCAGTGACGAGTCTTGGCTCTGATTAGGCCTGTGCTTCACTAAAGCACCACTGCAGGGACAATGAAGGAACCCACAACGTTACCTTCTTACACTTCGAGTTTAAGCAATTGATCGTTCTGCCGCGGTGCCAAGTCGACGACGGAAGTACAGAGTCCAGTTGAGCCACTTCCCACGACTGATGGAAGGACTTCCAACTCCGCTCACGCCTGCACCACGCTCTGGGGTATAACCGCTGATAACCGTCTGCCCGTGAGATCCGCGCTCTATTTCCACACTACGTCTCTGGACAACTGGAAACGAGTGAAGCGCCAAATAATCGTGTATCGTGTGAATGAATAACCTCAGATGATAGTAACATTGATTCTTCATGCCTAGGGCTGTGTTCTGAATTTTGTTTGTGGCACAACGGTCACTTATAGGAACTTCCCTAGGATAGTCTGTTTTAATTATTATGTAACCTTGTCTCTCGTGTAAATCTTGTTCATTGTATCGACTGTTACAGTCTGTTGACATATTGTCTATGTTTTTCCATTTGTTGTATATTATTGTTGATTTCCCTGTATCACAATACACCTGACACTATTTTCTCGCAATAATTCTAAGCATTCACACACCATCTTGATGTAATTGTTTACGTTTATTATCACAGCTCGTGTTCACATACCATTTTGTCCTCACCGAAATACGACATTTACGCATTTATTTATATTCCAATGTTATTCTTTATTCACATGATAAACTTCAAATTCACTTCGATACAAGATGAATTATCCTCACGTACTTAAAAGTATTGTTTTGTTTTTAATTGGCGCAGTTACAAATAACATGTGTTTTGCATAAAATTTGTGCTTGATTTAGCTGGTTTATCACAAAATGTTGCACGTTAACATGTAATTTTCCATATTTTCCGCAGTTTTTGGTAACTCGTTGTTCATTACATTATGAAAAGGTATTTTTATGTGTATGACTGTGGAATGAGTGTAGTTAGAGAAACTGCTTTTGTGAAAAGAATTTCTTATGAAATGACCTTACGTCAAAAATAAATTTTCTTACTCTTTCGGATTCTTCAGGGAGATCATTGTCACAAGAGACAGTTTCCTTTAATTTACGTCTATGGTCACAATCTTTTTTGTTTAACAGATTACCGGTTTCGGTCTTTAATGACGATCATCAGATCTGTTTCATAAAAACAAAGTCATAATGTACTGCAGCCATAGTGGCATCGTCAAATGTTAAATGCGGAATAAGCACCAGCATTGTCAAATACATATAAATCACATCACATGCACGAATCATGTTGTCAGTAAAAATGACTCGTGCATGTGATGTGATTTATATGTATTTGACGATGCTGGTGCTTATTCCGCATTTAACATTTGACGATGCCACTATGGCTGCAGTACATTATGACTTTGTTTTTATGAAACAGATCTGATGATGGTCATCAAAGACCGAAACCGGTAATTTGTTAAACAAAAAAGATTGTGACCATAGACGTAAATTAAAGGAAACTTATTACATTTACAGGTCACTGTGTTTTTTCGCGACGATGTCGCAGCTTGTGAGACAAGAAACAGGGTTTTCTTTAAACAAAATACGTTCGATTGCACTACAAAAATTATAACTTTGACTTCAATAAGAGTGAGTGTTGTCTTGCTGGACACGTTTGTACACTTGTGTAGATTTTGACTGTCTTAAAATTTGTGTTAGGGTTAGTTACTGTGACCAGGTGGTCATCTGCAGCTTCCTATAAGGCATTCAGCCCTTGTGTTCAGAAAATAAGCGTGTAAGTGACGACTGGGTTGATATCCTTGCATACGTCTCTGTTTTGGCGGATATTTGGATATTAGTAGAATCAGATGGTTGGCAAAGGATTCCCCCCATTTCCCCTTATTTGTCGGAATGATCAAGAACACTTTCATGTCTGTTAATTTTTGTTGTCTTTTCCATGTCTCACTACAATAACCTAGGTATGACACTCCCTAAGCGAAAAAAAGTCTACCAGTGGAGGGTAATAAAACGTGGCCAAGGCTTTGGGGTCGCTTTCTTTCATACAATACAATACATACATAATCAATACAGAGGCATTATAGCCATTCCAGTTATATAGTGACCCACCTGGGCAGCTAAATGAATGTATAACATGGAACGACAGAGTTTGTTTGCCGCTAGGATTAATAGTTGACGATAATTATAGGTGTATCTTTTCTCGTATCGGTGAGTACGGCACGGTGTGCGACTGGACCCACTGCCGAGGTCAATGCTGAGGAGGGATTGAAACGTCCCCTTAGAAAAATTAATGAAATGATTGTGCTGATAAACCTCTTACATTATTTGCTTTTCAAACAGCTGAGCAAAACTGAACGTACTCAGACATTACTCTCTTTACTTATTCTGATCAACACTAAACTGACACACAATATCTTTAGCGCAAAGCAATCTGACTTTCAAAAATCCCTACAAAAGAATGGCCCTGACTAACAATAACCTATACCTTTCATGAATCACTTACCTCACAAAAATCTTCGTTACTCGAACTACTGCAATACAGCGAGAGCCACTACTGCCAGCTAAATAAAAGATTCCAACTACTGAAGGGACTAACTACTGATAGGCATAGTTAGCAAATGAAAGATTTTGACAAAGAACAAACAATGTATTTACCTTAATAGTGTTCAAAAGTCATTATATATATATATATATATATATATATATATATATATATATATATATATATACTCCTGGAAATTGAAATGAGAACACCGTGAATTCATTGAATTCATTGTCCCAGGAAGGGGAAACTTTATTGACACATTCCTGGGGTCAGATACATCACATGATCACACTGACAGAACCACAGGCACATAGACACAGGCAACAGAGCATGCACAATGTAGGCACTAGTACAGTGTATATCCACCTTTCGCAGCAATGCAGGCTGCTATTCTCCCATGGAGACGATCGTAGAGATGCTAGATGTAGTCCTGTGGAACGGCTTGCCATGCCATTTCCACCTGGCGCCTCAGTTGGACCAGCGTTCGTGCTGGACGTGCAGACCGCGCGAGACGACGCTTCATCCAGTCCCAAACATGCTCAATGGGGGACAGGTCCGGAGATCTTGCTGGCCAGGGAAGTTGACTTACACCTTCTAGAGCACGTTGGGTGGCACGGGATACATGCGGACGTGCATTGTCCTATTGGAACAGCAAGTTCCCATGCCGGTCTAGGAATGGTAGAACGATGGGTTCGATGACGGTTTGGATGTACCGTGCACTATTCAGTGTCCCCTCGACGATCACCAGTGGTGTACGGCCAGTGTAGGAGATCGCTCCCCACATCATGATGCCGGGTGTTGGCCCTGTGTGCCTCGGTCGTATGCAGTCCTGATTGTGACGCTCACCTGCACGGCGCCAAACACGCATACGACCATCATTGGCACCAAGGCAGAAGCGACTCTCATCGCTGAAGACGACACGTCTCCATTCGTCCCTCCATTCACGCCTGTCGCGACACCACTGGAGGCGGGCTGCACGATGTTGGGGCGTGAGCGGAAGACGGCCTAACGGTGTGCGGGACCGTAGCCCAGCTTCATGGAGACGGTTGCGAATGGTCCTCGCCGATACCCCAGGAGCAACAGTGTCCCTAATTTGCTGGGAAGTGGCGGTGCGGTCCCCTACGGCACTGCGTAGGATCCTACGGTCTTGGCGTGCATCCGTGCGTCGCTGCGGTCCGGTCCCAGGTCGACGGGCACGTGCACCTTCCGCCGACCACTGGCGACAACATCGATGTACTGTGGAGACCTCACGCCCCACGTGTTGAGCAATTCGGCGGTACGTCCACCCGGCCTCCCGCATGCCCACTATACGCCCTCGCTCAAAGTCCGTCAACTGCACATACGGTTCACGTCCACGCTGTCGCGGCATGCTACCAGTGTTAAAGACTGCGATGGAGCTCCGTATGCCACGGCAAACTGGCTGACACTGACGGCGGCGGTGCACAAATGCTGCGCAGCTAGCGCCATTCGACGGCCAACACCGCGGTTCCTGGTGTGTCCGCTGTGCCGTGCGTGTGATCATTGCTTGTACAGCCCTCTCGCAGTGTCCGGAGCAAGTATGGTGGGTCTGACACACCGGTGTCAATGTGTTCTTTTTTCCATTTCCAGGAGTGTATATATATATATATATATATATATATATATATATATATATATATATATATATATATGTTCATGATATCCAGTATTACAAATTTACTGTCTCTGATGGACGCAAGTCCAGATCATCCGCTCTCAAAACTCCGCCATCTCTCTCCCCACATTCAGCATTGCTGGCGGCTCACCTCCAACTGCGCAACGCTACGCGCTGTTAACAACCAACTGCCCAACACTACGATAGCGAATATTACAGCAATGCCACACAGTCACAGACTGCACACAGCACAGCCAGTGATTTTCATATAGAGCGCTACGTGGCGTTACCAATATATAAACCTAAACAGCCCACTTACATAGTCCCCATGCACCCCAAAAAAAATTTTACAAATTGTTTTGGGCAGTGGCCAATAATGATTTGATAAAATTTTTCATAATTACAATAACAAAGATATCAAATGCACACACTTATTGATACACTGTTGGTCAAAAGCAAAGATTTTCTCACAGTCCATAAAGACAGTCCTTATCATTCATCACAGTAAAATTGCAGTGTTTTTCTCAAAGTCTGAGCAGTAAAAGAAAATGCACATGGAATTAGTGGATTTCCATGCAGTCTTCAAGAAGTAGTGTTGTCCTTCCAATGCAAAGACAGTGCTGACTCTTGACATGCAGACAGGTAACGGTCCACAACAGAGCAAACCCACAGCAGAGTCAGTCGAAGTTTTGATGAATTTTGGTAGGTACGTCATCACAGAGCAGACCCACTGTAGTCCTGTTAGAGATTACGGTATTGCTTGGCCACCAGAGGTGCAAACCCACTGCAGTCCTTGTAGAAATAATGGTATTGGTGGGTCATCAAAGGCGCAGACCCACTTCAGTCCTTGTAGAGACGGTCAGCAGCCATCTGTTGCGACTGTGCAGGTGCACAATCACAATCGAAGTGTCTTGTACTATATAGCAAGTCCATAAACCACCACTTGTGCACTCACAAAGTTTTAGGAATTGTCCTTAGAACCAGCAATGCTGTTAACCAGTCCCTTGCTGAATTATTAACACACGTGCAAACACTAACAGTCCCAACTTCTCACATGTTGTGCATATAGTATTACCAACAGAAATGTGTACACTGAAATGAATGCTTACAAGTTACTTAATTTGATGAACTGGTGTCAATTACAATTTTATAACATGAGAATATAATTACAAAGATACAGAAAACATCATTGAAACATAATAATACAGATAACATTTGTAGTAATACAGGCTTTACAAAAGAATAGATATAAACATATACATCAGTGTTACAGGAATTATGACATAACTAAATATATAAAATAATGAGAATAGTTTTCGAAACATGAACTTCACACGTGAGCATTAAAACAAAACAGAATAAATAATGTCTAAACACCTTTACAAAGTAAATAACATTTTATAAATGCAATTTATATTTGAGGATAACAGTATTCCTCATCACAGTGAATGTAGCTGAGTATTAGAAAAATTCTACAACATAAGTATTATCAGATAAACACATAAAGACAGGAAGAACTCAAATACACAAGGTACATAGACACATAGTAGAATAACACAAAAGGACAGGACAGGGTTTTTTTTAGTGTGACATTTGGTACTGCAGTTCAACCCAAAACTTCATATCATAGATGTTTTCCTCTTATTTCACTTTTTTTTAGCTTTTCAATGCATTTCTTCCAATTCATCACAACTCATTCTCTTATATAGCCTACCCCATCTTAAGCTAACTTAAATCTACTAAGCTCAGATGCTGAACTAAGGGATAAGGCAATGCAGCAGCACAAAACAATTAACACAAACAGCAATGACAAAAAAATGCAAATTGGCAAAGCAAGCAGCAATATATATAAATTAGCAAAGCCAATGTGCAGCAAAAAGAAAAATAAATCAGTAGTAAAACTGGCTTAACAGAGCAATACAAAGTGAAATTTAAAAGCACTGTGCTTGGCAAGCAGCAGCAGCAAATGCAATAACTTATACCTAAACATTACACAGCTCAAGCAGAAAAAATATTACAGTAAAAATCGCCATGTTTAATACCTATGTCACATATTAACACTAGAGTGATGCATCACGAGAACTTACTCTAGCAGACAAGTTACCAAATTGTAAAAAAATTATTTATGCAATTCCTGTGAAGGGAAATGTCTATTTATGTTCCCTTGTTTTCTTGGAAGTAGGTCATAAAATTATTATTTACTGGATCTGTAGGCATAAAATAACTATATTAGTACATGTCCATTATAATTATCCGGGCTGTTATGACGTGGTCGGTTGATGAATTTTGTCTCAATTCCCAACGTTTCGTCTCCGACTGCGGGAGACATCTTCAAGGGGATCCGTAGGTCGATGGAAGGTCCAACACACCCACTGGCTCGCTACTGACTGCCGCTAAATTCCGTGTCCGCGCGCTCCCGCGCAGCGGTGTGACGTCACGTGTTTTGAAAACGTCAGTGCAATTGGCCGCTGTCCGTCGCCGTCGATCGCCGTTGCCATCACCCAGTAGTGGACGGGTGGTACAAATCTTCTTTAACACCGGCATCCATATACCGTTTAATTTCACGCCCTCCTCTTTCGGTTGAAATTATTTGGGTGTTTAGCGATTTCGATTGCCTCCCTGTAGAGCCTTTCATAGTATCCGCTTGTGGCCGCTAGTACTTGCGTCTCCTCGAAACGAATATTGTGGTTCCCTGGCTGGAAAGCATGCTCCGCAACAGCTGATCGTTCCGTTTCTCCTCTTCTACAGTTTCTCTTGTGTTCTTCCAAACGTTTAGAAACAGTTCTTCTAGTTGTACCCACATAAACATCACCACAACTGCATGGGATCCTATACACTCCAGCTTTTTCCAAAGGTTTGCGAGCGTCCTTGGCAGGCTTAAGGTATTCCTGTATCTTCCTGGTGGGCTTTTAAATTACGGTAATATTCCGCTTCGTCAAGATCTTCCCTATTCTTTCCGTTACATTTTTAACAAACGGCAGGAAAACCTTAGATTTTGCAGTAGCCTGTACGTCAGTATGATTTCTGCGTGGCTGCCTCAACGCACGTTTTATTTCGGAGGACGAATATCCCTTCTTCATTAGTGCATTGTGGAGATGTTCCATCTCAGCGTCGAGCAACTCAGGTTCACAAATATTTCTAGCTCTGTCCGCTAACGTCATGATAAAATCCCGCTTCTGTTGTGGGTGGTGGTTCGAATCCCGGTGCAAATAACGGACCGTGAGCGTGGGTTTGCGGTATACTGAGTGGCCCAAACTACCATTTTCGTTTCTAAAAACAAGCACTTCGAGGAAATGTAATTTGCCGTCTACCTCCTCCTCCATTGTAAACTGAATTCTCGAGTTTATGCTGTGTAGATGTTCGTGGAACCGGCTTAGTTCCTCCCTACCATGTCTCCACAGCACAAACGTGTCATCCACGTATCGAAACCATACATTTGGTTTTTTGCTGGCAGTACCTAAGGCCTGTTCTTCGAATTTCTCCATAAAGAAGTTTGCAATTACGGGACTTAGGGGGCTTCCCATAGCCACGCCATCCGTTTGCTCACAAAACTGTTCCTTCCACTTGAAGTATGTGGTCGTCAAAGAACACTTAAACAGTTCTAAAATATCGGCAGAAAAAATTTCATCCAGCTGTTCCAATACATCATTAAGTGGAACCATGGTAAACAGCGATACCACATCGAAGCTGACCAATATGTCCTCCGGCTGGACCACTATGCCATTCAATCTGCTGATGAAATGTGTCGAATTCTTTATATAAGAGTCCGAACGGTCCACATGTGGTTTCAACAGCGTAGTCAAAAACTTGGCTAACGAGTAGGTGGGAGAGCCAATGGCACTTAGTATCGGTCTTAACGGCACATTTTCTTTATGAATTTTGGGCAATCCATAAAGCCTCGGTGGTAGCGCAACCGAGTTGCAGAGATCTTTCTGTACACTCTCTTCAATGGAGGACTTTTTTATTAACCGCGACACAGTTCTGAGAACGTTGTTAGTGGGGTCCTTATTCAGCTTCCTATATGCTTGCGGATCCAATAGATCAGTAATTTTACTCTGATAGTCGGCCACATCCATACCCACCGTTGCGCTTCCTTTGTCAGCTGGGAGAACCAAAATACTATCGTCGTCATTCAGGAGTTTTAAAGCTGTTCTCTCACCCACAGTTATATTACTTTTCGGCGGTTTTGCATTGGCTAATATTCTCACTGTTTCTATACGGATTTCTTCAGCTGTTACAGAATCCACACTGCGAATTCCTGCTTCTACACTGGCTATAATTTATTCCGTGGGCACAAAACGCGGACTAATAGCAAAATTTCCTCCCTTGGCAAGCACAGATGTCTCATCGTCAGATAACGAACGTTTGGACAAATTGATAACGGTCCTGGAAACGTCTAAATGCCGAACAGTCTGATTAGATAGCAAATTATCAAACTTCTTCTTCTGTCTACTAGACGTTGTCAACATACGCTTCCCCATGGTATCATGCAGTAGTCTATCAATTTCATCCCAGCCACTGCTGCACAGTTTATTACTGATCGTAATATGGAGAGACATTAACTTACAGTTTGGGCTTGCCAAGTCCTGTCGGGTCTGCTGAATGCGCTCTCGTAGTAAGGCCTCCTCAGTCCGTTTGAAAATGCGTTGTGCCTTTCCCGATCATTATAATTATCCGGCCTGTTATTCCGTGGTCGGTTGATGAATTTTGTCTCAATTCCCAACGTTTCGTCTCCGACTGCGGGAGTGGGTACAACTAAAAGAACTGTTTCTTAACGTTTGGAAGAGCACAAGGGAAATTGTAGAAGAGGAGAAACAGAACGATCAGCTGTTGCAGAGCATGCTTTCCAGCCAGGGTACCACAATATTCGTTTCGCAAGTACTAGCGGCCACAAGCGGATACTATGAAAGGCTCTACAGGGAGGCAATCGAAATCGCTAAACACCCAAATAATTTCAACCGAAAGGAGGAGGGCGTGAAATTAAACGGTATATGGATGCCGGTGTTAAAGAAGATGTGTACCACCCGTCCGCTACTGGGTGATGGCAACGGCGATCGACAGCGACGGACAGCGGCGAATTGCACTGACGTTTTCAAAACACGTGACGTCACACCGGGGCGCGGGAGCGCGCGGACACGGAATTTAGCGGCAGTCAGTAGCGAGCCAGTGGGTGTGTTGGACCTTCCATCGACCTACGGACCCCCTTGAAGATGTCTCCCGCAGTCGGAGACGAAACGTTGGGAATTGAGACAAATTTCATCAACCGAGCACGGCATAACAGCCCGGATAATTATAATGGACATGATATTTCTGGCCGTGACAGTCTACATTTTAGTATATTAGTACATCTATTAAATTTTATTTTAACCAATGCTGCAGTGCATCTAGAAACTAGATATTAAACAAAATGAGCACTCTCTCAAATAGAAAGACAATAGATGTAAAATGTTTCTCATCGTTTCATTAGGCATTTTAGAAAATATCATAAATTAAGAGCTCCACAGTGTAATCATATGTTTTGAAGTTTGAGCGTGTCGTATTTGCAATGCTTTCTACAAAGAAATGTCAATAGCGAGGATAATGGCCTCTTGTTTTTTTCACCTAATGGCTGTTTCTCCAGGCGGCTGGTACAGCTGGACTCCCACAACGCATTACGTCACATTCACTTAGCTTTCTTACCGAAATATTTACGACAGCAGTTTCCGCTACAGTGACAGTCTCATATAAAAATTTTGACAGGTCGAAAATTTGCGTTACAAATGTGTAGAAACAAAATCCTATAAATATAACAGTGTCCAAAAATTTTAGCCAACATTGTGATACATTCCGCATTTACACACATTTCATCACTCTTAAAGTACGATTCTTGGTTTCCAACATCCTTTTTCACAAATCAGATTCCCTAACCACTACTCATTATTCTTTACCTTATTACACATATACATATTCGTCGACATTCTTCAATATTTCATCATTATAAACATGTGGCATAATCAAATTCCTCATATAGAATCAGCTTATTGATCATAAACATACCTCAACATCATAACACCTCAGTCAAATCTGAAAAACGTCGTAGCTTTCTGCAGTAATGTCAAAACCAAAAAAAATTTCTCTGCTCATTTCAATAGTGTCATCTACCTCAAACATACTTTCAAAATCATGATCACATATCAAATACATCATTCAAAGCTCTCATAGTATCACAATGGTTCCAAAAAAATATGAACAGTTCACGAAGTACAGACAAAATACCATTTCATAAGTGTGAAATTATCCAACTGTGTAATTGCATAAACATCTGTCACTGATGTAGTAAAAAAAAGTGTTTGTCTCTCTCAGTTAAATGATCAGATAGCTGTGTAATTATGTGTTGGAGAAATATGGTACCGATGAGTAAAGTTGTATAAGCAAATACCATATTAGCTAGGGCTCCTTGTGCTTGCCAGACACATGGTACACAAAGTAAGCGTGTGCCCCCCCTTAGGATTAATGTAATTATACCCTCAGGTGTTACAGATTACAGCAATGGAATGAAATGTATCACAGAAAGCCTTTGTATCATTGTAATTCAAAAATCTTTAAACATAAATTTTTTTAAGTACAAAATCAATCACTCAAATACGTGTACTGTAGCGCTAAACTGTACGTCTTGTTGTAAGACAATCTCTGTCATTACTTAAAGGTAAAAAATGTGCCAAGTGTCGTAATTATCGTCGTCCGTAAGCAAAGTTCTGTAGAGGTCAATGTACTTACCTCATAATAAACAAAGTGAATTGCTATGTGTATAGATATCATAGTTGTTATGCTTATTGCTGTGATGAAGTAAGTACTGTACTGTAACGTATTGTGGTGCTACAGAAAAGGCTGTCTCATTGTAGCTATACCACAAAAGTTACTACTAAAACATGTTTTCCTTTCCAGAAGAATTCGGAAAAACTGTACAGATATAAAACAGATAAACTGCAAAAGCAACAATGTAAATTGTGTCACACATTAGTAGCGTCGTCATATAGTCATGTAGCTGTCAAATAAACTAACCACTGTGTCATCTGGTATCTCACAGAAAGTACTTTAAATCCATAATGTATTTTCAAGTAAAGCAAAATGTTGCAGTAAAATCTCATTAGCAGTACTGGTATGTGTTCTAAGTATGTAAGCCTTATAGTCGTTACGTAATCGTGCAACTAACAAGCAAGAATTTACACACACAATAACACTGTGTTGTCTGTTCACTATAACAATGAATTCGTAATTACTGTCTAAATATGTTCCCTAGGTTCTAGACTGGATAGTTAACTTTAAAACATAGTTGCATGTTAACAGTTTCTAAGTGTGACAAAGGGTACTAGTAACTTGAAGTGAAAAATTTTATAGCAAAGACTAAGTTAAAAAAACAGATTATCTCTCAATAAACGGATTTACATGTGAAATGTGGTGCAATCCTTTACTCTTCATAGTACTCAGAGTTTCAACTTGAACGAAATTATCATGCGGTATTCGTCGGTAAAGAATACTGGAATTTTTCTCAAGCTTAGCGTCCATGTTATTTTTCTCTGAGCCAGCCGGCGCACGTAGCTGCCTGCGGTGCGAGTCCTTGTCTGTCTCTTTGTTGGAGCGCGTCGTTATTAGGATTAGGAGACCTAACTTCTACAAATTCACCTTGTCGAGAGGGCCCTACCCTGTTTGAATCCCGCCAGTTCTGATGAAACCGCCAGTTCTGATGAAACCGCCAGTTCTGATGAAATTCAGGACTGTCGTTTTGTCGGTAGTTTACATAGTACCTTTTTTGTCGGTCATGTGGTGGAGAATTTCTCCCAGAATCGTAACTGCATGGTGGACCGTTGCGTCTGAATTTATTCTGTCTCCCTCGATAATAATTATTTTGGTTCCCATATTGTCTGTTTCTCTGATTGTCTCAGTGATAGTCATTACCGCGGAGAGGTGATCTTTCCCTGTAATTCTTACTACTGTGCCAACGGTTGTCATACCGGTGGAGTCTGTTTTGATCACGATTTACATTGTAAGAATAGCCTTGTCGTGTCCAGCTACTGTTTCTGTCATTGCGGAATTGTGACAGATGTGACCTGTAATTGTTGTGCTCCTGTTTTCGCGTTCCGCGATTGTCAGTGTCAATTTCCAATTCTTTTAACAGTCCCTGAAAAGCTTCAATGTCGTCTTTGCAACGTCCCGCCAAAATAATGTGTCATAAATGTTCAGGCAATTTGATTAAGCAAATACGGATGAGTTATGAGGGGCTGTATGGGTTTGACAGGTACTGATTCTTGTACAACATGTCTTCAAAATATTTCACAAGACTGGAAAATTCAGATTGTGCGAAATGTTTCATCATTATGATGCTATGTTTTACTCGGTCTTGTGTAGCTTGAAACCAATACGCTGAGAGGAAGGCATGATAAAATTCTCCTTCACTGTGACAATCGTGAATGACCGATTGCATTCTTACAGCTGGTTCATTCTCTAAGTAGCCACACATAAATTCTAATCTGTGCTCCAATGACCAGTTGGGAGGAAAACAATGAGAGAATTGATGGAGCCTGCTTGTGGATGAATGTCATTGCCAGAATTCTTAAATGTTTTGGATTTACGTGTAGTAATGAACAGCTTATAGTCAAAATCATCGTGTCGCCAACTCGCATATCGGTCATTGTTACGTCGTGTGGGCGGTTCCATCTCAAAATTCGGTGCACCTTGCCAATTTCTTTCATACTTTCCGAAATGCCATGTGTTATTATTTTGTAGCTTTTCCGTATTTCTAAGTCCCTCTTCCTGTCTTGGAGCACGAGTGTCCTCTGAAATATGTAATTCTTGTATTATTTGTGCCAAATGATCTTTTACTTCCTGGATTTCTCTTTTGTACTGTGTATTGACTTCATTCTGATTTTGTTTGAATTTTCTAATTTGTTCATACTCTTCTGTGTCATTAAAGACTACCGGTCTTGTGTCATTCAGAGTATCATCTACCTTCGTAGATAAGTTAGTGAACTGATCCGAAAGTTTGGCTACTTTCTCCGATAGTGAACTGATTTCTTCAGTGTGTTTTTCTGAACCAAGTTTCAGAGCGTCCATTTGTGTTGAAATCGTATCTACTGTGTCCTTTAAGTTTTCCTGAGTTTTTGCAAGTTGCGTAACCGAATCAGTAGATGCAACTGAGTCAATTTTAGCTTGCAAGGTGTCGTGATTTTCAAGAACAATAGTTTGCAGTTCTTTTATGGCTGCTTCGTGATTCTGTAATGCATTTTCATGACGCGAAAAAATAGGTTGAAAATGCTCACAAATTTGTGTTTTTACGTCATTACAGACTTTTTGACATTTATATTCGATTTTAAGTAACTCAGCAATTAAACCTTCACGTGTTTGTTCAAGCATGGTGTCTAACTTTTGAAGCTGTTGCTGTGACTGTTTTTGATTTTGTTCCATTGCGTCTAACTTTTGCTGTGTTTGCCTCTGATTTTGTTCCATTGTGTCTAACTTTTGAAGATTTTGTTCCATTTGTTGCATTAATTGTAATAATAATGCACTGGTGTCTCAAACATGTTCCTCAGTGCTATTCGGCAGTGCATTTGAACCGGCAATATTCCCATTTTGAAAAGCAGAAAATGTGTCTAGACTTATTTGAGAAAACTGTGAGGACGCAAAACCTGAATCTACAGTATTTGCAAAATTGTGTCCTGTCATTTCGGATTCCTGAGGCGAGCTGTTGCCGACCGATCGATCGATAATGCTTCCCTGTTCACTAATTGTTTCGCTGTCTACATCATTATTTGCCGCCCGCTCCATTTCCCTATGCACAATTACCAAATTACTACTTTGAACATCAGTTAATTCATTACTCGGTGGCGCTAACACACTGCTTTCGTTTTCATGTCATTTCTCAGTTTACTTTGGAGCCTAGTATTACGTTTTTCACACGCCATTATTGTCACAATATTTCACATGATAACACAGAAAAGCACAAATTGAAGAGCAAAATAAGAAAACACATTAACATAGCACTGAAAATAATATCTCGTTAATTGCAAGCGCAGCTGCGAAATACTTGGTGCAAATCTACATGCATGCCACAACTGTTTTACTGTACAACAATGAAAAACTACAACTACAAAGGAAATTCCCTCTATAGTTACGCGCTAGCAATAAACATTAGCTACACTAATTACACAAACTACAAGAAAAAAGCACAATATTCCAGTGAGGTATCCTCGGCTAAGGGTCGACATATGAAACGTCCCCTTAGAAAAATTAATGAAATGACTATGCTGATAAACCTCCCACATTATTTGCTGTTCAAACAGCTGAGCAAAACTGAACGTACTCAGACATTACTCTCTTTACTTATTCTGATCAACACTAAACTGACACACATTATTTTTAGCGCAACGCAGTCTGACTTTCAATAATTCCTACAAAAGAATAGCCCTGACTAACAATAACCTATACCTTTCATGAATCACTTACCTCCCAAAAATCTTCATTGCTCGAACTACTGCAATACAGCGAGCGCCAATACTGCCAGCTAAATAAAAGATTCTAACTACTGAAAACACTAACCACTGATAGGCATAGCTAGCTAGTAAATGAAAGATTTTGATAGAGAACAAACAATGTATTTACCTTAATAGTGTTCAAAAGTCATTTATATATATATATATATATATATATATAAAATGACCTTAATAGTGTTCAAAAGTCATTTATATATATATATAAAATGACTTTTGAACACTATTAAGGTAAATACATTGTTTGTTCTCTATCAAAATCTTTCATTTATTAGCTAGCTATGCCTATCAGTGGTTAGTGTTTTCAGTAGTTAGAATCTTATATATAGTTAGAATATATATATATATATATATATATATATATATATATATATATATATATATATATATATATCAATTCATGACATCCAGTATTACAAATTTACTGTCTCTGATGGACGCAAGTCCAGATCATCCGCTCTCAAAACTCCGCCATCTCTCTCCCCACATCCAACACTACTGGCGGCTCACCTCCAACTGCGCAACGCTACGCGCTGTTAACAACCAACTGCCCAACACTACAATAGCGAATATTACAACAATGCCACCCAACCACAGACTGCACACAGCACAGCTAGTGATTTTCATATAGAGCGCTACGTGGCGTTACCAATATAAAAACCTAAACATCCTACTTACATGATTAGCAGTTCTCGGAAGACACGCAGGCTTGCCTGGCCTGTCACAAAAACGAGGACCGTGCCTCATTGTGGACACAAGCCGCATCCTCGCCTTTGATGTATTCTGATCCCTAGGAGGCCAGGTGAGCGACCGGCACGCCACAGGGCATTGTACGGTGCCTTGCCTTACGCTATGCCCTCCGGCTGAGACGGCGCTGGTCCCTTTACGAGTTGAGAATGTCACGTGCCATAGTCTGATGCCTGCTTAAGAGCACTGTTTGCCGCGGGAGAGATATTCCTCTAGCGCCAGCGTAGCAAAGGACTACCACAACGTTTCTGACGCTGTACGATCACCGCGTACTCTGAATGATATTGCGGCACGGCTGCAGAACCGCCGTTGACGGTAGAACCCGTTGTGTGGGTGTGCATAATTTCGATAGCAAGCTTTCCCACTGGGAAATTCCTTGTCTAGGAGGGAGTTCTGGTGATAATTGAGCGAGCGTCTTGTCGACTCGAAACGACAATCTTTGGCGACGCTCTACGTGCAGCGATGATGCAGGTAAGGGACGAAAGAGAACATTTTTCGAGGCATTCGACGGCTATCCGCCGGAGATTACAGTGTCGGTTAGACAGGGGGGTCCAGCAGTGATTCTCCACTCGCCTTGTTGCAAGGTTGCACTGGTCGTAGTCTCAGGAGTAGCGCTCGTTTGAGTAGATTCCGCATCACTGTCTGAGCAGTACATTGATGAGCAACTTCTGTCGCCCATGCATATTAGAGATCTTTTTTTGAGGAGCGTATTCTTCCCTGCAGCGAGTCCGTCTGACCTGCGGCACTGGTATTTCAGCCAATATATCTTCTATTAAACATCCAGCTAGACGTTCATACATTAGTGACACACTGTTGTTATTATTTTGTGGGAGGCGTCATGTTAACTTGACCAGCCGTCAATACCATCTGTTACCGTCATTTGTTTCGTGTTTGTTTTTCATTTTTGATCATTTTTCAATTTCTAAGTATTCACATCTTTTATGTTATATAGTAACATAAGAGTGAGGAAAACAATACTTCATTTCAGTTGTTTTTCCTTTCTGACTGAATTTATTTATTTTCCTGCAAGTAAGGATACGTTAGAAGGGCAGCATTCTTATACTAAAATACCCAAGTTAATGGCACTGCGTAAGGTAACGATTTCATCCTGATTATAGTTGACAATGCATATGTAGTTCTGAGCAGATAGGACGGGTTGCTGATGCAACTACGTAGATCTGAAGATGATCCTGAGTGATTGAAACATGTAATCTAATGTGCAACTGAGACTGAAAGTATCAGTGTAGTTGCTGACTCTCACGACACGAATACGTTGACTATAGTGAGGGTTGAAGAGTTCCTGGCAAACACAACAAAGAGCGTCATACTTAAAGGTGTGATATCTTGAGAAATAAAAGTAAATTCGATGGTACCTCAAAAGAGTGTTAGATTTCTCAGTAAGTACAAATGACCTATTTGAGAACGTCATAAAGTTTCATGAGGTTGTTAAAGGACGACTATGTTGCATAGGAGTAGTCGCAACGCTAGGAAACTGTAGCGAAAACACACTGGAGACCTGCTGAGGATCCACCCTTGGCACGTGGATTGGCAGTTGACCACAGCATAAAAATACATAACGTATTAAGTACACACAGACGCGATCAGGCATTACTGCGTGATTACTCGACTGCCGAGCAATGAATAAGAGCACTGAAATGCATTAATTATCTTGAGTGACCGTGTGAGCAAATAAGGTGAACCGACTATATAATACTGAACACAGGAATTTCTTGGCAAGTGCGGTCCACACGTGGAGGAGGTAGCTTAAATCGAGCAGTACTCGACTGTTGCTCGTCTGCCTGTGAACCTTACCAGATAGGATTGATAGAGGAAACAGAGAATATACAAAGAAGAGCCGCACGTTTTGTCACTGAGATGCTCATTTAGTCATAGAGATGCTCATTCAACTACAGTGCCAGACACTACAAGAGAGGCGCGGTGAATCACTGGAGGGTTTACTGTTAAAATTTCGACGGTATACGTTCCTGAAAGAGTCACACAACGTATTGCTTCTTCCTACGCGTATCTCACGAAAAGACCACGAAGGTCTTTTCGTGAGACTCAATCGTCACACAGGGGCTTTCCAACAATCTTTCTTCTCGCGCACCAGTTTCCATTGGAACGGAATAGGGGAAAGAGACAGTGGTGCCCAAAGGACCATTCACCGCACACAGTAAATTCTCTTGCGGAGTATAGATGTAGATGTAGCTTCCTCCAGTTGCGAGGAGTACGCTGTAACTCGAGTTTCGTGTGTAAAAGGAGCTACAACTGCTAAATTTCACCACGAGGTTTCCATAGGGCCGTCCGGTGTGGCCGTGCGGTTCTAGGCGCTTCAGTCTGGAACTGCGAGACCGCTACGGTCGCAGGTTCCAATCCAGCCTCGGGCATGGCTATTTATGACGTCCTTAGGTTAGTTAGGTTTAAGTAGTTCTAAGTTCTAGGGGACTGATGACCTCAGATGTTAAATCCCATGGTGCTCAGAGCCTCGCACAGATTCCCATAGTTCACGAATCTGCAACAATGCTCGAAAGGAAGGTTTAGACAACGATGTGGAGACTTTAATAATTCCCATCCAAATGACCAAGATGGAGAGTGAACTGGTAAACCTGCGGTAAGGTCCACGACTGACAATTGGTGCTCTGGGTGAAAGAATTTCCTACTATTGGCTGCAACACTGTTACACTTCAGTCACGGAAAAACAACTCCGCTTATAGAATGAGATTTTCACTCTGCAGCGGCGTGTGCGCTGATATGAAACTTTCTGGCAGATTAAAACTGTGTGCCGGACTGAGACTCGAACTCGGGACCTTTGCCTTTTGCGGGAAAGTTCTCTACCAACTGAGCTACCCAAGCACGACTCACGATCGGCCCTCACAGCTTCAATTCTGCCAGTACCTCGTCTCCTACCTTACAAACTTCACAGAAGCTCTTCTGCGAACCTTGCAGATCTAGCACTTCTGGAAGAAAGGATATTGCGGATACATGGCTTAGCAAAAGCCTGGGGGATGTTTCCAGAATGAGATTTTCACTCTGCAGCGGAGTGTGCGCTGATATGAAACTTACTGGCAGATTAAAACTGTGTGCCGGACCGAGACTCGAACTCGAGACCTTTGCCTTTCGCAGGCAAGTGCTCTACCAACTGAACTACCCAAGCACGACTGCGCTTATGTCAGCTGCTTCAGTTCACAGGACGAGAACTTAGGTGCAGGAACACCGCTGGCATTCGAAGCAGCTTCCTGTCGTCTCGTAATCGATGAATTTAGGTCCTGTGTGGTTTTCAGGGGCATCTTATACCATTCTTTCTTCTAAATAGCAGCAAGTTCAGCCAAATTTTATGGAGGTGTATAATGAACACGCCCCCATCTTCCGAAATTAGACCACAAAGGCTCAATATTATTGAGGTCTGGTGATTGTAGTGGCCAGAGGAGATGTGAAAATTCATCCTCGTGCTCACAAAACCATTTTTGGACAATACGAGCTTTGTGGGCAAGGGCTCCCGTCATGGGAAACATTATCACCATTGGAGAGAAAACATTGTACCATGGAACGGACTTGATCAGTCAAAATTGTCACATTATCCCAGGTAGTCATCCGGCCATGCAAAGTAACCACGAGGCTATGGAATATCTCGATACGGCTACCCAAATCAACATAGGACCCCCGCCATTTTTCACTCTTGGGACGTAAACTCTGTCAGAAGTAGGAATAAGTGTGAAACAAAACACATCCAACCGAATGGCATTCTTCCATAGCTCCGTAGTCTACGTTTTACGGCTTCGGCAACATACTTTTCTGTTTCGGGCATTTGCATCAGTGATGAGTGGTTTCTGAATTCCAGGTCGCCCTCCAATTCGCTACTTATGGAGCTCCCTTCGTGTTGTTTTGATGCTGACAGTACTGACAAATGTTTCATTTAGTCCTGCAGTGACTTTTGCAGCTATCGTCCGCTTATTTTCGCCACAACCCTCGTCAATGACCGTTTTTCACGATCACTCAACACACACTTTAGCCCACGTTGTAACTTGGAGGATGGTGTTTTCCCCTTGTCCTGTATAAGGTATAAACCATTGATTCGGTGGTCTTGAACCACTGAACACTTCGGCTCACTTGTTTACGGAAGCATCCTGTCATTAAGAGCACCAACAAATTTGTCCACTTTCGATGTCAGTTGTTGTTGTTTTTGTTGTGGTCTTCAGCCCTGAGACTGATTTGATGCAGCTCTCCATGCTACTCTATCCTGTGCAAGCTTCTTCATCTCCCAGTACCTACTGCACCCTACATCCTCCTGAATTTGCTTAGTGTATTCATTCATCTCTTGGTCCCCCTCTACGGTTTTTACCCTCCACGCTGCCCTCCAATACTGAATTGGTGATCCCTTCACGCCTCAGAATATTTCCTACCAACCGATCCCTTCTTCTAATCAAGTTGTGCCATAAATTTCTCTTCTCCCAAATTAATACCTCCTCATTAGTTATGTGATCTACCCGTCTAATCTTCAGCATTCTTCTGTAGCACCACATTTCGAAAGCTTCTATTCTCATTTTGTCCAAACTATTTATCGTCCACGTTTCACTTCCATACATGGCTACAATCCATACAAATACTTTCAGTAACGACTTCCTGACATTTAAATCTATACTCGATGTTAACAAATTTTTCTTCTTAAGAAACTCTTTCCTTGCCATTGCCAGTCTACATTTTATATTCTCTCTGCTTCGACCATCATCAGTTATTTTGCTCCCCAAATAGCAAAACTCCTTTACTACTTTAAGTGTCTCATATCCTAATCTAATTCCCTGAGCATCACCCGACTTAATTCAACTACATTCCATTATCCTCGTTTTGCTTTTGTTGATGTTCATCTTATATCCTCCTTTCAAGACACTGTCCATTCCGTTCAACTGCTCTTCCAAGTCCTTTGCTGTCTCTGACAGAATTACAATGTCATCGGCGAACCTCAAAGTTTTTATTTCTTCTCCGTGGATTTTAATTCCTACTCCAAATTTTTCTTTTGTTTCCTTTACTGCTTGCTCAATATACAGATTGAATAAGATCGGGGATAGGCTACAACCCTGTCTCACTCCATTCTCAACCACTGCTTCCTTTACGTGTCCCTCGACTCTTATAACTGCCATCTGCTTGTACGACTACGCTCGGGCGTACGTTAACTCTTTAAAGCCTGTACTATGATAAGTTGACGGGCTTCACCTTATAAGAAAGGATTTTAGTAAATATGTTGACCGCGTGTACCTGAATGGAAGCAAAATCGGACTTACACTCACTCAGGAACCACAATGATACGTGAAGCAAGTCTGAAGTGTAACTACACGTTAGGACGGACAAGAAACAACACAGCAGATGCTACCAGTTGTTAATAATATGGTCGCCAGCCTAATTAGGCATTAACTGAGTTTCTTCCCTGTACAAGAGGAAGTACGTTCAAGCACAACAACACGTCGTAACACTGCATTATATGGTAAATTTTAGGACCAGAAAATCTAATGAACTAATAATTTCACTTCCTGTACTAATATGGACACGCCATACATACACAACAATACACTATAATGATTACTACAAACTTCGTACTGTATGTTGATCTGATTGAAATCGGGCATAGGTTACCCTAGATATAGCACTTTCGAAACACACATACAATGTCAATTTTAAGAAAGGTAAAACACTAATAAATTTTGGTTTTATCTTAACTTTAACTTTGCTGGTCAATTCAGTTCAGTACTCTTCAGAATTCAAGTGAATAGAAAAGAAAGAAAAAAAGGGGTGGGGGCCTGAAACTGTTATGATCACTGTAGTGAAAGTTTGATTATTGAGAGCATTAAGCATTCAAGATTTCCAATATATGCGTTACTACTCTATTTGCCTTATTTCCTGCTCAATTAACTACTATTATTTTTGTCTCAAATTAATTAATCTTCATTACTAAACCAATTTCAACATTAACTTCCGACTTTGTCAGACCTATGTTATTTACCTATGTATTCATTAACAACAAAGTTCTTTAAACATCATTCTAACATAGATAAGCCTGCAGGTAATTATTATTAACATAAACTTTAAATCTTCATCTCGGGACACTCGGATTGCACAACATGTGGAGAGGACCCTGTCTAGGTTAATTGTGAGGATAATTAATTGATAGGACAGTTCTGGTAAAATTTAAGTTGTTATTGAACAGTATGTAGCAAAAGTAACACTGGTCCACACGAATACAGTACTAAAAGTTTCAACCTGTTCGTATCGATGCGGCGGTCGGCAGGCGGCGAGATAGCGAGGCACCAAGCACCCATGCAATTACAGCAATGGCTCATGAAATATCGGCACTTTACTTCTTCATAGCGTCGCAATGCTTTTTCATTTAGTGCCTATGGAATATAGCCAAGCTGTATAGGCGTCGGAAACAGCGCATCCGAGGCTCAACGAAGTCCTGTTTTACAGGAGAGCCTCCTCGATCCAGTACGTGTTTCTCAGACCGACGCCCAACTCCGACTACCTCGGCTGCTGAGCCCGTTGTGCCGTGCAGCGCCCGTGTGCATTTTCCCGCGCTCGCCTGCCTCCACCTTTTCCTGCTCCCCTACAGACAGGGTATTCACCAAAGGTTTTGCATTCTACTTATCCTAATACATTGCCTACGTATGGACCAGGCGTACAATTACAACTTTTACATCATACAATAGTTTCAACATTAGTTCCACTTCCCTTCGATTACAACATTACTTGAAATTTGGCATAAACATTAAAATTCACATCGAAAATTGTTTACAGTTTCTTTAACATAATGGCATGAAACAAAAAAGAAATGAAATCAGAACATCGATTATACTAATTTATCGAAATTCAGAAGAAAAAATTTATTATAAGTACAATAGTATAGCGTTGTTGTTGTTACACATGGCCCTGTTTCCAGTAAATTTCACTAAGTGCAAATTTGATGGGAACACTGAGCTTTTATATTTATACAGTGGTTCTGAATCTTTGTGTGATTGTCCCATCAAAAGCTTTTTTTAATACCACAAACTTCTTTTCACTCACTTTACATAAGTCTATAATTTTTAACATATCAAGAACATTTACCTATCGTTTGCTTAAGTGCCTTTGGCACAGTCCAACCTCCTATCACAACATTATTTAAGTAGAAAATTACTCATCATTGTTAAATTTCTCAGACAAATAAAACCAAAATTTGGAACACAAACACTTATCTACGAAAGCAAATGCAAATATCTATATACACTACAAAACAATTTGTTGCTGCTTGCATTGAATGGCAGTCCATTTCCTTATTTACTAATAAACACACAATAATATTTATAAAATTACTACACATTTTTGCTGCCTATTATTCAGATTTGGGCAGTCCTTTTCACATCATATTATCACATCTCCTGTACCACACTTACAATTCTCCTTTGACTATTTATCTGCCCTCATTGGTGTTTGGCAGTCCTTTATATTATGACTCATATACTGCCCATTTTCATTTTTGACAGCTCCATCTTTTATCTGGCTGACAGCATTTATCCTTTCTTTTCAGCCCTTTTCTCCATACCTCTTTACATTTATAGTACATTTAGTAATCTGAAACTCACATAATTACATTAGTACACTGATATTGGTCTACATATGTTTACAAAGATTTGTTACATTTGGCATAAATTAGTTTCAGCATAATATACAGCATATTTACTGCAAATTGGTCTCTGATTGTACTTAGATCATTCACTTCTAGGAACATACAGTTTCAGGTCCACAACATTTCTTACACCTAAAGGTTTTTTGGATTTTGGGTAGATCAGGTAGTAAGCATTATCGTGTGGAATGTTCTGTATCATATACGGTCCATTATAAATATATTTAAATTTGGAAATTTCGTGGTTCAGTTCACTAGATTTTTCGTGGGTTTTTATAAGAACATAATCTCCAATTTTAAATTTTGAAACTTTCAGATTTTTATCATGTCTTTTAGATCTAGATTCAGCTTTCTGCCTTGCCCTTTTTCTGACTAATTCTTTCTTTTGACTCAACCCCAAGCTTGTACAAGGTGGAAACTCTAGTTTTTCCTCAGTTAAACTTTTACTTCTACTGCCTAACAAAATTTCTTCCGGTGGGAACCCAGTAGATTCATGGTGTAAGGTGTTCATGACATTCTCAAAATCCGATATAAATCTGCCCCAGACTCTAAATCATGCCCCTTCTTTTTTTTCCGCAACGCATCTTAGTCGACTGTGACATTGTCCCAAGATACGTTCCTGAGCTGTGAACCCTTTATATCTGGTGGCTTTCTCGGTTTCTGGAGTTCAAAGCCTTTGCTTACTTGAACTCTTTGGAAAATAAACACTGAGTCGTCAGGTGGCTCTTTCTTTCTCTGTTCAGTCTCAGCATCTGGATTTTGTTTTGAAACTTCGTCATCATTAGGTACAATATCGCAATTAGCTGTATCCCCATTATTTTCACTAGTACCGAAATATTCGTCATCTGAACTATCGTCAGAATCCGACCATTCTGGATCGCTTTCAGGTTCTAATATAAAAGCTTTTCTGAGACAGGCACTAAGTTTTTCCTCTGCATTTTCGTCAGGTTTTGATTTTATCTCAATATCCTCTTTCGGCAAAACGGCCTCATTATCAGCTTTACTCACATCTACTGTTACTTCATATTTAGTGTAATCCTCGTGGACTTCAATTACTTTCAGGTAATTACCTGCCTTTTCCTCACGGTGCCGTTCGGTAGCAGCTTGTACTGTTGGCAGATCATTAACAGAAGTTACTTCCTCGTCAATGCTTACAAGGGAACCTCCCCATCGCACCCCCCTCAGATTTAGTTATAAGTTGGCACAGTGGGTAGGCCTTGAAAAACTGAACGCAGATCAATCGAGGAAACAGGAAGAAGTTGTGTGGAACTATGAAAAAAATAGCAAAATATACAAACTGAGTATTCCAAGATAGGCAACATCAAGGATAAAGTGAACTTAGGAACGTCGTGGTCCCGTGGTTAGCGTGAGCAGCTGCGGTTCAAGAGGGCCTTGGTTCAAGTCTACCCTCGAGTGAAGAGTTTATTTTCAGACAACTATTATCCGTCCGTCCGTCCGTCCGATGCGAGGTAACTGCGCTGTAGCATGAGGATGGTACACCTAAACAAACATCCAAACACACGACGTCAGTCGACAAGAGCGCACGGAAGAGGAGTATTCCTACTAACGAGGTTCCCTGGCTGGCAGTTTACTGTTCGCTACTTTGGACGGGAGTGCATTAAATACGTGAGATGAAACCAGCAAATATAGCTCGCGACTTCAATAACAAGGTCAATGAATATTTTCCGAACGGTAAGTTTGCGGTGCGGTCGCAAAACATAGACACTAAACTTATTACAGTGAACAGAGACGTCAATGAACGAACGGACAGATCATAACTTTGCGAAAATAAAGGAAGAAAAATTTTCACACGAGGGTAGATTTGAACCAAGGACCTCCCGCTACGCAGTTGCTCACGCTGACCACTGGACCACGGCGCTGATAAGCTCACCTTATCCTTGACGTTGCCTATCTTGCACATGGACTACTCTGTATATTTTGCTTATTTTTTTCGTAGTTCCACACAACTTCTTCCTGTTTTCTCGAATGATCTGTGTTCAATTTTTCAAGGCCTATCCACTGTGCCAACTTATAACTAAATCTGAGGGGGGTGCGATGGGGAGGTTCCCTTGTTAGGATTTCATACTCCAATTCCTTCCTATCTTTAACCTTCGTCCTATGGGCAGCACGCGTACTTTGCGCGGCGCTATTTACTCTCTCCTCTTCAAATTCGGGCCACGTCACCTTATCGACGTCCCTGCTATCTCCTTTTTCACTAATTAACTTCCTTGCCTCATACTCCTTCTTAAAATCCTCCCACTCACATTGCTTGAGGCCTTTGTACAGATCGTTGATCTGCACGCGCCAATCACTTACTTCTGCTAGTTCGTTCTCGCCATTTACTTCATTGCTAACACTGGTACCGCACCTCTCTGTGTATCCACTGTTTCATCTACTATTTCCTTCGTCACTGAATTACCACTCGTAATATATGCACCAGTTCTTACGGCAATGTTCGCATCTAATGCTACCGCATTGCTATCGGCTTCTCTCTGAACAGCTGTTCTGCTAGGTTGGACCTTTGCCCTCTGATGCTCCACTCGACTGTTAACGAGTATCGCTCTGCGCGGCGTCGATGACTCATCCGCGCTTGCACCTGACGCTTGTTTTGCAACAACACGTTGCGTCGTTCCACGCCTGTCTTTAACCTGTCTCATAACTTTACTGTTGGTCCGGTAACATTTCTTAAATCGGAGCCGGTATGTACTGTCCGCTTCCGTTTGGCCCGCAACGTTCGCGGAAATCAGTTTCCCGCATCGTTATTACTTTTCGCGGTATACCCTCTACCGCGACCTAGATAACTCCCTCTTCCTCTGCCTCTGCCTCTTCCTCTCTGTATCACGTTGACGCGAAACCCTTCGCCGTCATTTCTCTCGTCACTATTACGATTATTTCTGTTACCAAAATTCCGAAAATTGGCACGACTTTCGCGCCAGTGGTCTTCGTCTTCGACCCTTTCAAGAAATGCTTGGAAGCTACGATGATTGCTTCCCACATATCTCTTTGAATCTTCTGGAAGTTTTTTATATAGCTCCCATATGATTTCAGAATCAGATCTTCTTCCTCTTAAATGCATCAACTTCCGGTACCAATACTCGCAGAAATCTTTCAAAGAATTCCTGCCCCTGTTATCATGAAGTTTGGCCATGATAAACTCGCTCCACAAATGATCCTGTTTTTGTTCGGACCAATATTCTTCCGTAAATTTTTGCTTAAATTCTTCGAACGTCATTCGTTCGGTATTCAAATTAATTCCCCAGCGCTTAGCGTCACCTGGTAAGGCGCTAATTACTACGTTTATCTTTTCCTGATCAGACAAGTGTTCAGGAAATAGTCTCTCGCAGTTTTTGATGAGATCTAACGGATGCCATCCGTTATGTTTCTTGGCGGGATCGAAACGTTCCTCACCTTCCAATAGCTTCGTAAGTGGTGTGCCACTATAGACAACACCAGGCCTATCTTTGATTTTATTCTCAAGATCGAAAATTTTGCCTTGAATTTTCGAAGTATTTTGTTCACACTTTTGTACTTATCCGGTAAATTTTTCGCCTAATTCTCTTTCAGTGTCTGAAACTGCCTTTTTCAACTGTGAGATTCCGTGTTGACATTCGTTTACGATCTCAGTTTTAAGACCGAAAACTTTTTCGTCTATTTTTGTTTCAACTAGAGGCTCTACTTTCTCTTGGATGTTGAGAATTTCAACATCAAACCTACTGTTAATGTTGTCAATTTCCCCCTGCGTAGTACCCATATTTTTATTAATTGTGTCAATTTCAAACATCATAGTATTTACCACAGAGCTTAAACTACCCACTTTTTGTTCTACCTGTTCTATTTGTTTACTAATTTTAATTCATTGTTCTTCGACCTGTGCTTTAAGCTGATCATTCTGTGTTTTGAGCTGACTAACCTGATTACTGACTTGTTTTTGAAGCTGATCACTCTGTCCTACAATTTGTTTGGTTAATTGTTCAAATAAATCGTTCATGCTTAAAATTTTCATACTGTTTTGTTCTACGGAATCGGTGAGTTCCGATCCTACCTCAAAAGTTTCTTTCGGTTCTTTCTTTATCTGTGGAGAATCAAACATGTCAGTGGATCCGTTCACGTACCCACTATCGTCTACAAAGTCATCCCCTACTCCTTGTTTTATCTCTTGCTGTGTTCGAGGCAATCTCGACATTTCAATCTGTTCATTAACATGTTCGGGATATTATATATACGCCAATTGCCTTTCGCTAACGCCATCTGTTATCTGGACGCGTAAATTCCTGCTATTGCCATGCGCCTCTTCCATTACGCTCGGCACATCTGCTGTTTCTACCCTCCTGTCCATACTGAATGCAAATTACACTACACTACCGTACTTGACGTTCACTGCTATTTATTTTACTGAATAATATTGCAATTCGTGCCACTGAACATCCACTGCTCGGTATTCACATTAATTTGTGACCGACAACAACTAGATGTCCTGTCACGGTCGCCACATGTAACGACTACGCTCGGTCGTACGTTAACTCTTTAAAGCATGTACTATGATAAGTTGACGGGCTTCACCTTATAAGAAAGGATTTTAGTAAATATGTTGACCGCGTGTACCTGAATGGAAGCAAAATCGGACTTACACTCTCTCAGTAACCACAATGATACGTGAAGCAAGTCTGAAGTGTAACTACACGTTAGGACGGACAAGAAACAACACAGCAGATGCTACCAGTTGTTAATAATATGGTCGCCAGCCTAATTAGGCATTAACTGAGTTTCTTCCCTGTACAAGAGGAAGTACGTTCAAGCACAACAACACGTCTTAACACTGCATTATATGGTAAATTTTAGGACCAGAAAATCTAATGAACTAATAATTTCACTTCCTGTACTAATATGGACACGCCATAAATACACAACAATACACTATAATGATTACTACAAACTTCGTACTATATGTTGATCTGATTGAAATCGGGCATAGGTTACCCTAGATATAGCACTTTCGAAACACACATACAATGTCAATTTTAAGAAAGGTAAAACACTAATAAATTTTGGTTTTATCTTAACTTTAACTTTGCTGGTCAATTCAGTTCAGTACTCTTCAGAATTCAAGTGAATAGAAAAGAAAGAAAAAAAGGGGTGGGGGCCTGAAACTGTTATGATCACTGTAGTGAAAGTTTGATTATTGAGAGCATTAAGCATTCAAGATTTCCAATATATGCGTTACTACTCTATTTGCCTTATTTCCTGCTCAATTAACTACTATTATTTTTGTCTCAAATTAATTAATCTTCATTACTAAACCAATTTCAACATTAACTTCCGACTTTGTCAGACCTATGTTATTTACCTATGTATTCATTAACAACAAAGTTCTTTAAACATCATTCTAACATAGATAAGCCTGCAGGTAATTATTATTAACATAAACTTTAAATCTTCATCTCGGGACACTCGGATTGCACAACATGTGGAGAGGACCCTGTCTAGGTTAATTGTGAGGATAATTAATTGATAGGACAGTTCTGGTAAAATTTAAGTTGTTATTGAACAGTATGTAGCAAAAGTAACACTGGTCCACACGAATACAGTACTAAAAGTTTCAACCTGTTCGTATCTATGCGGCGGTCGGCAGGCGGCGAGATAGCGAGGCACCAAGCACCCATGCAATTACAGCAATGGCTCATGAAATATCGGCACTTTACTTCTTCATAGCGTCGCAATGCTTTTTCATTTAGTGCCTATGGAATGTAGCCAAGCTGTATAGGCGTCGGAAACAGCGCATCCGAGGCTCAACGAAGTCCTGTTTTACAGGAGAGCCTCCTCGATCCAGTACGTGTTTCTCAGACCGACGCCCAACTCCGACTACCTCGGCTGCTGAGCCCGTTGTGCCGTGCAGCGCCCGTGTGCATTTTCCCGCGCTCGCCTGCCTCCACCTTTTCCTGCTCCCCTACAGACAGGGTATTCACCAAAGGTTTTGCATTCTACTTATCCTAATACATTGCCTACGTATGGACCAGGCGTACAATTACAACTTTCACATCTTACAGTAGTTTCAACATTAGTTCCACTTCCCTTCGATTACAACATTACTTGAAATTTGACATAAACATTAAAATTCACATCGAAAATTGTTTACAGTTTCTTTAACATAATGGCATGAAACAAAAAAGAAATGAAATCAGAACATCGATTATACTAATTTATCGAAATTCAGAAGAAAAAATTTATTATAAGTACAATAGTACAGCGTTGTTGTTGTTACATGCTTTCTGTACAAATTGTAAATAGCCTTTCGCTCCCTGTTCTTTACCCCTGCCACCTTCTGAATTTGAAAGAGAGTATTCCATGCAACATTGTCAAAAGCTTTCTCTAAGTCTACAAATGCTAGAAACGTAGGTTTGCCTTTCATTAATATTTCTTCTAAGATAAGTTGTAGGGTCAGTGTTGCCTCACGTGTTCCAACATTTCTACGGAATCCAAACTGATCTTCCCCGAGGTCGGCTTCTATCAGTTTTTCCATTCGTCTGTAAAGAAATCGCGTTATTACTTTGCACCTGTGACTTATTAAACTGATAGTTCGGTGATTTTCACATCTGTCAACACCTGCTTTCTTTGGGATTGGAATTATTATATTCTTCTTGAAGTCTGAGGGTGTTTAGCCTGTCTCATACATTTTTGTCACCAGATGGTAGAGTTTTGTCAGGACTGGCACTCCCAAGGCTGTCAGTAGCTCTAATGGAATGTTGTCTACTCCGGGGGCCTTGTTTCGACTCAGGTCTTTCAGTGCTCTGTCAAACTCTTCACGCAGTATCATATCTCCCATTTCATCCTCATCTACATCCTCTTCCATTTCCATAATGTTGTCCTCAAGAACATCGCCCTTGTACAGACCCTCTACATACTCCTTCCACCTCTCTGCTTTCCCTTTTTTGCTTAGAATTGGGTTTCCATCAAAGCTCTTCATATTCATACAAGTGGTTCTCCTTTCTCCAAAGGTCTCTTTAATTTTCCTGTAGGCAGTATCTATCTCATCCTAGTGAGATAAGCCTCTATATCCTTACATTTGTCCTCTAGCCATCCCTGCTTAGCCATTTTGCACTTCCTGTCGATCTCATTTTTGAGACGTTTGTTTTCGTTTTTGCCTGCTTCATGTACTGCATTATTGTATTTTCTCCTTTCATCAATTAAATTCAATATTTCTTCTGTTACCCAAGGATTTCTAATAGCCCTCGTCTTTTTACCTATTTGATCCTCTGCTGACTTCACTATTTCATCCCTCAAATCTACCCATTCTTCTTCTACTGTATTTCCTTCCCCCATTCCTGTCAATTGTTCCCTAATGTTCTCCCTGAAACTCTCTACAACCTCTGGTTCTTTCAGTTTATCCAGGTCCCATCTCCTTAAATACCCACATTTTTGCAGTTTCTTCAGTTTTAATCTATAGTTCATAACCAATAGATTGCGGTCATAGTCCACATCTGCCCCTGGAAATGTCTTACAATTAAAACCTGGTTCCTAAATCTCTGTCTTACCATTATATAATCTATCTGATACCTTTATGTATCTCCAGGGTTCTTCCATGTATACTACCTTCTTTCATGATTCTTGAACCAAGTGTCAGCTATGATTAAGTTATGCTCTGCGCTAAATTCTACCAGGCGGCTTCCTCTTTCATTTCTTTGCCCCAATCCATATTCCCTACTATGTTTCCTTCTCTCCCTTTTCCTACTCTCGAATTCCAGTCACCCATGACTATTAAATTTTCGTCTTCCTTCACTACCTGAATAATTTCGTTTATCTCATCATAAATTTCATCTATTTCTTCGTCATCTGCAGAGCTAGTTGGCATATAAACTTGTACTACTGTAGTAGTCGTGGGCTTCGTCTCTATCTTGGCCACAATAACGCGTTCATTATGCTGTTTGTAGTAGCTTACCCGTACTCCAATTTTTTTATTCATTATTAAACCTACTCCTGCATTACCCCTATTTGCTTTTGTATTTATAACTCTGTATTCACCTGACCAAAAGTCTTGTTCCTCCTGCCACCGAACTTCACTAATTCCCACTATATCTAACTTTAACCTATCCATTTCCCTCTTTAAATTTTCTAACCTACCTGCCCGATTAAGTTTTCTTTCTTCTGATAACGACGTCCTCTTGAGTAGTCCCCGCCCGGAGATCCGAATGGGGGACTATTTTACCTCCGGAATATTTTACCCAAGATGACGCCATCATCATTTAATCATACCTCCGACTTAATGCACTCACAACTATACACTCACTCTTGCGACCGCGACTGACTCTTGCAATCTAATGAGGAAGTTGTACAGATGCCGTTCGTAGTCGAGTGCAATGATACCAGCAAGCATTTATTTTCAAGCATGCATTTCTCGCGGTGTACTATATTTTTGTCCACCACTATATTTCAGTACAGAGTAGGACACTAGTTGCGAAATGTGTGATTTATTTAGCATAACATATTTCGGGGTGACACCAAATTCTATAAAACAAGAAAAACGCTGATCATTTCTTCGCATTATCACACACACAACGGAAATCTGTCTATAGTGCCATATGTTATTACTTATCTTAAAATTAAAATGCCTTTAAACAGCACATATGATTGTCACAGGGTGTTCTAATATTCAGTGCCCAAACTAACACGGATGGTACAGGAGACGAAAACAAATGTATTTCGTAAAGCAACTACATGTCGGAAACCCATGTTGCGTGGGCACTGAGCATGCGCAGATAATACACGAGTGAAGTAGATAAAAGTCGTTGCCTTTAACGTTGTTGCACCAAATCCTAGTTTGAAACACGTAGCATGCCGTGACGTGACGCTCTTCGACACTGAGTGAACAGCGGGTATCACCAGCGCCTGTGTGGCAGTTGCACCGTCGACATGGAGCCCTACACGTGACGAGACCTGCGAGACGCGCACTTTGTTTACGCTGCTGCTGAAGGCAATAGTATTACAGTTGTGGGTGCTCACCAGAGACCTTTTACAGTTAACATGTGGGACAATGTCGTGGGCGACTGCTTACTTGGGCGTTACTTGTTGCCTGCTCGACTCAGGTGCCAATGTGCAGAGTGTTCTTGGAAGTTCACCTGCCAACGTTATTGGAGGAGGTAACCGGGGATATCAGGAGTAGGGCGTGGTTTCAGCATGAGGGGGTCCTAGGGCACTTTGTAGAACCAGTCCGAGCAGTAATAACCAGCACTTTTGGGTATAAAGTGATCAGCCGGGGAGGACCTGTACAATGGCCTTCAGGATCCCTGGACCTCACCCCATTAGACTTCTTTCTCTGGGGCTACGTGAAAGCAGAGGTGTTTTCCACCGCTGTTGACTCGGAGGCGAAACTGGCTGCAAGAATTCTCGCATAGCCACACAAATACAGAACAAACCACGCATTTTCCAGCGAACACGGGACTCCCTGTTACGTCAATGCCGGCTCTGCGCTCAGGTTAATGGTGCTCATTTCGAACATTTATTGTAACGTAATAGTTATCATAGCAATAAAGCAATAAAAATATTTAAGACACTTTTATTCTCATTCTCTCACAATAACCGTCTGCATACACAGTACTCCAACAATATATGTTTCCGAACTTGGTTACTTCAGGAAATATTTCTGTTTTTGTTTCCGTCATCATCCGTGTTGGTTTCGGCACTGAATTTATCAACACCCCGTATAGGACTTTGCATTATACGTGGCAAGTATACACAATTAGCGATGGCGCTTGACACTGTCACAGAGCTCTGTTTATCAGAAACGTCAACTCCCAGTCACTATGTCTTCAAAACAGATATAAGACCAAATTTCTTTAGTTTTAGACACCTGTGTTGGAGAATGTAGGATATTGCTTGTCTCCTCTTGGAACGTAGAATCTAGGAAGTTTGTGAGCAAGGCTCTACGCGGCTCACATCCTCTCTCTTTCAATGTCTCCCTCTGCAACTTCGTGAGTTGTACTGGCACGCCGCGCTTGCTGCACACTTCCTCCAATGTGACCGCACCGTGTGGTCTTAGGATCGTCTGACTCGATATAGACATGCCTCTCCCCACCAGTTTAAGAGGTGTGAGGTCACAAAAACTAAGTATAAATCTGCACTTTGTGGCAGAATTGAGCTGCCTGGTGGCAACCACTGTTTTACAATGCCTTTAACATAAAAGAGATTGTCATTTGTATATTAAATCACAAGGTACGTATATAAATGTGGGTGCAACAGTATTTGAGTCAATTATTCCTTCCAAGACTCTTTGTGCCATCATAGCAAAATTAAATAAACATAATTTTTACTAACTTTAGAATGACTGTGAAATTATGTGTAAAGTATCTCATCTGTGCTGATTCAAGAACTGACCTTAGATTTTGCTGGGCAGATATATTTCCAAAGTTACGCAGAATTTCATGTTATGATTGGCATGTTATTAACATTAATTCACGTACTGTGTTTGCTTTCCAGCGGAACGGGTAAAACACTATCTTTCGTTCTCTAGCATCAGTTGAGTGACCGATACTTTTGAAAACAATCGTTTAATCGAATTCTGATATCGCATAACAGATCCATTTGTCAGTAAATGATACAATTTTGTAAATAACTAAAGGAGTAGGTCCTCCATAAAACTTGTTATCCTGTCATGATCTTTGGTTGTCGTGTATCAGAAGACAACCCTCACCCCACCATATTTTTACTCATCTCTTGATTCCCCTCCCGAAAAGGAGTGGACAACCCTTCTGGAATTTAGCTGTTCCGAGAATACTTCTTTGCTTTATGTGTTAAATAAAATGAATATTTGTGAAACAAGTGATGTGGACTAATTATGTACTCGTATGTGGCTTCTTTTTTTTTATGCTTCCGGCCCCTACGTAGTCACAGCGAGGAGTTTGCGACCCGCCATACTATCAGGCCTGCAGACCCTGTCAAAGGTCCTCAACTCGTGGTAGCAAAATATGGAGTAACGAATTTATCAACTTTCAAAGTTCAGAGTATGGATTTATTACAGGCCTTTCAAATTATGAATTCAGAAGGATTGTTCGATATCAACAGAATCAGCAAATAATTAGTTTTGTCGTGTTGGTTTTAAAAACACGTCTTATGCATAACAAAATTAAAATTTAGGAAACATCGGTTGGGGTTATGGTCAAAAAGTCTGTTGCAAGGTCAAAATACGATTTCATAAGGATTTCAGAGTATCAGCGGACTCAGAAAAGCAATCAGCAATGCCGTGCTGTTGCTGAAAGCATGTCGTACGTGAAACAAAACTAGAATTTACGAAACATCAGCCGGCAGAGGTGGCCGAGCGGTTCTAGGCGCTACAGTCAGGAACCGCGCGACCGCTACGGTCGCAGGTTCGAATCCTGCCTCGGGCATGGATGTGTATGATGCCCTTAGGTTAGTTAGGTTTAAGTAGTTCCAAGTACTAGGGGACTGATGACCTCAGAAGTTAAGTCCCATAGTGCTCAGAGCCATTTGAACCATTTGAACGAAACATCAGTTTAGGTTAAGCTCAAAGATTTTATGCTAAGGTCTCACATTCGGCTTTGCTTTGGTATTCGATAATCGATTACTCAAATTATATCTCGGCCTGCTGAAAAAGAGAATGGAAACGTGGAAACGACCTCTTCTTGCTACATTACTGCCTTCCCGACTCACTGCAAAGTGGATAACAAACGAGCGAAAAAGCAACATAATAGATAACCGTACCCCCCCCCCCCCCCCCCCACACTTACACCGACAGTTTACAGCAGGAGAAAAGGAAAGGCAAACTTTTTTAATTTAAAAAAATCTTAGGTTTCTAACTTCATTCATGTAAAAGGTATAATCATGTGAAATAGGATGTAGGTCTCTGAAATACGTCGTATATGTCCGGCAGACTTATCGCGAACCACGAACGTACTCGCTTCTACAGCAGGCAACATTTTTTAAAAAACGTTTTAAAAGTCCTTATGGAACAGAAAGGGGAAATTTATGCCAACTCGTAACAGTATTTTCGTTTCGCTCGGATCAGTCGGATTTTAATTCATTCAGTAGAAAACAACCACACCGCACAGAAATGTGTCGGATTTCCAAATCCGATGAGAACTTCTTTACATCGGGCAACGGGAACTGATACGGGAGAGCTATAAAGCCCTCCAGAGCGGTACGCTCGGATTCCTTTGTGCGGCAAACGAGAGCCGTCACGCGTCTGCGGCCGTAAACATAAAGCCCCGTGGCCGTGGAGGGAACCCTGTGTTAGGCTCCACATTCAATACGCGACGCTAACGACTCCGCTCCACTCTGCTACAGATTGCTTTCCAAAGGGGGTAATACACGGAGCGTCGCACGTGTTCCCCGAAACATGACCGGACGTAATACGTAAAACTCAAGAATCGTAGCACTACAGACCCAGTGATATAGCCCACTCATAAGTCAGTGTTTTTCGTCAATGGTGTATGCTATCAGCTATTCATATGGATCAATCTATCGACCCTAACCTCTTAAACAATAATACTGTGACCGCCGGCAGCATTTTTGTACATTTTCATTTTTACCATGACTCTCTTAAAATAAAATGGTTCAAATGGCTCAAAGCACTATGGGACTTAACATCTGAGGTCATCAGCCCCTAGACTTAGAACTACCCAAACCTAACAAACCTAAGGACATCACACACATCCATGCCCGAGGCAGGATTCGAACCTCCGACCGTGGCACGGGCGCGGTTCCGGACTGAAGCACCTAGAACCGCCCCGCCACCGAGGCCGGCGACTCTCTTCATATATTGAAAAATAGAAGGTAGTATATCTGATCACACATGAAATTGTAAAAAATCGATTTCAACCAGGTAAATATGGTGTGACTAAATATGATGCATATGGCCCATTTTAAACTTAACATGCAACTAGAAGCTTTATGTGGCCATATGTATCACTCTTGATGCACAGTCCTATCTGAGGAACTGGTAAATAAGAACTCCAACTACCTGCTACGTAATTGCTTTAATTGTCGGAATAAGGAACTTAAATGTTTACACTTTTGTGCATTGCTAATAAAACATAATTCACATGAAACTCTGAGAACAAATTTGGCATTTCAGTGACACCAGCTTGATATATTTGATAGCATGCTTTTACTGACCTGCTTTGGAGAGTTTCTGGTAACAGCTGTTACAACGTCGTTACGCTGTAGTGATTACCATTCATTGGTGTCTCCTGAATGTCGTCAATCACGAGTAACGCATTTGTAATAGCCTCACGGAAAGCAATGATACTCATTTCTTATATCGTAATTCCAACAAACAAAGTATGAGAATTAAGTGAGTAGTACTGAACAGTAATTCAAACGCCACTTTGCGGTACCGCTTCACTAAGTTCCTTAAGCAAGAGCCATAGGTTTCCATTTTATGTGAAAGATCAATGAAGGGTTTGGGTCTATTGTAATCCACGTTTTCATTTGGTTTTTTTTTTAGTTTTTTTTTTTTTTTTACTTCATCTTTTCTTGTTGTCACTAGCGCAAGTTCAGTTTTCTGTTTAGTTGTCAAGAAATGGCCGGCCGCTGTGACCGAGCGGTTCTAGGCGCTTCAGTCTGGAACCGCGCTGCTGCTACGGTCGCAGGTTACAATCTTCTCTCTGGTATGGATGTGTGTGATGTCCTTAGGTTAGTTAGGTTTAAGTATAATTCTAAGTCTAAGGGACTGATGACCTCATATGTTAAGTCCCATAGTGCTTAGAGCCATTTGAACCATTTGTCAAGAAATGACGTCCCTCTTGTCACGCCACTTTCCGACAACAGCATTTGTGTTACTTTCCGCAACTACCATTTACCCCTTTTTCGTCCGCCCACGGTAGCTGAGTGGTCAGCGCGACGGACTGTCAATCTTAAGGGACCGGGTTCGATTCCCCGCTGGGTCTGAGATTTTTCTCCGCTCAGGGACTGGGTGTTGTGTTGTCCTAATCAGCATCATTTCATCCCCATCGACGCGCAAGTCGCCGAAGTGGTGTCAACTGGAAAGACTTACACCAGGCGGGCGGTCTACCCGACGGGAGGCCCTCGTCACACGCCATTATTATTACCCCTTGTTCAACATTCTTGTGATAATAGTTTTTGGATTTCCCCTTGTTTCCTTCGGAGCGTTCCCATCAGATGACTGCTTGTTCCAAAAGAACGTGCACCAAGTTAATAGAAGTCTAGAAGTTATATACAAAGAGTGTCCTTCCAGAATACGAAAGTAATTCCATTAACTCCAAAACAGTTGTTGTTACGTCATACCATTACCTGACTATAGCATTAACTTCTTTTCCCCAATACACTTTAACATTCCAAGTATATCAACCTATAGCACACATTTCGTATAATTTTACTCCGTATTTAAAACATTTTCCAGGAATGTACTGACGAAGGCGTAACCTACCACGAAATGGAATTATTGTATCATCGATACAAACAGCTTCACTGGGAATGAATGATTCCTGGAATATTGTGTTCGGACGATTCACAAGCTTCCTAATTTTGAACATCGTGTCTTGTTCACTTGTGTTTTTGAATGCAACAGACGGACAAATCAAACTTTTTTGGGCACATAGTAGAAGACACCTGGTTTTTGTAAAGCGGATACCGGCTCCAATAAACCTCCATTCTTGACGTACGCTCAGGCTCCCATCCGCAACATAAGTCCCATAAATTTCCTCAAATCATCAACGCTAATATCATTCCTTACAGTCAGTCTTGACCCTGGTAATAATGTCTCTTCAGTTATTCAACCAACAATCTTTTGTTCAGCATAATGATTTGTTTCCTTCATTACGAAATTTCACACTTTTACACCAAGAAAAAAATTGTAAACGTCAGTAGTACGAATACTTGCTGGTAGATTGTCTAAAAGTGCATTGCCTACTCCGCAATTACCAGAAAACACAAAATTGTTTACATTTACCAGAAAATCAGACCACATTAGTCGTCTAGCAGGGAGCCCATCAGTCAAGATATCTCTTCAGGTGACAGCTCACTTTCACTGTCAACTGAGGATGAAACTTCGTTTGACCCATTTGTGGACGTATCATTCGTAACATGCATACTTGCACGTGTACCTTTTGTTTCTTCAGTGCAATTACCTCATCTTCGTTGCTACTCTCGCTCGCGGAAGGAGCCCTTATCAGCACCTGTACTGCTTCCTTAAATCCATCTATCTTATCAAAGCAAGGTCGTGAGCATATAAGAAACTTTTGAATGGTTTAGGACTTGGCTGACGGTTTTGTTAATTGTGGGGGAGCACCGGTCACAATACACTCCCTTGGGGTACACCATTTCTTTAGTTCCTCCAGCGACTGTGTCTCCCTCGGTGTTCGAGATAAAATCTTCAGTTGTGAAGTAGCTTGGTAGTTATTCTGGGGAAACCATAAATCTCGTGAAGCACTACGCGGTGGTGGACTGTATAGTAAGTTGACGAAGAATCGATAAATGAAACTCCACTGATCTTCCCCCTTTCATATCCATCCTCGATTTGGGTCGTTACGGAAGCATTACATTTGCAAGCTCAGTTTTATAGGGATGCAGTAGTACATTCCATTACTGGCTGAACCTGGCTGACAATTGATATTTTGATGCTCGTCACACTGCGTGTGAGCACCAGTAACTTTTCCACATGGCGAATCTTGTTGCAGTCACCAACTGCCGGGAGTGTACCAGTAATGACTCTGACAGTTATTCTTTCTGCATCTACAACTACATTCATCTCCGCAAGTCACTGTATGGTCCGTGGTGGAGCGGACCTTATACTACCACCAGTCATTTCCTTTCCTGGTCCACTCGCAAACAGAACAAGGGTAGAAAGACTATCTATACGCCTCCAAACGAGCCCTTATTTCTCTTACCTTATTTTCTCGGTCCTCACGCGAAATGTATGTTGGTGGCAATAGAATCGTTCCGCAATAAGCTTCAAATGGCGGTTCTCTAAATGTTGTTAATAATGCTCCTTGAAGAGAACGTAGACTTCCGTACAGGAATTCTCACGTGAATTTCCAATTAGATCTCCATAATACTTGCGTGTTGTTTGAACCTACTGGTAACAAATCTAACAGCCCGTCTCTGAATTTCTTCGATATCTTCCTTCAGTCCAATCTGATGGAGATCCCAGACACTCGAACAGTAGCCATTAATGGGCCACAGCGTCGTATGTGGTTTTCTTTACAGCTGAACCACACGTTTGAACAATTCTCCCAATAAACCGAAGTCGACCATTCGCCTTCCCTGTTACAATCCTTACGTGCTCCTTCCATTTCATATCGCTTTGCAAAGTCACGACCAGATATTTAATCAACGTGACTGTGTCAAGGAGCATACTATTAATACTGTGCTCGAACATTACGGAATTGTTTTCTCCCCTTCATCTGCAGTAACTTAAATTATTTTCAACCCTCCAACCATCACACCTAATAGAAACTCTGTCCACGCCATCTTGCATCTTCCTTCAGTAACTCAAGGACGACACCCTCCCATGCACCACAGCATCATCGGCAAACAGACGCAGAGTGCTGCTCACCCCGTCAGCCACCACACTTATTTGTATAGAAATTAATAGCGGTCCTAGCACACTTCCCCGGGACACGCCTGACGATACCGTTGTCTCTGATGAATACTCGCCGTAGACGACAACGTACTTTCTATTACTTAAGAATCCACACACATATCTGGGAATGTATTCGGCATGCTCAACCTTCGTTAACAGTCTGCATTGGGGCACCGTGTCAAACGCATTTCGGAAATCAAGAAATGTGGAATGTGCCTGTTGCTCTTCATCCCTTGTTCGAAGCATGTTGTTGTTGTGGTCTTCAGTCCAGAGGCCGGGCTGATGGAGCTCTCCATGCTACTCTATCCTTTGCAAGCTTCTTCATCTCCCAGTATCTACTGCAACCTACATCCTTCTGACTCTGCTTAGTGTATTCATTCATCTCTTGGTCCCCCTCTACGGTTTTTACCCTCCACGCTGCCCTCCAATACTAAATTGGTGATCCCTTGATGCCTCAGAATATGTCCTACCAACCGATCCCTTCTTCTAATCAAGTTGTGCCATAAATTTCTCTTCTCCCCAATTCTAGTCAATATCTCCTCATTAGTTATGTGATCTACCCATCTCATCTTCAGCATTCTTCTGCAGCACCACATTTCGAAAGCTTCCATTCTCTTCTTGTCCAAACTATTTATCGTCCATGTTTCACTTCCATACATGGCCACACTCCACACAAATACTTTCAGAAACTACTTCCTAACACTGAAATCTATACTCAACAAATTTCTCTTCTTCAGAAACGCTTTCCTTGCCATTCCCAGTCTACATTTTATATCCTCTCTACTTCGACCATCATCAGTTATTTTGATCCCCAAATAGCAAAACTCCTTTACAACTTTAAGTGTCCTATTTCCTAATCTAATTCCCTCAGTATCGCCAGTCTTAATTCGACTACATTCCATTATCGTCGTTTTGCTTTTGTTGATGTTCATGTTATATCCTCCTTTCAAGACACTGTTCATTCCGTTCAACTGCTCTATCAGGTCCTATGCTGTCTCTGACAGAATTACAATGTCATCGGTGAACCTCAAAGTTTTTATTTCTTCTCCATGGATTTTAATACCTACTCCGAATTTTTCTTTTGTTTCCTTTACTGCTTGCTGAATATACAGATTGAATAACATCGGGGATAGGCTACAACCCTGTCTCACTCCCTTCCCAACCACTGCTTCCCTTTCATGTCCCTCGACTCTTATAACTGGCTTCTGGTTTCTGTACAAATTGTAAATATCCTTTCGCTCCCTGTATTTTTCCCCTGCCACCTTTAGAATTTGAAAGAGAGTATTCCAGTCAACATTGTCAAAAGCTTCCTCTAAGTCTACAAATGCTAGAAACGTAGGTTATCATGTAAGAAAAGGGCAAGCTGAGTTTCGCACGGGCAGTGCTTTCTAAAACCGTACTGATTTGTGGACATATACTTTTCCGTCTCAAGGAAATTTATTATATTCGAAGTAATAGTATATTCAAGAAACCTGCAGCAAAACGATACTCAAGACATTTGTCTGTAATTTTGGAGGTCCGTTGTTTTATCCTTCTCATATACAAGAGTCACCTTCCCTTTTTTTCCAGTCGCTTGGGACTTTGGGCTGGGAGAGAGATTCGCTATAAATACAAGCTAAGTTAGGGATAAGTGACGCCTATTACTATTTCCTGTGCGATAGTCAAACCACGCTAAACGATTTCTTAAATGCGAAATTTAAAACTTCGGGTTTCCTTTTGCTATCTTCTACTGCCACATCAGACTGGTCAAATACTTAATGGACAGCAGCCTTCGAACAGTTTAGAGATTTTACATAGGACCAGAATTTTCTCGGGCTCTCGGCAAGGTAAGCTATACTAAGGCAGGCCGGTGGTAGCTGTTGTATGCTTCGACCATTGATCTTTTTATAGACGCAGGAATCTCTACTAACTTTTGCCTCACGTCATTCGCGAATTCTCTTTTGAATCGAGAGAACAGCAGTCTTTGCTTCCTCAGCATTCTCCGAATGTTGCTGCTAAACCACTGTGAGTCTTTTCCGTCCTTAATCCACTTACTCGACATTTGCTTCTCCAGAGCACGATTTGCTTTTCAGATAATTCCTCCATCACACTGGAACTAATGGATATCAATTCATTGTCTAAGTGGGATGTTAGCACTGCTTATCTGTTCTTTCCAGCAAAAATACTTTTTGACTGTTTTATAGTAACGATCGTCACTATGATGTCATGATCATAACCTTTGTCTGTATACTGACACCGTCGATAAGATCAGCCCACTTTGTAGCTACAAAGTCTAGGTTATTCCCATTGCTTGTGGGCATTCGAACTAGCTGCTCAAGGCAGTTTTCGGAAAACCTGTTCAAAAGTAATTCGCAATGTACCCTCTGCAATATAATTCGTAGACGTCCCAGTCTGTACTCGCTAGGCTAAGGTTGCCTCCAACGAATACTGCAAGATCTGGGTATTTCCACGCTATTGATTGTATACTTTCTTTGAATGACTCTAAATCCGTCACAGAGGAATTGTGTGGTCAGTAAAAGCTTCGAACAATTAACTTGACTTCATCTAGACCTGTTATACACGAAAAAATAAATTCACTGTCGCAATCATGTTCGACCTCAATAGAGACAATACTTTTGCCAGCTGCAATGAACACTTCCCATCGCCCGCATCTCGTGGTCGTGCGGTAGCGTTCTCGCTTCCCACGCCCGGATTCCCGGGTTCGATTCCCGGCGGGGTCAGGGATTTTCTCTGCCTCGTGATGGCTGGGTGTTGTGTGCTGTCCTTAGGTTAGTTAGGTTTAAGTAGTTCTAAGTTCTAGGGGACTTATGACCACAGCAGTTGAGTCCCATAGTGCTCAGAACCATTTGAACCACTTCCCATCCTATGGCATCTACTCAGTCTTTCCGATATACTTTCCACGACTCGCTTAATATCTCAGAGCTTTCCACTTCGGATTTCAGCCTGCCCTCGGTCCCTAGAACGATTTGAACGCGAGAAATTCAATGGCAAGCAGCAAATCCAGGAACCTTGTTACAAATACGTCTATAATTTACTGACAAAATTTTGACAGTCGAAGTTTTTTTTACTCCGGAAGCAGTTTCATTTTGCTATCTGCATGTCGACTGGCGAATGTTTATAGGAGTACCTCGATGTTCAAATGGCTCAAATGGCTCTGAGCACTATGGGGCTTAACATCTGAGGCCATCAGTCCCCTAGAACTTAGAACTACTTAAACCCAACTAACCTAAGGCCATCACACACATCCATGCCCGAGGCAGGATTCGAACCTGCGACCGTAGTGGTCGCGCGGTTCCAGACTGAAGCGCCTAAAACCGCTCGGCCACATCGGCCGGCTACCTCGATGTATCGCTATCCTAAAAAGCCACCATGTGCACTCCACAAGTACTCTGCTACCGAAGTAGCTGCTTCCTTTGTGTAGTGTATCCCTGACCTGTCAAGGTGAATCCTACATGACTCCACCCGCTAACGTAATTACAGAAATCTGCAGCCCTATAGAGTCAACAAAGCCTGTTGTTGAGACGCTCCGACTGTTCGAAACCAAAGGACCTCTTTCGACTATGCAACCAATGCTGCAAATTGCGATGTTTACTTGCACCCCATGCGCAGTGTCAGCAGCCTCTTCCGCCTCCTCCAGCCGCCCGTGTGAACTGAAGATGGCCTCAGAACCCATGACCCATCCGACAGGCACCGTTGGCGTCGACGTGAACTACAACTAGCACACAGCTGCACTCTGCCCGCTCAATAGCCGCCGGCAAGGCCGCCTCCACATCTCGGATGAAGCCCCCGACAGACATATCGAGTACACATGGGCTTTCTTTCCAGCCCTGAATGATATTTCACTAAGAGTTTCGATAATGCGCTTATCGCTGGAGCTTCCAATAATTAGTAAACTCCCCCACCCCCTCCTCTGCGTCTCTGCTCACACCCTGCTGAAGGATTGGCCACCCGTCCACTGATAGGGCGAATGGACGAGGCCAGAGGCCAGTCTCCGTACTGAACCTGCATCTTGAGTGACACGACCACGTAACCCACCACTCACCTTGCTATGAGGGCGGATCTACCTTGTCGGGTACACAAGAAGGTGCCTTGGCAGCAGGGTGTGCGGCCGGAACACCTGAGGTGTCCCATGCGAAGTGTCACATTCTCCGCCACCACTGCACCTTGGCGTAGTAGCCTGAAGATAGCTGACCAGAACTAAAAGCGCACTGAGCTGTTCACGAACTGCGGCCAGCTCAACCTGCGTCCGCACGGCATGCACACATGCTATCCATCCTAGAAAGACTAACTGAAGAAGTAGACTATGAAAGCACAAACAGAAACTTAGACATACATCTTCCTATCATCCTGACGCGCCACCAATAGAGTTTGACTCCTAATGAGATGTGTAGCTCGCCATTCAAAAGAAACTCAGACTGCACGAATCTACAGTCACAAAATCGTGAGTGTACATGTCTAACATAGAAAAACACACACGAAATTTAAAAAATATACCGATAAGAAAACACAAAAAAAGTTAAATATGTAACTTGTCGCTTGCTTGCGATAGTTGGAACCTGTCTAACCCACCGAGTGACCAAAGTGCAACAAACGGTTGCTGGCTCTTTAAAACTAACAACAAAATGACAACAACGCCTCAGAATGCCTGAATCAACACTAACTTACGCCCAGTACCAATGACTCGAGTGGTGCCCTAGCAGCAGACTGTTCCACTGTAGGAGTATCTCTCGCCTGTCATTTTGAAAATATCTCCTTTGACGTTTCGTTACAATTGACGGGTCAGTTGAGATTTGTAGTCATTTCATTTAAGCTGTTTGTCAGCAAATATAGTTGCTGTTATGTAGTAGCTCCTTTTCCATACTAAGACACATTTACTTGCCAAATACGATCACATCCAAAAGTATTACATTCTTGAGTGATCGTTATTTTAGCCTACGAGAGTGAGTCAAATGAAAGCCTTGAATATTTTTTAAATTATTATTTATTGTGTAGAAGTAGTACAAAGCTGTATCACTTTTCAACATTATCTCCCCCACGCTCAATGCAAGTCCTCCAGCGCTTACAAAGTGCATAAATTCCTTTAGAAAAAAATTCTTTTGGTAGTCCGCGCAACCACTCATGCACCGCGTGGCATACCTCTTCATCAGAACGGAACTTCTTTCCTCCCATTTCGTCTTTGAGTGGTCCACATATATGGAAATCACTTAGGGCAAGGTCTGACGAGTATGGTGGATGAGGAAGCCACTCAAAATGCAGGGCTGTGATTGTTGCAACTGTTGTACGGGCAGTGTGGGGCCTTGCATTGTCATGTTACAAAAGGACTCCTGCTGACAGCAATCCACGTCGCTTTGATTTGATTTCTGGCCGCAGATGATTTTTTAGGAGATCTGTGTATGATGCGCTGGTGACAGTGGTTCCTTTAGGCATATAATGCTCCAAAATGACTCCTTTTTCGTCCCAAAAGAGAGTCCGCATAACCTTCCCTGCTGATGATTCTGTTCCAAACTTCTTTGGTTTTGGTGATGAGGAATGGCGCCATTCCTTGCTCGCTCTCTTCGTTTCCGGTTGGTGGAAGTGAACCCAGGTTTTGTCCCCAGTATCACCTTCTCGTTCAAAGCGCCGAAGAATTTCTTCACAAGCATCCAACACGTCGTTCTCTCATTTCAGGAGTCAGCTGCCGTGGCACCCATCTTGCAGACACTTTGTGAAACTGGAGCACATCATGCACAATGTGGTGTGCTGACCCATGACTAATCTGTAAACATGCTGCAATGTCATTCAGTGTCACTCGGCGGTTTTTCTTCACTATGGCTTCAACTGCTACAATGTTCTGTGGCGTCACAACTCGTTGTGCCTGAGCTGGATGAGTAGCATCTTCCACTGAAGTCACACCATTTGCCAACTTCCTACTCCATTCGTAGACTTGCTGCTGTGACAAACATGCGTCACCGTACTGAACCTTCATTCGTCGATGAATTTCAATAGGTTTCACACCTTCACTACCCAAAAACCGAATTACAGAACGCTGTTCTTCCCTGTTGCAAGTCGCAAGTGGGGCGGCCATCTTCATACTGATACTGGGACAGTATGTGTGCATATGCACTATCTTGTCACCTACAGGCCATTCTGCACGCTGTTTGTAGCACGCTTACCAACTTACAGAATAACAGCTTGAAATTTCGATTTGTTATTACAAATTTAAGGTTTTAATTTAACTCACCCTCGTATATCTGCAAGCACCATGTCCTGTTGAGTCATAATTCTTATTATACTCTGATGATTATCTCTGACTCTACAGACGAGTGAGATGTATGCAGCTCCAGTACAACTGCCTCAAGAAGCCCGCCTGGGATGGAAAGGATGACGAGTTGTCCCTCATGATATTACAGGTGACTGCATCCTTTCGTGCAGACGCAGAGAGATGAATGGATGATGCAGGGTATGTGCTCCTTGATTCCTCCTCCCAGTGGAACATTGTTGAGAGATAGTGATTGGGCGTGTGAGGCGACTTTTGGCGTCTTTGACTAATTAAATATTCCCGGTCTGAGATTCAAAAGCTGCCTCTCCTTTAATTTTGACTAAAATTCATCAGCAATGGCGCCCAAAGACTTCCGGCTTACGACGTCACCCTCAATCTGCCAACGGCAGGAGGTGATAGAGTTTCGCCTTTGGGGTGGGAAATTGCCCCTAAAACGCGGGAGAATCAACAATGATCAACTGCATGAGCATGCAGAAAGCAACGGAAGTCACTGAATTAAAGACACATAATGTCTATCCACAGGACGAGGAGCCTGTAAGTGAAAAGTGTCATGAAGATCTCTCCACTGGCAGAAGATTCCGAACTAATCCCCCACTCGGATGTTCAGGAGGGGATTGCCAACGGGGAGGTGACCATGAGAAAAAGATTGAATAACCAGCAAAGGGTAGAGTTCTATAAGTCAGGGTGAGACGTTTCAGAATGGTAGGGAAGCTATAAAATCTAAAAAGGGAAGTGCTAAGGCTCAATCTAGATATAGTGGGAGTGAAATGGAAAGAAGACAAGAATCTCTGATCAGATGAGTACAGGGTAATACCAACAGCAGCAGAAAATGGTATAATGACATCAGGATTCATTATGAGTAGGAAAGTAGGGAAGAGAGTGAGTTACTAAGAGCAGTTCAGTGACTGGGCTGTTCTCATTAGAATCTACAGCAAAGGAACAAGTCGAAAATTAGATGGGCTGATAGGGTCAGGAATAAGGAGGTTCTCCACAGAATCGGTAAAGAAAAGACCACATGGAAACATTGACAAGACGAAGGGACAAGATAATACGACATCTGTTAAGACATCGGGGAATAACTTCTATGGTACTAGAGGGGTCTGTAGAGGCTAAAAACTGTAGAGGAAGATAGAGATTGGAATACATCCAGCTAATAATTTGTGGACAGATCGAGCGGTTCTAGGCGCTTCATTCAGGAACCGCGCTACCGCTGCGGTCGCAGGCTCGAATCCTGCCTCGGGCGTCCTTACGTTTAAGTAGTTTAAGTCTAGGGGACTGATGACCTCAGATGTTAAGTCCCATAGCGCTTAGAGCCATTTGTTACTCTGATGTGAAGAGTTTGTCACAGGAGAGTAATTCTTGGCGGACCGCTTCAACGCATGAAACCAGTGGTATGTGTAACTGATTCAGCTGTTCATCAGGACTGGTTGCCTACGTATAAATGGTGTTGTATCTAATATACGATCTGCCTTCAAATACCGGAGAAGCGAATTTCAGTCCTACATCGAGCCCCCATGAATTGTTTTCTGTCATTTCCAAGGATTACAGATTAAGGCAAAGAATGAGACAGTACCACCAGTAAGGCAACAGCCGAGTACCTGAGTTTGTCTTACTTAAGCTCGGATTTCGTCTCTAATTACCTTTAACAGAGAAAACTTGCATACGTTGAGACTCTTTTAAGCTCATATTCAGGAGGAGCAGATTGTCAGCCCTTTCAGGACAGTGCACCGTAACCAATGACCAGACACTAGAGACCGTTGGTTAGCACAGTTTTTTAACATTTCGTCGTAAGTTGTCGGGCTATCAGCACGCAGTCTCTCGCCAGCCAGTACGATTTCCAAACCACACGTTGAAGCTGTATAGAATGACGTAGCCATATCTATCATCGAAGTTCAGTTCTACTCGATACCCAACCGTGTTATTTTCTCTTTCTCTTTTTGTCATCATGCTGCTCATTGGTTTTATCTGGCCCACCATGAATTCTTCTCTTGTGCCAATCTCTTCATCTTAGAGTAGCAACTGAAGTCGTCAGCGATAGAAAACGCTAACACAGGATTTAGTAAGGACTAGCTTGATCACACTACATGTCGTGTTTTCGAATACGCTTGATGCTGGTAACAAGCAGTTCCACATGGGTCGCTAGAAATAGCTGACTAAAATGTAATTTGTTTGGTCGCGCTGGATTTATAATCTCCTCTTTGTATTTAACCAAACATATAACAAGCAACAACTCAAAATAAGCTCTTGTTGGTTAGCACATTCTTCCGCAGATCCTTTTAACTTTTTGTTGGAGATTATCAAGTCATTGTCTTTAGCATAATTTTTACTCTCTGCAGCTCCTTGAGTATCGCTGAAGTTATTTCATAATGACTTAACACATGTCCTATTACCCTACTCCTTCTTGCCGGTCGGGGTGGACGAGCGGTTCTAGGCGCTTCAGTCCGAAACTGCGTGACTGCTACAGTCACAGATTCGAATCCTTCCTCGAGCATGGATGTGTGTGATGTCCTTAGGATAGTTAGGTTTAAGTAGTTCTAAGTTCTAGGGGTCTGATGACCTCAGATGTTAAGTCCCATAGTGCTCAGAGCCATTTGAGCCTATTCCTTCTTCTTGTGAGTGTTGTCCACATACTGCTCTCTTCGCCGATTCTGCGGAGAAGCTCCTCATTGGTTATCTCATCAGTCGTCCTAATTTTCAGCATCCTTCTACAGTCCACAAATAAAACGATTCGAGTCTCTTGTTTTCTGGTTCCCATAGTCCACGATTTGCTTTCATACATTGCTTTGCATCAGACGAAATTTCTTCCTGACATGAAGGCCACTGTTTGATACTAGTAGGTTTCTTTTGGCCAGGAATGCCCTTTTGCCTGTGCTAGTTCGGTTTTTGTGTCCACCTTGCTTCACCCATGCGTCATTTCGCTTCCAAGGTAGGTGAAGTCTTTCACTTCTTCTATTTCGTGGTCTTCACTTTTGACGCAGAGTTTATCGTTAATGTTTTTGCTACAGCCAGGGGTAGCAGAAGAGCAAGTAGTTCGTCCAAATGTTGCAAAATCTCAGCAGCACCTTCCGATACGAAATCCAGTGGTCTCAGCAACACTTATTTACCTCGGGTGAGCCTTCAAACAACGCGTTCGCCTTATTCTTCAGCCTCGCGGGTTCAAACCTGTCGTTGAGATCCTTTCTCTGTGCGGGTGGACGGAAGAGCTCGGCGCGGCGTGGAGTGGCCGCAGCAGATCGGCCCGCGGGCGGAGATAAGGCAGCCAAATAAAAGATCCCCCACCCCACGCCGGCCCAATCCAGCAGTCCGGTCCCCGGCGGCCGTGTTTTATGGCAGCGAGATAAGGCGCGGCGCCGACTTCCACTGGCGACACTTTGCTTCCGGCAGGCCGCCGCGTGGCCGCGCTGGCGGATGCATAATGCATCGCCGCGGCTGAGGTGGGGCAGGTGCCGGCGGCTGGTCGCCCGCTCTCACCCAGCCGACCACTGTGCGCCGCCGTCACACGAACCACGCAGCGCTGCCGGATGCCGATATGGCAGACACCTTCCTACTAGGACAGAGTTCACTCTCCCTGAAGAATTTAAACTGTGCACCAAGACGAGAATCAAATCACCGTTTCAGGCCTCTCAGTTCAGAGTGAAATATTCGTTTTGCAACCTACTCTCAGGATGTGGTTCATCAACTTTCAACACTCTGTAACCCGCCCCTCACTTATCGACCTTAATGACAGTGAAAAATTAAACCGCGTGCACCTAATGGAAATTTGGGAAAAGTAATCGTCACCGAAGTTAATTTGTCGGTAAAGAGGGAGGAAAGGGTTACATCTAAATGAAAGGAAAAATGCAAATGAAATTGGTGGAAATTAATTTTGAGAAAAGGGTAAAATTAATAAAGAAAGTAAATGTTGCGGTCGTTACATTAACAATTAATTGGCGTTAATTAGATATTTGAGATTTGGGGAAAATTACGGTCGCCAGTCCTACGGACAACTACTATAATAACTGAGAATGAAAGATTAATGCACATATAATTAGCACTAAAAGCGTGGCAACTGAAGGTTGACACGTGTTGTGTGAAAACTGAATGTTTGTCAGAAGTAAAAAATTTCGCCACACTCTGACTTAATTTAGCAAAAGAATTAATAAAACCGGAAAATTGAAAGTTAATTTAGTGACTGAAATTAATAGTGAACTTTGTTTCTGAAGCACTACGAAATTCAATAAAATAAGGTTAGTCTTGGGCTACCTCAACAATCATTTCAAAAGCTACTTGAATCTACGCAATTTAGAAATAAGAGATTTAACTTTGAACTTGAATTAAATGATTCTGAACAATTAACAATAGTAAAATTTAGTATGTACCAAGCTGAGCTGCAGTCACAGGTAAGCTAAAATATGGTAACAAAACTCGCACTCTTAATTTGTGCTTGTGTAATCTAAATATTGTAGCCAGCTATGAATACTTTAACTGAACTTTGAAATTAAAGCAGTGACATGGAATGATATTACTTTAACGCTGGCGTTTGAATTTCAACGACACTCGGGTTCATTTCGGAAAAGGAAGGGATCCTGCTTCGTAATGCAATTGGGACAATGAGCAACAAAGGTTCATGCTAAGTTGCTGTCTTTTGCTGATCGAATAGTTTGAAAAGCTGAGGTCTGCCATACAGTTCTAAAACTTACGTGCTTCCAGTCTTCCTTGTTGGTTGATTGAAGGTTTGAAGTCGTCGATCGGGGAGGTGGCGACAGTCACTCATTGTCGGCCGTCGCTGTTGCAGAAGCTGGATGTTGGCGCGCCTTCTTCTCGACACGGTCACCAGGCGAAACGGGCTCTTGATGTGCGCCAGCTAATGCTTCCCGTCCGCGACACCGTGTCAGAAACTATCATAGCAAGTCGAGCGCAATTACATGCTGCCAAACCCCGAAAGCGGGGCAACTTGCTGGAGCGTCACACAACACACCTGCTCCGCCGCCCTACTCCAGCCACACTCCCTCTACCCGCGTTCCATGCGGCAGAGTTAACACTACTAAAAATCCTAAACACTTTCGTTCTCCACACAGTTTTCTCTACGCCAGACCCAGCGTAAAAATACAAATAACATTTACAAAACAAACCAATTACATATATATATATATATATATATATATATATATATATATATATATATATATATATGTATGTATAGTAAAACAATTACAATATATAAAGACACAGAAATGTCATAAAATGGTTCAAATGGCTCTGAGCACTATGGGACTCAACTGCTGAGGTCATTAGTCCCCTAGAACTTAGAACTAGTTAAACCTAACTAACCTAAGGACATCACAAACAACCATGCCCGAGGCAGGATTCGAACCTGCGACCGTAGCGGTCTTGCGGTTCCAGACTGCAGCGCCTTTAACCGCACGGACACTTCGGCCGGCCACAGAAATGTCATATCTTCAGGTAACAAAATAAGGAAAAAAAATTTATAGTACAATAGATGGAACTAGGAGGATATGCATTTCCGGCGTTACAACTCCCCTTGATTTATCAAGACCCGTCACAGGACCTACGATGACAGATCGTCTGAACACGGCGAAGTTGCTGGTGGAGATACGTGCGTCCGTCATATTTGGCTGTAGGTACCTGAAATACAATGAAATTATAATTATATTAATACATTCAGCTGCTAACGGGTGTTGATATATACGAGGGCAGTTCAATAAGTAATGCAATACATTTTTTTTCTGAAACAAGGGTTGTTTTATTCAGCATTGAAATACACCAGGTTATTCCCCAATCTTTTAGCTACACAACACTATTTTTCAACGTAATCTTCATTCAATGCTATGGCCTTACGCCACCTTGAAATGAGGGCCTGTATGCCTGCACAGTACCATTCCACTGGTCGATGTCGGAGCCAACGTCGTACTTCATCAATAACTTCTTCATTATCCGCGTAGTGCCTCCCACGGATTGCGTCCTTCATTGGGCCAAACATATGGAAATCCGTCGGTGCGAGATCAGGGCTGTAGGGTGCATGAGGAAGAACAGTCCACTGAAGTTTTGTGAGCTCCTCTCGGGTGCGAAGACTTGTGTGAGGTCTTGCGTTGTCATGAAGAAGGAGAAGTTCGTTCAGATTTTTGTGCCTACGAACACGCTGAAGTCGTTTCTTCAATTTCTGAAGAGTAGCACAATACACTTCAGAGTTGATCGTTTGACCATGGGGAAGGACATCGAACAGAATAACCCCTTCAGCGTCCCAGAAGACTGTAACCATGACTTTACCGGCTGAGGGTATGGCTTTAAACTTTTTCTTGGTAGGGGAGTGGGTGTGGCGCCACTCCATTGATTGCCGTTTTGTTACAGGTTCGAAGTGATGAACCCATGTTTCATCGCCTGTAAAAATCTTTGACAAGAAATTGTCACCCTCAGCCACATGACGAGCAAGCAATTCCGCACAGATGGTTCTCCTTTGCTCTTTATGGTGTTCGGTTAGACAACGAGGGACCCAGCGGGAACAAACCTTTGAATATCCCAACTGGTGAACAATTGTGACAGCACTACCAACAGAGATGTCAAGTTGAGCACTGAGTTGTTTGATGGTGATCCGTCGATCATCTCGAACGGGTGTGTTCGCACGCTCCGCCATTGCAAGAGTCACAGCTGTGCACGGCCGGCCCGCACGCGGGAGATCAGACAGTCTTGCTTGACCTTGCGGTGATGATGACACACGCTTTGCCCAACGACTCACCGTGCTTTTGTCCACTGCCAGATCACCGTAGACATTCTGCAAGCGCCTATGAATATCTGAGATGACCTGGTTTTCCGCCAAAACAAACTCCATCATTGCCCGTTGTTTGCAACGCACATCCGTTACAGACGCCATTTTAACAGCTCCGTACAGCGCTGCCACCTGTCGGAAGTCAATGAAACTATACGAGACGAAACGGGAATGTTTGAACATATTCCACAAGAAATTTCCGGTTTTTTCAACCAAAATTGGCCGAGAAAAAAATGTGTTGCATTACTTATTGAACTGCCCTCGTATCATCGAGGACAGGTTGAAATGTGTGCCCCGACCGGGACTCGAACCCAGGATCTCCTGCTTACATGGCAGACGCTCTATCCATCTGAGCCACCGAGGGCACAGAGGATAGTGCGACTGCAGCGACTATCCCGCGCACGCCTCCCGCGAGACCCACATTCTCGCCTTGTGTGTCCACACACCACATTCGTGGCGTCCCATCCCAACACACTCATTACTCATGGAAGACATCCTTACCAAATCCCGTAAGAGTTCGGGGAATATGTGTGCACCCGCACAGAAGAAGAAGGTCATGGCCGGTGTTGCGAGAACTATATATTTATATGGGTATGGTGTCTGTCGTTTCGGACATTTCCGAAAGAACAGACACCATATCCATATATGAAATACAGTGATCTGCCTCTTTCAGATGACGATGTCGCCTCTGCACAGTAGGAGTTTTGGCGGTGGATTCGGCGGACTCAGGACCTGGATGTGTGACTGTAACGATGTTCCATGATGTAAAGTCTGACAGGAGTTAGTGGCACGCTTTTTGAAGGGATGCTAATTTTCTTCGTGATAGTTTACAAAACTCGTCTAAGCAATCACTTCTCATCCATCTGCGCCACATGTTGCTTACAACAGTTCACACTTGCAAATCGCTCCAAAACAATGACAGTTACTTTAACGAACTCTAATCAGACCCACGATTTAACTGACAAGTCATATTCTATCGTGATCAGTGCAACCTACGCCCGACGCACAACCGCTCATCTCTGCCGTCTCTTCTGGACTGCCGCTTTTGTTACTTTAATACAGGGTACGAAAGTCCTTCCTTGTGTTTTGGGCCAATCAGAAACCTCAGTTTTGCTTAAAAGTGGACATGAACAGTCACAACCGCAAGAAACTTCTTTTTTTATGAGGTCGCCGGTTTCGGTCTGTTTTAGACCATCTTCAGATCTCACGTCATGGTGTCGACCAATGGCTGTCTTCTAACATGGCTGATGTAATGCCACATCACTAGAGACGTCATACATGATGCTCTCTGTTCGCCAGTTTATTTACCCTCTCCCCCTCACAATCCAGTGGCAACATATTACCCAATATTGCGTATTCATCACTTATTGAATACTCCCATTAACATAATCGTTATAAGCTCATCACTCAGTTTTCTCTCAGTGAAGCACTGAAAGGGTTATCATTATTTTTTTTAAATCTTCAGTCAAATGACTGGTTTGATACAGTCCGCCACGACTTATCACTTGACCCGACCTCTGTTCAGAGTAGCATTTACACCAAACGCCTCCAGTTATTCGGTGAATATATACAGTCTCTGTCTTTTCCCACAGTCTGTTTTCGCTCTATGGCTCTCAAGTCCTGTCACCCAGCCCCTTTTTTAGATAGTGTTTTCTCCATACTTCTCCCCTCGCCAATGCAGCGGAGAACATCATTTCCTGTCAGTGCACTTCATTTTTAGAATTCATTGTAACACCACACCTCAGACATTTCCATTCTTTTCTTTTCCAGTTTCCCAGTTACCATGATTCACATCCACACAATGCTGTGAGTCTGGTGTCCTTTCTCAGGAATGTTCTTCTCAAATTATGGACTTGGTTTGCCGCTGCTGGATACCTCTTATCAAGTAATCGTCTCGTTCTTGTACTAGACTGTTTTTTTATATTGGCTTCGCCCGACACGTCTGTTACTTCGCTTCCAAGTTGAATGGAACTGTCCAACACACCTCGTTTGTTACGAAGTACTGTGGATTACGATACACCAAATGCTGAAGTATTTACCTTTGCTGAAGAATTTACATTCTTGATATATAAGAACTATTGCTTTCACAAATCACTCAGAAGGTAACTGATAATGAACTGTTAAATGCATGTGCATCTCTATGGAATTAATTTTGATCATATCAATACTGTACACATATATTTCTAATATGAAAGATCGGTGTTTTCATATTTCTCTGAACTGCTACTTGGTGTATCGCTGCACTTGTTGGTTGTTGGTACAAGTCGTCCAGTCTTGCCTCTGGAGCAGTGCAGGCTAGGGCATTGTCTCCGAAACAAATATTTCACTCTGCACTGTCTTGTAACCCGCAATGAACTGTACTCAATATCGTTTTCTGCAATTTGCTGCCTCAAACTATGGAAAGTGTTTTGGATGATGATAAGTGAAACAAATTGACGTACATGAAAAATCTGAAGTGAAAACAGAGTTCTGCCTCATACAATCACTTCGCAGTACTTAGATCTACATAATAACCCCACCTCCCCTTATTAGGAAGCGAGACCGCTGAACTAGACAATCTGCCAAAGAACAAGTCTACATCAACGAAACAGAAGTCAAGTAACTTTTATTGTTTTTGACAGCCTCTTGCTCATTTTATTTTATCATGAAAATTACCGCATCGTTAGCACATTCCTGTATTTGCATATGTTTGTGGTCATTAGACAATTGAAGCTAATAGAGCAATGAGAACTTGGTTCAACAAGGTAGCAGATTTTCCTAACTTCGTCTACAACGATAATGAAGGCAGTACCTGAAACATCCAAGCAGATTAAAACAGCTCGCCGTATCCGGACTCTAATCTGGAACCTGTCTTTAGCGGGCCATACCCCCCTATCTAGTGAGCCATTTAGGACCGACTCACAACCCGCCCTCTGAGACAAAGTTTTATCGGAACTACTTTCCTATATCCCCAATTTCACAGAAGCTCTTTCGGGTCAAGCATTCTAATCAGAAAGAATACTGCTGAGAAATGTCTTAGCAACAGGCTAGGGCATTGTCTCCGGAACAAATATTTCACTCTGCACTGTGTAGTAACATCCTGGCAGGAAGCCTGGACGTTTCATAACAGCGGACACTTCGCTGTGGAGTGAAAGATTCATGCTCGAAACAAAAGGTACCTTCCATGAAGTTTTCGGAATATAGAAATTTTCAGTTCGTGCTGTATGACCAATGAGAAGTAGATTCTCGCATTAATATCTCTGTAAGGAATATACACTACAGGCCATTAAAATTGCTACACCACGAACATGACTTACTACAGACGAAAAATTTAACCGACAGGAAGAAGATGCTGTGATATGCAAATGATTAGCATTCACACACGGTTGGCGCCGGTGTCGACACCTACAACGTGCTGACATGAGGAAAGTTTCCAACCGATTTCTCATACACAAACAGCACTTGACCGGCGTTGCCTGGTGAAACGTTGTTGTGATGCCTCGTGTAAGGAGGAGAAATGCGTACCATCACGTTTCCAACTTTGATAAAGGTCGGATTGTAGCCTATCGTGATTGCAGTTTATAGTATCGCGACACAGCTGCTAGCGTTGGTCGAAATCCAATGACTCTTAGCAGAATATGGAATATGTGGGTACAGGATGGTAACACGGAACGCTGTGCTGGATCCCGACGGCCTCGTATCACTAGCAGTCGAGATGAAAGGTATCTTACCCGCATGGCTGTAACGGATCGTGTAGCCACGTCTCGATCCCTGAGTCAACAGATGGAGACGTTTGCAAGACAACAACCATCTGCACGAACAGTTCTACGACGTTTGCAGCAGCATGAACTATCAGCTCGGAGACCATGGTTGCGTTTACCCTTGACGCTGCATCACAGACAGGAGCGCCTGCGATGGTGCACACAACGACGAACCTGGGTGCACCAATGGCGAAACGTCAGTTTTTTCGGATGAATCCAGGTTCTGTTTACAGCATCATGATGGTCGCATCCGTGTTTGGCGACATCGCGGTGAACGCACATTGGAAGCGTGTATTCGTCATCACCTTACTGACGTATCACCCGGCGTGATGGTATGGGGTGCCATCGGTTACACGGCTCGGTCACCTCTTGTTCGCACTGACCGCACTTTGAACAGTGGACGTTACATTTCAGATATGTTACGATCCGTGGCTCTACACTTCATTCAATTTCTGTGAAACCCTACATTTCAGCAGGATAATGCGCGACCGCATGTTGCAGGTCCTGTACGGGTCTTTCTGGATACAGAAAATGTTCGACTGCTGCCCTAGCCAGCACATTCATCCAGGTCTCTCTCCAATTGAAAACGTCTGCTCAATGGTGGCCGAGCAACTGGCTCGTCACAATATGCCAGTCACTACTCTTGATGAACTGTGGTATCGTGTTGAAGCTGCATGGGCAGCTGTACCTGTACACGCCATCTAAGCTCTGTTTGACTCAACGCCCAGGCGTATCAGGTCGTTACTACAGCCAGAGGTGGTTGTTCGGGGTACTGATTTCTCAGGATGTATGCACCCAAATTGCGTGAAAATGTAATCGTATGTCAGTTCTAGTATAATATATTTGTCCAATGAATACCCGTTTATCATCTGCATTTCTTCTTGGTGTAGCAATTTTAATAGCCAGTAGTGTACTTCCGATCGTCTAGCAACATAAAGCGACATTTCAAGTTCATATAATTTAAGTATCGTGTTTCGCCTCGAAAAATAAAACCGAAACTGCTGCAAATCATTTATTAACGTGACGATTAAACGATACGTAGATCAGTGTTACAATATGAAGTAATCTGAGCTGGAAGGACCTGGCTAAAATAGTTAGCCAATGTATTCCTTTAGCCATCCGACCGTCTACGAACTGCTCAAGATCCAAATCGAGACCAATTCATGTTAATTCAAATGCCCATATTGTGCTGCATACAGAGTTACACGTTTGCCTTATTTGACCTATAAGTAGGCTGTTTAGGTTTTTATGTTGGTAACGCCACGTAGTGCTCTGTATGAAAATCACTGACTGCACTGTGTGCAGTCTGTGGCTGGTTGGACTCATTGTTGGAATATTCGCTTGTGTTGTGTTCGGCAGTTGGATGTGAACAGCACGTAGCGTTGGGGAGTTGAAGGTGAGCCGCCAGCAATGGTGGATGTGAAGAGAGAGATGCTAGAGTTTTGAGAGGTTACTATAAGCGGACGATCTGGACGTGTGTCCGCCAGAAAAAGGAAATTTGTAAAGATGGATGTCATGAATTCATAGGTATATATATGACGACTATTGAACAGTATTAAGGTAAATACGTTGTTTCTCCCTGTCAAAATCTTTCTTTTGTTAACTATGCCTTTCAGTAGTTAGTGCCTTCAGTAGTTAGAATCTTTCATTTAGCTGGCATGATTGACGCTCGCTGTATTGCAGTAGTTCGAGTAACGAAGATTTTTGCGAGGTGATTCATGAAAGGTATAAGTTATTGTTAGTCAGGGTCATTCTTTTGTAGGGATTATTGAAATTCAGATTGCGTTGCGCTAAAAATATTGTGTGTCAGTTTAGTGATGATCAGAATAAGTAATGAGAAAACTGTTTGAGTACATTGAGCTTTGCTCAGCTGTTTGGAAATCAAATAACGTAGAAGTTTACCAGCACAGTCAATCATAATTTTTCTAAGGGGACGTTTCAGACCTTACAACATTACTCCACTATCGTCCCTCAATGAGTGGCGATTCCTGGCTTTCTTTTCCTCAGACTTTGCGATCGGTTTGCGGCCGCCCTAGTCTACGCCAGTTAACTTCTCTTATTTTCGCTACCTGCTACAGCATGTGACACGAGTAACCTGTGCTATTAATCCAGCGTAACGAATTTCCCGAAATTTCGACCCCCTACAAGGCTTCAGCTATGGCTAATTTAACCAGCACTAAATGCCTTGCTTCATGTCATCACCGAGCGAGAGGATGCAGTGGTTAAGATAATAAATCTGTAGTTGGGATTGACGGGTTTCAGAACCCCATCTTTGCGCCCATGTTTATTCATTTCAATTGATGGTTTTCCAGTAAACATCACGACCGGTGTTCTTCCCTTCCTTGTAAAGTTATCCAGCGCTCCATATCTACTATATTTCATTCATGTGCCATAGTTCTGACATTTGCCACCAACACATTGCGTCTGATTAAAGTTTTCCATGTACTCCTCCCCATACCGCTTCCGTCTAACACGTCTGAATCCAGTGGTATAACAGTTCATTCATTTTGTATATCTTGTGTTGCACAGCGTTTCAGATGTCTCTCGTTTCTTGTTTGCATCACACTGGCTGTATTTCATTTTCGTACAATATTACACTTCAATTTTTTTTATTTCAGTTACGGGCTCCTTGAACACTTTATCCACACGTATCTTTAGCTGAAAACAGGTTTAAGAATAACTTTCTACTCTGTTATTGCTATCTTAATGAACCTTACTTCGTTGATAATTGAACCCTTTTACTTCTCAAGATACATCCTCCCCAGATTGACGATTAGTTCTTCAGTTTAACCTTGACGTCAATAATTTGTTAATTAGCCTATTTAATCTGTTTAATAGAACTGTAATCCCCTAAAATTTGTTTCGAATACTCCCTATAATAATGAAAAAATAATAGTCTGCACAATAATAATTCTAGAAGAAAGGTAACTATTTTTAATTTTCATTAAGCTTAGAACGTTACGACAAATGTCCCCGAAAATGAATCACTTAGCTAATAACATTAAATATTCGATACTCTCCAAAGTTAAATTTGAAAACCATTTGAAATTCTTTCGCTGAGTAACTTTTTCTAGTCTGCTGAAGAGTTTTGTTTAGAAATTTGTAGCTTACGTACTGCAAAACAAGTATACATTTTTTTCTGTTATTCAACGAATACTTCGTTTCTGTCTAACTGACCTATCTGTTAAGTTTCAGAATTCACATAAACGTTATCGAGACGTGGTATAAAACAGACACGGAACAACTAAAGTCTTTGTTCAACATACACTAGCGCAGTAATTGAATCTATTTGGGCTGTAGTCCGTCTCGACTGTAGCGTAGCACCTCCAACATTTCCCCCGTATTTAACGAAGTTTACATTATCAGTAATTGTAAGCACGAAAGGACATTTCTATTACGAGAAGTTCATCTAAAAGCTCCGTCACTATGACACTTCGTCGCACTCTCGTCATGCCACAATGGTGATTCCTTGTGCAGTAACCAAGTATCAAGAAAAACGAAACTACAATGGCACTATTTTAAAATCCCTGCTATGGGAAGGAAACGTATTTGCAGAGCATGCATACGTTTACCAAATATGAACATGTCTGCGCTACTAGTCTGCTGGATATCTGATGCGCTTGATACACAGAAATAATTTTCAAAAGTCGGCTGCCGATGGTGCAGCCGTAAAAGCCGTACATAATAAAAAGCACATGCCGGTATAAAACCGGTTGGCAGTAGAGGGAAACAAATATTAATTAATAAGCAATATTTTCATTTCATAAAAGCGATTTTGAATCCGGCGTAAATAAAACTGCAGCCGATTATTAGGAGAGCGTAATTACGAAATAGCGTTCGTGGTTAGCATTAATCACACTCCATCCGTTTAACACGATATTCCACTGCAGCTGTTTTCTCTATTTTTGTCACGTGAAAATTGTGGATTGTGGGTGCCGCTGCAAATACAAGTTTCTCCTCCAGCCTGAAATCCTATGACACACAGTTGTAATGACAGGGAGACATTTGTTGAAGCGCTTTGTAGGAGAGTCCCATGCCTCAGCAAATAAGACCAACTACTAAATTCTGGAATGTAACACGAGGGTACTCTCTCACGATCATTCTCCAGTTCAAAGAGTTGGATTTATTAAATACAGCTTTATAGTACGTATATAAAAATTTTTTTTGTAAGTAATGGTTTAAGTACTTAAAGGAAAATGATAAACATAATTAGAATAACAGGAGCAAAAGAAACTGATATCCTTCACTCAATAATAGGTGAGCATTAATTAAAATTAAATCAGCCGTTGGTACTACTTATTTTCTTTCTAATTCTGACAATCATATTTTAAAGGATCATTAGTATAATCACTTTTCATGAGATTGTACTACTGATTACACAAGTCACCAATATCTCAAATACTAGCGTTGACATGTGACACAATTTGGTGGATATTACAGCTTGTGAAACGAATATTTGAACAAACTCTTCCTCCTTTAATCCACCCACTACACACACACAATGTTCTTTGTACCACCCATCGAGGAGAGTAAAACTCAGACATACACATCGTATATGCTTAAGTAGCTCATTAAAATGCTTTCTCCGAGTTGTAAGTAGTTCCCGCAGCAGATCAGAAATTGCTTCATTATTCACTTCGCAACAGATATATGAAGTAATTGATAGCACAACACAACAGTAACTGTGTAACGGCTGTTACTCTGCTGTGGGGCCCACAAAGTATTATTATTACTGTTATTATTATTAACAATATAACCCTTGGCGCCAATGGTTAGACATACAGGATTACTATTATTGTTATTATTATTACTACTATTATTAATAATATTACTGTTGGTGGTAATCTTAGACATACATGATTATTATTATTAATATTACTGTTGGTGGTAGTGGTTAGACATACAGGATTTTCAACGTGAAGTCTTCCAATTTCTGCCACTTCAGAAGCAAGGAAGCCGCCATCAAGTTATTTATAAACAATAGGTGCATTTTACCTTGGTTAATTTTAAATGGGATGCTTAGTTGGCATGTTTGGTAAAAAGTATCTACCCCCAATGTGGCCAGGCAGCTTTCTTTTCTCGAAAGATGTAGGTAGCACTGGTAATGCACTGTGAATTGCATCATTCTGCAAAAAAGAAAGAGAAGCTAGAGGTTGTTATAAATAAGAAATATCAGTTGCCTCATTCACTCAATAGTTCATGGTTTAGTAAAACACCTACAAAAACTAAATGTCATTTATCTTTCCCCATTTTAAAAACGAAAGGTTCCAAAAAAATTTTCCTTCTAAAGATTAGCTGAGCGCTAATGTTCATGGTGGTGTGGGGGGAAGGGATGTGGGTACTAGTAGATGTATGATTACACTTAGGGGTTATGGTCTCAGAAAGGTTCGGAATAATCTTTTAACTGAAACTAGACACACATTTGAAAAGAGCAATTAGGACAAATATTTTATCAGACGTAGCCCAGTTGGGTGAGGTGTGGTGAATTACATGGACAGCGCATATCAGAACATACACACAAATTGCTTTAAATAAACATTGAAAAAATCATTCAGTGGCCTAGAAAAGATATAGAACCTGTGAGTGGAGCCTAGAGCACATTATGGATCAACAGAGTGGAACGCACTGGTGCGCCTCACGAATTGATAGCCGCCACATTCAGTGATACAAGGATATATATCCCACTGACGGCGAGAACGACAATATATGCGGGTCATCACTCATCCAATATCGCCTCTCTTCTGTGATCAGACTCACTTCTAAATTGACTACTCACTATCATTGAAATGAACCAGCATTCAGTTTAGCAGCACTTGGTGGCTGATAGACCCAGTTTTAACAGAAACGTAAGTTACACTCGATTTCTCTATAACCAAACGTAAACTAACAAATGGTCGGTTCACCTCATTTAGCAATTCAGGATCTATGTACTCATCAGTTTTGAAATGAACTAACATTTACTGTAGTCACACGTGGTGGCCAAGAGCCGCAGAAACTATGAAAATCGCAATTTAAATAGTAATTGAACATCTCAACTTAAATGTAACACATAATCGTCAGTCTACTGCAGAAACACAGAACCTGAATGGTTTATTGTAGACCTGTAGTTACTTAGTCACCTGAAGGACTAACGGTTTCCCCTGTGAACAAAGCATGATTCCTAAAGTACCTCAAACGCTTGAAATATACACAAAATTACTGAATAATCTCGGTTCATCAATGCTGTACTCCTCCCCCACACCCCTGCATTATACCTGTCTAGATTGGTATGAAAAGTGCCATGTTGCAAAAAACTTTGCTCGCAATCACGGGGTGCCTCGCGGGGTATCCGTGCGGTCAAAGGTGTCTTGTCATGGTTCGCGCTGCTCCCCTCGTCGGAGGTGCTAGTCCTCCCTCAGGCATGGGTGTGTGTGTGTTGTCCTTAGCTTAAGTGAGTTTAAATTAGATTAAGTAGTGCGTAAGCTTAGGGACTGATGACCTCAGCAGTTTGGTTCCATAGAAATTACTACTCACCACCACCGCAAGGCGATCACTTACCGAGCTCCGTGGAACGGTGCCGGACCAATTTCTGTGTCCAAGGCGTCCTTACTCTGGGGCGGTGATGAGGTATTAAGTCCGACCTGCTACCAATACCTGCAGTGTACACTAGCGCATAACACGCGCTTCCTGCTTCAGCTATGTCTCTGCTTCCTGCTAAGGAATCGAAATAGGTGGGTTGGCACAATGTACCAGTAACACCTGCACAACCTCTGTCTACAAAGGAGCGAGTTTCTAACATTCGTATCTTCCCAACTGCACACACACACACACACACACACACACACACACACACACACACACACACACACAGATGCACTTACGCGTATTGGTGACAAAAAGAAAGGGAACAGAGCTGCAACAAGAAAAATAAATACACAAAATTGCACCCTTCCTTACGCGAGTATAGGTGAAATACTGTGATTATTATTATTTACTTTATGACCTTCATACAAGTTGTTATTAAATAATTCAATTTAGTTCAGTAATAATTCACTAAGACAATTCAATAATACAGTGGTTATACATGGATTATTATGATTTATTATTATTTGAAGGATGTTTTGCTCTTGTGTCTGCCACACACTTCTTCATTGTTTCAGATTTTTTTTTCTTCATCTGAGGTCACTCTTCCTGCAGCCCTTTTGCTGATCTTCGTTTGTAGTCTGGTTTGCGTATCTTGCAGTATTCTCATTTCCCCTGTTTTTTTTTTTAATAATTTAATGATTTACTTAAATTTGGTGTTCTCTTATAAGAGGGTTGGAACTTGAATAGTGGCAACTATTTATCTACAGCTTGTACAAAATAGATACGGGTTTCATAGTTTTACTGACCTTCAGAGTAGTCACCAGTATTGTGTATAACCCGTTGCCAGGGATGTGGTTGTCGTAGGATACTCTTAGCAGCCGGCCAGAGTGGCCGAGTGGTTCTAGTCGCTACAGTCTGGAACCGCGTGACCGCTACGGTCGCAGGTTCGAATCCTGCCTCGGGCATTGATATGTGTGATGTCCTTACGTTAGTTAAGTTTAAGTAGTTCTAAGTTCTAGGGGACTTATGACCTCAGAAGTTAAGTCCCATAGTGCTCAGAGCCATTTGACCCATTTTTACTCTTAGCAGTGCCAGTTGTGTTGACAGTTCGACCGGCGCGGTCTATTCCCCGACGAATTTGTAGCAGTTCTGAAGCGAATGCCGTGAAGTGTTTCCTTGAGTTTAGAAATCTAGTTGAACTCACGAGGACTTAAGTCAGGAGAGTGTACTAGGTGGTATAGCACTTAGCAGCCCCATCAGTCAAACAAATCAGTAACAGCTTGCACTGTACGGGCTTGAGCATTGTCCTGAAAAATTACGGTCAGGACCTGCAGTAAATGCCATCACTTCTGTCTCTACGCTGGCCGTAGGTTGTGTTCCCAAAATGAGCACCATAGAGACAAACGTGATGACACTGTCTGCAGGACCTGACCATCATTTTGCAGCACAATGCTGAAGCACGTACAGTGCAAGCTGTTACTGATTTGTTTGACTGATGGGGCTGCTAAGTGCTATACCACTTACTGCACTCCCCTTACTTAAGCCCTCAACTCGATTTCTAAACTGAAGAAAACACTTCACGGCATTCGTTTCAGAACTGCTACACATTCGTCGGGCAATAGACCACGCCGCTCGAACTGTCAACACAACTGGCACTGCTAAGAGTATCCTACACCTTCCATATCGCTGGCAACGGGTTAAACACAATGCTGCTGGATACTTTGAAGATCAGTAAGACTTTGAAAAACGTATCTATTTTGTACGAGCTGTAAATAAATAGTTGCCACTACTAAAGTTCCAACCCTCGTATTTGAATCAATTTCTGTGATTCACGTAAAGTCGCACTCACTAGTCCACAATTTTTCTATTATTCTCTTACTAATTCTGTTTTCTGTTATTATCATAAGATGTCCAAAGTATGAGACGGATTTGTTCCTGATCGTACTCATCACTGGTTCTATTTTCTTCTATTACGTTTCATTTGAAGCTATTCTCCACTATCTGTTTACTTGATATTGTTTATTTACGCATGTTCTAATTATTCTTCCTTATATTTTTAGTATTTTTCCAATTTCTTCTGCATTGTTTCAAAGATAGTTTCAGCTACATATGTTATTTCTGGTTGTGTAACTGTTTTATAATGTTTTCATTTTGCAGTTATAGATAGGCTTTTTTGGTTGTATGTGTTTAACGCAATATAATATGCTTCCTTCAGTTTTTTTATTCTATTTAGTCGTATTAGTTTATCATTTAGATTGTACCTTATAATTTCACTCAAATATCTAAATTTATCAACAACTGATTTCCTCTTCTACTATTGTAATTTTGTTTGCAATTAGTGGGTCATAAATCTCTTTTTCGTTTCAAATGATATCAGGTCAATCTCCTGTGCTATTTTTTGTAGTTATGTAACTTCTTGTCTGGTTTCTAGAACAGTCTTGACTAGGAGTGCAAGATCATCAGCAGATCCCACGCTGTTTAAACTTATATCAGTTTTCGCACTTTCAGCTCTTATGTTCTTGGTGTTATCCTTGTACCATTCTCTCGTTGTGTATTCCAGCGCACAATTGAACGGTAACGGACACAGACAGTTGTCTAGTCCTAACCCTGTTTTTAGAAGGAACGGTTCGGAAATTTTCTCCGCCGAATTTCTCTTTCGATTTGGTACTGATCAGAGCAAGTTCTGCTAGTTTAACTAGTTTTGGATTGAGCCCTAGGTTTCTTATAATTTTTAGTACGGAAGGTCTATGGAGACAGTCATAGTAGACACACAGCGTTGGATCCGTCATGCGTTGCTGGTGTGAAGACATCACCGATGACGTGGTCGGTAAGTCACTGAGTTTCCGCCATCTTCATCGCTATCTCCCCCTCCCCTCCTCCTCTCCTCATCTGACAGAGGCCAATTGCACTATTTATAAAATGGCGACAAATTCAAATACTAGTCAGACATTCAAAAAATGGTGCGGTTTTCCCTACTCCCACTTAGTCTGTAGTATATTTCCAGAAAGTGAAATGAATGCAAATGAAACAAAATAAAACGTGTTTAGTGCGAACTTTTGTAAATAAGTTGTCAGTTTCCCGCGAATAATGCACAACTAATTCAATGTATTCCAATGAGACATGTAGCACGGCATTTTTAATGTAGTCAAATACATGTCATTTGTGTATTCGTATATCTCGACTGTCCGTGCTGTCTCGAGTCCTCATTCAACCCGTTAATCGGGAAGAACATGTGTAGTATCAACAAGCCTTACATTCACATAGAATATTGCGGAGGAGAAAAATAGATTGTGATACCGTCCTTTTCTCCTTCTTATTCTTCACGAAACGTGATGATTCCCTTATCACGGTATAATCTCCCATCTTACTAATCGGTTAATACGAATTCATTGACCATGTCGATGTGAACATAATAGTAATAAGAAATTTTTGTAAGTCAGTCGTTTCTGAAGAGGATTACCGATTGGTGGGGTGAAGTGTGCAACACGTTATCTTTGCAATGAACTTCTCCCAATTCCTACACTTCCTGCTTACATGACTTTTGATTAACATGCGTAAAACAGCGCAATACGATACAAAAAGAAGTACCTAAATATTCCACAAAGAAACTTAAATGAAATAATTTAGAAATAATTAATAAGTCAACAGTCCAAGTGAACAATATCTGTTCATTACCTAAACGGTAATTAGAAAAGAAATAATTGTTGTTGTTGTTGTGGTCTTCAGTCCTGAGACTGGTTTGATGCAGCTCTCCATGCTACTCTATCCTGTGCAAGATTTTTCATCTCCCAGTACCTACTGCAACCTACATCCTTCTGAATCTGCTTAGTGTATTCATCTCTTGGTCTCCCTCTACGATTTTTACCCTCCACGCTGCCCTTCAATACTAAATTGGTGATCCCTTGATGCCTCAGAACATGTCCTACCAACCGATCCCTTCTTCTGGTCAAGTTGTGCCAATCCTATTCAATACTTCCTCATTAGTTATGTGATCTACCCATCTAATCTTCAGCATTCTTCTGTAGCACCACATTTCGAAAGCTTCTATTCTCTTCTTGTCCAAACTATTTATCGTCCATATTTCACTTCCATACATGGCTACACTCCATACAAATACTTTCAGAAACGACTTCCTAACACTTAAATCTATACTCAACAAATTTCTCTTCTTCAGAAACGCTTTCCTTGCCATTCCCAGTCTACATTTTATATCCTCTCTACTTCGACCATCATCAGTTATTTTGCTCCCCAAATAGCAAAACTCCTTTACAACTTTAAGTGTCCCATTTCCTAATCTAATTCCCTCAGTATCGCCAGTCTTAATTCGACTACATTCCATTATCGTCGTTTTGCTTTTGTTGATGTTCATCTTATATCCTCCTTTCAAGACACTGTTCATTCCGTTCAACTGCTCTTCCAAGTCCTTTGCTGTCTCTGACAGAATTACAATGTCATCGGCGAACCTCAAAGTTTTTATTTCTTCTCCATGAATTTTAATACCTACTCCGAATTTTTCTTTTGTTTCCTTTACTGCTTGCTCAATATACAGATTGAACAACATCGGGGAGAGGCTACAACCCTGTCTTACTCCCTTCCCAACCACTGCTTCCCTTTCATGTCCCTCGACTCTTATAACTGCCATCTGGTTTCTGTACAAATTGTAAATAGCCTTTCGCTCCCTGTATTTTACCCCTGCCACCTTTATAATTTGAAAGAGAGTATTCCAGTCAACAATGTCAAAAGCTTTCTCTAAGTCTACAAATGCTAGAAACGTATAATTATGTATCTGTATTATTTTTTTATGTATTATGTATTATGTATCTGATAATTGTGTATCTGATTAACTAAGGATGTGACAAGATGAGATTCGCATGAAAGTTTCCAACACAACACGGTGCAAAGCAATAATGGCGAATGTTAGCAACCACTTTAAACCGTTAACAGAAGCAAAAGAAGTAACTTGGAATTAACAATAAACACTCGTTACTGAAAATGATTGACAGTACTGTTTACTTGCTTGCACAGACCTTACGAAATTTACTAGTGGATCTCATTTAGATGTCCTGTCTCGACTAGTTTAGAAGTAATTTTATACATAAATCACAATTACCCTTCCGCACGATTTCAATGCCCCAATACGAACCAAGCCAAGAAAAAATAACAATTAACAAATAGTACAACATGAAATATGTAAAATTAATTTCAGTGTGCCAGTACTACTTTGACTGAAGTTAATGTAGTTTAATTAGCTTCTCATTTAAACTGCTATAATGAAGTTTGCCTCTGATTATTACCATTGAACAGAACAGTTAACTTACTGAGCCGTTATCAGTAATTGCTCTCCGACGTACCTTCATCAACAAAGCCAACTGGCATTATTACTCCTTTTAGTAACGTTCTCTCAGCTTCAAACGACACTCGGAACTCAATTACAGGAAAGATGTCAATGACGGGGGATAATAAAGAGATTAGGAATCTAAAGCTTTGACGTACAAAACTTACTGGAAGAAAAGTTCGGTGCAAGCCACTGGATAGTGCCTCATAATCTTTAAAACGTCAACGAAAATAAAGCGATCTTACAGTTAGTCATTGCTCCATATAATACGGGCTCAGACACATTTTAATTAGCAGTCACAAATTATTGGGGCGGGATCTCGATATTCGTTGAGTCTCGTGCGTCTGCTCACACTTTTCACTGTACACGCTACTCAAGCGTCTGTTCACTCTCGTGTCTCACACCACAATACAGTCAAGCCAATTTCTTCTTCTTCTTCTTCTTCTTCTTCTGCCTTTGTTCGGCATCTCCACAAAGTCAGCATTGTTATTTACGAATTTCACATGGTTAGCTTATGGGGTGCCCCGTTTCCCTTCTTGTTCCAACAGCAATATCCTCCCCCGCCCCACGGAATATGTGTAGGCCAACTGCCTACGTGTAGTGTTATTCATGTGAAAGTGGGAGAAAGATTTCTAAATTTTTGTGAATCGTGTAACTGAGGTGGGACTTGGGTGCCAGCTCGGTATTCACATAGTGGAATGTGGGAAACCACCTAAAACACACTACCAAGCTGGTCGGCACACCGAACCTTGTCATTAACCCGCCTGGCGGATTAGATCCAGGTCCGGTGCAGCTCCCCCATCCCGGAAGCGGCTTTTTAACGTACAGAGTTATCCAAATGTGTTAAAAAATGTTCAAATGTGTGTGAAATCCTATGGGACTTAACTGCTAAGGTCATCAGTCCCTAAGCTTACACACTACTTAACCTAAATTATCCTAAGCACAAACAGACACACCCATGCTCGAGGAAGGACTCGAACCACTGCCGGGACCAGCCGCTCAGTCCATTGCTGCAGCGCCTTAGACTGCTCAGCTAATCCCGCATGGCTATCCGAATGTGCATGCGGGGTGGTTTCGTAGAATAGCTCAGTTAACCAAGATCAAATGAGGTCAAACAGGAAAAGAAATAGTGTAGTGGCAAATTTTTGTACAGTGATAGGAGAGAGTGTCATGAACCATATACTAAAAATCTCCGCCAGTGAGGTGTGAGTGGGTGTGGATGGAGGGGTTGGGAGGAGGGGTTTAAAGGTTACTTTTATATGTTTTTCTTGAATAACTCGAAAAGCACCCCCTCTAGCGAAAATGTTTCCAATAACAAAATTAAACAACACTAATTTTTCTACAAAAAGGTCCTATCGATTATTTTTTTTTTTGTACGGCTAATAGTTCCTACGTTTCATGCGACGAAAATATCGCAGATTATTAATAGTAGTGTTTTAATGGTATAAAATTACTGTTTACTGTTAAATGAAGTGCGTTAAGAACAAATATTAAAAGTGTGTACCACATCGCAAACAGTAACATTCTGAGAGGTGGCATGAGCTGCCTCTCATATTTCTATCTTACGATTTTCGTCTCTAATTGCATGTGGTGAAAAGTTGCTATTCCTTCACACGCGGACTTCCCACACAGCGTCTCTCGTCACCCAGGTGGTCCGGTGACAGGCGGGCACTGCGGATCTCGAGAGGGTTAAGCCGACGGGTGTGAGGGAGTCGAGTGAATGCTTTCCAGACGCCGACATTGTCAAGAGACACGCCCGCAGGGGCCTGAAGTAGCGGCTGGGCTAGAGGTTCCGTTACTTCACAGAGACTTAGCGAAAACACTTTCTGGCGGGATACCAGCGAGGCGTGGGAATGACTTGTGTACCCAGGCAGTTGTGGCGGGAAAATTCCCGCGCTTTCTGAAAAATAGTAACTGTGATTGGCTTGCTCGGGGCATAGCTCTGTGACGTAGCAAAGTCAGCGCAGAAATTGGCGCCAAGAATCTCCATTGGTGGAATGGTAGTGCTCCGGCAATAGAGTGGAATTTTCCGCCGGTTTTCGAGTTGCTGATTGGAACGTTTAACCACGGCCACTTTAGTGGGGGCGGGAATGTTGTGTGTTCGGCCTGTACGGGTGCTCTGTAGTCGGCTCTCGCCTTTCGGTTGGGGTAGGTTACAAGACTGAGCTCTCGCTGCTCTGGACAGCCTACTTTCCGTTGGCTGTCTAATATACTTTTACTTAATTGTAACTGTTTGACAAAGTTGCTGAAGTTTCGACTTCAACGTAACTTTCCGAGTACAGTTGGCAATTGAGCGTTCTGCGTACAAGTGGCCTATGTTGTCAGTCTTGAGCAGTTTTGGCTAAAGTCGACTGTTTCAGAGTTACAGTGTGACTTCGCTTGTTAAAATCAATCACTGTACCATCAGTGATTGTGTGGCGGGCCTTCTTTGTCTCCCTCAGAGGCGCATTTGTATTGCTAGGAAGTCTTTAGTCTGGAACAACCAGACCAGGATAATTAGTTTCGGCTAGACTCGCGACATTATCATCACCACGACGGGACGTCGAAGCAACCAGCCATCGCCTCCGGTACGCCAGATCGTCTTCTTGCAGTTAAGAAGACAGTTTGGTAATGTATGTCCACAGCACCGGCAGATAGGGATTTTCCTAGGTGATAATCAGAGCTCAGCAGAGCGCGCCTGTTCGTCTTCTTCTAACTTTGTTCTGTCTTGGGTAGCAGCAATTAAGGTTAGGTTGGCTGTGTGTTTTCTCTTAAGATTTGAGTTGCAAGGAATTGGCTCCACATACCACTTTGTCATAAATGTCACAATCTAGTTTAGGGACAACGTCACCTTCACAGCATTTATTTGAGTATCCAATTTGAGCCAATTTGATGTATTGTAAATGTTTCATGTGTTTTGTTTATTATTTTGAGTTTAGTCATAATAAATCATATTGTTATTTTGGACAGAACTTTCATTCTGTTAATCGGTAGAGCAACCCTTTCATTTCTCACTACGTTACTGAAACTTTCCTTTATTTAATTAATGTCTATCAAATTAAATTATTGCAGGTGCCAAACTCTTTTCTACTCCACTTGCAGGGTCTATTACAGTCAGTTCGCGTTCCTTTTTAATCCATGCGCAACAGCAAAAGTCGGAGTAAGAATAGGGGGGGCTTAGAGCATCATTTATATATGAAGATTCTCGAAGAATCTAGTGTTAAATACACTGCTAGCCCCGGCACCTCGCAATTCTGTCGCGTCAATTTTATTGTGTCCACTATCACTGGCTGGAATACTTTTCACAGCGTGAGGAGTATCAAACGCATCACCCAACTTTCAGCTTTCCCAATATCTCACGCCTTCCAGAGACGTAAATTGTCTCCCTGTACAACAGAAGCAGGTCACCTAGATGTCATGGAACTTCAGATATTCCAGTATAAGTCAAGCAATGTATTAAAGCAGATTACTGTTAGAGATCTGAACACGACCAGTCACAATATTTACACCCATCTTGTAAGATATACTGTAGATGTGCGGTAAGTGGCTCCACCCTGTACAGCCCACTTTACAAGTCCCATCAATAACTGAGATGTAAGCAGACTACTAGCAACACAATTGACGGTGAGAGAAGTGCAGCACCTTTCTGTTCATTCATTAATTCACTACAAAGTGACAACAACGCAATTACATGGGTTTTCAATATGCAGTCAACAACAGACAGCATCGAGGTGCAACATTTACCAATCAGTGCCATATATAGTGATGTTTTCGCCGCATATCCACAGCTCCCGCTTCAATCTTCCGATGCTGGGACCTAAGCTGCGCTTAGTTGCAGGTCGCCATCTTTATTGGGGTGCTGTCACAAATTTTTATCTCGATCGCTTCTTTTGTAACGCTGTGTCTGAAACAATTAGTCTGTTTAATAATAGATGTCTCGCGGAATGGAGTTCGGAGCATTCTCTGCCACCGCTAAATTCCCAGCGTACCGTGTATCGACATAACCTCTTGTCTTCTAGAAGGTGGTGTTCAACGGTACGCAAAATCTATCCGACATAAAACTGTCCATACCGACACAGTATTTTACGAGGGTTGTCCAGAAAGTACGTTCCGATCGGTCGCGAAATGGAAACCACTGGGAAAATGCGGAAAAGCTTTGCACAGATGTGTTGGGCAGTGTTCTAGTATGCCGAGCGACCGTGTCGCGTCGCTCTTTTCAGTTTTGAACGAACATTGAGCACGTACAGATGCGTAGGGAATAGCGTCTCCCGCCAAGTGTGAGGGCCTGGTTAGATATTTCGCCTGTGTCATGCAGCCCACATAACACCAGTGTCGAACAGTTCCTTCTGCATGCCAATTCTCGGTCGCACACTGCAGGGGCAATGAAGACGGTCCTGCAGCGTTTCCGATGAGAAGTGTTTGATCACACACAATACAGTCCGTAATTGGCTCCCCCTGAGTCTCATCTCTACTCACAAGAAGCGCTGGCTATGAGGACAAACTTTTCCACAGACAACGAGCGGCAGACCAGTGCAGATAACTGACCGAAAGTACAGGCGGCTGCTTTCTATGACGAGGATATTGGAAAGTTGATACAACACTACGACAAAACTCGAAGCTGGAGCGGCGACTACGTAGAGAAGTAGGTGGAAAGTGTACCTAACTGTTGCAAATAAAACGGTTCTGGTTTTCACTGTGGTTTCCACTTCGCGACCTATCGGAACTTACTTTCTGGACAAGCCTCGTACATACTCGTGGCGTTTTGAGGCTTACATCGTCTTTTACGAGTGTCAAGAGTTGACAGAGTTTTTCTGGAGGCGTGAAGACCGAATCGATGTCGTGCTTCTTCATCAGGTGGCTGATCTTTTCTGTTATTAGCCACGAAATGGCAAAAACGCGAGCTTTCTCGTGGCCTCCTCGGAGGCCTTCTGCATATGTGTTTTCGGACAGATCGTTTTAGAAATCTCTCGATTGCTGTAGCCGACTTATTCTGAATGCTTTCCGTCAGTGGCCCAGTTCCTTCGGCAGGTTTTCAGTGCCTGTAACAGCTTCCGCTTGATCCACTGAGGTCCTCAGAACAGAACGTTTCTGCGATGAGTACTGGTGGCTGGTAGCGTGCCGGTACCGTTCCCTGTGGGTGGGTTTCTTGTAAACACTGTGGCCTAGATCGCCGTTTGCTTTTGGCGGAGAAGGGCGTCATTGAAGAGCACGGTAGCATCCTTCTCTATCTGCAGGGAGAACTTGATGTTGCTACTGCGGTCGGAGAACTCTCCTAGCTTTTCACTTCCGTGCGACCAGGCAACGAGTTTGGCGTCGACGCAATAATAAAACCAACTAGGCTTTGCAGGAGCCATGTCCGTGTCCTTAAATTGCTCGATAAACACGTTGGCCGTAACTGGAGGTAATGGACTGCCCATTGCGACACCTTCCTTCTGGTTAAAATATTCTCCACTTTACATAAAATACGATGACTTCAGAATCGTGTCGCCATATAAGTACAAGAGTAGATGAGAACGAGATTGTATAATGAGATCACACCAAAGCTATTATATCTGCTTCCCGAAGACGCTATAACGTTACCACCTCTAATATGAAGTAAAACTAGAGTTTAACAATCAAATCTAATAATAGGCAAACTTGAAATTACGTAAATGACTTACTGAAAGTCCTGTCTTTGGCTGTAACGTTGCAAGAAGCAATGGAGCAAAACAATGTAATTATGTCACTCTAATTTATCATAATCAATTTTCATCACTGACAAGAATAATTACCACAGTTATCACTTTCTTGGCTACATTTTTTAAGTTAGGTACGGTCCACAGTTCGCTCGGAGAACGTTCCGTTTGGCAGTTCTTTTATTTATTTGATTGCGAACAGATTGTAACACCCCACCTGTCGCTTATCTGGTTTTGGCGTGTGTTCACCCCAGGTAATTGACTAACAGATCAACAGAGAGTGCAAAACTGCCGCAATATCGGATAACGCAAAGAAAGTAATTAGGTCCTGTGACTCCTGATTGAACTGTGGTGGCAGTGTTGACATTAATTGATTCAGAATTGATCCATTTTGATTATAAAGGGGTGCACATTGGTGTTATATTCAGCTATTGAACACCAGATGCAAATTTTGAACATAAAATTAATTAAGAAAGTGACTTGGTATTTCAACTACTTGATTGAAAATAGATGCAGTCGATTAGCACCAATTTATTTTAACTCCCGACCTTCAATCATCACATTACATGACTCTCCTTTCAGGCAGTGGTAATAAATTGCGTTTGCGTGGAGTAAAGCGCGATAAGTCAAAAGTAATTCCTATCGACTGACCTAGGCGTAATGCGAAGTGTGAGAAGAATTCTACAATAGACGGCCCATGAAACCCTCGTGGAAACTTTGCTGACGTGATCCAACAAATTAATCAGTCGCCGGAGCGGGCGCAATATCACTGAATTCAGCGTGGCGGGGCGGCGTCGTTTTGTGGACGTCGGCCGACCTCATGGTGCTGCAAGGCTGCGCTCGTCTATTCACTTTTAGCTATCTTGCTCAGTACATAGCTGAACGAAAACTTTCTATCTCCAAGCTCAATCGTTCCGTTTGCTAAGTCCTAAACTGCAGAGATGCTCACTCTCTCTCAGGCAAGCTGAGTAAAGAACGCCACGTCCGCACTCTAGGCAAGCTGGAAATGGAAGACCACTACGGGACTTCTCCCAGTCCGCTCTTCGCCTCGGTTTCCCCTCCAGCAAAATCACTTACGCCAATTGCAGCGCAAGTCACGTTAATTATGCGTCGCTTCCCAGCGCCGACCAATGCCTGCTCTGGGAAGTGTACAATTTCCCACAAAATTTCCCTTCCTCTCAACTTCTGCTATTTAGCTCCTCCCAGGCTACCCATCAAGGTTAGCGTCTGCACAGAACACCAATTTTTCCGGAATTCTGACTCCCAGGAGAGTACTTCAAATTCCTCGGTCCTATGTTCCCATCGGAGGCCAGCGTATTTCATTCTGTCGCTCTTCACCTGATTTACTTCAGACTCTGCGGACTGTGAATTCAGTGTGAAGTTGCTATAGTCACGAACACGCATATTTTGGCCTCTGTTGACCGCTCCACCGTAGCTTTGCGCGGCTTTCTCGCCTATTTCACTGAAAACGGGACGACGGACATTTATCAACAGGCGTACAAGTTCTCCATCTGCTTCCTGGTACACCAGCATAGAGTCAACCACCCACTCACTGTCACTCATCTTAAGGCAGCTGGAGGCTGCGCCCCGTTACCACTTTCTCAGAGATTGAGCCACCCTAAGCTGCCTATTGTCGCTTCCCTTCGCTGCTCCCAGCCAGCCTCGGTCAACTCTTGAACACTTCCCTGGGATAAACTAGCTTCCAGTAAAGCGACACGTTTCCACAAAGTTTTCATATCATGTGAATTACTTTAAAACCATCACCCAACATTAATTATTCCAATACGTCCATACTATACCCTCTACAAGATGCATTGTGCCTTGTCAGTCATTTTTGTTCAGCCCTACTGTTCGCTCAACGTGAGTTAGGTGATCCTTAATGACTTCATGTAAGGGGCATAGTTCTTGCCATCTTACAAGATATACTCTTCTCCCTTGATAAAAAATTATCCAAAAAAATTATTGGACTTCGAAAACTAGGTATGATTGCAGCTTCTAATAAGTTCAACAAGTAAATGGTAAACAAGCACAAAATGGCACATGAAAAGATCGCGAACCAAACGAAAAGTCTCTGTATTCAAATATTTCACTTTCTTTCTCTGGTATGTTTCTACAGCACTTCTCACTGAAAATACTATTACGTAACGTAGTCTAAATGCAAAAATATTTTTTTTAATTTTTTAAAGTGAAGCAGGTTTATGATGCTTCAAGAAGTCATACAGCACAGTGACAATGGTAACAGAGACAATGGCGTAAAACAGCAAGGCAACAAGAGAGACAAGAAACCCAAGAGACTCATGTCTTTCCTGAGTTACACGTATTTTTATACTTTCATCAGTATTATTTTCACGTATTTTTTCTCTTAGTGCTAGTTACAAAATTCATGCAGCACTGCTTTACATAGATGCTTGTCAGAATACAATTAAATACAGGGCGCATCCAAAAGAATAAAAGGATATGGCACGTGTATATTTCTGAAACTAATAAAGATATACATTGAACGGGAAAAGCCGGCCGGAGTGGCCGTGCGGCTCTAGGCGCTACAGTCTGGAACCGCGAGACTGCTACGGTCGCAGATTCGAATCCTGCCTCGAGCATGGATGAGTGTGATGTCCTTAGGTTAGTTAGGTTTAAGTAGTTCTAAGTTCTAGGGGACTGATGACCTCTGAAGTTGAGTCCCACAGTGCTCAGAGCCATTTTTTGAACGGGAAAATAAAAACGTTTTTGTCATACCTTTTCATAACTGTTTAATATGCCCCCTTTGATATGCATGGCATATGTCAATGCGGTATTCAAATTGTTCCCACACTGCAGCGAGCATGTTTTCAGTTACAGCTTCCAAAAAAAAATGGCTCTGAGCACTATGGGACTCAACTGCTGAGGTCATTAGTCCCCTAGAACTTAGAACTAGTTAAACCTAACTAACCTAAGGACATCACAAACATCCATGCCCGAGGCAGGATTCGAACCTGCGACCGTAGCGGTCTTGCGGTTCCAGACTGCAGCGCCTTTAACCGCACGGCCACTTCGGCCGGCTTACAGCTTCCACAGCTGCTGTTATGTGATGTCTCAGTTCATTCATTGTTGTGGTAACGGAGGCACAAAAAGAGAATGAATGTTTTATAAACCTCCACAAGAAATACATAGTCAAGTCCGGTAGCCTTGGAGGCCAGTAATGTAAGGCTGAATCGTTTGGTCCAGTGTGACCGTTCCATCGCTCATTAATCCTTTGATTTAAAAATTCCCGCACTTGCAGACGTCAGTGTGGCAGTGTCACATCCTACTGGTAACTGAAGTCGTTCGAACCAGTCTCAAACTGTGAGGAAAGAAAGTTCTCAGTCATATCGAAATTTGTGCTTCCTGTAATAGTGTTGTCGGCAAAGAAAAAAGGACCATACAGCCATTCCCGTGAAACTGCACAAAACACTTTAGATTTTAGAGAGTCCCTCTCATCTTGTACAACTTCATATTGTTGTTTCGTACACCATATTCTCATATTATGACGGTTCACCTTTCCATTTAAATGGAATGTTGCCTCGTCACTAAACACTAAGCGTGAAAGAAAACTGTCATCCTCCATCTTTTCAAGGATTGTTGGAGGGAGGGGACCAAACAGCGAGGTCATTGGACCAATTTGATTAGGGAAGGATGGGGAAGGAAGTCGCTCGTGTCCTTTCGAAGGAACCATCCCGGCATTTTCATGAAGCAATTTAGGGAAATCACGGGAAAATCATGAGGGCCGGACGCGGGTTTGAACCGTCTTCCTCCCGAATGCGAGTACAATATGCTAACCACTGCACCACCTCGCTTGCCCATCTCGCCAAGAACGATATTACAGAACTCCACAGACTGTTGTTTGTCACCTTCAAAAATGTTCAAATGTGTGTGAATTCTTAAGGGACCAAACGGCTGAGGTCATCAGTCCCTAGACTTACACGCTACTTAAACTAACTTACACTAAGAACAACACACACACACATGCCCCAGAGAGGTCTCGAACCTCCGGCAGAAAGGGCCGCGGAATCCGTGACAAGGCGCCTCAAACCACGCGGCCACTCCGCCCGGCTTGTCACCATCATGAAGAGCCTGCAGTAGCTGAATTTCGTGTGGTTTCATGTGTTAACGTCGACGCAACACGCGCCAGACGGACATCGGAAGCATGTTGAGCTGTCGAGCTGCATGACGAACGGATTTCTGCGGACTCCTTTTGAAACTATGGCCGATGCGTTCGACGTCTATGCCAGAGACTCGGGAACGGCGCAGCAATTTTAGTTTACACAAACAGCCTGTTTGTCGGAATTGTTCATGCCATCGTCTAATGCTGTGTGCTGTACGGAGATCCACACCATACCTCGTATGAAAGTCACACTGAAAAGTTGTCACTGACCCGCACTGCGCAAAACGTAGAACATAAAAGGCTTTCTGCTGTCGCGACACAGTTTTTACTAGAATTGAAGTTGGCGCACACTGCAGCTGCCTAGCGGGAACCATGTAAAACTCGAGAGTTTGTTCTTTCCAAAAGTAAGTTGTTCACGCATATATCTCAAATAACATAATAGTTACGATTTATCTAAATCGGATGATTCTTTTTGATACTTCATGCATTATTTCATTTAAGCGTACTAGACCATCTGATTTAATAATTATTTCCTGTGATACGGGGAACTAGCTGCTAGCATTTAATTCGGTTGATGAAGTGGGTCGTATTCTTGATATGGTGAACACAGTCTACCAATGAGAGCAGTAAGAAGATGTTTAAAGAATCTGAAAAACAGCTATCCAATGGTGCGCGCGATCGGCTTGTTCATTGACAATTTAGAGAACTCTCTGCTTATATTTTCCCCGAATGTCCTGAGAATAAGGATAAGAGATACAGGAGGCCAGAACGAGAACGAACGGAGAACACAGTGCTTGGTCGGGGTCCGCAGGCGGCGCAATTTCCCGCGGCGCGGCTGCTTTGGAGGCGCGCGTGCAGTGTTGGACGGCAGTCGCCTCACGTCCACCTGCTGGCTGGGGACAAATTCCATCCTGGACAGAGTGGGGGTGGGAGGCGAAACGGCCCACGCGTCGCGGCGCGTCGCCATCCGGCGCCTTCGTTACTCCGTGATTGCGGCGCCGGGCTGCGTATTGCCTTCCTCTGGAAAAGAACCCTCGACTGTTGGCGCAGCAGAACGGCTGGGCGCAGCTGCCTCTGCCATGCTGGTGGCGAGTTTTCAAGAGCGGTGCTCCCACCTCCATTCCTCCAGATCACGGCACGACACTGACAGCAACGATGTACACGTGTTTTGTAGCTCCTCGAGTCGGAATAACTCCGGATTGCAAAGTGAATTAATGTAAGACCTACTTACAAGGCAACATTCCCAGGTGTAAATAAACGATCGTGATGCAACTTGATGGGTGTGTACAGCGGCAAGATAACGCAATAAGTACTTTTTCTTATTTTTGCTCAATTTCACTTTTAAAGTGTAAAACATACTGTGAAAGGTATTTCGGCATGTTAAGTTTAGAGAGAATATCTTCAAAACGATGATATATATAGAAAATATCTTCCCGTGTAAAAGTTGATAAGTAAGTAACGTTCTTGAAAACAGCATAATCAAATTTTGTCATAATTTGAAATTTTCTAAAATACCCTACCACCAATAATTAATTTTGAAAAATGATAACTTTTGTTGCAACATTTTCCAAAATACCCCACCACCAATAATTAATTTTGAAAAATGATAACTTTTGTTGCAACATAAAAGAAGCTTTCAAGCCATATACACCCATGTGAAATAAAATTGGTTTCTTAAATACCATGTTCAGGAAATAAGCTGTACACAGTGTGCTGTTCGAGTGTTTTCAACATAACTAATCAAAATATCTTAACATTCATTATCATTCTAATACTTTTTTTGACTTATTGTTGTTTTACGTTTTAAATTGTTATTTTACATTTTACAACCGTGGTTCTTTCTCTTAGTTTACAATTTCACGCATCTGTATTTTGTAATTTAAAAATAATAAGAAAGTCATTGTATTGTATTGGATAGTATTGAATGTTAACTGGGTGCCCAGAAACGACAGAGAGGCTCCACTCACGCCACAGCCGCACTGGTCCACAACCCCACGACGACTACCGCAGTCCACTTCACCCCTCCGCCGCCCCACACCGAACCACTCTTTCAGGGTTATTGTACGGTTCGGCCCCCAGTGGACCCACCAGGGAACGTCCCACGCCGGCCGCGGTGGTCTCGCGGTTCTAGGCGCTCAGTCCGGAACTGCGCGACTGCTACGGTCGCAGGTTCGAATCCTGCCTCGGGCATGGATGTGTGTGGTGTCCTTAGGTTAGTTAGGTTTAATTAGTTCTAAGTTCTAGGGGACTGATGACCTAAGATGTTAAGTCCCATATGCTCAGAACCACCAACGTCCCAGTGTAACCCCTATTTAGAGTAATTGTGGTGTACGCGTACTTGCAGAAATTGTTTGCGCAGCAATCCCTGTGTTAGACCGCACGGCTAACCGGACGGGCAAGTAAGTCATTACAATGATACAAAATCATTACAGGACGCCAGAACGAGAACGAACGGAGAACACAGTGCTTGGTCGGGGTCCACAGGCGGCGCAATTTCCCGCGGCACGGCTGCTTTGGAGGCGCGCGTTCTAAAGAAATGCTTAAAACGTAACTTCTTTATACGATGCACGTAAAATGAACGAAATTTCATCACATACCATACCCTACAGAGAAGACAACACAAAAGAAAGTTCACTGCGATTTCAAATTGTTGCTGGTGATAGTCTAAATATGACTACAGCTTGATTGTATTGTTTCTCAAGTGGGGACACATCATCATTGTTCGAAAGAAGTAGATCTGACAGTCTTCTCACAAAATTCTTCCAACATCGAAAGCCACATACGTCCCATCGAATCCTTTGGAATCGGCAGCTCCTTTTAATTTATGTTGTAACAAAAGTTTTCATTCTTCATAATTACTTATTGGTGATGGGATATTTTGCAAGATTTAAAATTACTAAAAAAGTTGATTATACAGTTTTCAAGCACGATAGTTACACATCAATTTTTATACCGAAAAATATTTTTGTATATATAGTTTCAATAATATTTCTCTAAATATAATATGCCAAATTACATTTCGGGGTCTGTTTTGCCTCTTCAAACTGAAATTGGGCACGAACAAAAAAAAAAAAAATTGTTCAAATGGCTCTGAGCACTATGGGACTTAACATCTGAGGTCATCAGTCCCCTAGAACTTAGAACTAGTTAAACCTAACTAACGTAAGGACATCACACACATCCATGCCCGAGGCAGGATTCGAAACTGCGACCGTAGCGGTCGAGCGGTTCCAGACTGTAGCGTGTAGAACCGCTCGGCCACCCAAAAAAAAGATACATATTGCATTATTTTCCTCCCTGCACACACCTGCCAAGTTTCATCCCAATCGCTTATTTACACTTGGGAACGTTCTTTTGGTAGTATTGCAGACATGAAGCATCTGTAACACGATTAATGTTGACAGATGTGGCAGGGGGTGAAACCCACGGAATACAATCTTACGACTGCAGAGCTCGTAGCAGATTTTAGGCCTCCCACGAAAGCGACTCCGCAATATTACCTATTCGACCATTTCACTTTAATATAACTAGAAGTTGCAATACAAAAGTCAAGGCAGAGAAGATTAACTATCCTACGCCTCCGCAGTGTAATTGCAGATAGCTTTAAGATTAATAAAAAGTTTACGTAGCTTTTTTAGACGCGAGGAAAGCATTCGACACTGTCAACTGGAAGAAAATAATGCAAATTAGAAAAATGATCAAACTAGACTATACAGAGAAAAACAGTTAAAGAATTATGTAAAGAACAAACAGCGATGGTTTTTGTTGTCGGCAGACTGCTTTGATGCAGCTCTCTGCGCTACTCTGCTCTGTGCAAGCCTCCTCGTCTCCGAAGAGCCACTACCGCAAGCTGGTACGTCCATTTGAATATGCCTATTGTACTGCTCTCTTGATCATTACCTCCATTATCAAACTGATGATTCCAATAATATCGGCTGTAGGCTACAATCCTGTCTCCCTCTCTTCTCAAACAGTGTTTACCGTTCATGTCCCTCGATTCTCATAAATGGGGTCTGTTTTCTACACAAGTTGCAAATTACCTTGCACTCCGTGTATTTTATTTGCTACCTTCACAGTTTCAAAGACTGCATTCGAGTACACATTGTCAAAATCTTTCCCTAAATGTACAAATTTTATATACCTAACTTTTACCTTTCTCTAAGCTATCTTGTAGAATAATCCATAGAGTCGGTGTTACTACATCTGTTCCTACATTTTTGCAGAAGTTAACATAGTTTTCCCTGAGATCTGCTCTACCAGTTTTTCCAAACTTCTGCCAGTAGTTTGCAAACAGAACTTATTAAACTGATTGTTCGTTAATGTTGAAATATGTCAAGACTTGCCGTCTTTGGAATTGGAATTATTAGATTCTTCTAGATGTCTGAGGGCATTTCGCCTTTGTGATACATACCGCAGACCAAGTGGAACAGTTTTGTCATGGCTGGCTCTCCCAAGGCTGTCAATAAATCTGAGGAAATGTCGTCTAGTCCAGGTGCCTTGATTCGACTTGGGCATTCAGTGCACTGTCATATTCTTCTCGCCATAACATATCTCCCATCTGATTATGTTCTTCACTTTCCTTGTATAAAAAGAAGGTAAAGTCTGTGGCGTTAAAACCGTGAACCGCCTTCCACCCTGACTGCAGGTAGAGTGCAGCTTTGCGTTGCCCACAGTAGTAAGAGGAGGACCGTAGCGAGCTCATCGCCTAGGCCGGCATTTAGCCCCTGAAAGATCTCGCAATTTGACAGCGACGCTGGAGGAACCAGAACGAAGGTGATTCTCCGCTCCTACCCGGAATTCAACGCGGGGCCTTCACGGCCAAAGTCTACACGTTAGACCATCATGGCCAATTACCCTCGTACAGTCCTCAGATACAGGGTGTATCAAAAGGCATTTAACAAGGCGTGGTGGTTGGTTTCAGGATACCATGTGAGCATATTTTGGTAAGAAACGAATGGTCCATAACTCTTCGGTGTGTAACCAACGCAGAACTACAGGGAACTTGCAGCAGAAGTCAGAGCCCAGAACTGCATCAAGGCCACCGCCAGCCAGCGGATTGTATTACTACTTTTTATTTCATCCTATGTTGTAGGTGCGAACTGTTTGTGAAATAACTCTGTAAATTAATCAATTGCGTGAGTTTATCGACCTCTAAAACCTCACATGTAATCGCTGGACTAATTTCGTACGTCTGATATTTTTGTACTTCACATGTTTTGTTATCTCTCATGAGTTTTTTCTTTCGATGTGTAGCTCTCTTAAGGCACTGACGTCATTCTGCTGTGCTCATTGTAAAACCCGGAATTCAAAGTCGGTCCTTCACGGCCAAAGTCTACACATTAGGCCATCATAGCCAATTACCCTCGTACAGTCCTTAGATACAGGGTGTATCAAAAGGTATGTTACAAATGATAATTAGGCTTTCTTAATATAGTATGAAGTTAAAGTTTTTCTGGCTTTTATTTCTAACAAACACCATGTAACATTTATACGATTTTTAACTTTTATGATGTGCTTTCAAGAGGATCGTGGCTGGAACAGAGGCGTCGATGGCACATTATTAGTGGATGTTAATGACGGAACACTTTTCGTGTTCGGTCATTACTTTTCGTTGCGTCTTACGCTATACGAACCTGAGATACTTGGACCGGTCTTTTTTGTGTCTTGCAGGATTTTCACGCAAGCTATGCAGATAATGATTCGGTCATTCGTCTACTAATAATAACATCGTTGTGCGGCCTATACCAGTCGGTCTCAGGCTCCATTAACATTTAAAAGTTTTTGATGGTGGTTAATTTACCTTATATGTTGCTTTCTCAGCTCCACACAGAACTCGGTACGAAACATTGGCAGTATCACGCGCTGACGACAATAAGCTCAACCACCGTCTAGGGACACCTGTCATTATTTTTATTTATATTAAATCTTTGAAATTATTGTTTTTGAATCTATTTAAGGACAGAAATGTGTCAAGGTGCTGGTCGTTGAACTACGTGATGAACATCTGTCTCATGAGACCTCGAGCACCAGAACCAGACCACAAGCCTCACGTAACACAATCGACGCAGCTTAGTCGATCTACCGCCGGTTGCGCACACCTTCCCAGCGTCCTTCATTCCTTGCCTAGCTCGTGTCGTCCAAGTTCCCTACTTCCTCCTCCACATTTCAGAGACGCCCGGAATCCATTCCGTCAGCTTGAAATGCACTATTTCAAGCTGACGGAGACGGCCGCAGTGGCCGAGCGGTTCTAGACCCTTAGCCTGGAACCGCGCGACCGCTACGGTCGCAGGTTCGAATCCTGCCTCGGGCATGGATGTGTGTGATGTCCTTAGGTTTGTTAGGTTTAAGTAGTTCTAAGTCTAGGGGACTGATGACCTCAGATGTTAAGTCCTATAGTGCTCAGAGCCATTTGAACCAAGCTGACGGAATGTGTACACTGCTAAAGACACCTTTCTGAAATTTGACTGGGGTACTCCTCGGGCAAGACCGCTAGGAGTACTTTAATTTATTCATTAGTTACTGCAAGAAAGTGACCAAAACTACATATTTGTTTCAAAGTCAGCCATTTTATTATTTCGTCAAATTCCAAAAAAAACTGTGCGATTACTCCGTGCGCAATATCCTACAGATTAAGAAAACAGTTTTTTTATATATATTTCAGATAAGATTTGCAGATTGCAGGAGTTTTCGTGGACATACCTCGTTTTGGACTAAGAAATTTAACTCCTTGAACGGGGAGGAGGTGGGGGTCTTAATGATGACTGAATTTCTCTACAAAAATCAGAAAATGTTGTCCAAGAAGCAGTAAATCATGTCCAAGAAGATTTACGTTGAGTGGTTCATTAGGTTTCTTTTAAAAAAATATCTTAAAGATCGCTTCTACTATTGGATGAATCAGGATAATGGACTCTTAACAGTTATAGCGATTACGTTTGAAATAATGAAGAATTTACTTACTTTTTTTTCCATCCATGTCACCTTCATTTGATTACCCCTTATAATTTAACTGAAAGTGAAGGAAGCAAAGAAGACATAAAACATAGGACTAGAGAGACAAACGCAATGTTCACGAATGAAAGGAAGATGCTTTTTTCAAACAACATTGATACTGAAATACAAAGCCACAAACCAGAAAGTTGTTCGAAAAACATGGATACCGACAGACAAAGCCATTAATCAGGAAGTCCTGAAAATAACTGATGACGAAAGGTGGTTCATGACGATTGCTTTGAAAGGGTACAGTACCGCCCGACATTGAAAATACGTACGACATTCTTCGTTATTCTTGTCAGAACAACATATTTTTTTGTAATAATAACTGAATTTCACTTAATACACTGAAGCTGGATACCAGTGTAGGAAAGAATGACAATTTATTTATTTAATTGATCACATATGCACTCCCACAAAATAAATCCCTACACCCAATTTGGTGAGATCTGTGAAATGAAGGAATGTATGGTCGTCTCCTAACCGCAGATAGTGAATGTGCAGTATGTGATCATCTTTGAGGCGGTCCTTAGGTCACCTTTGGTGGAACCAAAGAGATGAAAGTTACCTGAGCTTTGAGCGCCTGAAATGTGGCTGACCAATGGGTAGCATGGTTTTCCCCCACCTCGACGGAGGTGCGAGATGACCTGAAGAACGGCCATGTTTCAGCACTCTGCCGCTGGATCTAGTGTTGGTAAGACCTGTCTTAGGTGTGCTCCGTAAAGACAAAAGAGTGGAGACATGGTATGCATGTGAAATACTTAAGAGTAGTTTGGAATAATAATTTCTCTGTTTCAGGAACTTTTGTGGGGAGAATTAAATGTCAGGCAGGTAATATTAAGGGGATCGTAGTAATCTTCAGAAGTGACCAACGGTCACAATGAAACCACGTGTAGCAATAAGTTGAAATACTTCCGAGTGCTTAAGTTAAGCTGAATTACTAGCGTGTGTACTATAAGTTGGAAATATTTAAGAAATGGCGTGTGCGGGACTTGAAATTAGAGACGAGTACTTCCACGTGGTGAGTACTTTGTGAGTCTCAATCTGTGTATGAGACAAAGAATAAAGCGAAGTACTCGTCCATAGTATCAGTTGAGGACTCGCGTGTTTGATGAATATGTTCTTAATATTACTTTGCGTGTTATGTTTCCGTGTGACGCTTGATTCAAACTATAATACTCTGAGAGAGAAGCAAGGTGAGTCAGCCGTCTATCCAGCAACGCCACTTGGTTTGCATTGCACAGGAAGACGTGCATATATCCTCCAGAGTTCATAGTAGGAAAGAAAAGTTACGAAGTGGGGCAGTGTCGTGTGAAACTGGGATAAATACTAATTGAAGTGGGAAAGCTGAAAGTGATGTGATTATAACGTTGTGACTATTCTTTGTGTTGTATGTTGTCAGTGTGATGTATTTCATGAAATTTAAGTATGGGAGAGTGACAAGAGTTTCAGAGGCAGTGGGTTATGCATGTTCCTTTTTGTACCACTCGGTCAGGAGGAAATTTTCGTGATGATGGGTGTGAGAGTCGAAGTGTGAGTTATAGCAAAAGATCCACCATCCTATCCAGAAAGTGCACTGTAGCGTTAAATAATTACGAGACCATAAGATAGAGAATCACCAATGTAAAGCCATGCCCACTGGGCGGAATTTCTCATTTGTTATTGTTGTAGGTTATAGAATTTGTGTGTTTAGGTTTACAATTTATCGGAATAAATAAGATAGTGAAAAGAAAAAGATTGGTGGCCTTTTCCTTCGAATAGTATGTTGTCATGATACCCAGAATTTATAATGTGTGCGCCATTCATATTCAGTGCGATGGCCACGTGTTGATCAAAACCGTTGGGTAAGAAAGAAAATGTGGTATTGACAGTGCGTAGTGAACAGTCAGAGTTGTGTAAATTACTAATAGTCAGAAGTGCGTTATCCGTTGCGTGATATTCAAACAGGAGAATAATTTGTAACTTAATTGTGAGTACTAGAGCTCATGTTACTTAATAAATAAGAATGAGTCCACTCGCTTGGCAGACCACTCATCTTGCAGGCCTGACTGCTTGATGCCACAGTATGAGCAAGGCATGTGGGTGCCTCTCACCTTCACTCACATGAAACGACACAACCAGTTCCTTGTAAATGTCCTAGAAGAAACACTACAAGGAAAGCCAGCCCGAAGGAGACCGTGACAACCGTTTTTAAAACAAACTATACGCAACGCTACAGTCTCTAATTATGCAGAAATGAAGCAATTAGTTTCTAATAGATCCAGACAGTGAACTGCCGAAGTGAAAGATTGAAGGTGAAGATGAGTAGATGTTTAACGGCAATGATATAAAGGAATTTTCATAGAGATTGAGCCGTCACATGCATTAGTATGTGTACAGTGGGGGTGCTGTCCTGAAAAGGTTCAGGGACAAGATCTGTCTTTGACTGTTCTGAACAGGGAATTATTTGCATTTGTCTTGTTGGTAGCTGTGACTGGCTAATGTGCATTTATAAGTGACGCGTCTGTGACATTATTGGAGACTGCGGAAATCAAAAGGCAGGCGCAGGTGACGCACAGTTCTGTCCCGCTGAAGGGTGTGTGAAAATGCATAAAGAAACATATTAATCTATAAATAGTGATAAAAGAGATCTGATATTTTGAAGAGGAATGTAAATTTCTAAAGATGAGAGTAGCAAATTTAGTAATGCTATCTCACTCGAAAATAAGTAAAAAAAAACAGTCACACTCCACACACGTTCATAAACCCAGCGCAGCGTAAAGAAATAAAGGACTGCATATGTATCGAGTGTAAGCAGCACATAGATGAATAGACACGTGGATGCAATAGATTTTTTAAAGTATGTGTTAACTTTTCGCCTATAACATCCACTTGTGCAATGTGGCAGTTCCTTGGATATGTACACACAAATTCGGAAAGGAGAAAGTTGTTAGTTATCTATGTGGGCACTTGCAACCCTAATTCCTTTCGTACATAACATGGCGTTTGATGAGTGAGGCGAAACATCACAACGTCTCAATGGAGCAGCCAGCAGCACAGCGCCTTTTTTTTTTACCAGCATCTGAATCTAACTGGCATCCAGAGAGCTTCTACTTACTGTTATTATTTACAAATCTCAGTGATCATTCCGTAGTTTTGTGACAATACATTACAATGACAGCGACTAATGTATTTAACTTTCGTGGCACAACAAGATGGAGGTCCATCAGCGAGGTATGTTTAAATAGGTCGCCTCTGGCAAATGAGTTCGTAGGAGAATGTATTGATCTTAAAGACAACAGAAAAGCTTTACAACCCCATAGGGATAATCCAAGGTACACTCAGTTTTACAATCCAACGCACATCATCAGAATGCGTAACAAATATTTTCTTGCACTCCATGAACAGTTAACATCGACGAATTTACAGTAGTTCGGAACTGAATAAAACAAACAGTGATGCAATAATCTTCTTCCAAGCATTTAATGATAGCAGCATTTGAGTACCTATTGCACTGCGCGGTATCAAGCGATCGGCTACCTAGGTGCGGAATAATACACGCAAGCACCCTCAAACTAATCTCGCCACGGAAAAGTAACGTTCTTTGCGGGAACATAAATTTATTTGGTCTCACCCAGTCCTCGTGCACTTGAGTATCTCCTCAATGGCGTGGACCTCGGCTGGCAGTAGCGGCTTCCTTCTCCACACCAGAAACACAGCACAAGATGCTAATTGATCAAGAGTAACGGCGAACTACGTTCAAACAAGAAAGCCTACATGTTCGTCACCTGCGAACGAATACTACTCATCGAAAGGACTTAAGATAATCACTGTGAGCGGCAAGGTGGTCAATTAAGACATAGTATCGATGTATTGTAACAGGTTGGAGCAAGATCTCATAGACTATACCAAATGAAGTATCACGATACATAAAAAGACAAAATATACTGTGAGGAAGTGGAAGTGCCCAGGATCGGCACATTTACATTGTGTGATCAAAAGTACCCGGACAACTGGCTGAAAATGACTTACAAGTTCGTCGCGCCATCCATCGGTAATGCTGGAATTCAGCATGGTGTTGGCCCGCACTTGGCGTTGATGACAGCTTCCACTCTCGTAGGCATACGTTCAGTCAGGTGCTGGAAGGTCGCTTCACGGAGTGCTGCACTCGGGAGAGGTATCGTTGTCGGTCGGTGAGGCCTGGCACGAAGTCGACGTTCCAAATCATCCCAAAGTTGTTCTACAGGACGCAGGTCAAGACTCTGTGCAGGCCAGTCCATTACAGGGATGTTATTGTCGTGTAACCACTCCACCACAGGCCGTGCATTATAAACAGATGCTCGATCGTGTTGAAAGTTGCGATCACCATCCCCGAATTGCTCTTCAACTGTAGAAAACAAGAAGGTGCTTTAGACATCAATGTAGGCTGTGCTGTGATAGTGCCACGCAAAAGAAAAAGGGGTGCAAGCCTCCTCCACGAAAATACAACCACACCATAACACCACCGCCTCCGAATTTTACTGTTGGCACTACACACGCTGGAAGTAGACGTTCACCTAGCATTCGCCATACCCGCACCCTGCCATCGGATCGCTACATTGTGTACCGTGATTCCTCACTTCATACAACGTTTTTCCACTGTTCAATCGTCCAATGTTTACACTCCTTACACCAAGCGAGACGTCGACTGGCATTTACCTGCATCATGTGTGGCTTATGAATAGCCGCTCGACCATGAAATCCAAGTTTTCTCACCTCCCGCCTAACTGCCACAGTACTTGCACTGGATCCTGATGCATTTTGGAATTCCTGTGTGATGATCTGGATAGATGTTTGCCTATAACACATTACGATCGTCTTCAACTGTCGGCGGTCTCTGTCAGTTCAAAAATGGTTCAGATGGCTCTGAGCACTATGGGACTTAACTCCTGTGGTCATCAGTCCCCTAGAACTTAGAACTACTTAAACCTAACTAACCTAAGGACCTCACACACATCCACGCCCGAGGCAGGATTCGAACCTGCGACCGTAGCGGTCGCGCGGTTCCAGACTGTAGGGCCTAGAACCGCTCGGCCACTCCGGCCGGCTCTCTGTCAGACAAGGTCGGCCTGTACGCTTTTGTGCTGAACGTTTCCCTTCAAGTTTCCACTTCACTATCACATCGGAAACAGTGCCTATATTTAACATATAGCGGATATGAAATTTAAATTCGGTTGTTGTTTACGTTGAAACTTCCAAGAACTCTGTAGCCTTATCGCCGGTTGGGGGGGATACCTGTTGGCGTGGCATTTAATCCGCTGAGTTAGGGCGCAGTGCGGAACAGATAAACAAAAGTTATAGCCGTGTAGCTGGCTGACTGGCTCCAGGCCACAGCGTGGCTTTGCGTGTCCCGCGCGCTCCGCACATTACTTACGGTTGCTGCACTTGGCCCACGTGTAGGGCTGACGATTTCGTAACAGTGTGTGGAGCGAACGCAGAGTCACTGGTCGCTTGTCTTAATATTACACAGAGGCAGGAGCTTGGAGATGCAGTACCTGCTTCACTGGCGACAGAAGCGTTTCGTACGGTCAACATTTCCTTTTCACTGGAATCAATTGTAATCCGTGTACAGTCCCTGACTAAAAAACGTCAAACACCCAGAGCCCATGGTTGAATATCAATGTAACTTGGTACACGTACGCACCATCGGCGTATGTGTAAATGATTGTAGATTTGAGAGAGGTGAAAAGCTGACACAGGGCATTAGTGTTGTTCGTGTTTAGTGCTGCTACGAGGGGAATGAACAGCGTCAGATCTTGAGTGATCACTGTGAGGAACATGGAGGTGCTGTCTACTGAGACAGCTTTATCAGCAGCTGACACGGTTTGGCAGGGAACCTCATTGCGGGCCCCTGTTTCACCGACTAGTCGAATCGTGCAGTACCCAGGTTTGAGTGGCATTCTGATGTTACAGTTGGCCGATGTCGGACTGCACGACAATATGAAGACAAGGATACGCGTTGTCAAAGTTCCGGCCAACCACGTGTGTCCCCCATAAGGGAGGATCGATATTTTGAACGTCGCAGCTTACTAGAGGCGCTCCCTAGAATGAATGAATAAATATTATGCTCAGGTCTAACAGTAGAACAGTCGACGAAGTGTCTGCAGGCATCGCAGTACTGAAAACGACCTTTTTCCCGCACTTCAAATCCGATAATGAACACAAGATTGTCTTGTTCGTATTTCCACTGCCGACAGCGCCCTTCTCCCATTATCCCCAGCTCTTGAAACGTTATCTTCCTATGCTGAGGTTTGCTTACCGATATCTGATTGTTGAACGAGTCATGAGATTTTGGGATATTCTTGGTCGACGTGCAAGGTGAGTAACACTCGTGGACAAAGGTATGCTCTGCTTAATAATTACCTTGAAAATATTAGCCTGTTGGGTGACAACGGGAGCAGCGGAGTGGAACGTAGTTGAGGTCTGTTATAGCTGGTGCATTTCGCAACATGGCGTTCGAAGGAGTTCAATACCGTGAGCTGAACCAGGTAAGAACAACGCCAGTTTCTCGACGCCATGATTGATGGTGGTGGTTCCAGAGACGCAAAAACCGTGCTCTAGTCTGGTCTGACTGCAAGGCTGTACTCTACCGCACTGTCATCCTCTCGTCTATTGGCAACTGACCACATTAGAAGCCACAGGAACAAACAGTTCCAGAGCAAAATAACAACAGTATGTTGAAAATGTAACTTTCATAATATTCAATGATATGAATGTATCACCAACTTCTCCTTCTGAAATTAAGAAAATTATACATTCTCTCAAAAATAAAAGCTCATCTGGTTTTGATGATGTTTTCAATAGAGTATCAAAAATTTGTTCTCATTTAATAAGTCCAGTCTTAGCTGAAGTAGATAATGAGTAACTAACTCAAGACATTTTTCCAGAGAGGATCAGATATGCCGTTGTTAAACCACTCTTTAAGAAAGTTGTTAAGAGAGATGTCAATAATTACCGATCTGTTTCACTGCTGACATCTTCTCCAAAATTTTTGAGAAGGTGTTATATTCTAGAATAGGAGCTCACCTCAGCAACAATAGTATCCTTAGCAAATCACAGTTTGGGTTTCAGAAGAGTTGAAGAGTTACTCTATTGTGAATGCCATTTAGCCTTCACTCAACAGATTTTACAAGCATTAAATAATACAATAGCACCAGTTGGGTATTTTCTGTGACCTCTCCAAGGCATTTGACTGTGTGAATCACAGTATTCGCCCAGTTAAATTTACATTTTATGGGATTGATGACAGGTAACCAATGTGTTAGGTCATATCTGACCAAAAGAATGTAGAAATTTGCACTTAGTAATGCAAGCAATATAGTCCAGAGACATAATTCTGACTGGGGAGAAATCACATCCGGGCTTCCCCAAGGTTCAACCTTAGGTCCACTACAGTTCCTCATATAAATAAGCGGTCTTCTGTCTAGTATACAACAATCAGAATTAGTTCTTTTTGCAGATGAAACTACTATTGTAATCAGTCCAAGTATACATACAGAAACAGAAGACATGGTAAATAATGTTCTTAAAAATATCTTTGACTGGTTTTCTGCGAGTGATCTCATACTCAATTTTAAGAAGACCCATCATATTCAGTTCCACACATCTATAGGTACTACACCAGTTATTAGTGTAGCATACTGCGAGGAAATAATAAAAAGGGTGAAAACCAAATTCTTAGAGCCCCATATTGATGAGAATTTAAATTGGAAAAAACGCATTTTGGAACTCCTAAAACAACTTCTTTCAACCACATTTGCACTTAGAATCATTGGAAACCTTGGGAAGTGACAAATCAGTAAGCTGACGTATTTGCATATTTTCATTCAATAATGTCATAGGGAACAATGTTCTGGGGTGACACATCTTTAAGAAAAAAAGTCTTCATTGCACAAAAATGTATTGTGAGAATAGTATGTGGTGCGTACTCATGATCATCTTGTTGAAATCTGTTCAAGAAGCTGAACATTCTGACTATTGCTTCATAGTATATTTATTGTCTCATGAAGTTTGTTGTAAATAATCTACTGAAGTTCATGAGAAACAGTGAGGTAAACGACATTCATTACTCCACATTAAGGTTGTCTTTAGCACAAAAAGGGGTGCACAATTCTGCAACAAAAGTTTTTGATCATTTACCCAGATATATGAAATGACTGACAGACAGCAAAGTAAAATTTGATAACAAACTGAGGAAGATTCTCCTTGACAACTTTTGCTATTACGTAGAAGAATTTCTATTATTGTAATGCGTAAAAGGTAGTGGACGCGAATTACTAACTCACATCTGTACATCCTTTTTTTTCCTTCTCGAAAAAAAAAGTAGCTGTAGGTACAAATTATTTAGCGATGTGAATGTATAACGACCCGTTCCACATCATTACGATCTACCGTGAGAAATGATCCTTGGAACACTTTACTAAACTAACTAGAAGTCTATCCACTTTTTTTCTCTTCTCGTGTCATCAGTCTTCTGACTGGTTTGATGCGGCCCTCCAGGAAATCCTCTCCTGTGCCAGCCTCTTCATATCAGAGTAGCACTTTCAATCTGCATCCTCAGTTGTTTGCTGGATGTATTCCAGTCTCTGTCTTCCTTTACAGTTTTCACCCTCGAAATTCCCTGTAGTACCATGGAAGCTATTCCCTGATGTCTTAACAGCTGTCCTATTGTCCTGTCCCTTCTTCTTGCCAGTGTTTTCCGTATATTCCTTTCCTCTCCTATTGTGGGCAGAACTTCTTCACTCCTTACCTCATCAGTCCACCAAATTTTCAACATTCTTCTGTAGCACCACATCTCAAATGCTTCGCTTCCCTACTTTTTCGGTTTTCCCACAGACCATGTTTTACTACCACAGAATGCTGAGTTCCGAACGTACATTCTCAGAAATTTCTTCCTCATATTAAGCATCTGCTTGACACCAACAGACTTTCCTTGGCCAGGAATGCCCTGTTTTGTCAGTGTCAGTGTCGTTGAGTAGTGTCAGTGTCGTCGTAACTGCCGTCTGCTTCACGTCTGCTGTGCAGCGAGCTACCTTAATTTAAGTATTAACTGTATTTTTCTTACTTGTCGCTTCTTCCTCCGTGTGTTTTTGCTTTTAGGAAGCTTTAATCATCGAGTGCTAGTAATAGTGTTCCATAGATGTCGTGTTTGTTTTGAATACAGTCAGAGAGAGTCCCTTTAGTCAACCATAGTGCCAGTAGAGCTAGTGTTTGTTTTCAAAACAGTCCAGAGACAGGTATTGCTATTTTCAGTGTTTTCTACAAGAAGTGTCTAGCCACCACAGTTTAGTCAACAATCAGCCGCCTTTAGTGAATTAGCAGTCTAGTTAAAAGTTGATTAACTCACTACAGTAAATTGATTTTTTAGGATGGATAGAATGTGTGACTGCTGTGTACGGACACAGGAGGAGCTGGCCACTGTTCGCGAACAGCTGAACTTGTTGATGGCCGCGGTCAGCCGTCTTCAGGCTGCTGCCTCGGAGTGTAGCGGCAGTGGGGAGTCTGGTGCGTCGCATGGTACACCCCATGTGTTACATGCTTCACCCACTGTCCCTGCTGTCGAGACATCTTCGCGGGTACCGGGCGCGGTTGGGCCACCCTCTCCCCAAGGGGAGTGGCGGGTTCAGCGCCGCACGAGGCGGAGGTTCAATGTGGAAGCTGGCCGTGTGGCATCGCCCGCTCTGCCTGTGAGTGGACATGTGGCCGCTCCTTCAGCAAGGTCCGAGCAGGCACACGGGGGGAGGGGTTTATTAATTATTGGGAGCTCCAACGTTAGGCGCGTGATGGAGCCCCTTAGGGAAATAGCGCAAAGGTCGGGGAAGAAGTCCAGTGTTCACTCTGTCTGCTTGCCGGGGGGTCTCATCCGAGATGTGGAGGAAGCCCTGCCGGCGGCAATAGAGAGCACTGGGTGCACCACACTGCAAATTGTTGCTCATGTCGGCACCAATGACTCCTGCCGTCTGGGTTCAGAGGTCATCCTCAGTTCGTACAGGCGGTTGGCGGAACTGGTGAAGGCGGAAAGCCTCGCTCGCGGGGTGTAATCAGAGCTAACTATTTGTAGTATCGTTCTCAGAACCGATCGCGGTCCTCTGGTTTGGAGCCGAGTAGAAGGCTTAAACCAGAGGCTCAGACGATTCTGTGGAGATCTGCGGTGCAAATTTCTCGACCTCCGTTATCGGGTGGAGAAATGTAGGGTCCCCCTGAATAGGTCAGGCGTGCACTACACGCCGGAAGCGGCTACAAGGGTACCGGAGTACGTGTGGAGTGCACATGGGGGTTTTTTAGGTTAGAGAATTCCCTCCCTAGGCCCGACAAGACGCCTCCTGACACGCGGCAAGGTAGGAGAACGCAAAATGCAACAGGGAATAACAATATTAATCTGCTAATAGTAAACTGCAGGAGCGTCTATAGAAAAGTCCCAGAACTGCTCTCATTAATAAACGGTCACAATGCCCATATAGTGCTAGGGACAGAAAGTTGGCTGAAACCACACGTAAACAGTAATGAAATCCTAAACTCAGATTTGAATGTATACCGCAGAGACAGACTGGACAGTGAAGGGGGAGGCGTGATTATAGCGATAAGAAGTGCAATAGTATCGAAGGAAATTGACGGAGATCCGAAATGTGAAATAATTTGGGTGAAGGTCACTGTTAAAGCAGGCTCAGACATGGTAATTGGTTGTCTCTATAGGCCCCCTGGCTCAGCAGCTGTTGTGGCTGAGCACCTGAAGGATAATTTGGAAAATATTTCGAGTAGATTCCCCCACCATGTTATAGTTCTGGGTGGAGATTTTAATTGCCGGATATAGACTGGGAGACTCAAACGTTCACAACGGGTGTCAGGGACAAAGAATCCAGTGAAATTGTTTTAAGTGCTTTATCTGAAAACTACCTTGAGCAGTTAAACAGAGAACCGACTCGTGGCGATAACATATTAGACCTTCTGGCGACATACAGACCCGAACTATTTGAAACAGTTAACGCAGAACAGGGAATCAGCGATCATAAAGCGGTTATCGATGATTTCAGCCGTAAATAGAAATATTAAAAAAGGTAGGAAGATTTGTCTGTTTAGCAAAAGTGACAAAAAGCAGATTACAGAGTACCTGACGGCTCAACACAAAAGTTTTGTCTCAAGTACAGATAGTGTTGAGGATCAGTGGACAAAGTTCAGAACCGTCGTACAATATGCGTTAGACGAGTATGTGCCAAGCAAGCTCGTAAGAGATGGAAAAGAGCCACCGTGGCACAACAACCGAGTTAGAAAACTGCTGCGGAAGCAAGTGGAACTTCCCAGCAAACATAAACATAGCCAAAGCCTTACAGACAAACAAACATTACGTAAAGTAGTTGGTTGTTAGGATGTTTAAGGGGGGACTAATTTACGTGAAGTGAAATGTAGTGTGAGGAGGGCTGTGCGAGAGACGTTCAATGAATTCGAAAGTGAAGGTCTATGAACTGACTTGGCAGAAAATCCTAAGAAATTTTGGTCTTATGTCAAAGCGGTAGGTGGATCAAAACAAAATGTCCAGACACTCTGTGACCAAAATGGTACTGAAACAGAGGATGACAGACTAAAGGGCGAAACACTAAATGTCTTTTTCCAAAGTTGTTTCACAGAGGAAGATTGCACTGTAGTTCCTTCTCTAGATTGTCGCACAGATGACAAAATGGTAGATATCGAAATAGACGACAGAGGGATAGAGAAACAATTAAAATCGCTCAAAAGAGGAAAGGCCTCTGGACCTGATGGGATACCAGTTCAATTTTACACAGAGCACGCGAAGGAACTTGCCCCCCTTCTTGCAGCGGTGTACCGTAGGTCTCTAGAAGAGCGTTGCGTTCCAAAGGATTAGAAAAGGGCACAGGTCATCCCCGTTTTCAAGAAGGGACGTCGAACAGATGTGCAGAACTATAGACCTATATCTCTAACGTCGATCAATTATAGAATTTTGGAACACGTATTATGTTCGAGTATAATGACCTTTCTAGAGACTAGAAATCTACTCTGTGGGTATCAGCATGGGTTTCGAAAAAGACGGTCGTGTGAAACCCAGCTCGCGCTATTCGTCCACGAGACTCAGAGGGCCATAGACACGGGTTTCCAGGTAGATGCCGTGTTTCTTGACTTCCGCAAGGTGTTCGATACAGTTCCACACAGTCGTTTAATGAAGAAAGTAAGAGCATATGGACTATCAGACCAATTGTGTGAGTGGATTGAAGAGTTCCTAGATAACAGAACGCAGCATGTCATTCTCAATGGAGCATAGTCTTCCGAAGTAATAGTGATTTCAGGCGTGCCGCAGGGGAGTGTCATAGGACCGTTGCTATTCACAATATACATAAATGACCTTATGGATGACATCGGAAGTTCACTGAGGCTTTTTGCAGATGATTCTATGGTGTATCGAGAGGTTGTAACAATGGAAAATTGTACTGAAATGCAGGAGGATCTGCAGCGAATTGACGCATGGTGCAGGGAATGGCAACTGAATCTCAATGTAGACAAGTGTAATGTGCTGCGAATACATAGAAAGATAGATCCCTTATCATTTAGCTACAAAATAGCAGGTCAGCAACTGGAAGCAGTTAATTCTATAAATTATCTGGGAGTACGCATTAGGAGTGATTTAAAATGGAATGATCATATAAAGTTGATCGTTGGTAAAGCAGATGCCAGACTGAGATTCATTGGAAGAATCCTAAGGAAATTCAATCCGAAAACAAAGTAAGTAGGTTACAGTACACTTCTTCGCCCACTGCTTGAATACTGCTCAGCAGTGTGGGATCCGTACCAGATAGGGTTGATAGAAGAGATAGAGAAGATCCAACGGAGAGCAGCGCGCTTCGTTACAGAATCATTTAGTAATCGCGAAAGCGTTACGGAGATGATAGATAAACTCCAATGGAAGACTCTGCAGGAGAGACGCTCAGTAGCTCGGTACGGGCTTTTGTTACAGTTTCGAGAACATACCTTCACCGATGAGTCGAGTAGTATATTGCTCCCTCCCACGTATATCTCGCGAAGAGACCATGAGGATAAAATCAGAGAGATTAGAGCCCACACAGAAGCATACCGACAATCCTTCTTTCCACGAACAATACGAGACTGGAATAGAAGGGAGAACCGATAGAGGTACTCAAGGTACCCTCCACCACACACCGTCAGGTGGCTTGCGGATTATGGATGTAGATGTATATGTAGATGCTAGTCTGCTTTTTATGTCCTCATTGCTCCAACTGTTATTAGTTACTTTGCTGCCTAGATATCAGAGTTCCTTAACTTTATCTACTTCTTGACCATCAATCACGATAGTAGGTTTCTCACTATCCTCGTATCTGCTGCTTCTCATTACTTTCGTCTTTCCTCGATTTACTCACAATCCTAGACTGCTCATTCCGTTCATTGATCCCACAGTTCTTCACTTTCACTGAGAATAGCAATGTCGTCAGCTCATCAGCGAATCTTATCATTGATATCCTTTCATCTTGAATTTTAACTCCAATCTGGAACCTTTCTTTTATTTCAGTTCAAAAATGGTTCAAATGGCTCTGAGCACTATGGGACTTAACATCTATGGTCATCAGTCCCCTAGAACTTAGAACTACTTAAACCTAACTAACCTAAGGACAGCACACAACACCCAGTCATCACGAGGCAGAGAAAATCCCTGACCCCGCCGGGAATCGAACCCGGGAACCCGGGCGTGGGATTTTATTTCAATCATTCCTTCTTCGATCTATAGCTTGCACAGTAGGGACGAAGCACTACATTCCCGCCTTATACCCTTTTTAATCCAAGCACTTCGCTTTTGGTATCCCATTCTTATTATTACCTTTTCACTCTTAAACACATTGTACAGGGTGTCCCATTTATCCTGACCATCCTAAATAACTGTTTGTCCTGATGTAAATTACAAAATTTTTCAAGCAAATGTTCTTTAGCCGTCAGGGGGACATCAATCAGCATGACTGCCTTCGTTGTAGCTTTGTTTTTTACAAAGATATGAACAGCGGTATGACTTTTTTAAATGGCACCCTGTACTTTTTATTCGGTAGTTCATTTCCTCTCCCAAAGACCTATTCAAAAATGTATCACAGTGTACAATTCACTGAAACACAACATTATTAATTACATAACACAACACTGATTTTGAGCCCGGGATCACAGACTCGTCCACTTGCTGGAGTTGTCAAAAAAACAAATGAAAACCAAGTAAAAACATAACACAAAATTTACTTTGACTCTCCTGTAGCATTGCCCAGGAGTAGAACATTCAAAGGTGCTCAAGGTGGTGACCTTGGACACCGATACACTGGTGCACTCGTTGAATAAAATAATTCTTTACTGCTTCCAGTGTTGCCTGCTGAAGAGTCGGAATATCGCGGCAGACAACGTCTTTAATGCACCCCCAAAGAAAAAAGTCCAGAGTATTTAAATCAGGAGACCTAGCAGGCCAAGTAACTGTTCCTCCTCGACCAATCCATCTGGCAGGATACCTTCGGTTCAGAACACGACGTGCACGCAAAATACGAGTATTATGTGCTGGACGTCCATCGTGTTAATACCACATAAGCATTCTGGTTCTTAGCGGCACTTCATCCAGAGGAGGAGAAAGAGCTCGTCTGAGGAAGTTGGCATACACTGTGCCGTTTAGACTACCATTGATGAAGTAAGGGCCAATAATTGTAGTACCAACCATCCCGCACCAAACGTTAACTTTCCATTGATGCTGATGTTCCACCTGTCTAAGCCATCGTGGGTTGACGCAGGACCAATAACGCATGTTCCTTGTATTTACCTGTCCTTTGTTTGAGAGGGAACATTCATCAGTAAGTAGAACAATGGAGAAGAAGTTCGGGTTGCCGAGGATTTGCTGCTCTGCCCACTGACAGAACTGTACACGATCCTGGAAATCATTCCCATGCAATTCTTGATGTAGGTGTACATGGTAAGGATGGAACAGGTGACGTGTAAGAATATGATATACACTGGTGTCAGAAATGCCAATCTCGAGTTCAAGCTGTGTGTGCTCACATGTGTTTTCATAGCAACGGAAGCGAGAACAGTAACTTCGGCAGATTCGTCTGTGCGAGTACTACGACGATTGCGTTGCCGTAGGTTGAAACTTCCCGTTTCCTGAAGCGTCGCAACAAAACGAGAAAAGATCCGTCGGGAAGGTGGGTTTTTGTCAGGATATCGCTCTCTGTACAGTTCCGCTGCCTGCGTAGCATTACGCCTACCTTCAACAACAATATCAACAACAACTAGCCGGCCGTGGTGGTCTTGAGGTTCTAGGCGCTCAGTCCGGAACCGCGCGACTGCTACGGTCGCAGGTTCGAATCCTGCCTCGGGCATGAATGCGTGTGATGTCCTTAGGTTAGTTAGGTTTAAGTAGGTCTAAGTTCTAGGGGACTGATGACCCCAGATGTCAACTCCCATAGTGCTCAGAGCCATTTGAACCAACAACAACAATAAAAGAAACGTTATGTCGATGCAGTTTGTAGAAAGGGCAGCCTTTACTGTATGTTTACTCTACACAACAGTATTTAAAAGGACTAAAATGATGTACTAAATGTACCTAAATGTACTGATCTGCTAACTTACATTCCTCATAGATGAGTAGCATTTCTACCTTCTCCTCGTTGGTGTACATTCTACTCACACAACTCTTCAACTGACGATGATTGACGGAATGACGGGTGTTCATTCTACTTATGTTTACATTTGTCCTCTGTGAACTTCAGCACGTGGATGTGTTCCATTACCCCAGGTACCTGCACTAAGCACTGGGAGCATCAACGTCATTGTTGTGTTATGTAATTAATAACGTTGTGTTTCAGTGAATGGTGCACTATGATACATTTTTGAATAGGTCTTTAGGAGAGGAAATGAATTACCGAATAATAAATACAGGGTGCCATTTAAAAAAGTCATACCGCTGTTCATATCTTCGTAAAAAACAAAGCTACAACGAAGGCAATCATGCTGATTGATGTCCCCTGACAGCTTAAGAACATTTGCTTGAAACATTTTGTAATTTGCATCTGGACAAACAGTTATTTAAGGTGCTCAAGATAAATGGAGCACCCTGTATATAACCCATTTATCCCTATAGCTTCCCCCTTTTTTCCTCAAAATTTCCAACTTCTTGCGCCATTTGACATTGTCGACAGGTTTTTCAAGGTCGACAAATCCTGTGAACTTGTCTTTGTTTTTTCTGTAGTTTTGCTTCCATTATAAACCTCAGCGCTAGATTTGCCTCTCTGGTGCCTTTACCTTTCCTAACACAAACTGATAGTCGCTTAATACATTCTCAATTTTCTTTTCTATTCTTCGCTATATTATTCTTGTCAGCAACTGGGATGTATGAACTGTTAAGCTGATTCTATGATAATTCTCACACACGTCAGCTCTTGCACTCTTACCAATTGTGTGTATTATGCTATTGTGAAAGTTAGATGGTACATCACCAGACTTATACGTTCTACACACCAACATGAATGGTTGTTATGTTGCTATTTCCCTTAAGATTTCAGAAAATCTGATAAAATTTTATGTATCCCTTCTGCCTTTTTCGATCTTAAGTCTTCCAAAGCTCTTTTAAATTATGATTCTGGTACTGGACCCCCCTGTCTCTTCTATATCAACCTCTACATCTTCTTCTATCAAGTCATCAGACAAGTCTTCCCTCTCATAGATGCCTTCAATGCACTGTTTACACCTATCCACTTTCTCCTCTGCGTTTAACAGTGGAATTTCGATTGCACTTTTAATTTAACCGAAGGTTGTATTGACTTTTCTATATGCAGAATCAGTCCTTCCGACAATCATTTCTTTTTCGATTTCTTCAAATGTTTCATGCAGCCATTTCGTCTTAGCCTTCCTGCATTTCCTATTTATTTCATTCCTCAGCGACTTGTATTTCTGGCTTCCTAAGTTTTTCTGAACATTTTTGCACTTCCTTCTTTCGTCGATCAGCTGAAGTATTTCTTCTGGTAACGATGGTTCCTTTGCAGTTACCTTCTTTGTACGTATGTTTTTGTTTCCAGCTTCTGTGATTGCCCTTTTTCGAGATTTCCAGTCCTCTGCAACTGAACTACCTACTCGACTACTCCTTATTGCAGTATCTCGTACGCGTAGAGAACATCAAGCATATCTCTTCGTTCCTCAGCACTTCCGTGTCCCACTTGTTTGCGTACTGATTCTTCCTGACTAATCTCTTAAACTACAGCCTTCTCTTCATCGTTCACAAATTGAGTCTGTATATGTTCCTGAGTACGCCTTACAATCCAGAATCTGATTTCGGATTCTCTGTCTGACTATGATGTAATCTAACTGAATTCTTCCCGTATGTCCCGTCCTTTTGCAGACATACCTCGTCCTCTTGTGATTCTTGGAAGGAGTATTCACTACTACTAGCTGAAATTTATTGCAGAACTCAAGAAGTCTTTCTCCTCCCTCATTCCTAGTACCAACCCTTTCTTCTGCTCCTTCCCATTTCTAATACCTCATGACTATTAGATTTTTCATCTCCCTTTACGTACTGAATTACTCGTTCAATATCGTCATAAAGTTTCTCTACCTCTTCACCTGCGACTTGCGACGTTGGCATGTATATCTGAACTATCATTGTCGATGTTGGCTTGCTGGCGGTCCTGATGAGAACAATTCTATCACTGAACAGTTTCCAGTGACCCATTCTCTATCCATATCAGAGCCATTGCTCCGGCAGAGTTCCGTCCGGATGCAACAGACGCCACTGCCAGAGGCCAACGACCACCTGACATCAGCCGCCGTCCACTTAAGGGATCTCACGACACTTCGTGCCTTGTGCCAGTGCATACTTTTCCACTGAGATTGGCAAGCATAACGATGTTTATTACTGTTGTCTGATTTTCAGCGGGAAATATCTTCGATAAATCTTCTAAACTCCGTGCAGTAACAACGGCAGTGTGACTGTTGTTTGTGACCATTGTTCGTGCAGTATATGCAGTTAGAAATATTGTGGTATGTAATCTGCCATGGCTGGCAAAATTTATCTGAAGAAATAGGGTGGCGAGTCAGTTCATTGCGTTTTCTCTTGGTTGCTGTGTATATATCAGTTATAATTTTTTTTGAGGTTCTAGAATTGCAAACTTACCCTCTTATTCGTCGTCGTCGAATTTCCAGTTGTTAAATAGCAATATCTTTTATTTAATTAATTAACTTCATTATATTCACTGCGCAATTATGTGTTTACCTTATAGCAGTCTTACGATTCTTTCTTCTTTGATCATTTCCTACATCTTACTGATTGCTATGGTTAATGACAACAGGGCACACCACTTTAATCACGGCCCAGTAAATGAAAGAATATAAATCATTAAGATTTAATTTTTGTAATAAAGTTAATTGTTGCTCAACGGATAACGCGCCCCGATCTTCTCAACAACCTGCACGATCAGTATAGAGTGTTTGTAAAGGTTTGCAATGTGCCCATTCTGTTTGCTCGTAGGTTTAGGTTGTATTCCAGTTTGATCCTATTTACTCTTCGGTTAAATGATTTGAAAGAAATAGCACTAGTTGCTAGGAATTTGCCTTGACAAGGAATGTCGGGGCTTCGTTCTGTAACGAGATCAGTGCTTAGATAACTTGATACACACATATCGGGTTTATGTACCAAAGACAAGTGTCACAGTCTCAATTACTCTTCTGCTCAAGACACAGATCTCAGTTACTTTCCGCTAAAAGAACCTGTCAATTAAATAAATAGAATTGTCAGTCACTTTTCACATTTAGCATCTTGCACATAATTATTCCCAGCCGTGATTTACTTGGTCTCCTACAATTAAGTTAATAGTTTCCCACTATGAGGTAGCGAGGGGATATATGCAACGGAATAAACCGCAGCCCGCAACACACACCATTTAATCACTTGCGAAATACTCTGTATCTACCTATGATAAAATAAACATCAAAACAGAATGGTAAGGCTTAGCAAATGAGATCAGCAAAACACTGATTATCCTCTCGAAACATAACGTAGCTCATAATCAGCCAGGAAGGGCTTACTAACTCTTCTTAGGTCAAATAAGTGAGAATTTACCTGAGTGGCCATGTTAAGCAGAAATTGCAAATATGGCCTAGCTATTCTTTCTCTCCCACTCAATTCAATAAATTGTAGTTAAACTGAATTTAGAATAGCATTACGGAAAACTACCCCACATGGAAAACAAATCCAATCACACTCCATCGCATACTAAAACACAGAATTCACAGCAGTTTTGTCTTAGTGGAGAGTATCCAACTATGAGTTGGATATGTGATCTGTTACTACAATAACTCCAACCAAATTGAATCTACACTAAACTTTGCAATGGTGTGCTGCTAAAGTGAACTGATACATAAACACTGAAAGCCAACTCACATACAAACCAAGTTAAGTATGAAATTCAGTCATATTTAAACAATCTGAATTCCACCACAACTCCTCGTGCAGTAAAGCTTTCAGAAGCAACCCATAATAATTTACCTGTTCAACGATGTAAAACTGCACCATGTGCCTCTGCACAACGCACATGTTTACATGGCCACACGTGGCAGACCAAGTGACACTGCCACTCGTCACAATGGAACTACAAATATTAATCATCTTTTATGCTCAAAATCACTCTCAGTGGAAAGCTACGTTCCTTAACAGTGGCCAAAGCATTGAATGGGTCTACACAATTATAACTACTAAGGCACAAGTATTAGCTACCTAATTTGGTGCTAAATGAGTGGCCAGCAAATCATCATAAAGAAAAAACCTCTAAGAAATGAAAAATGATACCCGTAATTTATCTCATTTCGTGCAAATCACGAATTGCAGTTGTTATGGTTAATACTTTTGCGCAAATATATTGAAATCATAGTTGTAATGGGTGTTTTTCACGGGGCTGTAAACTATTAGTCGTTCCACAGTAACACAGAAAAGTTCAGGGAAGGTTGAAAAAAACTCCACTAAAGAATAAGGGCTAGTTTTCTAGCGGATTTACCAATAATGTGCGACTGCTAAATGTGCAGGAAACCTTGAGATTGAACCGTTTATGGCTCTCTAATGATTTTGGCACGAGCAAACAAAGAACACATCAGTAACATTTACACAAATTAATTAAGCCGTTCATGAAAATGGGGCACTTACCTTACTTTGTGAAATGGAGAACATTTAGTTAATGATGGACGATCAGAAAAGGCACTATGCTCGACCATAGTTTCGTAAGTTCAGACATATACTGAGACCAATTCCAAGTCCAATTTCCAAGTCTTTCAACGTTGCCCCGACCATGCTAAATTTAAATATGACATTTCATCCCGGACCTACAATGATATAACACATATCCTTACCACATTATCTCACCTTACTCCGACACCAACGAGCACACGTCTGCTCTCTGGTGGGGCCTCCTGCCGCACACGGCCCAAGATAGCCTTCCCAGTTACCAATGTTCTCCTGATTTGAACAAATGCGAGCGCGAGACCTACCATTGGCTGAACGGCCAGACGCCCTCTAAAGCTATCGAAACGGTGTGAAACCTCTGCTATTTTCCTTGCACAGTCTTATCCACTGGCTACTGTTTGCAAAATCACCACCCGCTACTCATTTTTGCTTAGTACTACAGTTTCAACAGCCCATAAACAACTACACTTCATTCACTCTTTTGTTTGGGAAGGTAAAAGCAGGACACATGAAGCGTAACTAATACAATAAAGCACAGTAAATTTCCGTTTCCACACCTACACTGAAGCACCAAAAAAAACTGGTGTCGGCATGCGTATTCAAATATAGAGATATGTAAACAGGCAGAATCCAACGCTGCGGTCGGCAACTCCTATATAAGACAACAAGTGTCTGGCGCAGTTATAAGATTGGTTACTGATGCTGCAATGGCAGATTATCAAGATTTAAGTGAGTCTGAACGTGGTGTTATAGTCGGCGCACAAGCGACGGGACACAGCATCTCCGAGGTAGCGAGGAAGTGGGGATTTTCCCGTACGACCATTTCGCTAGTGTACCGTGAATATCAGGAGTCCGGTAAAACATCAAATCTCCGACATCGCTGCGGCCGCAAAAAGATCCTGCAAGAACGGAAACAGCGACGACTGAAGAGAATCGTTCAACGTGGCACAAGTGCAACCCTTCCGCAAATTGCTACAGAGTTCAATGCTGGTCCATCAACAAGTGTCAGCGTGCGAACCATTCAACGAAACATCATCGACATGGGCTTTCAGAGCCGAAGGCCCACTCGTGTACCCTTGATGACTGCACAACAGAAAGCTTTACGCCTCGCCTGGGCCCGTCAACACCGATGTTGGACTGTTGATGACTGGAAGCATGTTGCCTGGTCGGACGAATCTCGTTTCAAATTGTATCGAGCGGATGGACGTGTACGGGTATGGAGACAACTTCATGAATGCTCGGACCCTACATGTCAGCAGGGGACTGTTCATGTTGGTAGAGGTTCTGTAATGATGTGGGGCGTATGCAGTTGGAGTGATATGGGACCTCTGGTACTACATGATACTTCCTTTCTGCAAAGCGTTGGGACGCATCCTCAATTTGAAAATGGCACCTGTGTCTTTTGTGAAAGACGCCTACGACCGTTTGCAAGAGTAAACATCACTACACAAAATTTCTGCTTATCGGCTAACTTTAAGACGAAAGTTTGAATAGCTTAATTGGAGCGTGAGAAAACAAGTTAAAAATTTTATATAATAAATTTCCCAAAAATCATGAAAATACTCCTTAAGCACTCACTTTCCTTAATAGTGCGATTATATGGAATGCTGGCCCATCGTCAGTAATACAAAATAAAAACAGCAATAGTGCAGTCGCACTCTCCTTAATCCAATGGTTGGCTAAACCGCCTCTCCAAATTCACAGAACCCACAGCAGACAGCCCACGCATACATCAACAGACGATTCACATTCGCACTTGCAGACAGTACTAAGAGTGATAATATTGATCTTCCCTGAGTGTCGAAAGGGCATCCAGGTGCGTTTCGACTATATGACTGCTGTGTCAAGCCATGTAGTGGCTCACATGCAGCCGTTGCAATACGTCTAGATACGACTCTGACGGGTGGCACGTACGTAAGCATCCTGTCTGATGACCTGCAGCCATTCACGTCCATTGTGCATTCCGATGGACTTGGGCAATTCCAGCAGGACAATGCGACACCCCACACGTCCAGAATTGCTACATCGTGGCTCCAGGAACACTCTCCTGAATTTAAACACTTCCGCTGGCCACCAAACACCCTAGACGTGAACATTATTGAGCATATCTGGGATGCCTTGCAACCTACTGTTGAGAAGAGACAGCCCTGTAGGATTCATGGTGCCAGTTCCCTCCAGCACTACTTCAGACATTAGTCGAGTGCATGCCACATCATGCTGCGGCACTTCTCCGTGCTCGCAGAGGCCCTACACGATATTAGTCAGGTGTACCAGTTTCTTTGGCCCTACAGTGCAGATGGCCATGGCGTGATAAAATCGTTGCACGTAGCCGCTTCTTATGGCATTTCAACCTGCAATTATCATTATTCTTATTCTTTATGGAATTTGCGTTAAGGGCTTATATGGAGCTACTTTCAGTACCGCTTCAGTATATTTACTGCATTAACGTGTTGGATGATGGAAACTTGAAGTTACGAGGATTATTGCTTAAACGTAAGAAAACAGAGATTAAAAAGGAAAATGTCTAGCATTTTGCGGCAGTTGGTTCATTTCGGGCAGTAGATGGATGAAGGCAGTGGAAATAGTTTGAATGTGTGTGCCTCGTGTGGGGCGAGTGACATCAAAGTAATTATATATAAAATGATTTTCTCGTTTGAAGTGGGATCGTTTTGACGTGAAATATTAGCCATATGACTACGAACATTTAACCTTAGTTCTAAATTTTCATCCGGTGTGCAAGGTTCAACAATTACCACATGCTCGTATTGGAAGCGACATAAATAAAAGGGGAGGCCAGTTCTACATTTTTATTTGAACCGTCATCAGATGGTCACGGTTTTGCTTGAACGTCAACAAATCGTCGCCGAAGATTCCTGTCCAATATCATTATTTATGACGATATTTGTTGTCTGTTTGTCATCTGCTTGGTACTAGGAATGAGAGTGGTGAAGACTAATTGAGTTCTGAAATAAATTTAGCTAGTAATAGCGAATACTCTGTTCAATAATCACAATAGGAGGAGGTACACTTGGAAAACGCCGGGATGTACCGGAAAATTTGAGTTGGATTACATCATGATCAGGCAGTGATTCCGAAATCAGATACTGCAAATTGGAAGGCATGCCCAGGAGGAGATATAGACTCAGATCAAACGTAATCGCACCCCAGCCCTAACTCCATACTCAGGTCCAATGAGTCTAGCACATAGACGCTTTGATTGCAGACTCTAAGCTGGCCTCCTTCTAACCAACACACCGCCATCACTGGCACCGAGGCAGAAACAGCTTTCATCAGAAAAGACTACAGACCTCTATTCTCGCTTGACGCCACTGAAACACAAATATCATTAGTTTGGGATCTGTGGAATGCACGCTAAAGGGCGTCTGGCTCTGAGCTGTCCATGAAGTAACCGATTTGTAGCAGCTCGTTGTGTTAGTACGGTCCAAAGTGTTGCTCAGATCGCTGCTGCAGATGCAGCCCTATTACATGACCTCGTTCAAACGTAGTGAGGTGTTAGCAATGGCGTCTTTGTCGCCTTAAAGGCGTTCTTGAATAACATCAACTCACCATGTACAATTTCAAAGATGATTAGCGCCACTCTCATGCGACTGGCGCCAAATCTGAAAAGACATCATCTTTCAGATGTAGGAAAACGCCTACCAAATTTCGCTTGTGTCACACAACTCCTAGGTGCTGGGATTTTTTCTCCGTCAGAGATGCCAAACATATTCTACCGTGCCAGTTTCAGCGGCTCCAGCAACACGACAAATTTCTGTGGTGGATGGCCTTTAAACACCTAACACTCGAGCGCCCACCGGTCATCGATTTTTCTGGGCTACCGAATGATTACGTGAGAGCAGCCTTCATCATACTTACAGAATACACCACTGAGTACTATTCGGTCTCCACCTGATTATATTTTCTATGCAAGACGATATATTTCTTCCAATTAAGTAAACAGGTACTGAAACTTTCTCCCTACTTTTACTCGTCTTCCCAGGTACTACATCACGCTGCACCACACATAAACGCTATAAATAAAATAATAAGTAATATTCAAACTTCCTTAGCGCTGAACTATAAGATGCACTGTCTACAAATCTCTAACTTTTGGGTATTGATTGTCAAGATGGCATCGCCAGCATCGATATGGCACGGAGCTGCTGGTTATAAAATGTAAGCAATTTATGAATACATGCTCCACGCGGAATGCTTATGCAAAATCGTGTGTTGGCAGAAATATTTCCTTCAGACCATTGATTCTTTGTAACAAAATACTTACAATGAAATGAACACCCCTAGCTGCATACAGACGTTGATATACGTCAACGGGGACATTTGAAAATGTGTGCTCCGACCGGGACTCGAACCCGGGATCTCCTGCTTACATGGCAGACGCTCTATACATCTGAGCCACCGAGGACACAGATGATAGTGCGACTGCAGGGACTTATCTCTGGCACGCCTCCCGTGAGACCCACATTCCCAACTTATTGTCCCGCACTATATTCGTAGTACCTCTGCCCATTATACTCATTACACGCGGCTTTTTGCTGATTCCCGTAAGACTTCGGGCACTGTTCGTGCATCCGCACAGAAGACGATGGTCAAATGGCCGGTGAGCCTTAGTTTCGGGCATATGTATGGGCTATGAAAAAGTTTCCATTGGAGGGAGTTGCTGCAGCATATATGCGACTTAGCGCGATTCCGATGCAGGGATATAAGCAAATTGTGGCGACGTTATTACCAAATACGTCCACACGGGACCACCGTGCTGTTATTTTTTCTTGGCTGCCCAAGGACAAACATAGGTATACATCCACGAGGGAATGAAGATTGCGTATGGGGCAGCATGTTTGTCGAAAATCACTGTTGTGGCATGCTGTATCAAGTTCCATGCTGGTCACGTTCCGACATAAGACGGCACCCGATCTGGAAGCCCAGCCTCATCCATTACGGACAACAGACACTCGAGCACCCTCCCTGTAGTCCTGGTCTCTCCCCATGCGATTATCAAGCCTTTCGTCCCTTAATAAAGGCCTTGAAGGGCCGACGATTCCTGTAGGACGAGAATGTGCAGCAGACAGTTACGGACCCCTTCACGCAGCAGGACACGATGATTTAGTAAACAGGCATTTTCAACCTGGGGCGTCGTTGGGATGATTGCTTCAACGATGATGGCGATTGTACATGATTGGCATACCTATTGTGAACTGTACGGACTTCGAACGGAAACTTTTTGATCTCCCTCTATAATTTTATCCTTAAAGCTGTAATTCATCCTGTACACATGCTCAAACACCTATTGTATCTTAAATTTCTCCATAGAATAGCTTCGAACAAGAAACCTATCTCATATTTCAGGTGGAAATAGACTTGTAGTTAATTTTTTAAGATATTGGTTTGATATGAACAATTTTTTTTCTTTCCAGTTAAGCTTCATTTTTACACAGAAGCTAATAAAAGAAATCCACTTTGCAGTTGAATTAGAGATACATCGCTTTGGTGAATAACAGCAGTAGTGCAGTTCTCCACAAAGAACCGGAAACATCTGAGATAATGGCAAACATATTCATGGAAGTAGGTTAACATTTTGTTCCGCACTCGCGCCTAGTGAAGAAAATATAAGCGTAAGAAATGTCAGATCAGTTGGCTGACTGCAGTTAAGAGTTCCTAACAATAGAACTCTTAAGGGAGTGAGATCTTCAGACGTAAGAGTAGCTTGGGGTGTACCCCAAGGCAGTGTTATAGGATCGTTACTTTTCACGCTATATTTACAATGTCAGAGTTCCTTGAGACTTCTCGGAAATGATGCTGTTGTATACGGAGAAGTCGCAGCGCTGTAAAATTGTAGCGATGCAGGAAGACCTGCAGATGAGACACCTGCTGTACGAATTTCTAGGTGACCCTCAACATAATCAGTTGATGCTTATTACGCATAAACAAGCAGACAGGCCCATAGCTGTATGATTACACAGCGCAGAACGAACACTGGAAGCAGTCATGTTTTTTTGTATACCTAGGAGAATGAGTGTGGATAGGCTTAAAGTGGTACGACCACATAAAATTAATTGCTGCTAGATCAGAGACCAGACTGAGAATCATCGGCAGAATCCGTTGTAAGTGTAATACACCCGGAAAGGATATTGCTTACAAAACCGTCGTTCGACCAATGCTTGAATATTGCTCGTCTGTCTGGGATCAGTACCTGAAAAGATTGATAAAGGAAACAGGAAAGATCCAAAGAAGAGCAGCGCGTTTCATTATTTCGTTATAGATTAATTTAGTAAGCACGAAAATATTGCGGGGTTGCTCAGCCAATCACAGTAGTAGCACACGCTAAAAGAGAGGCGTTCTGCTGCATGGTGTGGTTTACACGTTCCCAAAAGAGTCGACCAATGTATAGCTCCTTGCTGTGTATGTCTCACGAGAAGTTAATGAAGATAAAATTACAGAGATTCGAGCTCTCACGAATTCTTACAAAAATTCGTTTTTCTCTCACCATAAGGTAGAGTGTATACTATGTGATCAAAAGTATGAGGACACAACTAGGTAGTGCGTAACTGACCGCTAGATGTTATGAGAGACGGACTTACCAGTATATAAGGAGGCGGGGAGTATTCCGTTGTCACTCGAGAAGCAGTAACTGCGAAATGTGTTGATCAGGAGAGCTTCGAACGTGGACTGGTCATGGGATGACACCTGAGGTACAAATATATCAGAGACATACCAACCCATCTAAATCTGTCAAAGTCGATTGTTGATGACGTGATTGTGAAATGGGAAAGCGAAGAAACAACCAGAGCCTAACCAACGCCCAATAAAATTCATGTACTGGCTCACAGGGATCGTCGAGCATTGCGTAGGATGCTACTAAAAAAATTGCATGAAATCAGCAAAAGGAATCACTCACGAGTTCCAAAGTGCTGCCAAAAGTCCAGGTAGCACGATGCATGTGCTTAAGGAATTAGAAAGAATGGGTACAATTGTCGAGCAACTGCTCATAACCCACACATTTACATAGTCAATGTCAAGCGACGCTTGAGGTAGAGCTCTTAATAAAATACTGATATGTCATTATTATTTCCAGAAGTTATCGATATATATCGATGATATTTCCTTCCCCATATATCGATATATCGATTTCAAAATGGCAGTATCGAATGCCGATATTTTTATTTTAAAGTTGTCAACACCTTTCACCCACACTGAGACAGATTCCGATTTATTTATTTTACGACGATTCCTGGTCCTGAGAACCAAAGGCATAGTCGACATGTAATACGATGAACCCTTATCTCTGTTGTACACTTCACAAATCTGAAATGTCCGATAAGCGATGACATCACGTGAACTGAAATTATCTAGCCCTTTTACTTTATCGACTTTTGGTCCACGTACAAGAGCAACGGTAACCCAACCATTACCGTGTTCATTCGTATCCTTGTTAGCGAGAGCGAAGTTCAAAACTCCACCGCAATACACCGATGGACCATGCAAGATGACTTGGGCGGCTACGAAATCCTTGGTAGGATTTCGGTAAACACGAGGATTGGAACTTAAATAGTGGCAACTATTTATTCAAAACCGATACAAAAGAGTCACATGTTTGCACCTGTTAGTGTCCTTGAAAGTAGTCACCAGCGTTGTGTAGAACCCGATGCCAGCGATGTGGAAGGCGTAGTAGACCGTTAGCAGAGCCTGTTCTGTTGATGGTGCTAATAGAGCGGTCTACTGCCTGTCGAATCTCTGGAACAGCTGAGAAGCGAATGCCACGAAGTGGTTCCTTTATCTCCGGAATCAAATCAAAGTCACAAGGCCTCAAGTCCGGGGAGTATGGTGGACGGTACAGCATATCCCAGTCCCATCGACCGTACAGAGCAGCCACAGCTTGCGCTGTATGCGACTGCGCATTGTCGTGCAAAATGATGGGTGGGTTGCGCAGAAAGTGTCGCCGCCCCTTTCGCAAACCTGGTCGCAGGTGATGCTCCAAAAACGAACAGTATCACTGCATTGACGGTCTGCCGTGGAGGAACATAATGCGTTAGGATAACACCATCACAGTCGTACACGAGAATCATTATAACTTTAGACCGCTCCATTCGCACCATCAACAGAAGAGGCTCTGCTAACGGTATACTACGCCTTCCACATCGCTGGCAACGGGTTCTGCACAACGCTGGCGACTACTTTGAAGGACAGTAACAGATGCAAACATGTAACTCTTTTGAAGCGGTTGTGAATAAATTGTTGCAACTATGTTCCAACCCTCGTATAAATCGTTCTTTTGAAACATAAGAACATAACTTTACTTTCACTGTGTGAAGAAGTCTTACTACTTTTTGAGCTTTCATCAGGTCCAATATTTCTCTTTGACTGTATGAAGAAAGTATATGTGGCTCAAGAGTAGTCCCACATCTCTCGGTGGACAGAGGGGGGAGGGGGGGGGGGGGGGGGGGGGAAGGTGGCGGTCTGAAGTGAATCTGAATTGAATGGAATAACAAGATTTCGGATGTGTATGCACAGCACACAGTTTTTAACATCGGCATGCTTCAAAAACAGTTGCTAAAAATGAAGAACAAAAATCTAAATGACAATATTGGTCTTTTCGGTGGACGGACACGTGTGAGGGGAGATACTGACGTAATCGGTACTCGGTGGTACCAACAGGAACAGCAACGTTTAGCTCCACCACGCAATTTTGACAGTACAGCTGTTAGGTCGCTGGCGTTGGCAGGAATGGAAAAACAGGTAAGTCGACATAAAGTGTTCCGGAGAAATCCGATATGTGACGAAACCGAACGACGGACTCATCGCCCACCTTTTTATTGTTCCACTTACACGCAGTTGCCGTTGTTAGCGAACTGGATATCGACAAGCGTGAACGTGGATCGTTTTCCTTTCAGTTCTTGGTCTAAGAGGGACAGGCAGCCTTCTGTCTTGTCGATGTACAAAATATGTAATAATAATCAATAATTAAACATGTAGCTCTAAAACTGGCAGTATATTTACAATGTGCTGCCGATATTTTTAAAGGCAGGTATGTAGATACTTTTTTTAACGATATATCGGGAGACAACAATGATATTTTTTAAATATCGAGGTATCAGATTCCCGATATTTTTAAAAATATCAGTCCTAGCTTCAGGTGCTGTATAGACCGATCCCGCTCGACAGTGGATGACTGGACACGAGTGATACGGAGTGATGAATCACGATACACCCTGTGGGAATCCGATGCAAGGGTCTGGGTTTGGCGAATGCCTGGGAACTTTACCTGCCATCATGAATAGTGGTAACAGCGAAGTATTGAGGAGGTGGCGTTACGGTATGGGGGTGTATTCCGTGGTCGCATTACTGCGCTTAGGGGAACGCTAAATGCAGATGCATACGAACACGTTTCGTAGCATTATGTCCTGCGTACAACAGAGGAACAGATTGGAGACAATGACTGTATAAGGGGCGATCGAAAATACTCCGTTCCAAGGCCGTACAGTCCACAGTCGGTACGACAATCAGGCAAAATCGCCATGAGCATTGTGGCAATCACACGACCGACGCATCGGGTTGAAGATAGGCGTTAGGTAAAATATCATGTCCCGTTGCGTGAACAAGTCTGTAACTGCCAGCTGCATATCCTCGTCGGTCAAGAGTTGTCGGCCCTTCAAGGCCTTTACTAACGGACCGATGGCGTGACAGTCGCATGGTTCAAGGGTATAGGGCGGCTGATCAAGTGCGTGTTATCGTCCGTAATGGATGTGGCTGGACTCCCAGATCCACCGGCGTTTTTTGTCGAATGGCGACCGGCACAGAACTTGGGGCACCATTCTGCAGTAACGATTTTCGGCAGACACGCTGCCCCGTAGACGATCATCATTCTCTGGTGAATGTCTACCGGTGTTTGTCCTTCGGCACACATGAACGAATAACATAACGTTGGTCCCATTTGGAAGTATTTGGTAATAACATTACCATAGTTCACAATTCGCCGCACCCAAGCCGGAAAGACATGAATGTCTCACAGATCCCTTTCCTACATGTAGATGCATGTATACCCTCATCGAAGTCGCTCTATGTTCCATACACGCTGTAGCAAGCCCTCAGATACCGACATTTTTCATAACCCGTTATACACTTTCTGATCAAAAGTATCCACACACCTGGCTGAAAATGACTTACAAGTTCGTCGCGCCCACCATCGGTAATGCTGGAATTCAATATGGTGTTTGCCCACCCTTAGCCCTGATGACAGCTTAAACTCATGCAGGCATATGTTCAATCAAGTGCTGGAAGGTTTCTTGGAGAATGGAAGCCCATTCTTCACGGAGTGCAGCACTGAGGAGAGGTAATCGATGGCGGTTGGTGATGCCTGGCACGAAGCTGGTGTTACAAAACATCTCAAAGGTGTTCTATAGCATTAACGTCAGGACTCTGTGCAAGCCAGTCAATTACAGGGTTGTTATTGTCGTGTAACCACTCTGCCACAGGCCGTGCATTATGAACAAGTGCTCGACCGTGTTCAAAGATGCAATCGCCACCCCCGAGTTGCTCTTCAACAGTGGGAAGTAAGAAGGTGCTTAAAACATCAGTGTAGGCCTGTGCTGTGATAATGCCACGCAAAACGACAAGAGGTGCAAGCCCCCTCCATGAAAAACACGACCACGCCATAACACCACCGCCTCCGAATTTTACTGTTGGCACTACACATGCTGGCAGTAGACGTTCACCTGGTATTCGCCATACCCACACCCTACCATCGGATCGCCACAATGTGTACCATGATTCCTCCCTCCACACAACGTTTTTTCCACTGTTCAATCGTCAAATGTTAAAGGCCCCTTACATCAAGCGAGTCGTCGATTGGCATTTACCGGTGTGATGTGTGGCTTATGAGCAGCTGTTCGACCATGAAATCCAAGTTTCCCACCTCCTGCCTTACTCTCATGGTGCTTTCAGTGGACCCTGATCCAGTTTGGAACTCCTGTGTGATGGCCTGGATATATGTTTGCCTATTACATATTACGACCCTCTTCAACTGGCGGTCTCTGTCAGTCAACAGACGAGATCAGCCTGTACCCTCTTGTGCTGTATGTGTTCCTCCACGTTTGCACTTCACTATCACATCGGAAACAGTGGACCTAGGGACGTTTAGGAGTGTGGAAATCTCGCGTACAGACGGATGAGACGAGTGACATCCAATCACGTGACCACGTTCGAAGTCGGTGAGTTCTGCGGAGCGCCCCATTCTGCTCTCTCACGATGTCTAATGACTACTGAGGTGGCTTATATGGAGTACCTGGCAGTAGATGGCAGCACAATGCACCTAATATGAAGAACGTATGTTTTTCGGGGTGTCAGGATACTTTTGATCACATAGTGTATCAGCACTTCCGTGCGCTCTTTCATAAAGCAGCGTCTGTGGGGCAATAGTTTATGAACAATAACATTCCTGAAATAGGCTGCCATGCCCTGATCTTAACCTAATGGAGGACCTTCGGGATGACTTGGAAAATCGGGTTCGATCCAGATTGGTTCAAATGGCTCTGAGCACTATGGGACTTAACTTCTGAGGTCATCAGTCCCCTAGAACTTAGAACTACTTAAACCTAACTAACCTAAGGACATCACACACATGCATGCCCGAGGCAGGATTCGAACCTGCGACCGTAGCGGTCGCTCGGTTCCAGACTGTAGCGCCTAGAACCGCTCGGCCACCCCGGCCTGCTTCGATCCAGACCTCTGCGTCCAACACGGCTATCTTCTCAGGTTTCGGCTCTTGAGCAAGAATGGCTGCCATTTCTCCACCCACATTCAGACACCTGATTTAAATAGTTCAAGCCGCCATAAAGGCAAACAGTGGACATAGCCAATATTAATGTCCTCTAATAGGTCTCCAAGTATTTTTTGTCATATTGTGCAGACGTAGATGTAGAACACGTAGGCATGAAACCGACGCTTCCTGAAATCTTAACCATATGTGAAACAACTCGAGCCTCTTCGTCACCTATGGGGTGCTTTTCCGAGTAAAATGTGGAGCTTTTATTTTGCGCTTTACTTATTATTCCGAAAATCTGCTTCGGTGGTCACAAATGATGACGCCAGTTTCTAGGTAACTCTACAATGAACAATCAGTTTAAGCAACTTCTTGTTTCTGAAGACAAAAGTAACGTACAGCAACTGCGTAATCAGTATGAACACTACCCATTACAGTGCTGCCGGCCAGTGACCACCAGTAATAGCAGTGTTTAAAGTGCTCACTTCTGTTCTCTGGTTGGTTCATCTTTGACAGTGTTAATTCCCACCCCACCCCCTCCCACCCATCCCCCTGCCCCACCTTCGTTGAGTACCTAATACACTATTTCATTTTTCTCTTTGATGTGTTGATAATTCATTATCTTATTCATATTGTTATTCATATTCACATCTACTTTACCTTGCTCTACTAAAACCTTCGTTTGTTGTTGAAGTTCATAACTATTACAGGCAAACTATAATACAGTGTCATGAGCAGAACGGAAATGGTTCATGTACGCCTCATTTTACATTGCGATACATATAGTAATAATAATGAAACACTAGCATATCTTTCTACAGTTCAGCAACTTTTCTTTTTCTCAGTTCCATAACAGACTTCAGTTTCCTGTTTAGAAATTTCTGTAATCATCTAGTATATCTACATGCGCTAAGTTTAATTCACCTGCGCTGCAAGAGTTGGTTGATATAAAGTTGACTGAACTCATTCTCTCACATAGTGGTTGAAACGCAGCCTCTTACACTCGCACATTCGTCGTAATGTGTTCGAAATACAGTCAGCAGCCGCCACCAGTAGTACTGTCTCCACATCCGTGCTCTAATGACCTCGTCATAGACACGGTTAACACCCTCCCCCGCCTTTTTGGTCTCTATATCATAGTGATCGCACATTGTAAATCCTATTCCCCGTTGTAAGAATAGACGTGATCTGTTTATCAGCTGCCAGTTGGATTAATACGATCTTAATTAGCCGTATGTAATCGAATGGTCGTTGCGATCACTGAATGGAAACCGAAAACAAAATTCCCTCTTCAATTTAGTTACCTTAAATCAGGTATATCTACAGTAACAAAGATGGTAAACATCGTCATCAGAATCTTTAACCATTTGGCACCTACAACTGGCCTCCTGTCCACTTTTCCGTTCACAGTTTTATGCAGCCGTGTAGCTCCCGAATTTTTTATGATCTCTTCTATGACTCTTCCATTAGGCCATTAACTCGGTATCTCTTTATGTCTTCTGCATCCAGCTAACACCTCCAATCCACTATCCAGTAGCTGAGTTACTTGCCACACCTACCACTATTTCGTTGTCAGAATTACGTCTTCCATTCTCATCTTTTCCCTCGTCTATTCGTTTCCTTTCTGTCTCTTCGAGTAACACACGGTGAACGCAAAGATCGTAATCTTCCCTTTTCAGATAGACTGGAAAGTTAGTTTACTGTAAACAATCCGCGTCATTGTTACTCTTCCTTTACTTTTTTCTTCTCCTTCAAATCGTACTTTTCATCTGCCCTTAACGAAGAAACCAATCCTAAGAGTTTATTCTCAATGCGTTATTTGTTATTTTATTCATACTTTATACGCCCGCTAAACCCGCTGGGCAGAACAGGAAATTAGGATTGTGGAAAGGGCCGAATAAAGTTGAGGTCAGTTTCACCTTCTAATTGTAATTTATTGTAATTTAATAACACTTTTACAACCAAAGCGACTATCATAATCTTTTAAAGGCAGAAGGCCGCAATGTTTAAGCTTGAAAGATAAATTAAAGAATTAATTTTGCAAAATTTTTAAGAAAAAATAACCATAAGCCTTAAATTTTAAGCAATTAAAAATAGATAATTAAACACCGGTGGCACTCAGAAGCCTCCAGGAAGGTCGGTCTGCCCTCGTTCACTTAGGCGAGATAGGTGATGAGCCCAACTACACTTGATCCATCTGAACCCAACCAGGGGACAGCCACGGACCGACTGACAAAACGACTTGCTTGCCACCAACCGGTACATGAGAACTCAAAAATGTTACGGACGTAATTATCCACAATCAAATATGTATTAGCTGTCAAAATTACACACCATGTTGGACAGCGACAACAGGTGAGGAAAGGACGCTGCCTGAAATTATGTGAGTGGTCAGGACAGGTAACCGGAACACTAACGGCCACTAGACAGAAAAGTCAGCTGGTAATATAAGTAACTTCACCCAAAGAAACACTGCCTGAATTTAGGTCAGTAGCTGGTCTGCACCAACCGAACGGATTCTCTCAGAATGCCGAGAACATCTAAAATAGTCGTCAGTAGAAATAACTCCAACTACACACACAACCCGACAAACACTGCACGAAGACCTGAACGATACCCAACAGTAACTAAGCACGCACGAAGACAAATCGGGAGCCGATGCACACACCCACAGCTGACGCATGAACGATCGGCGAGCCAAAACACGTCGTCCAGTAGGACGACCGACCGACGATCCACCAAGACCGTGGCCCGGCTCAAGTGATGCGTGGCGGCAATGGTCGGGCGAGCCATGTCGACGTAGATCTCACTGCTGCTCCAACCCGACTGCACTACTGCCGCATTGCAACTCCCGACTGGCAGGTCCGGACTGCGCTCCAGACACGTTCCAACTGACTGGCCGACCCGGACTGGCGTCGAACTGCTTTACGACCGACAACGACCAGGAAGTAATAGCCATGGAGGTAAGAATAAGGGGAGATGGCGCTACGTATACCAGCCGTACTACGTTTTGAAGCCATGGGGGCGTGGCTCGCTGCCATGACACTCTGACCAAAACATTGCCAGTGCGCTATAGCGCTGCGTGTATTACAGTCGCTAATTGCACCATATACGCATGTTACGTCATCAGATTGGTTGTTTTAAAGTTTTTGTTTAAAATAAAATCTCGTAAAGGCGAAATTCCGCATTTCTTCTGATTAAAAATAGTTTTTAATGTAATATTACGAATAGCTAGCCTTCAATGTAAACGATACAATTTTGTTAATTCAGTAATAAACGTGTATCACAAACTAAGTAATAGAAACTGAAAACTAAGTTAGCTATACCCTCCCTCCAAAGCCCCATAAATACATCTTGTTTGTAATACGTACTGGGATGTTTCAGTTACGTTACACTACTGGGAAACACTGTTCATTACCACCAATATTTACTGAAATACGGTACATAGAATGGCAAATCTACACAGCGTCCTGTTTAGGCCTGTACTTTACGCCAGTTAATGTAGTGTTAGCTTTTAATTTGGTACATGATAAAGACTAAGTGAGTTACTCAACACTTCGATTATCGACGATACGTACGTATTATACTGAAACGTGAACTTGAAAACTAAGAATTTAATTCTTTGAATTAACATACCTTTTGCAAATGTTTTGGGTGTGTAGGGAAAACTGATGGTACAGCATTTTCTCGGAGCCTTGCTGTTGAAAGGGAAGTTCGGTCTATGTCCTCTTCTTGGAAATGCTGAGAACATACAGTGCTCCATTTAGACGCACGCCAATTCTTCCTCCTCACGGCATTCTCCCACAGAGCTTTCCGACTTTCATTTTTAGGAAATCTAAAATCATACAGGAGAAAAAAACGCTATAGTACAAGTACCGATGTAGCACACGTTCATTCACAATGAAGTTGTAAAATCACACTTAACGGGACAACTTACACGTGAAATGTTATTCCCTTCGATTTCGCATCACAATCAGAACGATTCGTACATCCGAACACCATACAAGTCACCATAATAGCGCAAAATCCTTCCAAAAGCGAGCGACTAGCCTATGCACACAAGCTTACAGCAGCAATGTTTTGGTCGGATTGAGATGGCTACCCTCGGCTCCACATAGCTTCACAGCTGTGACGTCACGGCATCTCCCTCTATTCTTACCTCCATGGTAATAGCAGTCAAGCAAAGATACTACGAGAGGAGGATACATCGATACGCGCTACTAACGCCGCTCAAGGTCAGGCAAAGCAGCACTCAGTGACAGTAGTAATTTAAATTAGCGTAGTGAGGTGGAAGTACGTTAAAAATAGTGTGTAAAATATATGATGGCGGGAACACGAGCCACGGCTCAATATTATAATTGGTTTTCAGACCTACCGTAAATCCAAGCTTGCTCTACTAAGGTCTTCCATTTGCTGAAGTTCAGCTGTATTAGAGACAACCAACAGCTCACATCATCGTCTAAATAAATTTCCCATAGTGACCTTATTCCTGGCGTATATGCGACGTCTGCGCAGTAGTTCCGGTGGCGATTTGAACTGACAACTGTAAACGACAGATGTGCATCCCAGCAGTCAGTTGTGAGGAGGCAGTGCTAACTGGTGGCCGTAGCGTGTCCTCGTTGTTGTGTCACAAACCGCGGTGGTGCGACATCTCTAAATCAAGCGTTTAACACATTCTCCACAGTGCTGTGAAGGCGAAAAAAGTGACTGCAAGTTTTGCCACGCACAGCTTGACTCCCGGACAAAACAAAGGCGCGTGGACGCCTACTGCGACTTGGTTGGAATGAGAAACGCAGACACGTATTTTCAGTGAAAAATCATTACGGATGGTGAGAGTTGGTGTTGTCAGTACGAACCTACCACAAAATGACAAAATTGGAGAATTTCACATGAAGTGTCTACACTTTGACGATCTATCCCACATTCAAGGCAATGTGACGTACGAGTTCAACGATATCCCAAAGAAGAACTTTTCTGACAGTTTCACGCAGTTTTATTAAACTTCCGGGACTGTACTCAAGTAGGGATAGTGTATGTGCAACACCTGAAGCAGTCTCCAAACTTTTGGACAGACGGGATAGACATATTCATGACCGAAGCGAAAGTCGTCCTGATACGTCCCATCAGCCGCAATTCCCTCAAGCTTTTCCCAGTTCAACGATCTAGAAATTATCGCTTGTTTGCTGAGAATGGTTTGTATGTAATCATATTTCCTGATACTTCATTCAATCTTGTATTACAGAATATCCTCATAATCTGTAACGCGAGCTGTAGCATCGTCGTATGTGTACTTAAGTATACTAACACAGATTAAATGTAAGCCTGATTTTTCTCGGGATATTAATGAAGTTTTTTTTTGTTTTTAACTGAGTTAAAATTTCTCAGATTACATGACGCGTAGCTATGGGATAACTAACACTCAATGTTCCGTTCGATAGTTTACTTCGTAATTTCCAAATGTTCCGGTGTGCTATATCCACTTGTAAAGCCAGTTAGTTTCTTTCCTGATTGAAATCCAAGGGTCGGCTAAATGTTTGTTAACAATTTTAATAAATATCTTGTACATTACGAAGAAGTAGCTAGTGTGTCTGTTGCCTTTTTTTCTAATTTCTTCTCTGCCTGCTTCTTTGTGAAATAGCATAAATATAGCAATGTTACGCTATTGGGAATTTGCTTTCTTCCGTGGACATTTTGTAAACAACTTTTTACGTTTTTTTTATTGTTTCTCACCGAGTAAAGTAGCGCAGTGGCGAGATACTGGACACGCATTCGGCAGATCGGTGGTTCAAACCCCAGATCTTGTTTTCCCACCATTTCTGTTAACCGCTTAAAGCAAAACTCGGGATGGTTCCTTTGAAGAGGATCCAGCCTATTTCCTTCCGCTTCCAAGCTTCTTCTCCGTCTTTGATCACTTCGTTGTCTACAGGGTGTCACTGGGACTGATTAATGAACAAACGGGAAATTCTAATAAAGAATTTCATTTTTCTAAATAGTATAACTCAAAGAATAAGCGTTCTAAGCACATATAATACTTACGATTTCTAACAGTTCTTTTGGGAACAGTCTGATGCACATGTAGACTGACACTTTTCTTCTGAATCGTATTTTGTGTTGCTAATGAAATAAAGCATGTTAATTCTTTTGGTACATCATAAACACACCTATCTCGAAATAAAATGAAAACAGAAGCTTGTTTTTTTGTGGAAGTTCTTTACTATACCATCTTTAAGCAGAGAATTAAAAAGATGCTGCTGTCATAAAGTATGGTTCAAAAAATTCTAATGAAGATTATCTAAAAGTCAGTCATTAACTCAGAGTTTTTCTTTAAAAAAGTCTCTACGTTTCAGATTTAAGTCATAGTAATAATCTACTTTTCTGTTACGTATGTTGTAAGACAGTATACAAAATTTTTGCTCTGTTTCTTTAATAGTTTTTAAACTGTGCTTACCAGAACATCAAATACTTGAACTTTCGAGAAAGTCAAGTTAAAGATGAAAGTTGTTTCTCTATGTAACCTGCATAACACTAATGCATCCCACGTCCGTATTCACATTGTTTCTGGTGTTGTTCTTCTTCTCTTTTCTTCCAGACTACTTCTTCTTCTTCTCCTTATTCTTCTTTATTTGATGGGTTCCAACACTAATTTCTCTGGTTCAGAGAGTCTCCGGCGGTCAACAGCAATCAAAGCTCTTTGCATTTCTTTGTCAACCAGACACTCCCATCAATTCCATAATCTTAAACCTTGACACTGAGCCATCGCTGGAACTAACAGAGCGTCCAGCACACGTCAGTTAACAGTATTTTGTCCTGCCAGAACACTTTTTAGTATCCATTCCCATACACAGGAGTTAAAAGCCTCTTTTTTTTCTTTTTTTTTTGTTTTGCCACTAATATTCCTCTCTATAGGTTTCACAACTTCCATCATACCAAATGGCAAAGAATGCCTATGATGAGAACAAAATTATCTTTTTAACAGAGCTGTCTGCGTGACACTAGGACGTCATCATGTGTGCAGACCCTTTAAAGTACCCCAATTTTGGGGCTTTTTCGGTATAATGTCCTTTAAGTACACTTTTTCTTGTTAAGAAAAATACGGAGAATTTCTTAATACAAAATTAAAAATCGATAATTGACACTTATACACGCACTACTTCATTTAAACTCTAATCTTACTTTCTTACTACTTACTTCCCTAACTGTTTCAATTCAAACACCATCTTTTCCAGAGCCTTTTCTTTTTTCATACCATCAATGGCTTAACACGATCGACATTACCTTCAGAAGTACCTATTACAATAATTTTGCAAATGAGTGTGGTATAGATGGACGTCAACATTTACAGGCACTTACATCAACATTAACGCAAACGACATAAAAAGTACAGATCTTTGAAAAACAATCATCCGATTTGAGAAAAAATCATAAATATTAAGTTGTTTGAGATATGTGCGTGAACAACGTACTGTTGGAAAGAGTAATTTATCGAGTTGTAGATGGTTCCCGCTAAGTACCATCAGTGCGCCCACTTCACTTGTAGTAAACATGGTGTCGGGACAAGAGAAAGCGTTTTGTGTTCTACGTTTTGCGCAGTGTGGGCCAGTAATAATTGTTCAGCGTAACTTTCGGACTAGGTATGGTGTGGATCCGCTACACCACAGAGCATTAGACGATGGCATGAACAATTCCGAGAATCAGGTTGTTTCTGTAAAGGCAAATCGCCGGGCCGTCCCCGAGTGTCTGATACAGTCGACGAATGCATCCGCCATACTTTCACAAGGAGTCGGCAGAAATCCGTTCGCCGTGCAGCTCGACAGCTCAACCACTGTCCCCGATGTCCGTCTGGCGCTTGTTGCGTCGACGTTTACACATGAAACCATACAAAATTCAGCTACTGCAAGCTCTTCCTGAAGGTACAAATAACAACGTGCGGCGTTCCGTAATTTCGTTCTCTGGCAAGATGGGGGATGACAGTTTTCCTCCACGCTTAGTATTTAGTAACGAGGCAACATTCCATTTAAATGGAAAGGTGAACCGTTATAATGTGAGAATATGGGGTACGAAACAACAGCATCAAGTTGTACAACATGAGAGGTACTCTCCAAAGTTGTGTAATGTCTTGTGCAGTTTCACGGAAAAAGGTGCACTGTCCATTTTTCTTTGTCGAAAACACTGTTACAGGAAGCACATATCTCGATATGCTTGAGAACTTTCTTTTCCCTACAGTTGGTGACTGAAACGGACGACTTCATTTGCCAACAGGATAGGTCACCACTACACTGGCATCTAAAGTGCGGAAATGCTTAAATCAGACTCTTACTGAACGATGGATCGGTCGCACTGGACCAAATGATTCAGCCTTACATTACTGGCTTCCAAGGTCACCGTACATAACTGTATGTGATTACAAGGTTTGTCCAGAAAGTAAGACACCGAATTTTTTTCACACCAATTCTTTATTGAACATAATGAGAATTACTCACACGAACGCATGGTGTTTTATCTACACACTCTTTTTCTCCACGTAATCTCCATCCCGGTCTGTGGGTTTCCTCCAGCGCAAATCAAGGGCGTGTCCTGGTGACGGAGTCAGTGCTACACTGTGAATCACCTCCTCATCGCCCTCAAAATGTCTTCCACGAATGGCCCAAACAGGTGGAAGTCAGAGGTGGCTAGGTCATGGCTGTAAGGTGGATGGGATAACACTGTCCAACTATGTTTTGTGGTGTGTTCAGCAGTCTGCAGACTTGTGTAAGCCCGAACGTTATCGTGTTGCAACAAAACATCTATTGGGTTGCTGTGGCGCCAAAGTCACCGGAAGCGCGTCTTGAGTTTTGTTTATGTGTGACATGTGCTTCTGAATTAATGGTGCCGCCTCTTGGCATCACATGAATGAGAATCAAGTCCCAAAACACGGTGATCATGACATTACCGGCGGAAGCAGTTGCTTTGATTTTGTTCTTCTGTGGCGAATGTGAGTGGCACCATTCCATCGACTGTTGTTTTGTTTTGGGCTCAAAATGGTCAACCCAGGTTTTATCACCTGTCACAGTCCGGGATAATAAGGCCTCCCTCTCAGCTTCAAAACGTTGCAGCAAATCAAGACAAATGTTTTTTTCTGTGCGATATGTGACCCACCATTAGACACCGCGAGACCCATCTTGCACACACTTTTGAATATCCAAGTGTGTGGATAATTGCATCCACACTTCCTTTGCCGATTGCCTGAAGCAGCGCCAACTGCCGAGTCGTAATGCGTCTGCCCTCGCGAATGACATCAGCTCGCTGCAACATGTCAGGTGTGACAGCCGTGGATGGTCTCACCGACCGCTGCAAAACGTGGAGCTCCGCCGAACCACCTTTTGATGACCGCACCATCCGTGCCCAGCAACTGACTGCACTTCTGTCGACAGCATATGCTCCATAGACTTTGCACAAGCGTTTGTGAATATTCCCCACAGTTTCTTTCTATACAGTGAGAAATTCTATGAATGCACGTCGCTTGTATCGTACATGACCTACAGACGCCAGCCGGCCGTGGTGGTCAAGCGGTTCTAGGCGCGCAGTCCGGAACCGCGCGACTGCTACGGTCGCAGGTTCGAATCCTGCCTCGGGCATGGATGTGTGTGATGTCCTTAGGTTAGTTAGGTTTAAGTAGTTCTAAGTTCCAGGGGACTGATGACCACAGCTGTTAAGTCCCATAGTGCTCAGAGCCATTTGAACCATTTTACAGACGCCATTTTGAAACTGTTCTGCAGCTACGCTATCTGTCGGAAGTGACGGAAACTTGGCGCGCTCACTCAGGAGACTTCAAATAACACATACGTAACGTTTCGCACTCGTAGCATTGTTTTCGGCTTGGACAACAAATGCGGTGCAATAATTACTATGCAACTGTTGAATTTCTTTTGGAGGTTTGTAACAGACTGTTTATTTGCCTCCGTTACCAACAACAATGAATGAACTGAGACATCGCATAACAGCAGCTCTGGAAGCTGTAACTCAGGAGATGCTCGCTGCAGTGTGGGAACAACTTGAATACCGCTGTGACATATGCAGTGCATCTCAACGAAGGCATATTGAATACCTATGAAAAGTTATGGAAAAAATCTTTTTGAATTGCCTATTCATGAAAAACCAAAGTTCACTGTATATGTTTATTTGTTTCAGAAGTACAGACGTGCCAAATCCGATGGTTCGTTTTGATACACCCTGTATTTTTCTGGCCTGCAGCAAGTAAACAATTGTGAGGTGTTTCACGTTGTGGCCAAAGATCCTACAGCTCCTCTGGACTGTTTCCACAGCCGTGTAGAGCCTGTGGTCTGCGGTGCTCTTTTTTCTGCTTTTTCTTTGCCGCGAGTGAAGGCACAGAGCGACACGCAAGCAGCAGGTTGCCCGCTATCGACCGGCGCGGCGCGGTTCGCCCACCCTGACGGGAGCAGGTGTTGCCCCGGTGCCGGCGCAACCTCCGCGCCGACAATCACTCTGACGTGGCCGCCACGAACCAGAGGGTGAGAACCAATGTCACAGCGGCTTCGATGTGCTCGGGGGCTGAGCTGACGCTGCAGAGGCATTGTAGAGGTGTCGTCAAGAGTCTAGCCGTGAGGGATGTGTATGCCAGCCGAAACGCGATCGAGCCGGTAGTTCTTTCACACTGCGTTATGGGCTCACGTCTCACAAGCAGAGGACAGACATTTCAAAGCTGCCGTACTGACGAGTTTTGGCATATTAATCAGATGCCACTCGAGAGACGCAGGATCCGTTTTGAACCGTAAAGTGTGAACAAGTGAAATCGTTACAGCACTCGCAAATAATGACATTTTATCATATACGAGGGCTGACAATAAAGTAATGAGACTGATGTGAAAAAAAAATGTTGCTTGCCGTTTCAGTCAAGTTTAGTGTTGTCTCCTTCAAAGTAGTTCCGTTCTGATTGCACACACTTTTTCCAGCGCTTCTGCCATTGGTGGTAACATTTTTGGTACTCATCTTCTGTAATATCCTGCAAGACCCTCGTCACAGGTATTTGAACATCTTGTGTTGTTTGAAAATTTTGTCCCTTGACCGCCTTTTTGACTCCTGGAAATAGAAAAAAGTCGCACGGAGCTGTATCTGGTGAATAAGGTGGCTGTGGTACTGAAATTTATTTTGAGCTTAAAAACTGCTGTACTGACAGAGCAGTAAGGGATGGCGCATTATCGAGATACAGAATCCAATTATCAGCAATGTTAGCACAGACACGAAGAACTCTTTTACGAAGTCTTTCTAAAATTTCTTTGTAGTAATATTGGTTAACTGTTTGTCCAGGAGGCAGCAACTCTTCTTTGGAATCAAAGAAGCACACAAGCAGACATTTTGCTTTTGACTTTGACATGCGAGCTTTTTTTGGTCTGGGTGATCCCTTTGAACACCATTCCGAACTTCGGCGTTTTGTCTCTGGATCTTACTGAAAAAAAAACAACTTTTATCACCAGTGATAACATGGCTCAACAATTCTGGATAGATTTCCGTTTGCTCTAACAGATCGACTGCCACATTTTTCCGTGTTCCTCACTGTTGTGGTGTGAGATTTTTGGGGACCCTTTTTGCACAAATCTTTCTCATACCAAGATCTTCAGTTATCGTTAGGCGAACCATTTCTCGATTGATGTTCAGTTCTTCCGCAATCATTTTCACGGATAATCTTCGATCAGATCGTAAGAGTTGACGCACCCTGGCTAAGTTGACACCCGTCCGTGAGGTTGATGGTTGTCCACAAAGGTCTTCATCTTCAACATTCGTTCTGCCTTCACTAAACATTTTATGCCAACTAAAAACTTGAGCTCTTGACATAACCTCCTCTCCAAAAGCCTTCTGAAGCTTACCGTAAGTTGTCGTCGCGTTTTCAACCAATTTAACGCAAAAAGAAATGGCATACCGTTGCGCAATATCATGCGGTTCCATTTGCGTGACGAGAGGCACAAACACGTGTTAAATTACTACAGCACAACTCACGACTGAGCAGTTGCATCGATGTGCCACTTGGACTGGAAGCAGCTTATAGACCAAAGTCAAAGATAGTGTGCCTAAGCAAGCCTGCAGGGTTGTCACATCCTGCAAAGAAAATCAGCCTCATTACTTTATTGTCGCACCTCGTATGTGAAGCCCGCAAATATTGTGATAAAATTCGTTGCAATTCCGCTAGAGGACAAAAGCCTCATCATGTACACTAAGACAAGAAAAACGACGCACTATGAAAGAGTTATGCTAATTGATCACAAATTGATATTCATAAAGGTAGCCGGCCGGAATGGCCGAGCGGTTCTAGGGTCTACAGTCTGGAATCGCGTGACTGCTACGGTCGCAGGTTCGAATCCTGCCTCAAGCATGGATTTGTATGATGTCCTTAGGTTAGTTAGGTTTAAGTAGTTCTAAGTTCTAGGGGACTGATGACCACAGCAGTTAAGTCCCATAGTGCTCAGAGCCATTTGAACCATTTCATAAAGGTATCGACAGAAAATACAAAACTGTGAACTTTGGCGATCGATCGATGAATGTGTAACACTGCAACGCGCGTTGTCAAAAGGTGACACCTCGATAACAGTGCATGCGAATTTCATTCTGTGAAATAACATGGGAAACTGCCCATCGCACCCCTCCTCAGATTTTATGGTAAGAGGGCCCAGTGGACACCCCGTCAAAACCTGAACAGAGATCAAGCATGAAAACAGTAAGAAGGTGTACTGAACTGAGAAAAAAAGCAAAACAGAAACGATGAATGGTCGAAGAGCAAGAAGTGCAACAGCGAAATATTGAGCACTGTAAAGGAGCGACGTGGTTAAGTGGTCACAGTTTTCAAACCTCCCTCGGACCAACTTTTTTTTTTTTTTTGTTTGCTGTATTCAAATATGTGTCTGTGTCGTGGTGTAACGCCCGTTTGCAACAGCGAGGTGTAATAAACAGACCTATAAAGGCATTTGATCCTGCACAAGTACTCCATTAGCAGCCAAAAGGAAATGGCATTAGAATGGTAACCGCAGCAAACGTTTGATGACAAGGCGACAGACAGGTCAAGCGATTCCTCCACGGGAAAACACGTCTGGCGTGTCATACACGGATTAGTGACAGTACTTGTGCCTTATGGTAGGACCTAATTTGTACGGCTGGTGAGTGAGTGAGGTTGCTTGCTTGCACGATTTAGGTGCTCGTATGAATGTGAATGTAATCACTCCGAAGGAAATGATAAAAACTTAATAGTTTTCGCGTAAGCTGCAACAAATGAAGGCAGCAGTTTCACAATCACACAGTTTCTCTGTGCTGTCAAAACATATGTTTTTAATGTCTTTGAAGTTGCGTTCCGATTTGGAAGTTTTAACTCTTGAATTCCTTTGTTGTAACATAGCTCACACCCGTTTATTTGTTGTTTTCATTTCTGGGACATGTCTGTGTGGTACCACACCGGCTCTCACTATTCATCGCGTTTACTGGCGGCGGTAACGTATTCTCACCACGTGACTCATATTCTACAACCAGTGTATAGTACGACAAGTGCCAAGACTACAGAAAGAGATCAAACATTTCAACGACCGGACGGATAATTCATAACGTTGTGGGGGGAAAAAATGGAAAATGGCACGCGAAAGATCTGAACACTGAACGTGGCTCCTTCTCATCACAGTCCTACACCGTGACCACTTAACCACGGTGCTACGGCTGTTTGTTCAAAAATGGTTCAAATGGCTCTGAGCACTATGGGACTCAACTCCTGAGGTCATTAGTCCCCTAGAACTTAGAACTAGTTAAACCTAACTAACCTAAGGACATCACAAACATCCATGCCCGAGGCAGGATTCGAACCTGCGACCGTAGAGGTCTTGCGGTTCCAGACTGCAGCGCCTTTAACCGCACGGCCACTTCGACCGGCGCGGCTGTTTGTCATCGCTCAGTATTGCACTTGTTAAACTTGGACCGTTCACTATTTCTAATTTGCTCTTTTTACACAGTTCAGAGCACGTTTCCCTGTTTTCATGCTTGATCTGTGTTCAGCTTTTGGCGGGCTGTCCACTGGGTCATCTTACCGCTAAACCTGGAGGGGATGTCATGGGGAGTTTCCCTTGTAAGTGGGACAATAGCTAGGCCTCGCAGACAGGAAAATGAACAGTATACGCAAATGTCAGCATTGAAGAGAGGACTTGTAGTTGGGCTCAAAGAAGCCGGTTGGAATGATCCCTCGACATGTGAATAGGAGCAATGGCACTGTTCATCGATGTTGGTAGTCATGGGTAAACCATAGCCGAATATAGCGTCGAGAAGGAAGTTGCAGACGTAGAGACACGACAGAACGTTGAGGACCGAGCAATCGTCAGAGACGCCCTCAGAACCCCTGATTCATCATTATCATCGACCCGACGTGCGACTGCTGCTTCAGGTCCCACAAGGGCCATTAATAGGTGGCTCAGAGAAAGGGCGCTGAGCTAAAGGCGCCCCTTGCGGCGACTACCATTGACCTCTGCACAGCAACAAGCCCATTTGCTAGGGTGTGGGGCACATCCGATCCGAAATCTCACACACTCTAGCAGAACTTTCTTCAGTCATGGGTCTCGCTTCTAACTGAACCGCGACGAACAGCGAAGAGACGCCCTAGACAGAGATGGAGTACCAACCAGACTGTCACCCGCCATACGGTCAAGACAACCAGTTCTGGTGCTCTTGGCTGCCATTTCATTTCACAACACGACGTCTTTGGTTGTCATCCGCGACACCCTTACGGTACAGCGGTTCGTCGACGATATTCTGCTAACCGCTTTGTTGCCCTACATGGCAAAACATCCTGTGCTTACATTTCAGCAATATAATGACCGCCCGCAATCTAGAAGAGTTTCTACTGCTTGTCTTCGAGTTTGCCAAAACCTACTGAAACCTGGTGGTCAAGGAAGGCAGGATTCGGTTACGATTGTGGACGGGGCCGTAATCAGTTACTATTGGTTACCTTTTGCAATTACACGTATTTTAAAACGGTAACTCCAGACTCAGAAATAAATAATAATATCACACGTTACTAATGATGGAATAAGCAACTGTGCAATTAATAGTGCTTTCAGTGCGTTACAATTTAGCAAATGAGTATAAAATACAGACACAGCAAATAATGTTTTAAAAACAAGCCAACGTTATACCGATTAGAATTTTAAGGCAAGTAACGGTTGAAGGCCTTTAACTCCAAGAACGGCAATTAATAATAAAACGCAAGGGTTAGTCACAGACGGTGCACCAGGAATCAACCTCTGATTAGGTCTGGCAAAAAACACTTTCGCGGGCGATGAGATAGGCAACCAAGAGTTGCATTCACTTCAGAAGATAGTAACTCAGACTAGTGGCAGTCTAACGAATGACTAATGATAATCTTGGTGACGCTACCTGACGTCCAATAAACCAAATGCAAAGATGTAAAAATACGCCAAAGCCAGAACCGGCGGTTTGGACTCCACCCACAGAATACTGTGCTTAGAGCGCCCCGAACGAGAAAGGAACCACTATCACCAGAGTGAAAGAATCGCCAATCAACCTACAATCAAGAAATCTATCGAAACTACAGACCGCACCAGACAGCAGCGGCAAGGCGAGGAAACATACACTGCCGTTACATACACGAACCCCCAGGGCAGGTAACTGGGGTGTTAGTGGCCATGAGGAAGGAAAAACTCCGCTGGTTGAATTTTTGTAGTAACAAACTGAGCGCAATAAATGGTAATTAGAAGTCCAGGAAAGCTAATCAGATACACGTTCCCCCAGCACTCCACTCGCTGCTCTTCGCCTCGGCGACACTACGAGCAGCAACACGAACCCAAATCATTCGAGAATCGCAAGATCTCACTATGGTGGACGTTTCTCTACTTGAATCCAAATGCACTCAACTTACAGTTTGCAGGATCCGGTTTACGACGAGGTCGCTGCACCCTTGTGACCACAGGCCTTGGATCCCGCAGTCCATGCGCGCCGCCAGCGTTCCTGGCGTGTTCCCGCACTGTGCGGACCTGGCTCCTCCTGAGTCCCCCTACCGAACTGCACACTGACACGACCCGGAAGAACAACGACGTCGCCCCAAAGATAGAGCCACAGTTACTACATATCGATAACACCGCTTCTGCCACTCGTGGACACGCAACGCATGTGAAACCAACTGGCGCCAGTCAACACGAGAAGAAAACAAACAACCGCAACCGTGTCAACTAAACGATACGGTCTGACCTCCAATAGAGGACGGAAACGAACTGGATCCTATTTGTGAACGTTTGGAGCATTATGGACGCGGCCCTCCAACCAACTGGGTATTTTGACGAAGACGTCCAACTACTACATCAATCAATGCCAAGCCGAATAACTGCTTGTACAAGGACCAGAGGTGGACCAACGCGTTATTGACTTTCTCAATTTGTGAAGTTCTTCCTCTTGAATGAGCCGTCCAATGTTTCTGGAATTGTTAACATTTGTTCGTCTGTACATATACATCACAGCTACAAATTTTCGCCCAATGCACATAGTACCTTCGTGGTGTGTCTTCTTTTTTCTTATTACAGTGCTCACCAAGTAGCGCAATCCTCGCGTTCGTGTCACAGTAAACTTCCGTGCTCATGCTTTCGAATCGGACTTGCCTGATTAGAGAATGAAAATTGATGTGAAATTTCCACATTCTTTTTCAAAAGAAAATGAATTTTATTGCTGCTAAGGAAAAACATGGTATCCGTCTCATTCATTACGAAGTTGTAAAACTCTCACACTTTTCTCAAATCACATCGACATTTGCATCGCCGTGGTGATCCCATAAAGATCTATCGCCTACTATATAATCAGCCATCGGCCCAAATACACGCTACTGGCCATTAAAATTGCTACACCACGAAGATGACGTGCTACAGACGCGAAATTTAACCGACAGGAAGACGATGCTGTGATATGCAAATGATTAACTTTTCAGACCATTCACACAAGGTTGGCGCCGGTGGCGACAACTACAACATGCTGACATGAGGAAAGCCGGCCGCGGTGGTCTAGCGGTTCTGGCGCTGCAGTCCGGAACCGCGGGACTGCTACGGTCGCAGGTTCGAATCCTGCCTCGGGCATAGGTGTGTGTGATGTCCTTAGGTTAGTTAGGATTAAGTAGTTCTAAGTTCTAGGGGACTTATGACCCAAAATGTTGAGTCCCATAGTGCTCAGAGCCATTTGAACCATTTTATTCGACATGAGGAAAGTTTCCAACAGATTTCTGATACACAAACAGCACTTGACCGGCGTTGCCTGATGAAACATCGTTGTGATGCCTCGTGCAAGAAGGATAAATGCGTACCATCACGTTTCCGACTTTGATAAAGGTCGGATTGTAGCCTATCGCGATTGCGGTTTATCGTATCGAGACATTGCTGCTCGCGTTGGTCGAGATCCAATGACTGTTAGCAGAATATGGAATCGGTGGGTTCAGGAGTGTAATACGGAACGCCGTGCTGGATCCCAACGGCCTCGTATCACTAGCAGTCGAGATGAGAGGCATCTTATCCGCATGGATGTAGCGGATCGTGCAGCCACGTCTCGCTCCCTGAGCCAACAGATGGGGACGTTTGCAAGACAACAACCATCTGCACGAACAGTTCAACGACGTTTGCAGCAGCATGAATTATCAGCTCGGAGACCATGGCTGCCGTTATCCTTGACGCTGCATCGCAGACAGGAGCGCCTGCGATGGTGTACTCAACGACGAACCTGGGTGCACGAATGGCAAAACGTCATCTTTTCGGATGAACCCAGGTTCTGTTTACAGCATCATGATGGTCGCATCCGTGTTTGGCGGCATCGCGGTGAACGCGCATTGGAAGCATGTATTCGTCATCGCCGTACTGGCGTATCACCCAGCGTGATGATATGGGGTGCCATTGGTTACACGTCTCGGTCACCTCTTGTTCGCATTGACGGCACTTTAAACAGTGGACGTTACATTTCAGATGTGTTACGATCCGTGGCTCTACCCTTCATTCGGTCCCTGCGTAACCCTACATTTCAGCAGGATAATGCACGACCGCATGTAGCAGGTCCTGTACGGGTCTTTCTGGATACAGAAAATGTTCGACTGCTGCCCTGGCCAGCACATTCTCCACATCTCTCACCAATTGAAAAAGTCTGGACAATGGTTGCTGAGCAACTGGCTCGTCACTAATCTTCATGAGCTGTGGTATCGTGTTGAAGCTGCATGGGCAGCTGTACCTGTACACGCCATCCAAGCTCTGTTTGATTCAATGCCTAGGCGTATCAAGGCCATTTTTACGGCCAGAGGTGGTTGTTCTGGGTACTGATTTCTCAGGATCTATGCACTCAAATTGCGTGAAAATGTAATCAGATGTTAGTTCCAGTATAATATATTTGTCCAATGAATTCCCGTTTATCATCTGCATTTCTTCATGGTGTAACAATTTTAATGGCCAGTGGTGTAACCGCCAAGGAAAGTGTCTTCATAAACCTAAACCAAGTTTGGTTTCCGTAACATGTTGAGCCGGAAAACACTGCATGCATGAATGTAGCATATATCCAGTATCCTTCTTGCAGAAGAATATTTTGCTTACTTTGCGCAACGTCGAGGCTTACTGCAGTAGGAACAAAGTAAGTGAACTACACAAGAACAGAAAGATTACAGAGAGAGAGAGAGACAGGGAGAGAGAGGGAAAGAGAGAGAGAGAGAGAGAGAGAGAATGAGAGAGAGAGAGAGACAGAGAGATTCTGGTGTTTTTTCATCACAATGATCTCTTTTCAATCTTTTCAGTCCCGAAAAAGTAATATTTTGTGAGAAAAATCGGAAAAATATATGTACCATCAGCACATAGGATCAAACATATAACGGAAAAGTTCACTGGTATGTACGTTGGTCATTTTATTCCTTGTTTGCAAAAAATTATCATACTGTAACTGCATAAAATATTAGTTACTTCCTGAGAAAGGTGGACAGCCAGCTATAGAGCGCTGTGAATGATGTAGAACCAGAATCAGTTGGTGATACCTGTGTCGAAACTGGACAAATATGTAAGCTATTGAAATTTTGGTTTTAACAAAAAGTTAAAAAAATTGCATTATACTGAAGACGCTTTACAATTTCGGTTTGATATTGGCGACGAACACAGTACCGTATGGTCTCTCCATAGATATTCCCACTCTTTGATAATAACAACAGAAGAATTTAAATTTTACATCGGTATTTTCTTCGTATCTCCTTGTCAGATTCACGAAGTAGGTGTACGACTGAATTTCTCTCAGCCATAAATGAAGCTATGGACCGGGGAAAAACATTATTCTGTCGAAGAAAGACTGCTCTTTTAGACTCTGTTATTAATAACGTACATGGCCCTTATCACTGATTGGACGGAAACAGTTTATTTATATGTTTAACGTGGCAAAACATGTTTGAAGCGAAAGCTTTTCGTGGGTCATCTTATATAAAGTACCATGAGATCAACATGAGACTGGAACGTTTAGCTACGAATGGAGCAATCAGTCATCAAAATAGTAGAGCCTGCATAAAACTTGAAACTAATACGCTTTTAGTTTTAGTAACTGCATAGTGCGTGTCTTCCAAACCCTCTCGCTAGCAATGTGAAAGTAAGTACTTTTAAAATTCTGACTACAGCGTACGATCTACAATCATCGTAGCTACCCTATTTTTGAACATGTCATATTTATGCAGTTTACTTTTTAGGTATGTGATTTCAATTACGACGAAACTCATTTGATTGTAAATAAAACTGAAAATAAAGAATGATTATCAATAATACTTAGAATGACTTTGGCCCGAAACAGTCAGTCACAGCGACTAAATGTTGTGCAACGAAAATGTCCCCTTTAATAAAAACGCGTCTATTGAACTTACATGAAATTTTGGCAATGAAAACTGCTCTTAATCCTCTATCAAAAGCTTTATTTAGGCCGTACAACGGATTCTTATACTGCAACGGATAAGTTGGCTCTACTCGAGCTGCGCTACAATAATGATGAGCTGAAATAAACCACTGCGCTGCAGTTTGCTTCTTAACTGTTTTACGAGGCTGTATTAGCAAGTTAAATGTTTTTATCCTTTTTCTTTCAAAAATGATTATCACTGTTCACGCAGTGGTGCAAGATGTGACAGTGCAACTTTTTACAAAATAGTTTATTATTTAAACATTGAGGATAAGCTTCAGTGAAATGTTTCGTAAATAAGTAAGAGGGTATTTTGCAATTAGACTAAAACCTTCCAATAACGCAGAAAAACTCGAACTAGCATGAACTATTACTCTCTTTCAGTATTATCATTCTCAGCATTGTTATATACCATACTGAATATTTTTAACAGACGCTTTTTTAAATCACATAAAATGTACTCTTTTAGGTCCATAATGAAAAATCTTTTTACTTAATCTTGGTGGAGAAAATTTATTGGAATTCTGAGTGCATGACTAATAGTTCTCTCCTGATACAAACGCCTGAAAATTTTAAACACCTTGAAATCTTTACACTACAATAATTACTCAGAAAGCAGGTGCAGCAAAATAAACTCAGCGCAAATTACGTTTTTTGTTTTTAAAATTGGCCATCTCTCTGTACAATCACATCAAATCATCCTCCATCATGGAACGTCCCAAATAAAAACTCTGTGCGACACATCCGCCAAACAAACTCCTGACCCTGCCATGACACAACACGGTCTCTCGCCCTCTGCAACTGACTCATTCGCTTGCCCGATCTCTACTCAAGACGCCCGATCTCTAATCGATAATACTAAAACGTCTTTTAGGAAAAAACCACGTTCCGTTTGCGGAGACGGTGACGTATTATTATTTTGATTCCGACCAAGTGACTGTCTTGTGATACAATGATAGCCGGTTTCGGCCTTCAGAGGCCTCTTCCAGGTGATATGTGCGCCATTTGATGAACAAAGTGTTCGTGCGTTGTCAACGCACGAACACTTGTTCATCAAACGCAGCCGATAGCATCTAATGGTGTCCTCTTATGGCCGAAATCGGCTGTGACTGTTTCATAAAAAAGTAAATGAGTCTAAAATATAAAAAAAGAACACATTACTACGACCTCTGGTAGCTAAAGAATATGTCACCCACGTGTTCAGACGTGCAAAGATGCTCGTAGTGTCAAACATTCCGAACAACCCAGATTTCCCTCAATATTTACGTTCAAATATACGCAAATGCCAGACAAACTGTGATTACTTGTGATATTTGCATTGTTTACAACCATTTCTCCTAATAAAGATATCTTTCAAGCTACGTCAAAAAAAAAAAAAAAAAAAATGCTGGGAGGACGATGGCGTGACGTCAGCTGACTCCGGAGTCAGCAACCTCTCCACCGAAAGACCCCTGAAGGCGGAAGGCTCTCTCGATTATAAATCGGCCTCATTTAATCACGGATCGAGCTGGCATTCAGAACACAAATTGCGTCGCCTCCGGAAGCTGGCAGACAGTTTCTTAATTAAATCTTGTACAGAGGCACGCCGAGGGCTCCGGAACGAGAGGGAGGCGGTAGGCGTCCAGAAACAAATCCGCGGTGCTCGCAACTTGTCTGCGCGGCCCTCAATCAATATCTGGAGGAGGCACGGCCGCCAGCGGGAGAGCGAAGGCACTGCAGAGACGGGCAGGTCCGCCACGGCTCCGCAAACACGGCAACCGAGTTCGGCGCAGCGAGAGAAAACGCACTCCGCCAAATGAGGTGCCAAGCACTCGCCGATTCTATCTGAAGGCACTCGCTCTTTCTGTGACAGTACGAAAAGTAGGTTACAGAGGCTGTTTACGGCCACCAGTTTCGACACTATCGCCACTAACACAAGCCTAGTGACAAAGTGATTGGTTGATCTGGCAGAGGGGACCAAACAGCGAGACCATCGGTCCCACAGGATTAAAGAAGTGTGGCCGTGCCCTTTCAAAGCAACCATCCCAGTATTTGCCTGAAGCGATTTAGGGAAATCACGGAAAACCTAAATCAGGATGGCCAGACGGGGATTTGAACTGTCGCCCTCCCGCATGAGAGTCTAGTGTGGTAACCACTGCATCACCTCGCTCGGTACGGACACGAGTACTGCGAGTACAACTCGCTCGGTAGTGACACAAGAGCTGGGAGTACACTCCAGTAATACTTAAAATAGCCATCGCTATTCATTCAAAATTCTCTCTAAGCCCTTCCGCATAGTTGTCAACGGAACATAATCAGGTTCTTCGAAATAAAAAGAAGTCTATCGTAAACGTTAGGAGAATGGGTAAGAACACAGCAGGAGAAATAGCAACAAGATGAGTAACTGGTTAAGGCTTTCCTTTCATTCGTAGTGCACCGTCTGATGCATCATTACAGTTGCAAATACGCTGTAAAACAAAAAAAAAAAGACACCACTAAGGAATTATCCGAAAGGAACGCAAATCGGCAGATGTACTTCTACAGACAAACAAATGATTACAATTTCTGAAAAATGAGCTGATTTGTTCACGAGAGAAAGCTACACAATCTGAGCAAGTCAGTGACGTTTGGTCTACACCTCGCCCTTACGCAAGCAATTATTCGGTTTGGCACTGACTGATAGAGTTGTTGGATGTCCTGCTGGGGTCACCAGTCTTCTGAATGGTTTGATGCGGTCCACAACGAATTCCTCTCCTTTGCCAACCTCTTCCTCTCAGATTACCACTTTCAACCTACGTCCTCAACTGTTTGCTGCATGTATTCCAGTCTCTGTTTTCCTCCAGAGTTTTTGCCCTCTACAGCTCCCTCTAGGACCGTGGAAGTCATTCCCTGACGTCTTAACGGATCCCCTGTCTTATTGTCCCTTCTTCTTGTCAGTGTTTCCCACATATTCCTTTCCTCTCCAGTTCTGCACACTACCTCCTCATTCCTCACCTTATGAGCCCACCTAATTTTCATCATTCGTCTATAGCACCATATCTCAAATGCTTCGATTCTCTTCTTCTCCAGTTTCCTCACAGCCCATGTTTCATTACCATAAAATCCTGTGCTCCAAACATACATACAAAGAAATTTCTTCATCAAATTATGGCCTATGTTAGATACTAGTAGACTTCTCTTGGCCAGGAATGCCCTTTTTGCCAGTGGTAGACTGCTTTCGACGTCCTCTTTGCTCCGACCGTCATGTGTTACTTTGCTGCCTAGGTAGCAGAATTCCTTACCTTCATCTACTTCGTGACCATCGGTGCTGACGTTAAGTTTCTGGCTGTTCTCATTTCAACTACTTCTCATTACTTTCGTCTTTCTTCGATTTACTCTCAATCCATATTTTTTACTCATTAGATTGTTCATCCAATTCAGCATACCACGTAATTCTTTTTCATTTTCACTCCGGATAGCAATGTCATCATCGGATCGCATCATTGATAATCTTTCACCTTCAATTTTAATCCCGCTCCTCAACCTTTCTTTTATCTCCATCATTGCTTCTTCGATGTATAGATTGAACAGTAAGGGCGAAAGACTACAACCCTGCCCTACACGCCTTTTAATCAGAGCACTTCCTTCATTGTCGTCCACTCTTATTGTTCCCTCTTGGCTCTTGTACATATTGCACATTATCTGTCTCTCCCTGTAGCTTACCCATATTTTTCTCAGAATTCCGAACATCTTGCACCATTTTACATTGTCGACCGCTTTTTCCAGGTCGACAGATACTATGAACGTGAATTTTTTTCTTTAGTCTTGCTTCCATTATTAACCGCAACGTTATAACTGCCTCTGTCGTGATTTTACTTTTCCTAAGGCCAAACAGATTCTCATCTAACACATGCTCAGTTTTTTTCCATTCTTTACCGAGCGAGATGGCGCAGTGGTTAGCAGACTGGACTCGCATTCGGGAGGACAATGGTTCAATCCCGCGTCCGGCAATCCTGATTTGGATTTTCCGTGATTTCCCTAAGTCACTCAAGGCAAATGCCGGGATGGCTCCTTTGAAAGGGCACGGTCGATTTCCTTCCCCGTCCTTCCCTAATCCGATGAGACCGATGACCTCGCAGTTCGGTCTCTTCCCCCAAACAATCCAATCCAATCCTTTTCCATTCTTCTGTATATTGTTCTTGTCAGCAACTTGGATGAGTGATCTGTTAAACTGACTATGAAATAATTATCGCACTTGTCAGCTGTTGCCGGCCGAAGTGGCCGTGCGGTTAAAGGCGCTGCAGTCTGGAACCGCAAGACCGCTACGGTCGCAGGTTCGAATCCTGCCTCGGGCATGGATGTTTGTGATGTCCTTAGGTTAGTTAGGTTTAACTAGTTCTAAGTTCTAGGGGACTAATGACCTCAGCAGTTGAGTCCCATAGTGCTCAGAGCCATTTTTGTCAGCTGTTGCTGTCTCCGGAACTGTGTGGATGATATTTTTCCGGAAGTCAGAGGTATGTCGCCAGACTCATACATTCTACACACCAACGTGAATTGTGGTTTTGTTGCCTTGTCCGTCAACGATTTTAGAAATTCTGATGGAATGTTATCTATCCCTTCTGCCCTAATTGATTTTAAGTCCTTCAAAGCTCTTTCAAATAAACAGACAAATCTTCCCCATTATAGGGGCCTTCAATGTACTCTTTCCATACATCACCTCTCTCCTCTGCCTTTAACACTGGAATTCCCGTTGCACTCTTAAAGTTACCAACCTTGTTGATAATGTCACCAAAGGTTGTTTTGATTTTCCTTTATGCTGAATCAGTCCTTCCGGCAATCATTTCTTTTTCGAGTTCTTCACATTTTTCATGGAGTCATTTCGTCTTAGCTTCCCTGCATATCCAGTTTATTTCATTCCTTACTGACATGTATTTCTGTATTCCTGAATTTCCATGCATATTTTTGTACTTCCTTCTTTCATCGATCAACTGAAGTATTTCCCCTGTTACCCACGGTTTCTTCGCAGGAACCGTCTTTGTACCTATGTTTTTCTTTCCGACATCTGTGATTTTCCTTTTGAGATATATCCTTTCCTCTTCAACTGTACTGTCTCTGAGATATTCCTTATTGCTGTATCTATAACCTTAGAGAACTTCAAGAGTATCTCGTCATTCCTTAGTACTTCTGTATTCCACTTCTTTGCGTGCTGATTCCACCTGACTAATCTCTTAAACTTCAGCCTACTCTTCATCACTACTAATTTGTGATCTGAGTCTATATCTGCTCCTGGGTACGTCTTACAGTCCAATATCTCATTTCGGAATCTCTGTCTCGTCATGATATGATATAATTGAAATCTTGCCGTATCACCCGGCCTTTTCCAAGTATACCTTCGCCTCATGTGATTTTTGAACAGAGTATCCGCTATTACTGGCTGAAATTTATTACAGAATTCAGTTAGTCTTTCTCCTCTCTCATTCCTTGTCCCACGCCCACGTTGTCCTGTAACCATCTCCTCTGCTCCTTCCCCTACAACTGCATTCCAGTCACCAATGACTATTAGATTTTCATCTACCTTTACGTACTCTATTAGCCTTTCAATATCTTCATATATTTTCTCTCTCTCTTCATCTTCAGCGTGTGACGTCGGCATGTATACCTGAACTATCGTTGTCGGTGTTGGTTTGCTGTCGATTCTGATAAGAACGACTCTATCACTGAACTTTTCACAGTAACACACTCTCTGCGCCACCATCCAATGCATAGCGAATCCTACTCCCGTTACACCATTTTCTACCGCTATTGATATTACCCTATACTCATCTGACCATAAATCCTAGTCTTCTTTCCATTAAACATTATTGACACTATTATATCTAGCTTGAGCCTTTCCATGTCCTTTTTCAGATTTTCTAGTTTCCCTAACACGTTCAAGCTTCTGACATCCACGAGTAGAGCATTATCCTTTCGTTTGTTATTCAATGTTTTCCTTATGGTCACCTCCCCCTGACGCTCCCCTCCCGGAGATCTGAATGGGGTCTATTCGGGAATCTTTTGCCCATGGAGAGATCCTTATGATACTTCTTTAATTACAGGGTACATTTCCTGTGGATACAAGCTATGTGTTTTTAATACAGTTGTTTCCATTAGCTTCTGCATCCTCATGCCGTTGATCTTTGTTGATTCTTCCACCTTTAGGGGCAGTTCTCACATCAGATTCTGACCAATTGGCGCGTTAGATCGCCAAACTCCTGGATGCTTGGAGAGCCGTGCCCATAATGCTCCAAATGTTCTCAATTTGGAAGAGTTCTGGTAACTTTGCTGGTAAAGGTAAAGTTTCGCAGGCATGAAGGCAAGAATTAGAAACCTCGAAGTGTCATGACGGGCATTATCTTGCTGAAATGTAAGCCCAGGATGGCTTACCATCAACGGCAACAAAACTAGGCGTAGAATATAATATAAAATGTTTGCCAACTTCCAATTGGTTCAAAAGCCATTCACAAAAGTGTACTTGTCGAATGCGGCCCTCTGGCAGGTGGTGTTAACGTGTGATGATATGGATGCAATTCTCCATCGAGTAACACTTCAACAGCCAGTCTTTGAAATATCTGGAATTGCCTTGTAATATAATTGGTACGTCACCGAGGTAATTGGGGAACAGTTTCAAGAACTGCATCCTTTGTTTGTGGAGTACGTCTAGTCCTTGGACGACCTCGGTCCATTACTTGTGGACGAGGACTGCCGGTATCTGATGCATCTAGCACCAAATTCATGACGACTTATTCATCGTTTGCGTATTAAATTGAGAAGCCGCCCTACCTGCACTCAACAGGACCACCTATCGTCGTGCTCTTCGCGGTTAGTCGACACGTGTATTCAGTTTAATGGATCCTATTGTCATGTGATAGGCTATTCTCATGTTACAAAATGACGTCCTACTTATAAACGACGAGAACTAGGAAAGGAACGTCTATAAAATAAAAAAAAGAGCCTGTCGAGGATTCTAATCATATTTCCATTGTGGATGTGGGTATGATGTCCTATCAGTCTACTCTGTGAGCTACGATGGGCCATACAGTAGCGGAGGGTAATACGCATTCCTCTGTACATTACGATACGCTGCATGATGTGACAGCATTTTCAGCTATTCGTTTCTATACATTTGTTTCCAAAATGAATCATTACGATTAAGCTGGATAAAATTTTTACTTTAGTCTGGATGAGAAATCGCATAGCGACCTCCATGTGCGGCATTTTTCTCCGCCCTGTATACAGGGTGGTCCATTGATAGTGACCGGGCCAAATATCTCACGAAATAAGCATCAAACGAAAAAACTAGCTTGAAGGGGGAAACCAGATGGCGCTACGGTTGGCCCGCTAGATGGCACTGCCATAGGTCCAACGGATATCAACTGCGTTTTTTTTTTTTTTTAACTAGGAGCCCCCATTTTTTATTACATATTCGTGTAGTACGTAAAGAAATATGAATGTTTTACTTGGACCACTTTTTCGCTTTGTGATAGATGACTTGTTTTTTTGAAATTCAACCCTTGTGGAGTTGAGACGAGGGATGAAAGTTTTTATGGAAATATTTCATTGTGCAAGCATTTTTAAATCTAAATCTTGAAAACTGATGTTTGGATTCTCGGTCAGAGATAAAAAAAAATACGTTTCTCTCTGTTTCTGGAAATTCAACGCGTAAGGGAGAGCAACAGCGGAAGAAAATTTTTAAGGAAATATTTCGTTACGTTAAAAAATTTTTAAGGCTAAATTTATGAAAATAGGCATTTCAGTTCTCAGTTAGATACGAAGTAATATTTGTTAGGGGATAAAAATTACTATGGAAATATCTACATTTTAACGCAAAAGGCATGATTAACAAAAACTTTGGACTCCTGCTACCAGAATCATTTTTGTTCAGAAGTATATTCAGAAACGACCATGATTATATGGCCTCAATTAGCGCGGAAAGCTTAGAAGGTGTTGCAATTTGTGAGCAACATAAAAATCCGAGTGACTAAAAACGAAATATCTCTGCACGTCACACTGTCGGAGCTAGCGAAGCTGTGGGCGCTAAGCTAATTTCCATATAAAACTGCTGGCTCTCCGTCTGATCTCTGGTTACCTGTCCCCTAAGTAAGAGCGGGCGAATCACAGCCTTAGTACGCTCCGTTCGCACTTTCACTCTAAAACACCAAAGCTTCCGCCAACCACAGACTAAAGTGAGGTTTGTCCCGCCGAACCTTGAATTGCAAATTTCGTCTTCTCTCGCTTCATACAAATCTGTTGTTGTTGTTGTGGTCTTCAGTCGTGAGACTGGTTTGATGCAGCTCTCCATGCTACTCTATCCTGTGCAAGCTTCTTCATCTCCCAGTACCTACTGCAACCTACATCCTTCTGAATCCGCTTGGTGTGTTCATCTCTTGGTCTCCCTCTACTATTTTTACCCTCTACACTGCCCTCCAATACTAAATTGGTGATCCCTTGATGCTTCAGAACATGTCCTACCAACCGATCCCTTCTTCTAGTCAAGTTGTGCCACAAACTTCTCTTCTCCCCAATCCTATTCAACACCTCATTAGTTATGTGATCTACCCATCTAATCTTCAGCATTCTTCTGTAGCACCACATTTCGAAAGCTTCTATTCTCTTCTTGTCTAAACTATTTATCGTCCATGTTTCACTTCCATACATGGCTACACTCCATACAAATACTTTCAGAAACGACTTCCTGACACATAAATCTATACTTGATGTTAACAAATTTCTCTTCAGAAACGCTTTCCCTCCCATTGCCAGTCTACATTTTATAATCCTCTCTACTTCGACCATCATCAGTTATTTTGCTCCCCAAATAGCAAAACTCCTTTACTACTTTAAGTGTTTCTTTTCCTAATCTAACACCCTCAGCATCACCCGACTTAATTCGACTACATTCCATTATCCTCGTTTTGCTTTCGTTAATGTTCATCTTATATCCTCCTTTCAAGACACACTCCATTCCGTTCAACTGCTCTTCCAAGTCATTTGCTGCCTCTGACAGAATTACAATGTCATCGGCGAACTTCAAAGTTTTTATTTCTTATCCATGGATTTTAATACCTACTCCGAATTTTTCTTTTGTTTCCTTCACTGCTTGCTCAATATACAGATTGAATAACAGCGGGGAGAGGCTACAACCCTGTCTCACTCCCTTCCCAACCGCTGCTTCCCTTTCATGTCCCTCAACTCTTATAACTGCCATTTGGTTTCTATACAAATTATAAATAGCCTTTCCCTCCCTGTATTTTACCCCTGCCACCTTCAGAATTTGAAAGAGAGTATTCCAGTCAACATTGTCAAAAGCTTTCTCTAAGTCTACAAATGCTAGAAATGTAGGTTTGCCTACCCTTAATCTAGCTTCTAAGATAAGTCGTAGGGTCAGTATTCCAATATTTCTACGGAATCCAAACTGATCTTCCCCTAGGTCGGCTTCTACTTGTTTTTCCATTCGTCTGTAAAGAATTCGCGTTAGTATTTTGCAGCCGTGACTTATTAAACTGATAGTTCGGTAATTTTCACATCTGTCAACACCTGCTTTCTTTGGGATTGGAATTATTATATTCTTCTTCAAGTCTGAGGGTATTTCGCCTGTCTCATACATCTTGCTCACCAGATGGTAGAGTTTTGTCAGGACTGGCTCTCCCAAGGCCGTCAGTAGTTCCAATGGAATATTGTCTACTCCCGGGGCCTTGTTTCGACTTATCTCTTACAGTGCTCTGTCAAACTCTTCACGCAGTATCATATCTCCCATTTCATCTTCATCTATATCCCCTTCCCTTTCCATAATAATGTCGTCAAGTACATCGCCATTGTACAGACCGTCTATATACTATATATGGCGGTAGTATCTGTTCCCGAAAGAACAGTTACTGTGGATGACCACGCAGCTTTGCTAGAAATGAAATGATAATTTAATGGACACACTAGCTGAAAACAGGCGTTGATGTACTTCATTGGGGCATGTTGAAAATGCGTGCCCCGACCGGGACTCGAACCTGGGATCTCCTGCTTACATGGCAGACGCTCTATCCATCTGAGCCACCGTGGGCACAGAGGATAGTGCGTCTGCAGGGACTTATCCATTGCACGCTCCCCGTGAGATCCACATTCCCAACATGTCCACACCACTACATTCCTAGTGCGCCCAATAGATGTTTGCCTATCATACTCATTACTGGTGACAGATTAATCTATCAAGTCCCGTACGAGTTCGGGCATAGCGTGTGCGTTCGCACAAGAAGGTCAATGGCCGGGAAGCCATATTTTAACTATATATGGCGG